>NC_065873.1:20625000-21250000 GCF_933775445.1 Argentina anserina | reverse complement strand
CCGATATTGTCTTAATTTAACCACCTCACAGGTGTTGAGTTTTAATCACAAAAGGCATCAGTACAATTGGTTATGATCCACCCACTTATAAGCTTTATTTTCTCTGTCACTTCTTAGATGTGAGATATCTCCTCTCCAACACACCCCCTCACGTGCAACCTAATTTTTAGGTATGCATGTGACAGATTAACATCCCACATACTGGGACGAAATAAACCAAGGTCCAGTAACCAACGACACTTGGTGAACCATCCAATCGGAAACTCTCCGATGGTATGATAATGACACCTATCTTGGGCCCATGACAAAATGACACTCAACTCGGGCCCACGACAAATTAGAGGCGCGACTGGAGAGAGACTCGCTCTGATACCATGTTAAACAGCGACAAGTGTGGCTCATGGACCAACTGTACCGATATTGTTCCAACTTAGCCACATCACAAGTGTTGAGTTTTAATCACAAAATGCCTTAGTACAATTCGTTATTATCCACCCACTTATAAATTTTATTTTCTTTATCACTTCTTAGATGTGGGATCTCTCCTCTCCAACATATATTAAAAAATAGCCAACTCTATTATTTAAGGAAATTAGATTTGTTAGCAGAGTATCGCGCATGTACTGTACAAATTAAGAAAATTTTGATGTGCTTACTTGGTGTTACCACGTACAATAATAGCCACTGGCTCATTTATTATCGCTGGTGTCACGGTCGTTTTTCATTTTTCTTTAGACAATTGATAGTTGAATTAATATATATATATATATATAATATAATGCCGGCCTCGGAATTTTCGGACGTATAATATGCTCCCGAGCACAATAATTTTTTCTTTGAATTAGTTGAACATATTGACGTGTACTCTTTTTTCTCCACGAAGAATAGCATGGGTACGTAGGTAAAGAACATGTCTTATTTATGCAGAAAGAGTACATCGATCTGTCATACATAAACTGAAACCAATTATTGTTAATTAATATATACAATTGCCGGGTGTGAGTGTGTGACTGTATTATATATAATAGGTAAAATTGTCAAAATACACCTTAAATTTGGTTGAAATTGTCAATTTGCACCCCGAATTTGTATTTGAGTCAATTTACCTCATAAAATTGGTAAAAATTAATGATTTGCACCCCATCTATTAAATTTAACTATTTCTATCCAATTTTGTGTCACATGTCATGCACATGAGGGGTATTGTTGTCATTTTCTATTTATATTTTTCTTAAAAACAAATAAAAATATTCTTTAAAGGAGGATTATTTTTTAATCAAATTATTTATTTACATCTTTTTTCTACATACTTAACCATACTTTGAATTATATATTCAACATACCCACCCATTCAAATATAGTGTATTGTGTATATATATATATTTTTATATGTACACATTGTTGGAGGAGGAACGAAATGAGAATAATAACGATGTAATTGAACATAACGTAACTGTTTATTGATTGATAATATGACTTATATAAAGACATTACATAACCACAATCTCGTAGGATTCGGAGTTCTAATCTATTACAGAGATGCGAATCTATTTCTAACAGGAAACCTACTTAGGCTAAGACACACACAATGGTTGAATAGTAATTCTCCCGGAACAAACATTTATTTTTAATTTTCAATGTATTTATTTATATTAGTTTAATATCTTTTAACATACCATATCACGTAAAATAATAAATATATAAATCAATAACATGTTTTGAAAAAAAAAATATTGTAACAAGTGTTCCTCTTAAGTAATTTTATTAATTTATTTCATTATTAAATATGAATAAATATATAATGATAATACTGCCTCTCAAATGCATGGCATGTGACTTAAAATTGGATGGAAAATATTAAATTTAACGGATATGGTGCAAAATCGGCAATTTTTACCAAGTTTAGGAGGTAAATTGACTCAAATACAAGTTTATGGTGCAAATTGACAATTATAACCAAATTTAGGGTGTAAATCGGCATTTATGCCTATATAATATGTGAGACGCTATTATTAGAATACAATGAATAAGAGAAGTTTTAATTACACTCAAATAATTTCTTGATACACACTTCTTACTCAATACACCACATATTAAAATTTTCAATCTACTATTTTATTAAATACACAACCCATAATACCTAAAATGTCATTTGTCCCAAAAACCATGAAATATCTTTTTATTTAACTACACAGTCTAAATTATTAGATATGATTAGTATATAATTATAAATATTGACATTTATAGATGTCCATATTTGATTACATATATTGTTCTCCTTATTGCTTCAGATCTTAAAACATGAAAACAATAAACAAGATGAAGAAGACATAGCTCAAATTGTTGCTACATATGAAGCAAAAACGGGGTGTATATATGCATGAAAAAATAATTTGAAATCTAGTAGAAGGAGAATTTTAATTTCTTAACATAAATTACCAAATTTGGAGTTCTAAACTTGGAAATTATGATTCTCTTGATGGACAAAAATAAATGCATTGTTTATCGAAAAAATTCATTTAAATTTCCATAGAAGTAAAAGTAAAGCCATTAGAAACTTTGTAAAAACTTTAGTTTCATACTTTATTAGTTTCCATTTCTAATATTTAAATTTTCTATTACACATGTCATTGTAGTCATTTAGTATAAATATAAAAT
Organism: Argentina anserina; assembly: GCF_933775445.1. Classification (NCBI taxonomy): domain Eukaryota; kingdom Viridiplantae; phylum Streptophyta; class Magnoliopsida; order Rosales; family Rosaceae; genus Argentina; species Argentina anserina. The sequence goes on along the minus strand of NC_065873.1, from coordinate 21,247,342 downwards.
CTGATTTGAATTGTAAAATAATATGAATGTGTATTAAGTAATTAAAAGTGTGTATTTAAAATTTCTCAATGAATAATTGTCGATCACGAACACGGTTGCTTCTAAGTTCTAACAAAATAAATAGGAGTAGTAGTTTATTTCAAATAATAATAATAAGAGTAGCTACCCTATAAGCCTAGAACTCTAGAAGCTGGCTTCTTTGTCATCATATATAACATGTATAGAATAAGCACCAGAGTTTTGGGTTCCACTTGCTTCTTGGGTTTGATCATCTAATAACCTCATATCAGAATTTGTTCAAATGAGATTGAGTGGCCGAACAGCATTTTTTTATTTGGTAATGACCGAACAACATTTGATTGGTCAGATTTGATGCCTTGCTAATTGGTTGGCATTAACTATAGCATCCCCTAGTATATGGTCCGGACTTGAGGGGAGGCCTAAGGCCATTTTTGAAGTGTTGTGTGTGTTGGGGGGGGGGGGGGGGGGATGACCAAAGGAACTAACTTCCTTTTTAAATTAAATTCTTTACATTTATTACTCATAATATATTATTTTATTCCATGAATTACAAGTTTTTAAACATTTTTTCTAACTTCTCTTTGTCACATATCACTAGAAAGGAAAGTTCAATTCCTATTCAAGTTCCCTTCTTATGAGAATTCCAAATTAACTACTTTCCTTTCCGGATACCAAATGAGACCTAAAAGGCAACCGCCTTAAGCACCAGGGGTCTTAAGGGCACCATGACAATACAATATCACTAGGGAGTGTGATTTTATTACTAGAAGCATGACTATTTTTGTTTTAACCTTTATGTCTTGGTTTGGAGTTTGTGATTAAACGTTTGGGATATGTTATCTATATTCAATATAAAATGAAGTTGGTTTTAGAAGGCACCATTTTGAAACTCATCTTAGGGCTCAAAATCTCATGTTCGGCCATGAGTATATATTATGCTTATATAAGTTATATGATAGACGAAATATCTTGATCTTCACGTACGTGGAAATAATTTCCTCAATTGAGTATAGTGCTTTGCTTAAGCGTTATCGTGAAATTAATTTGGTGAATCTACCTAACTTAAGCTCTAATAAAGTACACGGACTACATATACTTGCACACGAAACATGCTATATATGTAGACAGTAGTCGGCAAAAGCTTCCCATAAATCATTCTCTTGCAAAGCACAGAATATCGATCATTGCCCCATATTATAAGTTCTTTTACTTCTGTGAAACTTAGACTTGGAAGATACTCAATAAATCAAAGACTTAGGTATGATATAATTGCTTCTTTCCATAGTGGCACATATCAAACCCTAAATAGGAGCAAATATGGCATATGAACAAGTAAATGATGAGGGTGATCGAGAGCCAACTATATGAACCATAAATGAAGCCTTGCAGCCAGTTGCAGGGCTTCAGAGTAATCAGAGTACGTTTGAATGGAAAAGGAGATAGCAGGCAGCTAACAAATGGAAGGGTTTTCAATGAAATAATAAAGATGTATGGTGTGATTCAAGCTACCCAACAAGATTTCCGTAAATTTTACTTCATGACAAGTCATCAATATATATCGTTTCATCTTCGAATCCCACACTACACATCTTCTAGTTTTTGTTTAAATTGGAGTAGAAACATACAATTTCTAATTTATATAGTGATTATAACATGCACGATAAAAACATGATGCGACATTTATTTACTATATACAATTCAATGTAAACTTTGAAATTAAAAGAATCACATCGAACTAATTATTTAGGATTTGAAATTGTAAGGACATGAGTGTTGATCCCTAAATATCACCATGCATCATTATTGTGAAAAGTAATGGTTTCTATTTTTTGGTCCAAGCGGAAATTGATACAAGTTTACTAGCATAGTTTAATGCATATTATGTTCTCCGTTTGAAAAATTAGATATGCGTTGGAGCATATGATGTCTTGAATATTGATTCAACAATTTTTAATCTAAATCTCTTTTGCAAAGATAAATTTAGCAAAAAAATATTACTAGAATTATTGCGCCTCTAATCGTGTAGGAGTTACGTACCTTTAGGTAAAGTTGTGTATGCAAAGTAAAATACGATATATAATGTTGCTAATTATTCCTTCCGGAAACAACTGTTAGTCTATTATACCAAATCATAAACTGTTAAAACTTGCTACTACTTGATACTAGCTATAGATTGGTCAAATATATGTATCCCTTGGCTTCATATTGTACATGTATTCCTAATTCAAAGTTGGCCGCAGTTTTTGCTCGAGGCATTTCATTTTAAGCAGAAAGCATCATACATACAAATGGTAAAATAAGTAAATAACAATCGGGTAAACTCTTCCATGAGTTCAATCTGTTTCCTGAGAATATGCATGGTGAAGTTGATTACTTTTTTTAATCACACTAATCGGGTTGTTCGTTTTCACATTTTTTGAGTTCGTGAAGGGAATGTGCTATACCTTTTCCATGCATGTTTTATAAGTGGTAAGGTTAAGAAAGTGGTTCATATTTTAAGGGAAAATATATGCACGAAGCGTTCATAACTAGAAATCTAGAATGTCTTGTTTGATAATTCTATTTAGAGAGTGTATTCAGTGACTCAACACGTGACTCTTTAAATAACAGAGGTTTGTCTCCGTTTATTCAAAAACCCCAAACTGCCCCGAACCCGAACCCGAACCCTTCACTTCAAATTTAGCGCCGCCGCCCAATTTTGGCGTTTCTAATTGCAGACCGCCACATCGGGCTGCGCCTCCATCTTTCCATTCTTACCATCACTCTAATATTCCCGCGTCTCCTTTAGTCCATTCCCCCCGACTGCATCTGATCTAAAGTAAATAACCAAATTGGATCTTGTTATCCAACCATGGAACAGAGAACAATTGTCCTATTTTAAAGCCTGGGTTTTGTTTATTCCCTAACTTCTTCCTTGCTTTCTTTGCTTGGCTGGAGTTTACCTCGGCCTTACCATGGGATTTGTGAAATGGAGGTGGATCCGGCAAAACCACCACGAAGTGCCCGAGAGCCACCACCACACCTCCTATAATCTGAATGGGTTCACAATCCATCCGACACAACAGTGCCGACCCCTCTTTTAAGTTTTATCTCTTTTTTCAGTCAACAGTTGTTGACCGTTAAGGGCTTCTAAAAACAAAACAAATCTGATGGCTGAGAATTTTCTCCACAAATTAAAAGATGAGATTATCTCGATATAACTAAACTATTTGACGGTGGTTGCACACCTTGGTGCATACAAGCCGTTTCTTTCTATTTAAGATTATCAGTTGCTCATTTTCATTTTCCATAAATAAAAATATCCTCGAGAGTCGAAACGCAGCAAGAAGTTCCAAATCGTGCCTATGCTAGAAATATATATATAAAAGCGCCAACCCACTCTCAATCTTGCTAGCTGGTCATGTTAACAAATTAATATATATAGCGACTAAGCTTAACCCCACCTTGCCATAAGTATACACTACTCCTGCACATACACCAACGAAATATGCCGGAAGCAGTGGTGATCATAGTCGGGGCTGGCCCTTCCGGCCTCGCCGTTGCTGGCTGTCTCAGCCGACTCGAAATCCCATACGTACTTCTGGAAAGAGAGGACTGTTTTGCTTCTCTTTGGAAGAAGTACTCCTACGATCGTCTCCACCTTCACCTTCAGAAGCAGTTCTGTGAGCTCCCCCACATGTCATTTCCGTCTTCTTGTCCCACGTATGTACCCAAAAAACAGTTCATTCAGTACTTGGATGACTACGTTGCACATTTCAAGATCAGTCCCATGTACCAGAGAAATGTCGAGTTTGCAAGTTATGATCAGGGTTCTGAGAGATGGGTGGTGAAGACGATGAACAATAATGAGGGCCGTGGTGGTGAGATGGAGGAGTTTCTAGGAAGGTTTCTGGTGGTGGCTACTGGTGAAGCAACAGATCCATATGTGCCAGAGATTCAAGGGTTGGGTAGTTTTGATGGGAAGGTTCTTCATTCGACTCGATTCAAATCCGGGGTTGAGTTCAAGAACACGAATGTTCTGGTGGTCGGCTCTGGGAATTCCGGTATGGAAATTGCTCTGGATCTGGCAAACCATGGTGCAAGTACTTCAATAATTGTTCGGAGCCCGGTAAATACTACTCAAATCTAACTTGCATAGTTGCATTTTTACTATATATGGTGAAATGTAGGATTTAGCTTAATTAACCTTAACCTTATGATATGTTGTGATGACAGGTTCATTTTTTGTCTAAGAGGATGGTTTATCTGGCCTTAGTTTTGTTGAGATATCTTTCATTAGGCAAAGTGGATGCTTTGATGGTTTTGCTTAGCAAGTTGGTTTTTGGTGACCTTGGCAAGTATGGGATAGCCAGGCCAAAAGAGGGTCCTTTCTTTATGAAGATCAAGTACGGCAAATACCCGGCTATTGATGTCGGCACCTGTAGTAAGATCAAGTCCGGCGAGATTCAGGTAAACATAGCAGAACCCCTCTCCTTCATACATCATTTTCATACGAACAAGACAAATGAAGAAAAGTCTAAAACGATACTATATCTGAACACTTTTTATGTTACCATGGTTTTTGTTATCCATCCAGGTCTTACCTGCAGAAATAGGCTGCATTAGAGGAAACAATGTGGAACTCAAAAATGGAAAATCATACCAGTTTGACTCGATCATTTTCTGCACCGGATTCAAGAGATCAACAAATTTGTGGCTCAAGGTGATTATTATTACTAATCAACTACAGTAAACAAAATATAGTAGTCCTTGTTTCTAGGCCTCAATTATATGATAATGTTTATATTATGACTAGGGGGATGATTATCTTTTGAAAGAAGATGGGCTCCCAAGACCAAGTTTTCCAAACCACTGGAAGGGCAAGAATGGTTTGTATTGTGTGGGACTATCAAGAAGAGGATTATACGGATCTAATGAGGATGCTCAAAACGTAGCCAATGACATCAAGTCATCTCTGTAATTTTCACAACCAAAAAGACAGAGTCAAGGTCCATCACCAAAAAAAAACAAAGTCAAGGTCAAAGTCATACCTACCTTCAATAGTTTTCTCCTCTCTTTCTAATATACTGTGGGGCTATGTAAAAGAAATAAGGTGAAGTGGTGAACCATGAATGTAATTTCTATAAAGTTAAAGAATCAATAGCTTATTACTATTTTGTTACAGTACCAATTACAACAATGATCTCCTGCGTGACTGGACTCACTGGAGTATGGATACAAACTTACAATTTATGCTACCTCAACAACAGATGGGAAAATTGTTACACTGCTCTCTTAAGAAACTCTAAACTCAAATAGCAATAATTTAGAGACTATTCTATGCCTTACATTTATTCACTATGTTCCTATTGAGGCCTTGGCTTGTATTGGGGAAAATCTGGTTTACCTGGGTGATAATTAAGCCCAAATAAGTCCATCAAAGCCAATTTCCAGATTTGAGACCGGACTGTCGCCCAAATCCTCCTGGTCAGCTTGGCCGTCCACAGCTGAATCTATATAGGGCTCCAACAGATCGGAAGATCTTTCAGCTGGAATCCCATAATCTTTGAGAATGCTAGTTGAAGAGGCTAGTGCTGCTTCTCTTTCAAGAACTGTAATGTAGTTGTCTTCAAATTCAAAGACCAAGTACTTGTGCTTGCAGGCTGAATAAGAGCAGAGCCCCACTTAATAAAATAAGTTGAAAGTTGGGATAAACTAAACAGTTGATATTTATAAATGGCTGATACTACTTACAATCAACAAGGTGCGCTAAATGACGAATGTTCTTTATTGGAGTTCCATTTAACTTCAAAACCTGAAATTAGGTTTTTGTTAGAGTGAACGTCTATATAGTCTGCTGATTTGTATATGGTAACAGATAACTTGCCTGTTGATTGCTCATATCTTCATACCCTATATTTACTTCATTTGCTAAGACCTATCAATGAGAAAGATTCAAAGGATGAGAGTAGATAAACTCAAGTTAAGATTATTGCATGAGAGAGAAAAATGTATACTTAGAGACACGTGAACACAAATACTCCTAAGTCTTATCAACATGCAAATTAAAATAGAAAGATAATTCTCCTAGACATGGTAAGGTTGGGATGGGACAATAATAAGGACAGACATTAGCTCTGATCAACTCTGAACCGAAACCCTTGATTAGTTCAGTAATTCTATGCAGCTGACCTGTGATAGGATGACAATCTGTTCCCCTTTGAATCTAGCCAAAGAGTAGCGTGCTTTCGCCAAAAGTTTCAACTGAAAGAAACAAAAAATTAATTCAATTTTCAAATCACAAACATGCATTCTGGTCAGAGAGAAAAATTTGTCAAACAAGGATTTTTCGCGAAGATTGTTCTGCACAAGTCACAACTTACCCCTATAGAATCATCACACTCCTCACTACCAATAAAACATAAGTAATTTGTTACTTTTAAATCATCAATAAAACTTTTCAAAAGAATGAAAAATTATGAAAAAAGCATGTTTCTGAGTTTCAAAGATGCACATGACATACTCTATTAATGGTTCAGAGAGTGGGGTAAACACCAAACCAGCGATTATTAAGTAAGAGGGCTGCCCACCATCGATATGATAAGGAACCTTGTTGTGAGAAAGAAATCAAAATAATTAGCATGATAATTAAAGGACAACGTAGGACTGACATTATACACTTAATGGGATAAGCCGATAAGGGACTCAAATTTCTATCAACTTACCAAATGCACTCGTGGGTTCAACTCTGCTTTGACTTTCATGAATTGTCCGGCTCTAATAATACCAAGATCTGCAACATCACCTGCGAATCTGTATAGGATAAAGCTTATGATTATGCATACAAACTAGACCATGGATGCATACCATACAGTGAGGAAACATGAACAACGTGACATCAGCGATGGCGAAAGGCAAATGTGGAAGAACTTGACCTCGGATAAATGTAAAAGGTTGCAACAAGTACTCTAATCAGAACATCACATGCTAATGATTCTTAGTAAGTGGGATGCAAGTAGTGACAAAGTCGAAGATCATTTTAAAAAGGCGGGACACCTTTTGCTTTGTATGGGTCAAAGGAAACAGGGGGGTTCGAAGCATTCTATTGCCATCACATGTTGGGATTTGGCTTTCTGAGTGGTCTAATTAGACCTTCTTGCTTCTTTTCTACATTGTTGGACCTCATTTTTACTTTATATTTATATTCTTTAATATATACAGCCTGCATACAGGGGTCCGCCTTAGGCCTTTATAGTAATAATCTAAGGACAAGGTAGAGCCACACTCCACTGAAGGCAGTACATTGCCAGAGCATTTTGTTGGCCCAGCATAACTGTAGAAGTTGGGAGCTAAACAATAGACCATATATCATTACCAAAACAAACAGAAAGCATATGACAACAAAATGCAGTTTTTAACATTTTTAATTTTTAAAGAACGAGGCCCTTACTTCTGGCTTATAAGGTAACGGAATGCAATGCGCTCATTTGATCGAAACGGTACTGTTCCTTCACACCCTACATGCACATCATCGAAGCTTACAATCACGTCTCCCTGGAAAAGCACATGTTCCATTAGAGTTCTTAATAAATCTCTGAAAGTAGCTATTGCAAGTTACAAGTCACAACACATGCTAATGCTTTTATCTATTTCCAATTCTATTAATTCCCACTTGACATTTTTGCTTTCCCATTTTCATCATCACCTAATAATCTAATATACTAATAACAAATGGTCTCATAAGCTGATAGACTGAGAAGCATTGAAAAATTGCTTATGAGTTGTCTTTCATAACTGTTTGACAAGTAAGCAACTCAAGTAATTAAACTGCTTAAAATTCAAACAGAATACCTCTTTAAGTACATTATGAGCATCACAAGTGGGTTCTACTCTTCGGACAAGGACCCCCTGCACATGTCAGGTGTGATGGATTAAATGCACATAAAAATTAACAATAGCAGATAGAAGTATCTTTCTAGTGAAACCTAAACATGGCACGAGCAATCAAATTCTTATTTAGTGTTTTACTACTTGCTATACATGGTCCTCATAAACCTTTAATCAAAGCCTTTTACTATATGTAGTTCACAAGCTTATTTAAACCCATTTTCAATGCCACTTCATTCTCAGCTGCAGGTAATCTGGTCATTTGAGGCAAAAGTGAAACATTCAACTACTGAACTACATGACAATTTAATTTGTGTGCAAATGTTAATTATTGCAATAGCTGATCCAAAGACAGTAATTGGACAAAGAGACGTACCTCAATAGTCTCTACTTTTAAGCATGCTCGCAATGCAGGATTTTCCAACTTTTGCAACATAACACCAAGGCAAGGGAAACCTGGACATTAGATCGTAACAGATGATTGGGTTAAGTCCGCACAAGTTGGCGAGATCTAGATAAGTATTAGGTTCTAATCACAGCATACACATTGCGGTGCAAACTAATTAAATAAGATATAGCAGTAACACTATGCCACTAACAAAGCAGGAAGTACAAACATTCTTGACATAGTGAAAATGCATCTGTAATCAATCATCACTACTTGCATATATATTACACCTTTCACGTTTGCAGCTTGTAACATATTTTTAGTTTTAAGCAAACTACATAAGTTAAGAATAAAGAGAACCCATTAAAGTCTGGCCAAACAATAGTTCTGGTTTCTTAAGCGTAATGCACCAAACATAGACGAGCAGAGGAATATGTTGTCAAGACCAATACAAAATCCATGCACTAAATAATTTCAGTTCACACAGACGATAGTTGGGAACTGTCCTCACCTGTGTACTTCCCATTCCTCTCATAATCATTCAAAAAGTGAGAGACAACTGTAGTAGGAATCACATATCCAATATTCTCCGCCTCTTCAGATCTGTAGACCTAAAATAGGTGTGTTAAAAAGAAGAGAGAATTTTTCATGCCACAGAATTTCCTTATATAGCCAAAAAGTAAGACCAAGTATAGATGGATAAACAAAATTTTGAGAGCAAGCCCGCAAATTTACCTGAAATGCCACCCCAATGCACTCACCTTGGTCATTGAATGCAGGACCACCACTATTACCTACAATCCAGCAAATTGACACAGAAGTCTATGAGAATGATATAAATAATGTGTTAAGGATCTAATTCTTCCGATTGCCAAGTGAGTTTCCCAAAGAACGAAGTATTAATTGTAAATTTGAGTTATATACACTGACCAGGATTAATTGCTGCATCAATCTGAATGCCCAACAAATCAGATGACCCATGAGCATATGAGGTAACCTGAAGATATAAATTGCAAGAAACTTAGTACCTTCTATTTCTGTAACACAGCTTTGAAAGATGACATAATTAACATACAGTGATTGTCAGGGATAAAGTACTATCAGCAAGCAAAATATCATACAAGTCCACTAAGGTAGGGAGAACCAAACCTCTATACGCGATACAACTCCCTTCGTTACTGAAATGGTATCTCCTCCAAGGGGATACCCCACAACAGTCACTGCTTCCTGATAAATGTAAAGCAAGAATAGCAAGTGATGGTGTAGCGCTTTAGAGTTTCATCCACTTGACAGTATAGCAAGAATGTAAAACATATGACACTTAAAAGTAAACCTTCATGCAAAATACTCAACTTCTGCTGTTTTCTAAATAGTAAAGGTAGACTAGCTTAGTACAAGTGGTATTAAAATGGACAACAATCAATTAGATCATATAATACTAAATCTGTGATTTAAGTCAGGTGGATGGTTGGCATAAGCTAATATAAAAAGATGGAGATAAAATGGTTAACATGCATTCTAAAATGGTCAATTTTAATGGCAATGTTGGTTCATTTGACAACTTAGCAGTCACAACCCCCATAATAAGTCCATTTTATCTTGTTGAAGGCACTTGAGAATACATTATAGTCAACCGGGAATAAGGTTACAAGAACAAAAACTTGGAAACTTCATCTATTCATATTAGTTAGCTCATGGGATATTACAAAATGAACCAACCAAATTGTCACAAGCACTGAATTATACCACACAAGAGCATTGCAGAGTGAAAGGGGTCTAAACCTGAAGATGTGGCAAGCTTCCAAAATGGAGTGGCTCTGCTCCTTTCCAAAATTCCTCACTTTCTACCGTGAGCAAGGCTATATCACAATCAACACCTTTGGCTAAAACCTGCAAGTTAAGTCACTAACAGTAAAGCTACATCACAATCCCTCTCCACAGATACTAGGCAGCAGCATCTCAATATTTCCAAGATACTGAGAAACACAATGTTAACTCTACGAGGATAGAATACCTTTGCCACATATTTGGTATCATCTCCTCTTCTCTTCACTTTAACCTGCATTAATCAAGAAAAGAAATAAACTTTTGTTGAAAACAATGATAACTGATAGCTTTTTGTACTCTTGTCAGTCTTGGTGCCGCTATAAAATAATTGTTGTATCCTTTTGTCTATCTTTAACCATCACTTTCACTGCAGGTCATATTTTCTACACTATAAAGATGATACGATTGGAGCTCTAAAAAATTGATAATATCATGAGAACCGAAAACCTTAATGAATATTTCATAAGATGCAAAGTTCAGCAAGTGTATGCCATCTACAGGCAAAGCTGATATGCATGTAACTAGGTGATTATGATCTTAGTAACCAGTACAAACTTGACCAGCTCACATTTCTAAGTGGTAATCCAATGACACCTTGAACCTATTTTACTAATTACACACATTTACAGCAACAAAGTACCTGAGTATAATGTTCAACACAATGGGCATTTGTCAAGAGTTTGCCATCACCAATCATAAAAGCACTGCATAAAAACATTCAGATAATAAGTTCTCGAAAACACACATGATTGTGATATGAAAGACAGGAGAAGAGTTTGGAACTTGCCTGCCTGTACTTGTAAACTGTCTTTGCTTTTGCCAAGGAAGGGAATAGTCAGGAGCTGTATGGGTGCAGTACACCTAAACATATATTGAAACACACTATCACCCACCAGCCAGGTACACAAAACATTCTATGAATTTGAGATTTGCGTGACAGGATTAACATTGATTTTACAAATTCAGCACCTAAGTGAACAGACATGCACCAGCAAGCTCGGACATGAACATAAACCACACCAAGCTGAATAAAAAACTGGAACAGACCGAGCAACATGTACCTTAACAACTGCATTGAGAATATCAGCATCCTGAAGACTTCTCACTTCAGCCTGAATCAATTCCAACCACCTCATCAATATAAATAACGCGAAAAACTAAGTTCAAACAGTTCAACATTTCCTCAACCTTGTCCGAAAATAGTTTCGAACTAGCAAATAACACAAACTACTTCCAACATCGAATCCTGAAAAGAATCCAGCATAGAAAACACCATACCTGCTTCTGATCAGCTACAGACTCCTTCTTCTCCTTTCTCTGCGTTCCAAACGGCTTATACGCCGCCGGTTGCGGCCGCCGGGTCTTCCCTCCACCACCACTACTACTCAGTACATCACCATTAAGCTTCTTAGCAACGCCTTCATTCTACATTTCCGAAACACAATACCAACTTAAATCAACCAACTCTGAAGAAAATTCACACTAACACAGAAGCTAGGGTTTAATAAATTTCACCTCCGAGAGTGACTTTTCCGACGACGATGCGCGTCGCCGTGAATTCGAAGCTCTATTACTGCGGCAAACCGGTCTTAGAGTGTGGCAGCTACTGCTCGACCACAGAGACGCGGCGAGGCTGGGCTGGGCTACGGAGACGGCGGAGTTGAATTTAGCGGTGGAGGTGAGGACGGAGAAGTAGCAGTTACTGACCGCAATGGCCATTTGAGAGCTGAAAAACGGAGGAGGTCTCTCACTCTCTCTCTCTCTGCGAGAACGAAAGCTTATACCCTTATCCGTAAATATCTGGGGTTTTTCTTTCTGATTTTTTTTTGGCGCCTGTGGGTTTTGAAATGGGTGTCCATTGGGCTTTTGGGCTGGGGGAGGGTGTGGGCTGGTTTCGGGTTGCTTTCGATTTTACGGGTTGACACGTGGTGGATCTGAACCGACTGGAGCAGGAAAAGTGATGGGAGAGAAGCATCAAAGGAGCCGACTTTCCATTAATGCCCCGGGATGCTTAGGAACGGTGGCTCTTCCATACACACTTGCACAACAGAATTAATCATTTTTTTTATATTTAATTCAAATTGTAGCTCATATTATGCCACATCATTATTTTTAATGGAATGTGAATATTCACGGGATGAATGTAAGAATTTTCGGCTCAAGAAGACGTTTTGGACGTGTCGCTTTCACTGTCTTTAGCGTTTCTATCTTTTTTTTGTGTCTTTTCCCTAGCGGATTCTTACGAAAACAACCGTCAACTGCAAAATGATACAAAGTTTTTCCTTATTTTAGCAAGTGGCACAATTTTAGCAAGTGGCACGCAAATTGTGGCGGGGATATGTACATTTTGCAGAGGTTTGATCAAATAAGTTCATACTCCATTGCGATTTCCGATTTAGAATATCGGTCCCGATAACTCTAATCATAGTTTGACAACCTGACAGCTTCGCACTCTATTTGTAAGATTGGTGAAGCAATTCTCATCAACATTGGGATAAACATGTAGTAATTTTGGTCTATGTCGATATATTCATATTAAAAGCATTCATTTTAAATTGTGTTTAAGTGCAACTTACCCAAAAGAGCCAACAAGTATGGAGTAGAATACCCCAATACTAAAACAGAACCAGCTAACTTATTTCTAATTTTGGACCATATCAGGACTTCCAAAGTTACTATCGATGTTCCCCCAGCCTACTCCACTTTGGTGTTTCAGTCCATTGATTTGTTACAGGCCGAAACTAACCAACATACGACACATCGAAGCAACCCTGTTCCCTCTAAACTCTTCAATTCCAACTCTTCATGCACAAAAATCCAAACCCTAAACCCCCACACCATGATCCCCTACGCCGCAGCTCCTCCTCCACCCCCGTTGGGCCCCACCCAAACCAACGGTGCCGATGGCCACACGACAAACCGGCAGGCAAAGAAGCGCATCGTAGTTGTCGCCGCCAAAAGTTAGCAAACATCGCCACCAGGTACCCTGTTGCTGCTACAGTGCTACGTACGAGCACCACTATATCACGCACTCCCCGCACCACACTATCTCCCTTTCTCTCTCTCGCCCTCTTTTGCTCTCCAAAACCATCTGAAGCTAGCGTTACAACGGTTTGCTCACGCCCCTCTCGCCCTTTCGGTTTCTGGGTCTCTCTCTGTGGCGTGGAGAGAGAGAGAGAGAGAGAGAGAGAGAGAGAGAGAGAGAGAGAGAGAGGAGGGGCTAGGGGTTAAAAGAGCTTAGCTTTAGTTGTGCACCTGGTCCTCACCGCCCCATTCATCTGGATCATCGTCTTTTTGTTTTTACGGGGGCTTGGTTTTTTGTTGTTCTCCGGATTGTTGTGCATTTTCCGATCATCTAAGAAGGAGAATAGACATGGCTGGTGTTTCAGCGGCTTCAGCCAATGGTGAGCAACAGAGAGCTGTCCCTGTTAACAACCTTCAAGGTAGACTAGTCATTCTCTTTTCTTATATTATTCATTTAATTTCTTACACTTGGGCTCAAACTTTTCTTACTAGTATATTCTTCTTCTGTGTCACTGTGTCAACTGTTGAGCAATTGAGCTGGTAAACTCGGCTGTGCTAAAATGGCTTATTAACTGTATTCCGAGATTAAAAGATCAAATTTTTATTGGGCTTGGAGAGAAATTTGCATGCTTGGTTCTCCTCTCAATTCTATTTTTGTATTCTTTTCCATCATTTTTTTTTCAAAAAGTTATTTTTACTTCTGGGTGGTGGAATTATAAACAACTGAAGTTGAAGTCTGAACCTTTATTACTTCTTACGCCAAAACTTGTGAGTTTTCGGGGTGGTGACTTATATGAAGGATGAGTCAATAATCTGCAGAATCTTTGCGGTTCGTGTTAAGAACTCCCATCCGTGAAATGGGTTTTCACTTTTCAGTTTGTGAATTTTGATGTGTTTTTTCCTTTATGCTCTTATCTGTTCTTGTTTTTGCCTAAATGATTTTGGCTAGATTTGTGATTCTGCTTTTGGTGTTTAGGTGAAAGAGATGACCTGTTCACCCAATTATGGCATACGTGTGCTGGGTCTAATATTTATGTGCCTCGACCTGGAGACAATTTTCTACTTCCCTCAGGGCCACATTGAACAGGTTCTCTTCTAAGTTCTAACCCCACTTTAATTTACTTCTCATTCATGGCTGCTCCACTGTGCCTTGATCTTTCTGTAAAGCAACATTCCCAAATATGAACTTTCAAGTTAAAGAATGTATGGTAGAATTTCCAGGGGTTAATTTCGACACTGTAACATGTTTGCCGGTTGATCTAGAATAGGTTGAGGCATATACCGACCTAGATGGCAATGCGGCCATGCCCAAATACAATTTGCCTCCCAAGATTCTCTGCCATGTCGTAAATGTTCAACTAAAGGTATATCATTTCTTCTCTGTATTTAATCGACCAAGATGTGCAAAAAACACATTTGGAAATGCAGATTGTGTTTTGATTGAAAAGTTTTGTGGCTTATAATTTGTCAGAGTTAATTTAATGTACTGGATGACTGATGTGCAGGCTGAAGTTCACACAGATGAGGTCTTTGCTCAAATAACATTGCTTCCTGTGACTGAGGTAGTCTTCTGGGGCCTCAAATAACATTGCTTCCTGTAACTATTGTCATGCTATTGGAACTTCCCCAAGTCTATGAACTTTATCAACACAACTTTACTGCTTTTGCACCTTGCAGCAAGATCAGCTAAGTTTTGAGGATGAAAATGCTCCATCTTTGCCTCATAGAACCTGGACATTCTTTAGCAAGATACTCACTCCATCTGATACAAGCACCCATGGTGGATTCTCTGTTCCAAAGCGGCACGCTGAGGAGTGCTTTCCACCTCTGGTTAGTATCTTCATAGATTCCTTTGAACAAAAGCGTATAGCTACTATGGAGTCCGGGGTTCTACACCCAACTCCAAATCTTAAAAATATTTGTTGCTTAAATTTAGTTTAAAAAAAATATATTATCTGAAATAATACACCTCAAAGTTTAAACTACACCTCGAAAATGTTTACATGAAATTAAACATATTTATATTTAGAAGAAGAGTGTTATTTTTTTTATAGCTCCTATTCATAAATATAGACTCCGCCATTGCCATTGAACAAGGACATTTTAGAATATATATATATATATATATATATATATGTCATGCATCTCTTACGAACTTGTGTAACCAATGCAAGATTTGAAGACAGAAAAACTTTTAAGAATATTACCAACTGATATGGATTAAAGTTAAATTTCCATGTCATAAATTGGACATAGGTGCTTCAAGTGTCTTAATTTTGGCTTTGATCTTTTGATAGTAGAAGTAATGAAATTCATAGACCAGCCAATGTAGTAATCAATCATGTCACTAGATTATTACTATGTGCTGGTGACCAGGTCCTTTTCATTCAGCGTGTCACTGGCAACCTGCTATTTGATTCTTCACCTATTTGCCATCACATATGCTTATGAGATATTCAGTAATGATGTGTATTGAAGTTCTGTAGTTCCGACTCATTCGCATTTTTTAGATGTTCTTGCAGGAGATGTTCCAGCAACCGCCAGTACAAGAACTCACTACGAAGGACTTGCATGGCGTTGAATGGCATTTTAGGCATATATATCGTGGTATCCTTACACTCAGACACTAATCAGTGAACTTCATTATCTTCATACAACATCATCACTAGGACTTAGAATCGGAAATCACATGCTTAAGTTTAGATGTTTCAAAACATAAATTTGCTCATTGGTACAAAAATGCAATGATAATATACATCTGATTATTACATTAAGTAGGACATAGATTAGGATATCCCAGAGATCCTGCTATCGTGATGTGGATAGAAGGGCAATTGCTTTAAATCTACACATAAAGGGCCACTAATGCTATGTGCATTACATTTACAAATTTCTATTTCTAATCATCTTCCTAAGCTTGGTGAAGAAAGTTAGTCCATGTGCATTTTCATCATGTAACCTTCTATATTGGCTTCTAAGCTTTCTAAATGTAGGTCAGCCAAAGAGACATTTGCTCACAAGTGGTTGGAGTACATTTGTGACTGCCAAGAAACTTGTTCCTGGTGATGTATGTATCTTTGTCAGGTACTTCTTTTGCTTTTCCTCCCTTCTCAATATGTATAGACATTCGCTAGTTTTACTCCAAGTGTTTCATTTGAAAAGGTATCCGTCTTCAGTTCAGTTTTAGGTATCTAACTATGGTAATTCTGGTCTTGCAGAGGAGAAAATGGTGAGATCCGTGTTGGCATACGCCGTGCAATCAAAACACAAGACAATGCTACAGCTTCTCTCATTTCTGGTAATAGCATGCAGCATGGCATCCTTGCTTGTGCCTTCCATGCCATTTCTACTGGAACCATGTTTACTGTGTATTATCGTCCCTGGTAAGCTACTTGATACTCAGAGCTGTGGGATTTTAGGCTGAATATCTAGCACTACTAGTGGGAATACTTGTATAGCTTTAAGCTCTAAGCATGAAACCTATTATGCACATGCAGGACCAGTCCTGCGCCATTCATTATTCCTTATGATCAATACATGAAATCAACCCAAAATGAATATTCTGTTGGGATGAGATTCAGAATGTTGTTTGAAAATGAAGAATGTGCAAGGAAGAGGTAATAAAGTCATTACTTGGCAGTGTTCATTTTCCATCTCTTTGGTCTTTTATATAAGCTTTTCTTTGTAACAACAGATGTGAAGGTACTATAATAGAAATTAAAGATAAGGATTCTATTAGGTGGCCCAGTTCTGAGTGGGAGCGTCTGAAGGTATCCAAATTTCTTTTCAGGACCCTCAAGTCTCCAAATTTGCGATCTCATTGTTGAGATAATTGTCTGATTTGTATCTTCATGTTTTCTTTTGTTTTTGGACCAAACCTTGTAGGTGCAATGGGATACAACTTCAGATACAGTCTTGCATTCTGAAAGGCTCTCTCGATGGAACATCAAGCCTGCAGAATCTACCAATAAGAAGAGGACTTCTTTCCCTCTCCCACCTCAAAAGAGACTACGCATACCTGATCTATCATCACCTATGTCTTCTGCGTCGGACAGGAATGGTAGGTAACTCTTTATATCTCCTTGTGGAACTTTCTTCAGATTTTCAGGAAACAAGTTTCCCTTCATTCCACAGTAGGTCTAATATGATATCCAATTCATTCATGTCAAAATTAATCAAGCTCGTCTCCCTTCTTCTTTATAGGCCCATTTCCATCAACAATGACTCGAAAACAAAAGGTCTTTCAAGGTCAAGAAAGCGAAACACATTCCAATGATCTGGGTTCACAAATGCATGACCCACTACACCAAAGTCCTCGCAGTTCAAAAGCATTTTCCTGTGAAAATATGTTGACTCCAGGCAACACTAATCAGTGGCCACCGCAATTTTCTTCTTTCGGGGTTGTTGACAGTGAACCATTTAGCAGAAGCATGTCGGAGTCAATTTTCAACTCCTCTGGGTCACAGGAACTAAGAGCATCCGCAGCGGCGAGCAATTTTGCCGGCGTGCTCGAGCAGGAGGAGGGACCAGCCGGAGGAGCTCGAGCAGGAGAAGGGGAGGCTCGCACCGGCGAGCAGGAGGAGGCGAGCTGCTCGCCCAGTCAACCCAGCCGCGGTGCTCGTCCGATCGCTCGAGCAAATTTTGCTCCGGCGTTTGCTCGATCGCCTGGCGGAGCCCACCGCCCGTGGGTGACGTCAGGCGCGGGCGAATTTTTTTTATGTTAGGCGCGTGCGTTGCACGCGCCAAAAAAAAAATCGAGCCAATGAATGGCTGCCACGTGTCAAGCAGATTGGCCAACGGTCCAATTGATCTGGGCCTTCCATTTTGAATCTGAAATTTCGATCCAACGGTCAGAATTAATTGGCAACGGCTACTATTTGATCATAACGGAAATAAACCCAAAAAATTGTAAAAAAATCCCCAAAATTTCAAAATTCTCCCAAAAAATTGCCTATAAATACTACTTCAATTTGTTATGAACTCACCAATTTGTGCACAACAAATTTCACATCTTCCTCCATCTCCTCTCTCTTTTCGTATCTCCTCTCTCTTTTCGTTTAGCATTTTTTTCTCAAACAATGGGCACCCATTGGCTTCCTTCCGAAGATTTACAAATGTGCATTTCTTTTGTCCGTCATAGCATTGATGAATATGACGGTAACAAACAAAAGAGGGACAAATTGTAATAAAATGCAATTTATTTATTAAGTTGAAATTGAAATACACATTGGGTGCATCTAAGTTGATTTTTCTCCGTTTTAAGGTGTGTTATGGCCTTTAGAAATACTGTTTTTCAAGTTTAATACCCCCAGTAGAAGTTTACTACCTCTAGTAAACTTTAGTAAAAATTTTACTAACCCCAGTAAACTTTATTTTTTGCATCTAAGTTGATTTTTCTCCGTTTTAAGGTGTGTTATGGCCTTTAGAAATACTTTTTTTCAAGTTTAATACCCCCAGTAGAAGTTTACTACCTCTAGTAAACTTTAGTAAAAATTTTACTAACCCCAGTAAACTTTATTTTTTGCATCTAAGTTGATTTTTCTCCGTTTTAAGGTGTGTTATGGCCTTTAGAAATACTCTTTTTCAAGTTTAATACCCCCAGTAGAAGTTTACTACCTCTAGTAAACTTTAGTAAAAATTTTACTAACCCCAGTAAACTTTATTTTTTGCATCTAAGTTGATTTTTCTCCGTTTTAAGGTGTGTTATGGCCTTTAGAAATACTCTTTTTCAAGTTTAATACCCCCAGTAGAAGTTTACTACCTCTAGTAAACTTTAGTAAAAATTTTACTAACCCCAGTAAACTTTATTTTTTGCATCTAAGTTGATTTTTCTCCGTTTTAAGGTGTGTTATGGCCTTTAGAAATACTGTTTTTCAAGTTTAATACCCCCAGTAGAAGTTTACTACCTCTAGTAAACTTTAGTAAAAATTTTACTAACCCCAGTAAACTTTATTTTTTGCATCTAAGTTGATTTTTCTCCGTTTTAAGGTGTGTTATGGCCTTTAGAAATACTCTTTTTCAAGTTTAATACCCCCAGTAGAAGTTTACTACCTCTAGTAAACTTTAGTAAAAATTTTACTAACCCCAGTAAACTTTATTTTTTGCATCTAAGTTGATTTTTCTCCGTTTTAAGGTGTGTTATGGCCTTTAGAAATACTTTTTTTCAAGTTTAATACCCCCAGTAGAAGTTTACTACCTCTAGTAAACTTTAGTAAAAATTTTACTAACCCCAGTAAACTTTATTTTTTGCATCTAAGTTGATTTTTCTCCGTTTTAAGGTGTGTTATGGCCTTTAGAAATACTCTTTTTCAAGTTTAATACCCCCAGTAGAAGTTTACTACCTCTAGTAAACTTTAGTAAAAATTTTACTAACCCCAGTAAATTTTATTTTTTGCATCTAAGTTGATTTTTCTCCGTTTTAAGGTGTGTTATGGCCTTTAGAAATACTGTTTTTCAAGTTTAATACCCCCAGTAGAAGTTTACTACCTCTAGTAAACTTTAGTAAAAATTTTACTAACCCCAGTAAACTTTATTTTTTGCATCTAAGTTGATTTTTCTCCGTTTTAAGGTGTGTTATGGCCTTTAGAAATACTCTTTTTCAAGTTTAATACCCCCAGTAGAAGTTTACTACCTCTAGTAAACTTTAGTAAAAATTTTACTAACCCCAGTAAACTTTATTTTTTGCATCTAAGTTGATTTTTCTCCGTTTTAAGGTGTGTTATGGCCTTTAGAAATACTCTTTTTCAAGTTTAATACCCCCAGTAGAAGTTTACTACCTCTAGTAAACTTTAGTAAAAATTTTACTAACCCCAGTAAACTTTATTTTTTGCATCTAAGTTGATTTTTCTCCGTTTTAAGGTGTGTTATGGCCTTTAGAAATACTCTTATCGGAAATTTTGAATAATATCGAGTCGATAATGACACGTGGCACATTATTATTGGTTGTAAATATATCTGATAAAAAAAATTAATTATTACACAACAAGACAAAATTGAATTGCTCAAACAAATTGTAAATGGGTGTGTGAAAAAATCGATTTGCTTGAGCAAAATATGAAATCGATTTGCTTGAAGCAAAATTTGCTTCTGGCCCTACCATTTGCTTGAGCAAATGCAATTTATGGGTGCGGATGCTCTAAGAACCTCCAAACAGAGGAGTGAGACTCGAGAACCATTTATTCCACCAAATACCCTTAAGCTTTTTGGAGTCAATCTAGATAACAGTCACTCAGAGCTCCCTTCACCACAAGTTGCCAATTTTACTGAACTTTCAAGTCCTTGTTCTATTCCTCCAATTTCTCAGTCTAGTGTTTCTGAAACAGTCCAGCTTTCAGAAACATCTAAGAGTATTTCTTGTGTTCTTTCTGATACACAAAGCAAGAAATGTTGTTCTGTCAGCAACAGGAGTTGCATAAAGGGAAATCTAATATGAAGCTTCCTTCTGGCTGTCTTGGCAGGTAACTTATTTAAAGATAAATTGCTGCCAATTGGATAACTTCTATTGCACATGCTTACTAAAATATTCACAATAGCTTTAGGTGATTCTAGCTACTTGCATTGGTCTTCAAGTAATTTCAACCAACTCACAGTGATCTGTGTCTGGCGTAGTTATGTGCAAAAGTTGTTCACATGAAGAATGATGTTTGCATATTTTAAGTTGCATTGGCACCAGAATGCATATGCACTCAACTGACTTAAGTTTAAAGCAATTAGTATCCTCATACGATTGAGTTGATATGTAGAAGCTAGTGTAGTTAACACGTCAACAGCTTTCAGGTGTTCAAGCATGGAAGATCGGTGGACCTCACACGCTTTGATGGGTTTGGCGACCTTATATCTGAGCTCGATCAAATGTTTGATTTTGAAGGAAGGTTGATTGACGGAAGCAATGGATGGCAGATAACTTACATGGACGATGAAGGAGATATAATGCCCATAGGAGATTATCTGTGGCAGTAAAGAACTTGAACCCAAACTTTGTCTTCAAGTTTTTCATTTCTGTTCCACTCTATCATCTATCTCCCATAGGTGTGATCTATACTAACTCAGTATTCACTTTACAGACGCAGCGAATTCCTGTCAATGGTGTGCAAAATTTTCATCTGTCCTAAGGATCAAGAAATCGACAATCTGAATCCAGAATCACCGAATGCAACATCCCTTTAAGTTTTTCTTCATCTGTTCATATCAAAGGGAAAGTGCGTCTCAATAAACACTCCTGCGTCAAGGCCTATTTTTAGTGTTATCGTTTGCATAATGTGTCAGTGTAACCTTTACAAACTAAATGTGCAGCTACCCATTGTACAAATCTGTATTCTCTAGAGGATGCTTTTGTTCTGCAAGTGAA
The DNA here is from genome assembly GCF_933775445.1 of Argentina anserina. Classification (NCBI taxonomy): domain Eukaryota; kingdom Viridiplantae; phylum Streptophyta; class Magnoliopsida; order Rosales; family Rosaceae; genus Argentina; species Argentina anserina. The sequence goes on along the minus strand of NC_065873.1, from coordinate 21,225,869 downwards.
TAAATTCCAGAGAGAAGTTGAAACCTTTTCTCATTGTATAACTGATTGAATATGATTTTCTGGTAATGGCATAGATATGATTTAACTGATTTAAGCCATCTTCAGCAATTCATTAACCGGGTCGGGTCGGGTGTTTGTGGTCCCCACAGAGTCTCATCCAAAAGAACCAAAACGTTGCAGCCCCAAAACCATTAAAAAGCTCACCTTTGTGAATTCAAGGCAAAGAAACACTCTTTAGTTTATTTCCCGCCATCGAAAACCATGAAATCCTTGTATGCTGCTCGAATAATCACAGGTGTTCCAAAGTTCAATTGTCACTCTTGCAATAACATTCCAGCTAGAACCAATCCTGCTGTACCCGTATTCAATTTCTTGGTTCCATCGCATCCAATTGTCAAAAAGAGTGTTCTTTTCCAGTCAGAAACAGCTCTTAAGATCTCAGTCTGCTTCAAACCCAGAAACCCAAATGGATGAAGAAGAAGACCCAGATGCCCAAGTTCAGAACTTGACTGTCCCAGAACATTACTTGGTCCCTTCCACGGCCTTGGAGGTATATGACATTCAATTTGGTCAATACCCCTCTTGTAATTTACAAAGTTGAAGTTTTTTTTCAGTGTTGGTTTGATTGTTTTGATTTTTGAATGGATGTAGGAATCAGAGTGGCTAAGGGTGACTTTGCATAAGTGGTTGGATGATGAGTACTGCCCAGAACCAACCAATGTGGAGATCAGCAAGATTGCTGCTCAATCATACTATAAGGCTTTGCTTGAGAAACAGACTGAATTGGTGAGATTTCGTTGAAGATGGCAATGGAATTGGAAACCATTTCTTATCAGGAAAGCTTTCATGGGGCTTTCTCAACAGCCAATGCAGCTGTTAGTTTGATTGCTCAAAAGATAGAGCAGGCCTAGTTGTCAAGACCCATTCAAGGTTTTCGCTTTTCGATCACTAGAATTATCCTTGCCATTTGGTATGTACTAGTAAACTTTGATAATTCAATGTTGCTTGCGGATTTAGCTTGTTTCTTTAATCTCTGTGAATCTTCATACAATGGTAGAACTAGGAAGTTGTTTAAATAGGGGACTTTGTTATTTGCATTACAAATTTTGACATGGAATGCTTAATGCACCTGATCTGGTGCAGGGAAATTCAAAGTCTTGAAAGATGTAAAACCTCCATCTACAACCAAATTATGGCCACTAACATATTTAGCGTCATCTGAAGCTAGGTAAAGTGCTGCATTGGCGATGTCATTGGGTTCACAATTTGCTCCTTCCAAGGCGCCAGAGCTATGTATAATTTCAATTAGCTTCTTGATGTCAGCTCCTGAATAAATCCGACTCATTTCTTCTATGACAAATGGTGTTGGAATGGCAAATGGGGATATGCCATTGATCCGGATCCCATGCTGGCATAGCTCTGCAGCCAGAGACTTGACAATGCCTACAACAGCAAATTTGGACAGAGAATATGTGTGTTGTGATAGTCCTCCCATTACTCCTGTGATGCTGGCCGTGCAGAGAATTGAGCCAGTTTTGCGTGGGATCATCACACGGGAAGCGTGCTTAATTCCTGCCAGGACTCCTCGCACGTTGATGTTCATTACACGATCAAACACTGCCAGGTCAAGGTCAACAATGCTTGGAGGAGTCTGACAAGCTACACCTGCATTGCTGTACATAATATCAAGCTGGCTGTGCTTAGAGATGGTGAAATCTACAGCATTGGAAATGTCAGATTCTTTCGTGACATCACAGGCGATGAAGCTGGCATTAGGACCAAGCTCCTTTGCTGCCTCTTGGCCAAGCTGCTGTTGTATATCTGCAAGAACAACCTTGGCACCATTGCTGATGAATTTTGATGCAGTTGCCTTTCCTATGCCACTTGCTGCTCCAGTAATCAGTGCTACCTTGCCTTCAAGTCTGCTTTGACAAGCATTTCAGTAAGATAATTAAATTGACAAAGAGACTACTCCTACCATATCCGGTCAAATTGGCTTACCTTCCACTCTGTGATGAATATTCCATCTTGAAGCAGCTTGGAGAAACCAAAGCTCTTGTAAAGGTGACATGTTTTCTGTTCAGTTATGTTTTCATCAAATCAGTATAATCTTAGGAAGTACATAGCTAGCAATTCACTATTCACTTATCCAAAATGTCAACCACAGAGAGGAAGACTAGTACAGCTATCAACTGTAGTAATTAGTTATGGACTGAATATAGAAAACCAAAAACGGTAGAGAAGCCAACCTGATTCCAACCCTGAACATACTTCCTTTAGTTGTTGAAGAGAGATGGATTTAATTTCTGGTTCTAGCTTCAATCCACTTTCTTCTGCAGTTGTTTTTTTTTTTGGTTAATTTCTTCTGCAGTTGTTCAGCTCTTACTATTCTTTTGTCTTTTCTGCTGACTAACATTATGAGGTGAGGAGGAGGAATCAAATCATCAAAATGACAGAAAAGACTTAGAAATGGGCGGCAGTATGTGGGTCCTTTGCATATGACACGCAAACCTTTGTTCTTGTTGGATATTATCACCAACTGACAGAGCTGGTTTTGTCTAATACATTGCTTCTGTATTCAATTATGTCGACTACATAACATGGGGTGTATTCAACTCTGATTTCAAATGATTCTGATTGATTTATTATAATCAATGGATTCTGAAAATCCATAGATTATTTCAACTCCACATAGATTCAGCCAGATTTCATTGTATTGTATTTACCAGATTTGTCTTAATTTACTTGGATTTCACAAGTGCATGTATGATTTATATATTATTATTAAATAATAAAATATAGAATATTGAGAATTAATAAGTTGGTTTTTTTAACAGGCTGCATACTCATCCATTCCGACCTCATTGTCATCATAGTCTTCATGATCCCTCTCATTCGCATTGTCCTCATTATTTTCATTCGCATTGCCTTCAATATCATTGTTATCTTCTTGACTTTCATTATTACCATTCCGTGGTCTATCTTCCCACATAGCTTCAGCAATATTAAGTCTCCAAGCATTAGCCTTTGCTCTTTGTTGTAGTTGACTTTGAGAAAGTAGTTCAAGATTCTCGTCTTCCATATCAAGTTCTTCATCATTTTCTATTTCAGGAGAAAATTCATCGGAACGACATCCTTTATGCATACATGTCAAGCAATAACAAACATTCATATGTATTGATTTGAGCAATTAAAATAAAACACATAATTAAGAACATAAAATTTTCGATCTTATTGAGAGAGAAAGAGAATACATCAAAATCTCATGTCTAGATGCTTGATTTCTAACAAGCATGATATAGTGTAAAAATACTTCAAAATCCAACAAAATCAACTAATAAATGAAATCATTCAAAATCAATCGATTTTTGAATACCACCAGAATTCATAGGAGTTTTTGAAATCTTAATTGAATACCTTGAGATTTCAATGGATTATTTTAAATCTTAATTGAATACCACAAGATTTCAAAAGATTCTTCAAATACAATAAAATCTTATAGAATCCTAGTTGAATACACCCCCCTAAAACTATGAATGACTTGAGATTTAATGTGAACACAGGCTATTAAACCACCTGCGGGTTCCATGTTCTATGTTATTTTTTTAGGGATTAGGCTGAGTTTGGCAAGTTTATTCCGTGCACAAAGCCGGAGCTGTTTATTCCAGGAGTTACACTATTAAGCCATGTTGATGCAGAAAAATTCGTGAGGATATCTCTTCGCCAACTTCTATCAGTTTCAACAGGAATGAAGTTTACTAGAGAACAACGAGGACTACTAAAACTTTGAGCTAATTGAATGTTTGAGGGTAAAGGATTTTGGATATGGTGCTTGATGAAGTGAGTTGCTATGGCTGTTTTCTGATTTTTTTTCGTGTCCTTCAACATTTAGTTCCGGCTCTATTTATAAAGGTACATCGTTACGTTCCTCATCACGCGCGCGTCATGGTATACTTCGACTGTGAGTCTTGCGCGAGGGGATCCTCAATCCCCCATTCTTAACATCATGGGTAGTTAGGAGTGTAAATGAGCTGAGCCGGGCCGAATACTAGGTTATTCATGTTTGACTCATTTTCATTCGATCGAGCTAGAGCCGGACTAAAATTTGATTTTTGTGCTCATGTTCAAGCTCAACTCGGCTTGAAAAAGCTCGAGCTGGGCTCGGACTGGCTCATTTTATTAGATAAAATCGAACTCGAATTGAGCCGGCTTGAATCATATGAAATTTTAATTTTAAAATTTAGAAATTAAAAAGAAAATTCAAAATCTAACGTCATTGTATCACACGAAATCTCTTTTATTTGTAATAAACTAAAAATAACAAATTAAACTTGTTATAACACTTAAAGTCTTTAACTAATTATTCTATAAATAAATCTTTCAGCTTTTTCGAACTAATATTATATTTCATATAAAAATTATACTTTATATATACTATAAAAGTTAATAAGTCAATTTTAATTAATAAATGAGCCAAATTTTTAACAAGTCTGAGATAACTCACGAGCTAAACGAGTTGAACGAGTCGAATACTTGTTGTTTGCTCGGCTCATTTTCAAGATCAGACTAAATATTGAGCTCAAACTCGGCCATTTAACTTTACAAATTTAAGCCGAATGAACTAAAAACCAGGCGAACACGAGTCAAACTCAAGCGGCTTGAGACTACTTACAGTCCTATGGGTAGACAACCCCCTCACTACTTTCTAAGTAAGCTTGGCTCAATCTTCATAAGTTTTTCAGCATAATCCATTCGTGGCCCAATTTATCTGTTGCAAGATTTAATCAGAACTCACTTCGGCCGCGAGGAGATTTACCAAGCTCAGTTGGCCCATGAAGAGATTCTCCGCAGCCCGTTACAACCACAACTATTTAACTGCGGGATGATTTGACTCGCTTTGTACCCTTATTAGAATCCACTGGGCCGCGATGAGATTTCTCTTCGCCGTGAAGATTAATCAACATTCCCTATCGCAAAACGGCCCATTTAAATTAAAAAGTTTTCTGCACTCCGCTCTGAAAATTTATTCCCCCACAAGCCATAAAGCTGCTGATTATAGAAGTCAGTAAATATAACAAAACTTTTAAATAAGCATAAAAACTATGAGGGTAAAACCTATGAGGGTCGCCGGACTCGCCATGTTCTCATCAATCAAGATAAATCTGCCATGTCCGGCCCAAAGGTTCATTTCATTACCAGAACAAGCTCTTGTTCGACTGAATTGATGTCTGATTGTAAAATGTACTATGGCTTCTTCTATCCACCCTAGATTGGTGTTATATATTCGTATTTAATTGAAAATAAGTTGAACAGCATCAAAAACAACTAAATTCAGTTCAGGATCATTTGATAGAACTACCAATAAAGCTCAATAACAACTAAAACGTTCAAACTTAAAAATGGAGCATGGAATACGGAATCCTTAAGTTGAAAAATCAAAACTAAAACAATATCGACGTTCTAATCAGCTAGCACATTCTGAATTACCAACTGTGTTCATTTGAAGAGATTTTATGGAATCTTGGGTGGATCCAAACCCCTTTAAGTTGACGCCCTTCGGATTTTTTATCTTCAGCAACATTAAGAGTAATACTCTCATTAAAAATAAGTTCGCCACCGGTCCGAATTTGTGTCCCACAAGTAGAAATTGAAACATTCCCTGCCAACTCGAGCTTTTCCTTCAAGTTCTTTCGCAAAGAGTAATCCGTGTCATACCTGAATGGTAGAGATGAGGGCACATTTGATGCTCCACGAGAAACGATTCTGTAACAGTCCCATTTTTGGTTCTCAGTTCTAAAGGTGATTAACTTGTTTTCTGGCTTATCTCGATCAAAAAAGTAAAACTCTTCGTCCTTTTTGTGATAAGCAGCACCTTTGATTGCTTTTATCTTATACCCTTTGTAACCATAGTTGTGTTTGGTCCATTCATCGGCTCCATGGCAAAGTAAATTGAGCTCCCATTCATCATTGTCGCCACGGCTAATAACACAGAGGGTGCAATCTTGGGAAGTAGGTGGAGATGAAAATGCTGCAACATGGTCCGACAGTTGTGAAGCAGGGAAGTTGGGAAGGTCTATTTTCGCACGAGAGAAGGGGCAAAAGAAGAACATTGAACCCGAGCTTTCTTGCAATACGAGCAACCATCCTTGGTTCGAGGCAATGCAGGTTGCTCCGACCAGCTCTGGAATACTGACGGTGTAGTTTTTATCACTTTCACTAAGCAACTGGCACTCAGAGTTTTTTTCCCCATACAGTAGAAACCATGGTTTTGCTGAAAATTGACCTGAGGCCGTGGAAGAAGCAGAGCGCCAAGATTTGCATACTCCATGAAAACCCAGAAGATCGATTAGTTCTAGATACTCTGCAATTGAAGATAGAAGATCAAGAGGGAGATCAGACCATTGCGACATACACATTATTCTCTGGTCCGTCATCGCTAGGGCTTGCTCCTGTGTTCTGCTTCAAAACAACATAAACACATCACATTATTCTCTTTTATTAGAAGAATTATTTCAAGCTAGATGTCTAGTATATGTTATGACCTACAGTAGGAAGAATTACAGTTCCAGCAAGCACATCCAATTAGGGATGGGCATAAAAAGCCGAATCTCGATCCATTAATCCCGAAATTCATAAGGATGGGATGAGACGAAAGTCTAAAAACGTCTGTTTTGTCTCGATCTCGTCCTGTTTCATAATAGTGGGACGGGACATGGGACGTGGGACGTATGACGAATAATTTCTATCATGCTTCATCTCGTCCCACTTTAAATTTCATTTGAATTTCAACCATCAAATATTTTATCATCATCATACATTTATAATTTATGAGAACACCTTAGATGCATTTGATAAGAAAATGACTAAGTTTAAAGAATGAATCTTGGACCTTGGTTCATTTCCTAAAGATAAACAAGTCCTGGTTAATTTTCTCATTAATATATGGTTCGTGTTATATAATATAAATAAAGACGATTTGTATATTGTAAATTTCTATGAACTTAGCAATCAAAATCTATATAATCTTATATACAATTTATAATAATACATGTTTCTCTTATATGATAACACTAGAATTTTTATGTACAACATTTATAACGTTATAATTCGAATGATTTAATTTTATAATAATTAAACTTATAGTATCGAAGTAGAATTTTTATGTACAATATCTATAACGCTATAATTCGAATGATTTAATTTTATAATAATTTAACTCATCTATATGTTTCTTCTATTACAATAATTCATACTAAAATTTTATTTATAATAAATTTAGTACTTATTATTTAAAGTCCAGGAATATGGGATATGGCCGGTCCCATCCCGATCCCGAATGAGACAAACTTTTAAAAACACAAATCTCGTCTCAATTCCGTCCCGAATTTAATGAGTGGGACGTGACTCAGGATTAGTCTCATCCCGTGCCCACCCCTACATCCAACTAAAAGAACGTATGTATGCATCTGCATTAGGTCGTAAATTAGGGTTATGAACTAACAAGGACCTCCGACCCTGAGTTAAACAATTGAATCATGCTGGTTAAACAAACTTGAATTGCAGATAGTTCTATTAATAGGGATCAAGAGTGAAGGCACAATTGTAAAGAAAGTTGGACAACATTACAAAACATAACAAAACTATAAAGTAGATCATATATAAGAACAAAAACTGTATTCTTATCCGGAGAAGACATCATTAGTTCATTACCGGCCGGGTTGTACTCCCATATTGTTATCCCTTCGCAGATTCATGACTAATTCAACACCTAATAATAATTACATATATTTTGTGACCACATGCATGATATTTAGGAATCACGATTGACATTGTAGATGAGATAGAGGAACATAAAATTCGTCGAAAAATCAGCAAATTTCGTGTGAAATTGTAGAGGATTTTGTGTATGTTTGACAATTGAAAGATAGAATAGCTATACATACTCTTAACTTTTGATTTAGTTGAAGCCACGGCTCTCCTGAAGAACAAAGTCTATAGAAGTAGTCTCGTGTAAACTGTAAGCGCAATGCTTATATTGTATGTGTTTTCGTGTAAATACTCCTCATCAGAGTTCTAATTTCAGTAGTAGTGTACAATCTTTAAACAAAATCCATTATTTTAAATACATAATTTTCCAAGAAACTTTTTCTTTTCAATAATAAAGCAGGATATATATAACCCCTTTGAAAGGAAAAATAATAATAATTAAACATCGTTTTGTAAGATTTTTTTTTAAAAAAAATATTTATTTAGTTAACAAAAGATGGGACAAAAGAACCTGACATCCTATGTTTGATAAACTCTAACAAAGAGGATAAACAAAAGTTCAATCCGACATGTTGACACTCACACATGCAAAATCATAAATATAAAAACCTCTAGTAAATAGCAAATCCTCAGCTAATAAACCCTTAATTAAAGGACGAGATGAAGCTGTTAGCATTAGCAGACAGTTGTGAGATACCAAGAATAGAGAAAATAGACATATCGTGATGCTTCTTGTAATGATGAAAAAAGTGCACGGTAGACTCTCTGAACAATTTCAAAAGATGACGTTTGATTTCCAACACATTAAAAATCTTACTTTCAAAACGTACCAGATTCTTAGTTTGATCTTATTCATCTTAGTGTAAGATAAGTAGACGTACGTTCGCTGTTGTGATCTTATTCATCTTAGTGTCCTAATTGGGGTTAGGGCTGCCGCTGCAAGTATTGTTCTATTTTCGTTCTTGTGTGGACATTTATCTTTACAAATACTGTATTGTACTGAATATCTGAATCTGAATTTCATACTGAATCGAAGAAAAAGGGTGTGATCTCATTTCATGACTAGGAAAAAAAAAGAATGAAAAATTTAAATTCCGTTGCTAAATATCATATCAGATTGGGAAAAGAAAAAAAACAAGATAGCCATGCATCTCGTTAAGTTTACTACAATGTAAATGGTGGCAGAGATGAAAGCAAAGCACACAATTAGATTACCATCTCTGCTCTTTTAGAGAGGTTTGATAGAATCTTGGGTAGATCCATACGCCTTTGAACTTTCGTTGTCTCTTGGATTCTTCAGGATGATCACTAGTTTTAATGAATTCATAATTTTCATCAAAGATAAACTTGTCGAAATCATTTAGCTCCGTTTGTGTCCCGCAAATCGAAAATAGAACATCCTCATCAGCAGGCAAGCCAAGCTTGTTTAACATTTCAGCTTCCGTGAAATAAGTCTTGGAACGGTAGTATGCTCCCGCTGGAATCTCTGTCAGAGCAGAAGTCACTCTAGTTGTCCAAGCGTGCCAGCTAACTTTTTTGTTTTCTCTAGGAACCTTGAAGGAGATATGTTGATCTTTGTCGTCGAAAAAGTAGAATTCTCCTATTTTACCATAACCCGCATATTTGATTATATCAATGTACCATTGGGGACAGTCAATCTTGTAATGCTTCCATTCATTACCTCCTCCGCGGCGAAGTAGATTCAGATCCAACTGATCATCATTACTAGTGCTACGCCTGATGAGGCAAACAGCGCAATCAGCAGAAGTGGGGGGAGATGAAAATGCTGCAACATGGTCCGAAAGTTCGGAGTATGGGAACTTGGGAATGTCTATCTTTGTTTTTGAGAAGGGATGAAAGAAGAACATTGATCCGCCTTGTTTGAATACAAGAAGCCATCCTTGGTATGATGCAATGCAAGTTGTGGTTGCATCCAGTTGTGGAAGACTCATGGTAATGATGCCATTTTCAGTAGTTACCAGCTGGCATTGATCAGAATCATCATCGAACCCGTAATGAATAAACCATGGTTCATAGGTTTCTACAGATTCAATTTTAGCTGAAGCTACCGAAGAAGCAGAATTCCATGCCTGACAAACGCTGCGGAATCTCACAACCTCCACTGGTCCTAGACGCTCTGCTATCTCTGAGATAAGTTCAGAAGGAAGATCGGACCATTGCCTTTGATTCACTTCTGACATTATTGTAGGCTTGTAGCGATATCTGCTGCTCTTGAAATTATTGTATGTCAAAATTAGGGACATAGAAGACAATCACCAATAATTTTTGATGAACAAATAACATGCAGATCCTGTAAAAACCTTAGCACTATTATTTTTACACTATATGTCTGTGTTGTTGGAATAAATAACACTAGCCCATTGAATATGGTAATTTCATATAATATGCAGCAATTACTACCTAGACTATCTCAACAAGGGCATAAAATAGTACTACAACTTTTTTTTAGAGTGGATTCGAAGTTTTGCCACGATCATATCATATTCAAAGTTAAAATAGATTAAAGTGATGAAAGAAATTTCAGATATCAATGATCAATTGATCATGGCAATAGTAGAGAGAATGAAAACAGAACAAACACTTTACAAGATCGAATGAATAACAACTGTTGCAGCAAACGATGAAAATAAATACTGATACCTGTTGAGTTCTCAAAACACATATGACAGCCTGATCCTGCAACAGCGGTTGGTTTACACAGAAAGTAAAGAAGCCGGAAAGGGCCAATTAGAATTTGACTATGAGGAGGAAGGGATGATAATTTACAATCTGTAGTTACATGAAATTCTTGTCAAATATGTTGGGTAACGGAAGAAGAAATTGACAAGGACAACGATTCATTCAATCCATTAAACGAAGAAATAAAGAAGAAAAACCTAGTCTCTTAAGGATCCTACTTCTTTCTTCTTCTTGTTTTTTTTTTTTTGATACTACCATTTTGCTTTCTTTGCAATCATCGACTTATATACTATTTGCAAGTTTGGCACGCAAAGACAGCATTGCAACTCCTTATTTCCTAGAGTTTTTTTCACCAACAGTCCCTCAACTCTGGTGTACCTACCAATGTGATACCTCAACTCTTAATCGTACCAATGTGATACCCAGACTCTAGTATTGCTATCATTGAAGTACTTCCGTCAGTTTTTTTTCAACTTCTCCGTCATCTTGGTGACGTGGCAAGTACGTGAGGCCCACAAAAAGGGTTAAAAGACAAAATTAACCCCATCTGAGAGAAACAATGTTTTTCCGGCCCTTTACCTTGAGAAAGACACCAAACAATTCCAATTTTGGCGCCAATTTTCCCTCCTTACTCCTTAATTTGTGTCTCTTATCTAAACTAAACAACTACCGCCAACCAGTCGACCACAATCTGATAAAACCTAGATCAATCTCATTTTCTATTTTTACCCTAGCACTTGTTAAACTAACAGAATAAATATAGAAATTTATATGGAACATCTCATTTCCACAATCTCATGAGAATATAGAAACACATAACTTAACGAAATTCAAATACATGTGTTAATACCATTAGTTGCCACCTTTTATGTTGATCTGCAATGATTTTTGCTTGTAAGAACTAATGATACTTAAACATGTAGTTGAATTTCGTTAAGTTATGTGTTTCTATATTCTTATGAGATTGTGGAAATGAGATGTTTCATATAAAATTCTATATTTATTCTGTTAGTTTAACAAGTGCTAGGGTAAAAATAGAAAATGAGATTGATCTAGATTTTATCAGATTGTGGTCGACTGATTGGCGGTAATTTTTTAGTTTAGATAAAAGACACAAATTAAGGAGTATGGAGGAAAAATTGGCGCCAAAATTGAAATTGTTGGGTGTCTTTCTCAAGGTAAAGGGCCGGAAAAACATTGTTTCTCTCAGATGGGGTTAATTTTGTCTTTTAACCCTTTTTGTGGGCCTCACGTACTTGCCACGTCACCAAGATGACGGAGAAGTTGAAAAAAAACTGACGGAAGTACTTCAATGATAGCAATACTAGAGTCTGGGTATCACATTGGTACGATTAAGAGTTGAGGTATCACATTGGTAGGTACACCAAAATTGAGGGATTGTTGGTCAAAAAAACTCTATTTCCTAAGACTATTCCCGACTAATGTGAATTGTGTACATCCTATCTAAGGCTGCTTTAAGAGCAATCCTATTGTTAACACATCAGTCACAACGGTAATATTTGATTTAAAGTATTAGTTCCAACCAAATATGCATTCCCAAGTGAAATTTGGCTAAACTCATCTGTAGTCAAATTTGACTCAAGAGCATGAATTAGTCAAAAGTATTTTATTCATATTTCGTTTATTCTATCTCATCTCTCACAACCTTGCTCCCTCATCTTCCTCTCTACCCAGATAATTATATATTAAAAACCCATTCAAATTAGACATTTCCATTGGAATAAGAATTAGTCAAAGTATGAATATGTTATAGTTGTCATGTCATAAGTCAAGTTTTGAATTTGAGAATGCAAAATAACTAATTGATTGGAGATGCTCTAATGGAGTATAAGGGCTCAAATTGTTATCTACGTTACGTTCTATCCATCCTAAAGTGGTGTACGCACCTTCAATTATATAACTATATATACGTACCTTGATATTGAACTTACATCCTATAAACGATATTCATGGAGACAGAAAAGGCCATTCCTAGTTCCTACACATACTTTTTCACCTGATGCAAAGTCATTCAGTTACATACAAATTGTTCCTGTAAATCAAATCAGAAATCCACAGGCGACCAAATCAAAAGACATAGTTCAGCTATTTTTTGCACTACATATATCCACTGTGAAGTGTGAACAAACGTTTGTCTACATAACACCAATTTAAACAGGAAACCAATATTTCAATAGAGAATTCAGAGACAAATAGCCAGGCAATATAATGCCAATAATATTTGAAGTAGAAAACTTTCCGATAGTCTCAGCTAACTCTGATCGAACTCATTAAGAGAGTTCAATGTAACGTACATCATTACTTTACCTATCAGTTAACAAGGAAATTAGGAGTTTAGGACAATTTGAGAAAAACACACAACGAACATCAACAATTGCAGCCACAATATTTTCCCTTTCCTTCAAGAACAGAATATGTAACGACCCTAAAATTTCAAGCCTAAAACTCAAAATTTCAAAGTCGTTAGAACACCAAAAACAATCTCAAAGAAATTGAAATCATTTAACGTGCACAGCGGATCATCTCTGAGTTCCAAATACAACTCAGTCAAACCGATTATTACAAACCAAATTTATGATTCGACATTACAATATGATGGAAAATGTAATAATCCTCACAAACTCTCACAAAGCTTACAAGTAAATTCACTCAAATTCTCACACAAATCCACGCCAGAAATCTCACCACGAACAGGATACGAACGACTTCGAATCTCCGGAGTCGTCACTCAATCTCCGCTAATCAGTACCTGCGGAATTATCCCCTACACCATTGAATTGGTGCACCGGGATTGTAAACACAAACCCGGTAAGCTTATAGCTCGTATGAGTAAAATGACATTACAGTTCGCATATCAATATATACGAAAAATCACAATTAACAATATAAATGCCCTCATGAGTCAATGGACGGCCCATCTGGTTGTCCCAAAGAAATATGAAATAAAACGCTCATGAGAAATTAAGTAACCCTTCTGGTTACCTAAATGCATTTATAATACGGGTACCAAGAACGCTGGTACACATCTGTTACCCCTCTCGTAATACACCGTTGATATTGGATAACCACCCGCTACCCAACATCCAAAACAATCTGAGTACCCATGAGTAGATAACCACCCGTTACCTCACATGCAGTACTACGCTGATATTGGGTAACCACCCGCTACCCAACATCCAAACAATCTGAGTACTCATGAGTGGATAACCACCCGTTACCTCACATGAAGTACTATGGCTGACAGACTAGAGCTCTAACTGTATCGTAACTTTCGCCCGGCCAAGGCTAGGTTCCGACTTGCCAAACATGTACAATAATCTCACATCATATTGTACTAAATCACGTCCAAAGACAAATTAACTTTTTAACAAACTCAATGTTAAACTCACGTACAATAATCACACATCATATTGTACGTTTCAAAATTATGCTCGATATAATCGAAATAAAACTCATAACAGTATATTATATAGAAAACTATATATATTCGTACTTATTTACCATTTATACAATATATATATAGTTTACTACATCCTATACATGTCATATTTCACAAACACATGCTCAATACACAATTTCTCGTCATTGAAATGACCGTTTCAAATGAATTAATAACAATACATAACATAATGAACTATATATATATATATACTTATTACCATTTATACAGTATATATGTAGTCCACTATATTGTATACATGTTCGTAATTCATTATTAAATACCCTTGCAAAATATTGAATCACCGCGAGGGTAGATTTGTAAATACGTGAGATTTTACTCACCTTAATGACTTGAGCGTAATTCCACAATTTCCGAAGATAATTCCTTTCGTTGATTTAACGATCACCTTGAAAAGATAAGAAAAGAATTTAGCATCGTTTCGAAAACCTTTAAATGCCGAAACAGTAATAATTGGTTACTGTTCAACAATTTTCGGTTTTTCGAAGTTACTGTTCATTGTTACTGTTCACGGTTACTGTACAAATACACAATTAATACGTATTTCTGTACGTATAAGTACTATATACGTATTTCTGTACGTATAAATACTATATACGTATTTCTGTACGTATACGTACTGTTTAAATGTAAATACAAACTCAGTAATTAAAATTTACTAAATTACCCTTTTACAAATTACTTTTTACAATTACTGAAAGTAATTTATATTTACATTTACCGTAGGTAAAATTTAATTACATTTACCGTACATAAATACAATTTACATTTACATTTACCGTACACAGTAAATTACCAAAATACCCTTCTGTCAAAACTGCTCACACCGCCACCTCCGGCCGGCCGCACGTGGGGCCCACGCGCCGACGCCAACCAAGGCGCGTGTGATGCCACCGCCGTGCCTAAACTCTCCCCCTCCTCCTCCTCTATCTTTCTACGGCCTCCGACTACCCCTAGGCTATCCCTAGCCTCCTCACGCGCCGCCTCTAGGCGGCGGTATCTCCCACCCTCCTTCACTCGATTTCTTCCCCAATCTCTCCAAATCGAATCCCTAATCTCCCAATCACCCTCAAATCATCAAACAAGCACACGCACAACATCAAAATCATCAATCCTTACCTTGAACCTTGAATCGACGATGATTTGAGGTGCCGGTGGAGGAGGTCGAGCAGCAGTGGAGGTAGACGGCGACTCGAGGCTCAACTCTTTAGCGCGGGGGCTCCAGGGTGAGGAGGGGTGGTGGCGAGCTTGCCCGAGCTCGTCGACGATGGGGAAGCACGGCGATGAGGTCCCCGAGCTTCGATCTGCCGCGTGGGATCGGGGAAGAGGCGAGAGAGAAAGAGAGATTGAGAGTTCGGTTCGAGAGGGAGAGGGAGATGGGAGATGGGAGAGAGAGCTCGGGGTCGAGAGGGAGAGGAGGTTTCGGGGAGAGAGAGAGAGAGAACCGAGGGAGAGAGGGTGAGAGCGGCGGATGAGAGAGAAAGGGTTTCCAATTATGGAAACCCTAATCTCATAAATGTTCTATTTATACAAGTTTCAAAATCGGAAACTAACTTCCGACGGTAATAACTTTTACCTCCGACGTCCGATTCGAACGTGTCACATACTCGCGAACTCGTATCGACGAGCTCTACAACTTTCGTGAAGGAAGTTTTCGCGACCGATCGACTAAATAAAAGTTGATAAATTCGTTCGGAAACGTAACGTTTTCTTATTAAACGTTCTCGGAACGTTTCCGTTTCCGTTTCGTAACGTTAGCAAACAATCAATTTCCTTTTAATTGAATTTCATAACTTTATAGAATTCAATTAAATTTCAAATATCGTTTCAAAAATCTAGGGTTATTACAGAATATGCTCCGCATTTCCAGACAGCAAGTACTTTCGGTCCAATTCTCTAGTTGCTAATAAAGGCCAGCTGATAAAGCTTTAAGCTTCACCATTGCTTCTGAACAGTACAGTGTAGTTGAATGCAAACTCTGGGAAGCCATTGGTGCTGTCTCGGAAGCACAGTCGATGTTTGAGCAGTCTACACCAGTTGGCAGAGGGATTAGCTTCAACGTACAGAATTCTAACCATAACCCATACGTGTTGGGTATTGAAACAGTTTCAGTGTTTCACCATAATCCGTACGTGTTGAGTATCAACTCGCTGTACTATAACAGTTTCACTGAGGATCAAATCTCAAAAGCGAACCATGCAGGTCCTGAAAAAATCCTTACCGCATCCGACTAGGAAAATCAACTACTTTCCTATTTAACTTTCCAAAATTCTTAGTGGTATCTGTAAGAACTAGGACTATATAGGAAGGTAATGTAACCAATTCCCACTAGGAAAAACAACTACTTGCATATTGTTGTCTTTCAACTTTCCAAATCTGAGTGCCGGGATTTCTAGGAGGCTTAGAAATTTACTGATGTTCGTTCATATAAATACAACACCATCCTACTAGTAGAGCACAAACGGCCGAAAAAAATATCAAGAAACAGCTATCAAGTATGAACATCTTGGCATTATTTTTGCTCTTCTTGTTAGCATCCACAGGTGCAGCTGCGCAGTCCAATGTTTTTGATGTGACAAGCTCGAAATATGGAGGGAAGACAGACTCGGATATTTCAGAGGCATTGACAATGGCATGGAAAGATGCTTGTGCATCACCTTCGATGAGCAATGTCCTTGTTCCGATGGGAACATTCAAGTTATCACAACAAGCAACGTTTGAAGGTCCTTGCAACGCTCCTATTCAATTTCAGCTTCAAGGAACTGTGCAAGCTCCAGAAGATCGAAGCCATCTCGATGACTCCTGGGTTCATTTTAAGGCCATCGACAAGCTCACTTTGTCCGGGGGTGGAACTTTTGACGGACAAGGAGAGCTTTTTTGGAAGCACGGCCATGGCTCTACCCCTGTCGATATTAGATTCAAAACGGTCAACAATTCCATAATTAGCGGCATATCTTTTATAAACAGTGCAAAGTTCCATATTAGTGTCCATGACTCCGATAACATTACATTTCAGCAAGTCACCATCACAGCACCCGAAGACAGTCATAACACCGACGGAATCCACATCGCCAGTTCGAGCAGGATCACGGTCTCCGACTCTTACATTGCAACCGGTGATGATTGTGTTTCAATTGGTGATGGCTCCAACCAAATCTTAGTGTCCAACATTACTTGCGGACCAGGTCATGGGATAAGCATAGGCAGCCTAGGGAAATATCCTGACGAACAACCGGTGGTCGGCGTCACAGTTAGGAACTGCACACTAACTGCCACAACAAACGGTGCTAGAATCAAGACATGGCCGGATTCTCCATCAGCAAGTGTTGCTAGGGATATACTTTATGAAGACATCATCATGGAGGATGTGAAGAACCCTATCCTCATCAACCAAAACTACTGCGACAAAGGCAAGACGTGTAGGCTAGATAATCCATCCAAAGTCCAAATCAGTGACGTGAGGTTCAAGAATATCAGGGGCTCTTCTTCATCTTCAGTTGCCGTAAAGCTCGACTGTAGTAAAGCAAAGCCATGTTTGGATGTAGAGCTGTCCGATATTGATCTCATGTATAGTGGAGACCAAAAAGACGAAATCACGTCCGAGTGTAATTATGTGAAGCCGAAAATTACCGGTGTGACCAAGGCTCTTGCTTGTGCAAACCTAGGTTCGATCCCAGTAGAGAATCCATCGCCGCCGTCAACTTCACCACCTCCTCTTCCGGCACCAA
The DNA here is from genome assembly GCF_933775445.1 of Argentina anserina. Classification (NCBI taxonomy): domain Eukaryota; kingdom Viridiplantae; phylum Streptophyta; class Magnoliopsida; order Rosales; family Rosaceae; genus Argentina; species Argentina anserina. Next base: position 21,208,193 of record NC_065873.1, on the reverse strand, counting down.
TACAGCAATCACCACCCCCACCGACGGCATTGGAACCGCCCACTCTTTCACCTCCGGCATCCGAACCGGCTCCTCTTTCACCTCCGGCATTGGAACTGCCTCCTCTTTCACCTCCAGCATCCGAACTGCCTCCTCTTTCACCTCCGGCAACGGAACCACTTCCTCTTTCACCCCCGGCAACGGAACCACTTCCTCTTTCACCTCCGGCATCGGAACTGCCTCCTCTATCACCGCCGTCATCCGAACTGCCTCCTCCTTCACTGCCATCTCCTTTTTCACCGCTGCCGTCCGAACCGTCTGCTTCACCGCCAGATCCTGAACCTCCTCTTTCACCGCCGGAGTTTGAACCACCTTCACTGCCGGACTGGTGGTGGGAATCACCTCCTCCACCTCCGCAAGAGACCACGCCTCCTCTATATCTTCCTCCTTCCCCAATAGTAGCATCAGATGATTCGCCTCCGCCAGAACCAATGGTATATGTATATCCCTATCCTCTGCCTCGTCCTTATGGCCCTGGTTTTGGAAGAACATCCTCCGCCGCTCCCGCTGCCAATATTAAGGAAAAGAAACCCTCGGCTAAAGCGATGTGGCTTATTATTTCAGGGGTGGTGGCTTTCTTCGTTGTTATTGCAGGGGTTTTGCTCTACATCTGCATGAAGCGGCGGGAAAGATAGAGAGGCTGGATATTGACATGCGTCCGTACCACTTTTTGTTTTGTTTTGATACGGAACAGCTGAATATGTACATAAGAGGATGACATAGACACATAGTATCCATGATAGACCAATACTAATACTACTTCTTCGATTAATTTTGCATTGAATTTGTTAATGTATTGTAAAACAAAACACACACCGACACATATGGATTATGATCAAACAAATCGAGTTCCACCTAATATTACTTATTCCGTTCTTGAGCACTTCGATTTTAGAACACACACCGATACATATGGATTATGATCATACAGATCGAGTTCCACAGAATAATACTTCTTCTGTTCTTGAGCTCTTTGATTGTTTGAACAGACCACATAATGTACAGATTTAAAAAAAAATTAAAAGTTAAATAAAATAAGGACAACAGATTAAGGGGCATTCCGAGAATTGAACTCGGGACCTCTCGCACCCTAAGCGAGAATCATACCACTAGACCAAATGCCCGCATGCTATTGGCAGCTAACATTTTCTATCTACGTGGCGACGGCCGCTAGCAACAAGTGTCTTCACCTTTTGATTTTCCCCCCAAACACAAAAACCCTAAAAACCTCGAAATCAAAAAAATTAAATAACCTTCCCAATTTCCGTATTGGGGTCTCTTCTAATTCCCACTACTAAAATCCACCAAAGTCTTTCAGAGCGCAAAACCCTTCTGGGCCATGGCGGTTTCTCACGCCCAGACCCAGACCTCCGATTCTCACTCTCACCCATCTGGTAATTTCATCTTGTTACTGCGATTCTTAACCTAAATCATGTTTTTGATTCCATATCTTGCTATACTGTTTGTATTTTGAAGTGGGTTTTGATTGATTTGAGTATCTGTTTGGTTTATAATTAGGGTTTGATAAAGTAAATTATGAAAATGATCATAACCACCCCCAATTCCAAGACACTGATCCCATTGATGAGGCTTTGGTGCCTGATGGCCTATTCATGGAGGACACCCAGGTGCTGGATTATTCAGATTGCGATGAGAAGATGAGGACTGGTGTGACTGGGTTTGAGGAGGAAGTGGTGCTTGATAGTGAGGATGAGGAAGTTAATGGAAGCAGAATAGTGACTCTTGTGAATATGTCGTCGGATCAAATATGCGCTGCAGGTTAGTATATTTGCATTTTGGATTGAGGTTTTTTATTTGGGGCTCTTCGACTTCTTTGGTGTTACTATTTTTGTTTGTAGCATTAGTATTGAATGTGTTTGATGATATGAAGTTATCTGTGTTTAGTGAATGCTTGAATAAGAAGTGATCTTGCGAAAAATCTTTGTTTTGAATACTTTGAATAACAAGTCTGATACTTGAACTAATTTTGATAAATTTGAGGGCTGAAGGATGAAAGATGTGTGCTGCTTTGCAGGGTTAAGCTACGTTGACTCTCAGGAACCTGGGGAGGAATCACAAGCCAATGCACTTGGTTTTGTAGATCAGTTTGTGTCGTTGAACGATGATCTGAGTTTTGACCTTCCAGGAATTGATATAAAGAAAACCACTAAGGTGAAATCCCTTCCTGTTACAAGTATTAAGGGGACTCAAAGTTTGGCGAAGATGGTTGAGCTCGGGTCTCAAAATGAAAAAGCCAAAGCCTTTGAATGGGTTGATTCTGAGGAGGATGGGGCCTTTTATTTTTCAGACAAGAAGATGGAATCATCTTTGGTTAATTCTGAGGGCAGGGAAAGATCTGGTATTGCAAGGAAGGAGAAAGTCAGGCATGCTTATGACACAAAATGTACTCGTTCAGGTGATGGGAGCAAAGAGAAGAGTATAATTCAAAACCTCCATAAGGAAATCACAGAATCTGAAGGCAAGATTGAAAACGAGTCTCTCAATGCATCAGAAGATCATTTAGATGGAAAACCAACAGAACTGCAGCTGAAACCTAGTGATGAAGAAGAAAATGTAGTTGGCATGTTTGAAGTTGGTTTTGACACCCAAATTGCTGCCGAAGCTATGGAGGCCTTAGCATATGGGGCTCATCCTGGCCACAACACTGTGGATGTTGATTCAGGAGGCGCTGCAAAGAATAAGGCTCATATTGATCAGTCTCTTCAAAAGAGTGATTTTTCTAATGTGGAAGGCGTTAGCAAGAATGTAAATAGAAGAAATCGTTCCACTAGAACACCAAAGAGAGCAGGTGTTTTATTTCAGAAAGAATCTAAGAAGCAAGAGTTAGGTCCTGCTTTGGCAGCAGTTACCAATTTGAAAAGAACCAGATTCTTTGGTGAGTCTTGTAGTAATTCTGCCGAGGCCAACAATAATTTATGTACAGAATCTCCCAAGTCTGTCAAAACAAGGAAGCTGCAGAGTGCAGCTGATTATTCCAAGGGTTCTACTGTAAAACACCAGATTATCGAGTCAATATCAGGGGTTATGCCAAGAAAAATGGAAGATGCATCAAACAATGGTATTGTTACTTACAGAAGAAAGAAAAGGAGTTTAAATGCTCAATCACCCGAAATGATCAGTAGTGCTGAGGCTGTTTCAAATGGGCTTGTAGACAAGAAAAACAAAGTTAAGAAAGACAAGATTGTCACTTACAGGAGAAAGAAGAGAATCAGTGGAAAAGGAAGTCATACCGCGTATGTTTCATTTGAGGGAAAAAGTAGCAGAAAATCATGTAGCTTAAATTTAGGTCTATGGGGTCATCCCAAAGGGAAAAGAACACGTCGCAATGCTCGAAGCGAAATCTGCAGAGCTCCTGTTCCTTCTACTCCATTTCCTTAAAAAACAAGTTTGACGGAACCTTGTTGGAAACGCAATCTGGCAAGCTAGTTGGCACAGATCCTACATTCTCTGGTAAAGAATATACTGCTCCGTCTAACTCCATGTCTGGCATAAGCATGGGATCATCCAAAGATGTGTCTCATCGCAAAAAGCCATGCAACAAAAACTCACCCAAATCATATCTCATGAAAGAGCTTATTGGACTAGGTGTCTCTGGGTCAATGCCAGATTTTGCTTCAAAAGATTTGAGAAGACGAAAAAGTATGGCCTATGTTCAGGTTCTGTTTAGCCAGCATTTGGGTGATGATATTATCAAGCAGCAGAAAAAGGTACATTTTAAATTTGTCTGATTTTTGAACAGCTAAATGGTCCACATCTAATGTTATGTATTTGTTGTTTATAGATCATTGCTCGTCTGGGCCTATCTGTTGCTTCATGTTCTATGGATGCAACACACTTTATAACAGATCAATTTGCACGTACAAGGAATATGTTGGAATTCATCGCTCTTGGTAAACCAGTGGTTACACATTTGTGGCTTGAGAGTTGTGGGGAAGCAAACTGTTTGATTAGTGAGAAGAGCTATATTCTGAGGGATGCCAAAAAGGAAAAGAAAATTGGATTTAGCATGCTTGTTTCACTGGACTGTGCAAACCGGTGTCCACTTCTAAAGGTTATGTTTAAGCTCAATTAATCTGAGCTCTTTCTTTCTTATGCTTTTGCACGATGCTGTGTAGTTCCGGTGTTCTATTCAACAATGTCTGGCTTGAGACATAATAGCATCACCTATTTCCCTTTCTGGTGCCTTTAATGTATTTTCTTCTTCCTAGCAGGGTCGAAAAGTCTTCATTACTCCGAATATTAAACCTGGAAAAGAAATGATTACTAGCTTGGTGAAGACAGCTCAGGGGGAGGTATCTATATCTGCCGGTCACATATGTGATTCAGTTGTCAGTAATTCATTAGTGATTTCCATAATCATCCTGCATTACCATTCACCCTTTTTCGTTTTATAAATTCTGAACAAAAACTTGTGTTTCAGCCAGTGGAGCAAGCCCAGATACGTACAGCAAAAGGTAAAAAAAATCTCGACAAATTATTGATTCTCTCTTGCGAAGAGGATGAAGCAATCTGTCTACCTTTCCTTGAAAAAGGTATTCAATAAGCCATGCATCTTTGCTTTCTGTTTTTGTTTCTTTTTCTTTATAAATTCTTTTCTGGAAATTCGTCACTTGGTAGATGAGGAATATCTACAGGTGTAGCAGTTTACAATTCTGAACTCTTGCTAAATGGTATTGTTATCCAGAGACTGGAATACAAGAGGTCAGTGTGGTGTGTGCGCATTTTGGGTTTTAGCAAGTAATCAATCAATAGAATTTTCCTCATACGTTAGTAAGATGCATTTGTTGTGAAGAAATGAATCTAACAAGTCCTTGCTTTGCAGACATCAGCTCTTCACCGATGTCGTCAAGAAAGTCCGGCCTTAGGCCTCTGGTAATTTTGGCCTACCACAATGTAGAGAACTGTGCAGAATCGTGCAGCTAATTTGCTCTTGTCATCTTCGAAATGCTCTTCCATTGACAAATGCCAACTTGGCACTTTGGCAGGGTTATTTTTTTAAACCTGGTATACTGTTTGGCATGGTGATGTCAGTTTGTAGACTGCTTTTGCGGTTAGGCCTGGATATATATGTTAATATCTACATCAAGAATCAGCTTGTCAAGTTCGTGGTGTATTATTTGGGTATTTCCTTTCCACATGAAATTTATGTTTGAACAGCAAAACCATAGGAAAAGGGGTGCAACTAGAGTGAATCGTAGTGCCCAAATTCATCACTTGATGTTCAAGGCTGAATGACCCTTTGGTCTTCCGAAAGTGAAGAAACAATAAGACACAACAAAAAGAGGTTTAAGAAACTTAGGTGCACAAAGTCGAAACCAAGGAATGAAATATCGGCGAGAACATAAATTTCGATGGAAATTTTGGGGAAATTTCGTTTTTAAAAAATAATTAAGTAAATTAATGGAAATTTATATAAAAACATGGAATTTTTTAATGAAACTTTGAGAAATGTTTATTTGATCAATTATCTACTATATGTCATAAGGAATTATTACATAACTATTAATTTATAGTGAGTTATAGTAATTTGAGGTGAAATAATCGTCGAACATTATTAAAAATTTACTTAATATATATATATATATATATATATATATATATTTACCTAAAGGGAGACTAGCTCATCACGCCTTATTTACATATGATACATTAAACATGAAATTACATGAGTGATTTAGAAGCACATAAATAATCTATGAGATACCGAATTTTCACTATTTTCATCATGTTTTTGAATAAAATCCTTAGTATATTGTGAAGAATAGTCATTAAATGATACCTCCCCTTTCTAATTTTGCATATATTGACTTATATGCCAACCATATGAGTCATGAGTGATTAACTGTGGGTTGTGCTACTGGTAGTTCCCGTTTGGATCAAGCATTTCTCGACTTTGACCATAACTATAGATTTGTGAAGATTGTGCATCAGATTGTGTCCATATGTTTTCACTTGATTACATCTTATTAGAGAATAAATATGGTGAATAAGGCATGTTGAATTTCCCCCATAAGGGTAAAGTCCATCATTGCTTCCTCCTAGACCAAAGGGGTTCGATTCCCTTCAACAACTAGTTCGGTTTTATTTTAATTTTAGATGAATGTTGAGACATGTAATACAATATATAATAAAAAGAGTCATATATAACAATAAGTTGGTATAGTAGAGTTGACTATAATTTTGTACTTGCAAAAAGATGGATCAGAGGTTTGATTCAACTAACCAGTTAATTTTATTTTTATTTGAAACTGACTTGACATGTGGCGATATTATGAAAATATCGAGAAATTTCGAAAGTTTCCGGATATATCGGGAAATTTCGAGAAATTTCAAAAATTTCCATCGAAAAATGATTGGTATGTAACAGATATATCCATATGTCGAAAAATGGAAACTTTCACGGAAATTTTGAGGAAATTATGGATATTTTAGTCCTTGGTCGAAACCATTGACAAATAGTAGCTATTCAGATATGATAGCCACAAAATCTCCCTTTCAGCAACGTTGTCCCACATGTTAATGTGTATAAAAGAGTTAATCCCACAATTCTAAACACTGGATTACAATTAGCAAGCTTCTCATTCACATCAAACATATGCTGAAAACCACGGAAAAGAGTAATGCTAGAGGACTTCTCTAACAGAAGTGCTGCAGGGAAGTGGTCCTGGTTTCTCATCACACCATGGAAGTCGCAATAACACCATATTGAACATGCAAAATAGGGTGACTTGGTGACTGATGCACTATAAACATGAAATAACATCTACGAAGGGGAAACTTCCATGTGTAATGAGGCATGTAAGCCCCCAAATCCCCCACCCCTCCCAAAGTTTCTTTTATAACTGAGCATGCAAAAGAACTATACAAGAAAACTCCATTAAACTGAATCCTCAACAGCGTACATACACTACATAACTGTGTACTTATATTTGTTAACACATGGTGATCTTTAGTCTGTAGCATACTTCATTAATTTCCAATCTACTCTCATAACAATCAAGATTCAGTACATAGTTCCACGATAATTCAGTTTCACAAGTGTAGAAATACAACATACCAGTTGAACTACATTACTGACTAGATTCCGGAGGCTGTGCATTTATATTGAAACTGTCATAGCCTCCACTTGTTGGTGCTGCCGGATTTGGTTGATACACCGGGGGTGCAGCCACAGAAGGAGCACCATTAGAAACATTGGGTGGTGCGCTGCCAGGAACTGACGGTGGAGCACTCAAAGTGGGAGGCCTCATGGGAATATTTACCTGACCAGGCATCCCAGGTGCTCCAGGTGGAGCCATCATTTGCATCATGGGCTGGTATCCTCCTGTCAACATTGGGAAAATGAGCCAACACTAGACATTATGGGCACATTACATATAATCACATTCTGCTGCCAACAGTTGGAATCAACTCAATCAAGCATAGTCTAAACCTTTACGAAAATGATGATGATTTAAGGACAGAAGCTAAACCATAAAGTACTATAATGCTCACACAGATATGATAACAAAAAAATATGGGGGTAAAGCAATCCAAATTACCTGGAGCACCCATTGGTCTTGGTAAAACAGGAAGCCTAATCCCTCCTGGGGCCATTGGTGGACCTCCAGGCATTTGTCCCATCATAGGCGTTGGTAGAATAGGCAGGCGAGGCCGAGCCATTAGATGTTGATTGTAAGCCGCGCCAACTTGCCCATAAGCTGCCGTTTGTCCAAGATGTTCCTTGATCCTCTGGTCAATCAAACTCTGAGTCTGTTGCTCCTCAAATTGCTGATAGTACTGCCGCACATTCGCCTGTGCATTAATGCACCAAAATTAGCAAAAGAAACACCAAAACAAAGCCTGCATCACAATACTGACACGAAAACAAACGAAAATAGTGTACCTTGTGTTTGTAACCCGCATTGTGCTGCTTTCGAACCGAAGGCTGCAAAAAACAGCAAGAAACAACAAAACCTTCATCAACAGGCAATGCACAACACTCGAAAACACCACGACTCAAATTACACAAACCCAAAAATTCCTAAGCTTTAAGCAACTAGCAGCGACTCTCCTATTTGACTTTTACTAAACCTAAATTTTCAACCACAAATCTTATTTCCAGATCAATCTGACAGTCTTTTGACTATTAGCTCCTATAAAATAGAACCCTAATCAAAATTCAAATCCAAAAAAAAGAATGAAACAGAAAAGTGTGTACCGAATCGTGGGTCAAGTAAGTGTCGCAGTAATCACAGTAATACCTGAAAATTGAGCAGAACAAAAACGATTAGATGCCAAAATCAAACACTCAGAATAAGAATTCGCGAAGCTAGATACTTAATTGAATTATAAAGAGGGTCTTACCGAGGCATTGCTCTGAATCGTTGGAAACCAGAGAACTGGAGTAGCGCCAAAACCCTAGAGGAGAAAAGTGAGACGACGCTTTCTGGGCTTCTCTGGCTTTTATATTTAAACGAAGAAAACTCGGGTTAATTTAAAGCCCAAAAAACAAAAACGACGTGTCGTTTATCATTTTAGCGGAAGACGGATATAAAAACCGGTGCGTCGTTGTGCTAGCCAAATTTTCTTATTTCGAACAGCGCAGCCGAAAAAGTCGGAGGTGTCTAAACTTGACCGGAGAGAAACTCGGAAGCCAAAAGCGAAATCTGCGTCCGGAAAATCTGGGCTTTCTTCAGGTTGTCTGATTCTTTTTACCGCCGGAGTTTTACATTTCTATTGTTGATATCAAAACTGTGTTGGTTTGGTAAATGAACTTAAGCTCTTTTTTTTTCTTTATTCAAAGGCTTCAACTTTCTCTGCGATCGCAGGTGTTCGAGATTTCCAACAGAGAGTTGGAATTCAGTGTTTAACTGTGTGTGGTAATTTTTGTTCAGGGAGAATGAAAGCGGATGGGAAGCCGAGTTGGGGGTTGGTTTCACCGTCCGGTGTGGCCTATCATTTCGGTACAAGTGGACTCTCCGTTGCTGTGGCTACTACAGTCACTCACCCTTTAGGTAAATTATTTGAAATTACTGTTTCACTTTTTGAGCTTTCCATTGTGTTGGTTGTCTGTTTAGCGTGATGTTTGTTATGTTGCGTAACTTGCATTAATAGTTTCATAGCTTATATTTTGTTGAAAGTCTTGTTTGGTAATAGAACAGCTTCAGACATGCATCAATTATATGAACAAGTTGTTGATGAGGTTTACGTTGGTATATAGAAGCAAGGAGATTAACGTTTGTTTTGATGATACAGATGTGCTCAAAGTTAGGCTGCAAATGCAGCTTGTCGGGCAGAAAGGTCCTCTTACTGGAATGGTACATTTCCCTAGCTTGTCTTGGTACTTTATTCTTGCTTGCATGGATTGGGGTAGATTGATAATGACTTCATGAGGGTGTTGTACAGGGACCATTGTTTGTTCAAGTTTTTAAGAATGAAGGACCGAGATTTTTGTATCTGGGACTGACACCTGCATTGACAAGGTCTGTGCTGTATGGAGGTCTCCGTTTAGGATTGTATGAACCTTCAAAGTATGCCTGCTATTGGGCTTTTGGGTCCAACAATGTTTTTGTTAAGATTGGATCCGCAGGATTTGCTGGTGCAATCGCTACTGCATTGACGAATCCTGTTGAGGTTTTGAAGGTAGTAGCATCATGCAAGACCTTTTGAACTTATTCTCTCCTTTTTTTTCTTTTTTCATTTTTCAAACTTGAGTTAAGAAGTCATTTGCCTCCTACCATTAGGTGCGACTACAGATGAATCCAAACTTGAGAAAAGGTGCAGCTGGGGAACTGCGTGCAATCATTTCTGAAGAGGGAGTGAAAGCTCTTTGGAAGGGGGTTGGCCCTGCTATGGCTAGAGCTGCTACATTGACTGCAACACAACTTGCAACCTATGATGAAACCAAGCGGGTCAAGTTCTAAGCATGCTCTTTTTCACTTTGAATATCAACGAAGTAATTTCCAGTTACTAATCATTAATGTTTGATTGCTGGTATGAACAGTAACTGTGTTTTAGCTTCCCTTTTGATTCCATCAACTTCCTATTATTGCAGATGTTGGTTAGGCGGACGCCACTTGAAGAAGGATTCCATCTACATCTCACGTATGACACCGTATGCATATAAAATTTACATTTTATTGTATGAAATTTTTCCAGTTCTTCAAGGGAAGAGATTGACATTGTATGCCGTTACCATTTGAAGTCAGGGTCATTAAAATACATGGAAACACTCAGTAAAATAAGATGAAATTGGATAATATATTCAATTTGGGGCTAGTTGATTTGGAAACTTGTGTTTGTATTGAGTTTTTCTGTGTCAGATACTGTCTTTGTTTGTGTTTAGAATATGTGCTGTTCATGTTCTGATAGCAACAAGTTTTTAACATCATTTTATGAAATTTGTTTTACAAAACTAACAATATATATTCTGCACTTTATGAAGTTCGAGCACAGTAGCAGGCTTGGTGAGTACCCTCCTGACAGCACCTGTAGACATGATAAAAACCCGTCTCATGCTTCAACAGGAATCGAAAGGAGTTGGAAGCTATAGGAATGGATTTCAGTGTGCATATCAGGTATGAAGTCGAAACTATTCTTTCTTACTGCACAGTTTTTGCTTTATTATTAAGTTCCATTCATTGTTTCCTATAGCAGAGTTTCACAAAATATAGGAGCATCTGACAGCTTTTCCAAAACCAAATTTCTTAGACTTTGTGGATCATCTTGAACCTCAGTCCCTAAACTAACAATTTGACCATGTCCTTATTTCAGGTCTTGCGTACAGAAGGCCCTAGAGGTCTTTACAAGGGGTGAGTTTCTTTTCAGGCTCTGGATACAGCCTTGTATATTGATTCCATGCAATCTAAAACCACTTTATTTTTCAGGAGCCTTGCAATGTTTGCGAGATTGGGTCCACAAACGACAATTACCTTTGTAGTCTGTGAGCAGCTGCGTGAGCTTGTTGGATTGAAAGCAATCTAATCAAGCCACGGGATTTAGTCTGCAATTGCATATCCACTGCTATATATAAAGAAAATTCTCTCCTCTCCCCATTTTCGGTTGGTTTGTTTTACTAGAAGCTTTGTTCAACTTTTTAGCTGATTTTTGAAGTACAGTTATGAAGGAAATCTGTTTGAGAATGGTATCCCTGCATATCATTATACCCCTCAATTGGCGAGGGTCCAATTATTTGATCCGTATAACTTTATATTGTGTATCATCATCATGCATCCAACAATTTTAAATCGGCTGGATGTATCCTATTGAACAGAACAGTATCTTCGAGAACTGCAACACTTGTATCTTCATTTTATGTTGCAATAATAATAAAGCAGATGCATTTTGTCATGATATATTTTCATCAGTTCAGTTCATAGTTCTTTTTTTATATGAGCAACATTTTCACGACTTTGTCTGATCGAATATAAAAACCACTAGGTGATACTTGATGTATTGATTAGTTTTCAATAACTATTTATTCATACAGCAATGAAAACAAACACTTGCTACTTGCTAGATAGCAAGGGCGGCTTGTTTTGAAAACACACTTTCATGATCTTACCTTTGCTCAGTGGTGATAATTTGGAACTTCCAGGTAGTCATCAACAAGCATTTGGTAGATAGTTAGGGAGGCTTTCTTTGTTACCACATTGCTTCTGAGGCTGTGAGCAAAAGAAAGCTGATGTATCAAAACATCTAGCTAGTGTTTGTTTTCAAAACAAGCCTTGAATTCCAGAACTTCCTGCTCTGCTTTCTCTATTGGAGCTTATCAGACTACTTCACACCTAAGTCCAAACAGTTGACAAGAGAACAATTTGAGATACCAAAAAACTTCAAATGCAAATCTAAAATTTCGACTAGTTTTTTTTTGTTTTATTCTAAGCAAACGCAGTAGACAATATGAAATACCAAATTACTGAAAAGTAACATACACATGCAAGAAACAATTTGTTCATCAAACAATGGAAACAAGGCGCCCATGTTATCTAGCAAGTATATGTTGAGGACCTGCAAGGCTATACAAGGATCTCAGCTGCCTTCTGACAAGCTTACTGTTGTGGAGAGCCATCTGAAGCTCCAAATCTGCAGACCACCATTGCTGTAAGCTATGTGCTTCTAGAAACCTTTGATTTTGCTTTGACATCACAAACAGCTTCGCTGCAACTTGCCCATTTGTTCTCCGACACACATTCTTCTTCTCACCAGCATCATTTCCTTCTGTTACCTCGTCAAGGTCAGCATAGAAGCAACAGATGTAGTCACTTTTATTCACATACAGATGAGGCAACCATTTTACCAAACCCGTGCTGCGATTCATTAAACCCGAAAAGTTTGGTATCCAATTCTTGAACCCAAAAAAATCAATAGTCTTCTTATCATCCCCAACTATTACCTCACTGTGTTTAACATGACTCTGATCAATCTTCAAATGAAGCACTGACATAAACCTGTCCCAAACAAATCCTGCTTTCTTTCTAATATACCTCAAGGTTGGTGCTAGTGAAATCGAAGGCGGATTGAACAGATGAGTTTCTACATACATCCCTTGTTTAGCTAATGCTTTTCCAACTTGTAGAGCAAAACCAGCTCCTAATGAATGACCTGCAATGCACACATTTTCACTTCCATACTTTTCTGCCACTGATTTCAAAGCCTCCAAAGTCACTCCAAACCTAACAGAACCCTTCAAGCTCTCCCACGTAACGTAACGAATGTCATCTTCAATGTCGCTCCTAATCGTCGGAAACTTGAGCAATGTGCCTCTCAGGGCTAAAACCGCCCTCGATGCGCCACTTGGTTTCATGACAACAAAATCACCAAGTGCTGCAGATTGATCCCATTCCAGAATGGCGCCGAAAATGGATCCATCCCTTTCGTCTACAAGGGTCTTGGTGAGCTTATACTTGAAGGGCTCCCACCATTTCGGAGCAACAGCTAAGGCTGCTTCTCTCTTCTCCTGTCTGTCCATCTCAAGCAAGTACATTGCGTGTGTGAAGCATGCAATTACGCTTCTCTTGTACTTGTCGTCCTTCCAACTTGATCTGATGAGATCTCTCCAATTGGGGCGAGCCACATTGCGAGGACCGCACACATGAAAGTCGTCCGGATGAGGAGGAGGAGGCTTCGCTTCCACTACTGTTTTCTCCTTGGCTATCACTTCATCCGCATCACAGCCGCGGCGGCTTCCTCCGGTGATCCAATCCAGGAGGGAGAAAAGACTCTCGAATCTAGTTCGTTTTTCGGGGAGAAGATTTTGTGGGTGACAGGTAATCTTCGTTTCAAGAGTAGCGGCGGTGGCGACGGCGGCCGGCTTCCACACAAAGTGGCAAACTGCCTTGCAAACCGCTTCTAGCGAATGCAGGCTGCCTCTTACGAGGCCTTGAGCTATGTTCATTATGGTGATTTTCGATCGATCTTAGAAACCATAAGACTATAGGTGAGTTGTGCGGCAACAGTGTTATTAGGGATATAAATAGGGTTTGGACTTTTGGTTCATTCCTCAATTAAATAGGATTGATTCATTCCTCGTCCTAAATAGAAAAGGAAAGAAACATTTCTTCTTCTTCTTTTAAAATGAAAAGAAACATTTCTTTTCAATTTTTTATTTTAGAAATTTAATATATAAGAATTTTTTTTCTGGTACGACAAAAATGGTGTTGGAGCAAATAATGGTGTTTTTCCTATAAAAAAAATTGCAAACCGATAATTCCACATTTTTTATAAAACCTGTTGTTGTTGCTATATTTAGCAAAATTTGTGGGTTTTAGCAATCAATTTAACAATGTTGTTCCAGCAATGATTGCTAAATATTCTCACATTGTAGAGTAACACTACCTGAATGAATATTTAGCTAGTTTTTAAGTTATGCTTGAGTCAATTGACAACTTTAGCAATTTTGTTCAACAAATATCAAATTTAGTAACATTTTAACAATTCTGCCGAACTTCAAATCTACCTTAATTTTTACTAAATTGTTAGAAAATGCCAAATTAGTAATACTATTTGAGATTCTTTTAAGAGTTTCGTACCAGCTACAATTTTGACTACTTAATGCGATTATCAAGTGTGCTAGCTCACAAATGTACTACAACTGTTAATGCATTGATCATATTTGACTAACTAGCTAGAATGTTGACCGAAGTGTGAACTATCACGGTGTGAACATACACGTATTTTCAACAAGGTCTAGTAACCATTACAAACCTATTGTATAAAGAAACGCTTCTTTTTTTATGAGAAAATAATATATATATATATATATATATATCTCCAAAATATGATTACAATAAGGAACACTTGGTGGTGAAACTAGATTCTCCACACTCCATTCGACCAACACTACTAGTCACATGACTATTGCAAAAAATAATAGACATGAGTCAATAAGACCTAATGTCAAACCAATCAAATCGAATTCTAAAAGTAGTCGATAACCTACTTGTCACCAATTTCAAGAAGAAAACCGCTCTTATATCATCAAATACCAAACCCTCAAACATATTTGCAAAGACAACATCCTCATTACATTGACACCCAGAAAAGACTGAATTTTAAATAATCCTTGAAAATGGCATGCACCATAACACATGTGCGCTCAACAATATAACCAAACCTCACCTAACAACACCCTAAACCCACTCTTAAGGAGCATGGACGAGAAAAACCACTTAAAAACTAAAAACAAAAAAAGTAAACAAACATGGGTCAAAAGACCCAAGCCCACCTAAACAAACATAATTGACCCAACCCAAGGTCAATGACACATGCCCACCTCCCTTGAATCTACAAAGAAGCAACAAGCCATGGATAAATCTTTCGATCACGAAACCGTTGTTCTTCGATGCAAGCCATCACCAGAGAAGCTCTGACCATGTTTGCGGCATAGTAGCGACACCCTACTCGTCCAAATCTAGCCCAGCGGCGAGACACCAAAATCCAACCTGGACAAAACCCAAGGTAGTTATTGCCATAGTCACCTCTCCTTCTCTAATCTCTGCACATGCCCCGCTCCACCTTCTGACAAAACTCTACTCATCGCTTCACCATCAGTGCCATAACATCGTCATTGAAGATTAGCCGCTGCCATTGAAACCATAACAGATTTCCGGCTACACTAGAGTTGCCGCTCTCCAGAGACTCACCATCATCATCCCCCCAAGCTAATCCCCCATGGACCCGCCACAACTCCCGTCCAACGGAAGCATCGAAGGACGTGTCGTCATAGGGAAAACAAAAAAAAATTATAAACCCTAGAGCACCACCGGTTTTGACGGAGCTCTCCCCCTCTTGATAAGTATAAAACTTGATTTTAATTGTATTAAGAAACTCAATGCAGCTTAAAAACATTAAAATGAGTTAGTTGAAGATACCAAACTTCTCTTGCACGAGTTCACTTCATTCAATTTCAACACATTTTTTTTGTGAGACAAACTTTTTAGCTTATTGATTGGTAAATCTTAGTCAGGATCGCTCTACCCATTTTGTTTGCATTAGGAGACTCTTGGTTTGATTGTTTTCCCACTATTGTTCTCCTAGTATTCCATTTAGATCAGTTTTGCAAAGGTTGTCATTGTGATTTTTTTCGTTTATATATTTGTTTCTTGTATATAGAAAAACATGCATATGAAATTGAGCATGAGCGTTGACGAGGACAGCATATTAATAATTTAATATTTAATATATACTAGCTTAGGAACAATCAGAGTTAAATAAATCCTAACAATCCATACTAGCTTAGTGGGAAAACTGCTGATGGTTCTATTAAATCCTTGAGTGGTGAAGACGTCAAGTTGTATAGCTCATCAAATCATTGCAATTTGAATGGAAAGGCTCTTGTCACCTTCGGCCCACTTTGTGTTTTGACCCAAGATATAGTCCAGCATGGCAGGGTGGAATTTGGACCCCATTTACGATGTGAGCTGGATCTTGGTGGCGGCCAATAAATCTACATTAATCCACATTGGATTAAATTGCATTTTCCATATGCGACACAACAATTTGACAAACCATACTTCAGAAATTGTTCCCAAGTTTCAGAGTAGTAAATCACTCTAGCCTTAATTTAAAAAATGTATTGTGTTTTGATAAATTTGATATATGAAACACTTATGATGCTGACAAAACGACAAAACTATATTTCTTGACAATGATCCTTTTCAGTCTACATATTATGTATGGTGAGTGCAAACATAACATGTCACGTCAAACTCTAATAAATTTGATATATGTATAACCGAAAATTGGGGGGGGGGGGGGAGGGGGGAACGAAATTATTAAAAACAAAATTGGCAAGTAAGATCTCACATTACAAAAAAAATTAGGCTCAAATTGGAGGTATGAAACTCAGAGTCACAATTTGTCTGGTTTTGACTACTGTGCAGAAGCTAGTGCAAGTTGTAACGTTTATTGTGTTGAAGTGGCACTACCTTGGAGAAGGAGGTGCTGCTTCCTACAGCAGCCTCTTTGGCGGGACAGTCTGGCGTTCTTATCCTTTTGCCACCCGTTTTCACGCTTAACTACCCTCCCTACCACTCCTCCCCTTTATTTACCCTTCTGCCCCTCCCTTCCGCCCAGAACCTTTTCCTCCCCTTTTCATCTGAAATGACCTCATTCTTTATGTTGTTCTGTAGTCAACCACCCAAAATCACCATATTACCCACGGGTAATTCCTCTGTCTGTTTGTTTTTTCACTAATCATTGGTGTGTTTGTTGCTGTTGTTTTTGCATATTTGGGAATGTTGAGAATGAAGTAAAAACCAGGGGCAAGCATAGATGAGCATGGCATGGGTGGTGCTTCTTGTTGGGGTCATATTGTATTTGCCCAAATTGAGCTACCTAATGACATGTCGCTGTTTTTAAATTAAAAGTGCAAACCAAGTGGGAGGGAAGGATTGACAATGATTAAATCTTTATACACAAATATAAAATATAAAGTGACCAAAAGTTTGTCTTGCTACCCTTCATTTATTTTCTAAAATTTTGCTACATTATCTTGTCTCTACCAAGTACCAACACATTTATTAGTAAGTGAGATTTGATTGATGAATGGTTGTCATGTGTGGGATAACTAAGTTTAGAAACCCCATACGGCTATACATGTGTAATATAATGACCGCGGTATCATAATAACAGTTAAATGATCTTATGTGTATTTTATAATATTTTGACATCTTATCATTTAAAGTTACAATTTACATATATTTTTTAACAAACACATAAACATACACAATTGAAATACAATAATTAATTTATTGTAAGTCGAACTCATGAGCTATCACATATAAAGAGATGACCGATGCTACCAAACAAAATGTGTTTCAGTCTTTACTCGAGAGCATGGATCATGTTCTTCTCTTTATTAAATAATAGGCGAAAAGAGAAAAACTATTTATCCACAATAAATATGCAAAGAGGGGTACACTTCGTAATGTCCTCCGGTAAAGACAAATGCAAGGGCAAAGAAGTAACATCACCCACCACTCGAACTGCGCAGTGTACATCGACCCCAAGACGTTGATAATTGAACTGGAACTGCTCCGCAAGGCATCGCCGTAAATAAGTAGCAAATCCAAGGGCCAGGTGAGCATAATAAATCTAAAAAAAAAAAACGAAGAGATCCCCAATTTTGCCTGAGACGACTCCGCGAAGAGAGAAACAAAAAAACTCAAAATCGAAAATCCCTTTTTACAGGGGAGAGAGAGAATCTAGAGAGAGAAACCGAACACAAAACAACCGAAGAGGGAGGAAGTTAAGAGAGAGAGAGAGAGAGAGCTTGAGTGAAGAAGAAGAAGAAGGAAGAAGGGGGCAAGTAATGGCGGAGGGGAGGAAGGAGGGGCGACCGAACAGCGAAGAGAGCGTGAAGCTGTTCGTCGGGCAAGTCCCGAAGCACATGAACGAAGCTCAACTCCTTACAATGTTCCAAGAGTTCTCTCTTGTCGACGAGGTCAACGTCATCAAGGACAAGACCACGCGCGCGTCTAGAGGTTCGTCCCGCACCCCAAATTTCGCTTCAAATGTGTGCTGGTTTTTTTATATTTTGGTTACGGAGGAGAATGTGAGTAATTCGCGGCGAGATTCGCGGCGATTTGAGTGGCGTGGTTGGAGGACTAATTGAGTGGTTTTGATTTGGTGGTGTGCAGGGTGCTGCTTTGTGATATGTCCGTCGAGGGAGGAAGCGGATAAGGCGGTCAATGCATGTCATAATAAGAAGACATTGCCTGGGGTTAGTTTCGGATCTCTGTTAATGCATTTCTTGTTTCTAAGTTCTAAGTTCATAGCTTCGTTAAGTTCATAGCTTCGTTAAGTTCGATGTGATTCGAATCTGTGTGCTTAATTAGTGTTACTGTTTTTAAGTTGACCTTTATCGTGCTAAGAATCTGATGCTGAGTTACTAATCACAATTTGGCGAAGAGGGATAGCAATGTGTATTGAACTCTTGACATTAATCATTTAGTGTAACAATGCTGTGAATTTTAAGTCATAACTCATAAAATGCTGCAATTACAATCAAACTGAAAACGATTTGTACATGGTGATGCGTATTAGGCCGCTGACAACTTGCAGTGGAATATCAGAGCATTGCCATACATTTACCACGAAGTCAAAGTAGAATTGGTTCATGTGAACTAGTTGAAGCTAAGATCTGATTATTCTGGGTTTAAGCCTTAGGGAGATATTTAGAAACATTGCATTGAGAAGTGGATTGAAAATGAGGCAAGTTAGTTTACTAACATTAATGGTGGTTGATGAGTATAGCTGATGAAACACAGTGACCTTGGTCAGACCATATAAGAAAGTATAGATCACTGAACTATAATTAGGCAAGCATCATGGCATCTTCCAGGCATAGGTTTTATAGCAACTGGGGGATCTTTGTAGGCCTTGCTGGACCTTCAAGTAGTTTCCCAGGAAAGAACTGGGCTCGTTCCCATGCCATCTAATGAATGTTGTTCAACAGAGTAATTTGATTGAAGATATAATGTTAACTAAAACGGATTTTGTTGTCTAATTGAATTCCCTATGCCAGTGGAAACTTTTCAGAACACGTTCAATCGTTTTGTCTCATTTTTGTTGATAGCTGCTCTGTTCTTTTGTCCAATTCAGGCATCGAGTCCGTTGCAAGTGAAGTATGCTGATGGCGAGTTGGAAAGACTAGGTGTGATATCTGATAATTCGGTTACCCAATTTTCCTTGAGACTACTTTTACAAAGTTTGTTTGAATCAATACCTTTTCGCATTTCAATTGTTTCATATAGTTTAATGTTCTATAACGGAATGGACCTTAATTATTCTCCATCTATCCCTGCAATTCAGAACATAAGCTCTTTGTTGGTATGCTTCCTAAGAATGTTTCTGAAGTTGAAGTATCCGATCTTTTCTCTAAATACGGAACAGTAAAGGACCTACAGTTATTAAGGGGTTCTCAGCAAACGAGCAAAGGTAAATTAGCGTTCCTATATGTTAGGTTTATTTCTTGGGTAGTTCATAACTGATTTTCTCTCTACTTGTCAGGCTGTGCATTTTTAAAGTATGAGACGAAAGAACAAGCACTTGCTGCCCTGGAAGAGATTAATGGAAAACACAAAATGGAGGTCTGTGTCTAATACATTGATGTTGCAGTGGGAGAAAATGCCTTTAGTATTTATAAAGACCCACATATTAGTAGAAACGTCTCTGTTCTGATTGAATGAATTATGCTGATGATTGATGAGTCAGAAATTTGGTCAGCTGATAAGTCAGCGATCAGTGTATCAAATCGAATAGCAGTCTTCTAAGCGGTTCTGTGTAGTGATATGTTTGGTTCAGTTGAATTCATGATTGGTATGTCTTGCATTATCAGGGTTCAAGTGTTCCATTGGTTGTCAAATGGGCTGACACAGAAAAGGAAAGACTAGCGCGGAGAGCTCAGAAAGCTCATTCTCAGGGTGCTAATGTGCCAATATCGGATTCACAACCTCCATCTTTATTTGGAGCCTTACCTATGGGTTATGTTCCCTCATATAATGGTTATAGTATTCAGGTGAATGCAATTCCTTTATGCCATAATTTACTTATTCTGTTTTTTTACCCAGTAGCAATAGGAACTCTTGAGCATCTTTGTAACTGTTCTTCAAAATCTCAAGGATCAGGCCTTATATGCTCTTAATGTTCGATGGTCTTTTTATTTTTTTTATTTTTTTCCTTTTTGAATTCTGGTTTATCAGTATAATGACTAACATGGTTAGCAGCATATGAATTGATCATTGTTCATTCCACTGTAGGCTCCTGGAACTTATGGCCTTATGCAGTACCGCTTGCCAGCACTGCAAAATCAACCAGGTTTCCATAATATGGTATCCCCTGTAAATCAAGGAACCGCGTTGCACCGAATTACACCTGACCTTCCTCCTAATATTGCCCCTAGAAATTTTGCTATGCGTCCAAGTTACCTGGGTTCTGGTTATCCTGCGGCTCCAGGTCTTCAGCATCCAATGGTATATCCGGGAGGAATGATGAGTCCCCGGCCATTGAGCGCCTCACCAGGTTCTTTGTCACCTCTAGTTGTGAACAGTAACGCAGCCACATCTTTAGGCGCTAGTAGAAGTTCCAGGTGTCAGGTTGAAGGTTGTTATCTATACATGTGTTGATTTTTCAGATTAACAAGAAAGTTATTGGTGGTGGTATTCGTCAATCATTCTGTTTTCTGTTACGTAGGTCCTCCTGGTGCTAATTTATTTATATATCACATACCTCAAGAATTTGGAGACGAGGAGCTTGCTAATGCCTTTCAAGGATTTGGTAGAGTTTTGAGTGCCAAGGTTTTTGTTGATAAAGCAACCGGTGTCAGCAAATGCTTTGGTGAGATAATTTCTCTAGCAAAATTTCATGTGAGTTGTGTAAATTTTGTTGTCTAAGCAGTGTATATTTGCAGGATTTGTAAGTTACGATTCACAAGAGGCTGCTCAATCTGCTATATCTGTTATGAATGGATACCAATTAAGTGGTAAGAAATTAAAGGTTCAGCTTAAGAGAGATAACAAGCAGAACAAATCCTATTAATTTCACGGTCAGTGATGGAAGGACGCAAGTTCATTATTGCAAGTGGTCGCATGCAAATTGGATGTATGGAGTCGCTGCAACAACATTGCGGGATGGAATTAGATGATTTGCAATGATATCGTTTATTCCATCCTGCTTGTAGTTTCCTCAAAGTATGAAAGGCCTGAAAACTTGTAATTCATGGTGCATACTATACGTCTGTACCAATACACTGTAATTTGTGAATCATCAAAGTTCTTTTAGACAGTAACTATCAATTTATTCATTCTTCCCTCCCGAACGTCTCATTGTATAAATATTCATAAATATTGATCCCTGATTCTTTTGTTTCCGCAGTCCAAAGACTTAATTTCATATTATCTATTATTTCTTAACTTTCTGTTGTTGCCTGGTATCACGTAAGATATACAGTAAGTTTCTGGGTGTGTTCTGGTTGCAATCAGTTACTTCCGAGTTATAGTTAGGCAGGCATTAATTACCTCATCTTCTGTATTTGTATGTAGTTTTAGTTTGGCATGCCAAAATAGATGTGATATGAAGTGCTTGTTAAAAATCACTTGATCTTGTGCAACAGCTCTATATGTTAATATTGTTCATGTGATTGATACTTTGATAGTAGAGATTCTTCCTGTGAAATTTAGGTTACTATATATACTTGTTTATGTATATTGTTGGAGTTTTTTTGTGGGATAGTTAACATCTACCATGCTGATATGCTCTTGGTCTGTTTCAAATTGTGCTGAGTGTTATCTTTGAACTATCTTTGAGATGATGATAAGACCAGATGAAAACTGACCTGTTGAGATTGTGCCTCATGTTAGACTTATATAAAGGGCCTTTCCTGCACTCTGGATTGCTGCTGATGAAGGTAAGATCCAGAACCTTAGAAACCCCCCTCTTTCTTTCGCGTATGCAATGAGTTTTCCCACTCTTCCTATTCTTGTAATTTGTAACACAAGACCTCAGTCTCTGGTATTGATACATCTCATTTCTGATAAGTATTGTATGTATTGAATTTGAACAATCAATATGAATTGGGTGATTATGTGAGGAGAGAGAGCATGGTGTTGATCGACTTGTGATAAATCTTGTTCGTAGGAGCACTGCTGATGCTACTTCTATTCATATGTTCATATCTCCAGGATAAGAAATTAAGAATAATGCAAAATTTCAAGCCAACAACATCCTATAAGCTTGTTTGGCAAGGAAATTTGGTTATGAAAAGAGCTAAAAGCATGATGAAATAATCAGATTGAAACACAAGTTTAATTTCATTAAATACAAGCATTAACTTCACCAGACATTGACAGGCTCCCTAAAAATTAACTGGAAAACTTCCACACAGATTACCATATATATGGTAACGGGATTAGACTCCTAACTATCAAACATTTTAAGTAAATGTTACTGTTAGAGGTCCTATTCTATTACAAATCAAGCACAAGTTCAGCCCAAAGCTGAACTCAAGCAGCTGACGACAAGTCACAAACAATCGTAGAAGAAGAGGGTAGTAATTTTGGAACACTGGAAACTTGAAATGCCAGTCAAACAGATTCAGTAGATGCAGCCAATGGCATAGGCAAAACAGACTCCACTGGTCTGTTCACCATCTCCATTTCATTTATGCTTGTCTGGTTTTCAATATCACAGTCCTCTGCCGCAGGTATCGTCGCAGAGTCTTCTTCCCCATCACTTGTACTAGAGCCAGAATTCCTAGTTTTGCTATCAGTAAAGGATGTGGCAGGCTCCACATTGAAGCCGGAGCAACTCTGAGGACAGAGACACTCACCCTGGAACTCGCATGTTAGTTCGCCCAACATTCCCAAGCTATTCGATGAAAGTTTATTCTCATCCAATTGTCGTAAGCATTCTTCTATTTCATTCAGTAACTTCACTTCAGATTCATCTTCACCGTTGCTGCTGCTGCTGCTGCCATTTGCATCATAATCAGATGGTGAAGAAGTCTTCATGAACTCGGAGCTGCTTTCAACCTCTTGCTGGCTATCAAACTCTTCATCTGTTTGACCCTCAGATGAACAAGATGACATGGGTGACTGTGAATATGATCCGCTTACAGTCTCTTCACGCTCGTTAAGTGTTTTTGTAATCAGGGTTTTAAGCAAATTCATTACTTGAACCGCATGCATCAATGCCGTCAATGGATCAGACATCTGGTATGGAAAAGAATTGCAAACCAATTAATGATCTATCTTTATTGTTAGCAGTACTAACCAAAAGGAAAATCTTTCCTGTAGGGTTTAGGTCTTTAGATTACCTGAGTCATGTTTGGAGCAAAAACCATAGCTATGTTTCTTGCATTCATCTTGTTGAATTCTTCTTCCTCAACAACATCAGCCATCAGATCAATGGCCCAATTGAGCAATGCAGCCTCAGTTGGCTTCAACTGCTTCACAAGCTCAACGCAGTGCTCTTCTGTCTCACACTGAAGAACTTGTTCAGGGGATAGTCCATCTAGCACTCCTGAAGGAAGCTCGCGAAACCAAGCCTTAATCAAACCAGACAGACAATGAACATCAACATCATCGGGCACAATGCCTCTGTTCAGTTGGCTTCTCACAATCTCCTCTTGGCCATTCTCTGGGTTTATTCGAAATATTCCTTCAGCCTGCAAAAACCAAATATGAGACATTCACACCAAGTGCACAACACGCGTTGATACACAGAAACCACAAAATCTTGTACCTTCAATCCTCCTTGTGCATATAATCTCTCCTGCATTAGAAGCAGAATGGTAGGCACACTATTCCCTTTCGAATCGAAAGACAGCTGCATCGAATCCACTGAAACTCCAAACACACTTGCACTGTAATAATAGATCATTTGCAAGTCAGATTACGCATGATACACACAAAACAATTACAAACTTACTCCTACCCTAATTTGTTTGCTCTATTTAAACATCTAATTTCTATACTTGCTCCTAACTCTTCCATCTCAGTTAGAGCACCTAGTTTCCTAAATCAACTAAACTAAGACACTGGCTCTAGAAGCTTTTCCCAGTAGCCAAACATGTACTGAAGATTAGCTAAACTGATTGAAATGCAAGTCAATCTCATCATTAAACTGCTACTTACTTGAGTTACTTCAACTATCTCAAAGATCTAACTTCTACAACAGACAAAAAGAACCATGAACTAACTAACTACGTTTGCTTAATTCAAACTTCAGAAACTTAACACCACCCAAAAAACCAAAGACAAGATCTTGGCTTACCTAGCACTCGGAACACGACCAGGAATCTCAACCTCAAACTCAACCGGAAGTCCCAGAAACCCATTGAATCTGTCGAATGTGACATGCGTGATGTGCCTGACATTCGTAGGCCAGCTGATGTCCAAGTTCTGGACGGCCGAGATCATCTCCTCACCTTGCTCCACCCGGCAAGCCACCATGGATTTCCTTATAGCAGATAACAGAAAGTCCACCAGTGAGAGCTGGTTCTGCTCCTCCTCCTTTGTTGACCCTCCTTTGACACCCTTGAAATTACCACCACATCCTCCTCCCCTCGTCACCATCACAAGCCCTGTCATCTCTCCCTGTTCTCTGGAACCAAAGAACGAATGTTGGTGGTGAAGAAAGAGAGAGTTGGAGAAGTTCAAAGCTTAAGTCTTTGAGAGTGAAAGTGTTGGGTATTGAAGCCGTTGGTGTTTTTGAAGCTCTTCCCAACTTCTATAAAGTTATCAAACGGCCACTCGTTTCAAATTCTTGCTTTATCTACAGAGCTTGGGAACTTAACCTCAGTGTTGAAGGTAATGACAGAGATTGCCATTGCTGGGTAGCAGCCAACTTTCACGTGCAACTCATAATGTGATGGAAAATGACATCGTTTGGGATCATCGTAGATTTCTGGTTTGATATTTCGGAGGGAATCCTATATGTCATTAGCTCATATAAGAAAGAAAATTGGACTGAATTCTTGTTTCTTGTTTTCTATTTTTCAGTGGTGTTATCGCATATAGAGTTTTCCTCTTGTTCTTCAAAATATTTGTCACTTTGTCCTAAAACATTAGGGACCAGGAGTTTCTCTTTGCATTCATGAGAGGATCCTTATGAGAGAGCTCCATGGATGGTTTAGGATTTTGCATGCTTTAGATCCACCACTGTCTTACAAGTTTGTACGTCATTCATTAGTCACGGTAACTTTCCAACATCATTACCAGATGCAATGTTGTTGAATCCGTCAGAAAAGTTTAGAATTGTAAAAAAGCGTGAAATGATCCCTTGTACATAGACACATGAAATAAGTCGAAATAATGAATGATGACTGTAATTTTGAGACCAGTTAAGTTCTCCTAGTATCATTGGGTGGGATAAAATAGTTGTAGCAAGAGTCATAACATATGGAGCATATCATCATCTTCACCAGAGCAATACTACCTTGGTGTAATTTATTGGCAATTTAGTGAAGTAAGGAGGGAGGAGCATGCATAATGCATTCATAAAATAGTTGAATCTTGGTTGGATATGTACGTGTTGGGTACTTTGGTCTAGTAAAGTAGTGCAAGCATTAGACAATGTCGATACTAATTTTGGTCCCACACACCTCTATAATATGAATCTGAATCTACTGGGTATGATTCCAAAATTTAGATATTCAAATGCCTTCAGGATTAGAGCGTTATTTCTTATTTCTCGAATTTAATCAGAAGAAATTCATGAGAAATTCTTGTGTACACCAAACGCATCACATGTCTATGCGACTGACAAATCCTCTATTGACACGTGTGCCATTAATCCACGTCGATTTAGCATTAGAAATAGACCGGCGGAAAACACCATCTTCGATCCAATTAACTTCTCTTCCTCCATTGTCCTTTTTAAAGAACCCAGAAATTTGACATAAGTGGTGGGATGTGTACGGTTTCAAGTTTTGGTTTCTAGGATAATTAACATGGAGTGGGAGCATCGGGGAAGTGATTGGGTGGTGATGAAGATGCAGTCACGCAAGGAGGGGTTGTTGAATCTGAGGGAGATTGAGGTGGAGGATGGGAAAAAGAGAGGAGAGGGAGATGGAGAGCACCTGGGTTTGGCTTTGATGCTTGGTGTGTTTGCTCATGAATATGGGATTGGATTATTTCTCAGGGAGTCAGGGTCGGGTGTGATCTTATCGGAGAAGCAAAACTCCGGCTCGTTCATCCAGAATCAAAGAAAAGTCAAGTAAAAAATTATTGCCACATGTCGCTTTTTCATTCGTCGGTCGTATGAGTTAGGTGGTATGATTGACGCGCGAAAGAATTTCTCACAGGTCCAGCATGCAATCCTTATCATCTTTTCTCATAATTTAATGAAGTTTATTTTGATGAAATGTTCTTCATGTTGAGCTAGATAGAGTGGTCAAAGAATACAATCCAGCTTGGGTTTTGGGAATGGAGCCTAGTATATTTCAATCTGCTAGATTAGAGCTTTTAGCCCAATTGAGCCCAGCTTAAGTTTCCTAATTGTTCATGGAGAGTTTTTTTTTTGTTTTTTGTTTTTTTTGTTAATTTTTTTCGCTTTGCCTTTTGTGTTATTTGGGTCAAGGGAAGAATGAGACTTGTGACCCTACTTCATTCAATGATTTTTGCTTAAATGAGACTGGAGATAGTCTATTCTGATGTAGAGGGGCAAGCTTTGAAGGTTATCAACTTACATAGTTTTAGACTTTTAGTAGAGGGGGATGTTTACCCGAGAAAGACTATGAAGTAAAGGGTGGATTGAGTAAAACTCCATGTCTAAACTTTTCCTAATTTATTCGCAACTCAGCGAACGCGTTGATTTTTTTGGTTTTGTCTACTTTGCAAAATGTTTTTGTCTTTGACTTTTTAAACTTTATATAATATATATATATATATATATATATTTTGTTTCGCCCTTCATTACGTTCGTATGAATGATATGAAAATGAAATAAATTTTGGGCATTCTAACAAATTCTCAGTACTATATGAAAGGTGGCACGTACTATTTTGTTAATTACATACTCCAACTATATTGAGAGTCAATTTTGAAGCAAAATAAAGGTGTATTATGTGTATAAAATAGAATCAGAACGACATAAAGATAGACTATTGATATTTAATCGAAATGATCGAAAAAGGGAAACATAAATCTAATATATGTGAGCCACTTACTATTTTACGAAATAATTACTAATTGTTCATAACAAACTTATGGTAATGATTGTTAAAAAAAACTTATGGTAATCACATTGACAACTCGCATCGATCACATCCACATGTTTAAGGTTCATTATAGACTACTTGTTTTTATACCACCATTGTGACGTTAGATTTAACTTTGATGGAATATATAATGAACATAACATCTGACCGTTGTTTGCCAAGACGTTCTCTATAATATAAGATTTAGATGTATCAATACACCTAATTTAAATGAAAGGACTCAAAATAATTTCAACTTGTACATTTTGTCTGATACAATCATACAACTTTCACATGTTATTCACAATAACATATAGGTGTCATGCCAGATTCAGATCCAGCAGACCTACCACAGAAAAGGTCAAGCTTCTATTACCAAGTTTAAGACCAAAATTAATCAGGCAATAAAATTAGGGCAATTAAGCAAAGGTTTCACTATTTCCTACCACCCACCCACTAAACATTTTCTGATTTTGATCATGCACATGCACTGTCTCCTTCTCTCTTTGAAATCAAGCTCTGAGAATTTATGCTGCACCGTAAAATTCACGTTTCAAGGGTGTAATATTACAGGTCTCATTCGGGAACGGTGGAACCTTTCAACCTACTGCAGCTAGAGCCTAGATGAATGAATATAATGATTTTCGTGTCCTACAATTATATTTTCCATCTATAACTTTGGCCAAATACAACAACCAGAACACTAGAAAACAAAGCAGAATTCTAAATTGAAATTAACGATCGATTGGAACAGCAGAGAAGACCAGGTATATGGATGATCTATAAGAAGAGCCAATTCAACCCTATTAAACGTGTAATTTCTATGAGGTTCTGTTCAGGCCAATGATTATATCAGTACGTCTAAATCTTTTAGTATGATTTTGATTTTGTTTTGGTTGTAGTTGTTAAGTTCTTTTAAAAGCTTGCATCTGTACGTACGGCAATTTGATTATCAGTCAAATTCGCAAGCCTTTAGGTCGGCAATTTGGAATTTGGAGACATAGATGATGGATCATTAGAGAATGAATTACGTACGCTGGTAGATTTTGATGGAATTTTGACAAGTGTTTTGTATACTTTTCGTGGACAAGTTTAATTTGAAGGGTTTCCTTCAGAGGTTTCTGAGCTTCAATGCTTCGTCATTATCAAGAATTTGATGGAAAATTGACATGGTTTCGTAAGGGGCTAGGTCAATCTAATTTTCTTTCTTTCTATTAATCACCAACTTTGTTTTTGTCTATGAATGAATATATAAGGAACTCGTTTTCCACAAGTCAAGGTCTTCATAGATATCTAGCAGTGTTTGCTCAAGTGTTCTTATTGTTCTAGGATCACTGGTCGGAGATGTATGCAAATTTCGTTATGATTATTGTCCTTCATGATGCTGACATATGGTCGATTCTAATTTTGATTTACATTACTATTGTCTCATATATAACGTGAGGTGCGATAAATATGTCTCGCTGAAAAATATAGTAAAAGAAATGCAAATCCGACTTCAGTTTTGTATAAAAACAAATTAGTGATAAACCCATCCTTCAAGTCCATTTTTCATATAAACCTACACCCTTTTTTTTTTAATCTACACCCAAAACATATATCAACCTTCCTTATAGGGTTTTTTCTATAATTAATATATTTAAATTATTTATTTGAGTTCACGTTTTTGCCATTCTTGATGTAAATTGAAAATATCTCCATAAATATAGTTATTACAAGTTTTTAGTAAAAACATGCAACATTTATAAACATTAATGTTTGTATAAATTAAATGTTTAATTTAGTAAATCCGCTTTATCTTAAAGAATAGTCAAACGAAATAAATAAATTTATGTTATTTCTGTCTTAATATATCAAAGCAAGTCATGAATGCCTTAAAAAACTGTCAATTTGTCCCTTTGTTTTTTTTTCATTGCAAGGCTATCAGATCATATTTTTCAATATGGTCTTACATTCTTTCCTATTCAATTGTGTTTTTTTTTCTTATGGTTATCTAATTTCCCTTTTTTCAAGGTATGTTAGAACTCACACTCTCTACCTATAGAACTCACACTTCCTAACTTAAGGGGAAAGATATTGTACAACAGAAGATTTACCTATGTAGAAAAGATAATTTACCTATATGCAAAGAAGAATCTACACATTCCACAAAATTAACCTACTTAAAAGAAGATATGTACATATTCCATAGGATTCTACCATAGGTACGTAAATTAGAGGTACCCACACTCTCTACCTATAGAACCCACACTTCCTACCTTAGAGGTAGAATCCTATACAACAGAAGATTTGCCTCCGCAAAAATGATAATTAACCTATATGCAAGGAACAATCTACATATCCCACAAAATTAATCTACTGAATAGAAGTTACATACATATTACATAAGAAAAAAACCATTAAGTACGACAGTACGTACCTTACCTTGAAAAATCACCTCCCTTCCATGTTCAACCATCACACACTGTCGTCTAACACACAGTACAACAACTAATTTCCTAGGTAGAATACACTTCAAAATAGATTCAACTCAACAATAAATCACATATACCTATTTAATAGAACTCATATTTGAGTCATACCCTATAACACTTGAACCCCATAACAACAAACACATACAACTTATACAATTGAAAAATTAATACCTACCAAGCAGATTAAAGAAAAATAAAACTGGAATAAGCAGATGGAGAAGTTGTCGACAAAGCAACGCTACTCACCAATTGAGCGATTTATTTATATCACATATATCATGAATAAAGGTGGAGATATTGATTGAAAACACCCTCTACTTAGGTTCATATGAGGAGATTAACCTCAAGATCCCCCCCTATATTAATTTTTGTTGCTCTGATCATATTATTCATATATGAGAATGAAATCAATATCAGGCGCTGCAATCAAGGAGTAGATATTGAATTCAGTTTATTTATTCATAGTTGGGTTTGGAAAAAAATGGTAAATGCTTCAATCATGTGAAACATGTCATTTATGAGTTTTATGATTTTTGTATTTGGTGAGTTGCACATCTAGTAAATACCACAAGTATAAGGTTCTCTTATTTAAGTCTAAATTATTTTTTTAAAGAAAAAATTCAACCTATTAAATAAGTTTGGTGTAATTTTAAGAGGTGAGTTTAATTTAAAGTTGATCTAGCAGTTTGGGTGTATAAAATTGGTAAACAACACCAGTAGTACGTATAGATTCTATTAAACAACGTACAATTTGACTCGATGATTGAAGACGAAGTCTTCTACCATAAACAAAACTATTGTTACAGACTCTTCTGGCTAGTACTAACGTCATGGAAAAGCTAGAAACTTGACGTATATATAAACAGCTTCATCCATAAGTTTACTAGAAAGCTTAGTCAACTAAAACCCTGTTACAATCCTACCGGCCAGAAAGGTAAAAGGAAACTTCACTAGCCCACAGTAATAGTAAAAACCTGAAAAACATGGGAATAGAGTGGCCGACACGTGGAGAAGCAATTTCTTGGTGGGCTTGAATAAGACGAATACATATCGTGTGAAATGAGTGTAAACTGCAAACCCTACTCTTCTCCCAACCATCTAGAAGAAGATTAGGTTTGGAGCCATATATAGCATTATACCAGCTTAGTTGTCTTTCCCTTCGAAAGCTTCTAGAAGCCAGCCAGCCACCTGGTTTCAGTATATACCAATTGCTCATATCACCAAGTCCTTCCTTTCCATTTCTTTATCATAGATGATCTCTGATTTGATTGAGAAAAAATATATAGCAGTATATTTGTTTTGAGCCCTCCACGACTTTTTCTGAAGTGTCAAACCAAGACAGCCGTAAAAGAATGCTATTTCGCTTTTTTTAGTCCCTACCCTATTCTCCTGTGCAACCTTAAAAGAATTTAATGCTGGAAATGGATCGATTTCCCTAATTCATGTTTTGGCATAATGGAGAGAAACATGGAGTTTGGGTGGAAGAAGCAGAGTGATCAAGCTAATGTGGATGTCACTCCTTTCTTGCTCTTTGAGGATAGTGGGGATTCTGAAGCTGCTGATGAGGTTGTTTCTGATGTTCCCATGGCTGAGGATGATGCTGAGTCATGCAGCTGGGACTCAGCTGATATTTCCAGTGCTGATGAGCTCGTCATAATCGATGATGATGACGAAGATGATCGTGGTGTTCGAGAATATCGAAGTTACGTGGATGATCATGAGGAGGAAGAGGAAGTGGAAATGTCTTCAGTTTATCAGAGATGGGGGCACCAGCTGAAATCAACTGTTTCTGTAGATTCAACAAAGGAGTTTGAGATGTTGAATGAGGTGGAAAAGAGCAAGCTGTTTTGGGAGACTTGCTTGGCATCATGATACTGGTTGGCTCTATATATCTTTTTCCTGAGAGGATCTCTATCTCTATTTCTTACTTTGCTTTTGGAATTTAGTCTGGGGAAAGCTTAGATAAATCAAGCAGACTAGGAAAATCAAAAGTGTTTGTGTTACACATTTCTTTATTTCTTAGTGACAGCAATTGTACATAACAGATTCAGATATATATGTTCACTGTTTACTCTCTCTCTCTCTCTCTCTCTCTCTCTCTCTCTCTCTCTCTCTCTACCTGTTGTCTGTATAATTCTCTTACGAAATGGAAATCACAGTTTCTGGAATATGCCCAGAAATTAGAAGCTAGACTGCTACAGATTCCTCTGGTAATTAGACCATGAGTTGCTATAGTTCTTCGTTTTGTACCAGGAAATTGCATCACTGATAATGTATGAGAGAGTTGCCAAAAAAGTGAACTTTTAAATTTATGTCAGAAGTTCACTAGTAGGCATAGCAGTTTGTTTGTCCAACCTATAATGAACCATGATAGAAAGAAAAATGAAGTCTTTGATGATTGTAACAGTTCTCTGTACAGCAAAGTGCTTAGAATGCACCAACATAATGAGTTAAATTTTCTTAGTGATAGACAGGACCATATTATCATATAGAGACTATGATTTCTCTAATGGACTCTTTTGGAATGAATAACTTCATTGATTAAGGATCATTACACTCAGAGGCTATCATCAGTTCATCACCTGCATAGCTAATCTAGCTAAATTATTAGCTACAGTGTTTGCAGAGCGACGAACAAAAACAATCTAGCCCGTGAGGCCAAAAACATACTCCAACGCAAATCATCAATATAAAGCCCAATTCAGAATGATCAAGAGAACCATTCTAAACCGCATCCACCAACACCTGACAATTCTCTAATGGACTAATTAATTATAAACAAAGATAAAGAATAAGAAACTAGGACTCAAATGCTGGGAACAATGATTCATAAATGAAATCCTAGGAACAATGATTCATAACTGAAATCCTAGGAACAATGATTCATAACTGAAATCATGCGCTTCTATTAATTTCTTCATAAAGAGATAATCATGTCATGATACTACTACAAGCACAATTTCCTTTAGATAAACCTAACACAAGTAAACCTGAGACTTCCGCACAGAATACCATCAATATGATGAATGTGATGGTCAACTTCCCTACACTACCACAAATCGAGCATAAGTTCAGCCCGTAGCTGAACCCTTTCGCAGGTCACATCCAGGATCAACCACAACCAAACACTCCAGTGAAAGCATCCAGTAATTTACAAAAGCAAACATGACTTTGGACAACAAACCGAAATCTGCAGCATAAGTATAATCTGACCACCGTGGAAATGAAATGACATGTCAGAAAGTAGATGCAAACAAGGGCTTAGTTGAAACAGACTCCTACTACTCTGTCCTCCATATCCATCTCCTTCAAGGTTGAGCATGATATCGAAGGGCTCTCCATATCAGCGCATTTTCCAGAGTTGTCCCCACTACTTGCACGGAAGCCAGAATTCCCATTTTTGCTATCAACAGAAGATGTGCCAGATTCCATGTTGAAGCTCGAGCAACTTTGAGGACTCCCATACTCACCATGTGACTTACTTGTCACCTTACTTACCATTGCCATGCTATTTGGGGCTGTTCTCTTCTCATTCAATCGTCTTATGAAGCATTCTTCTATGTCACTGAGTGACCGGACTTCATCTTCATCTTCATCTCCACTGCTGTTGCTGTAGTGGGTATTTTCATCATAATCTGATGCAAGTCCTCTCAATTCAGAGTTGGTATCCATGTCTGGATGACTATCCATGTCCGGCTGACTATACAAGTCTGGATGGCTATCCATGTCTGGCTGACTATACAAGTCTGGCTGACTATACAAGTCTGGATGACTATACAAGTCTTCTTCTGATTGATGATCAGATAAACAAGATGACATGGGTGAATAACCTCCAGTTTCATCAGTCTCTTTGCGTTCCCTTAGTGTTTTCATAATCAGGGTCTTAAGCAAATTCATAACTTGAACCGCATGCATCAAAGCTGTTAGTGGATCAGACATCTGTTCAGGCAAAGAGTTGAAAAAAGAAATTGGTTAGTGAATTGCACGTAATTTGTAGCACTAGGGAAAGAAATATCCATTCTTGTTTTATAAAGTACCTGAGTCATGTTTGGAGCAAATACCATAGCAATATTTCTTGCATTCATTTTGTTGAATTCTTCTTCCTCAACAACATCAGCCATCAGACCGACAGCCCAGTTGAGTAATACAGCCTCAGTTGGCTTTAACTGCTTCACAAGCTCATAGGATTCCTCTTCTGTGCTGCACTGAAGAACTTCTTCAGGTGACAGTCCATCAAGCACTCCCGAAGGAAGTTCTCGAAACCAGGCTTTGATTAGGCCCGCTAAGCAATGAACATCTATGTCATCAGGCACAATGCCTCTGTTCAACTGGTTTCTCACAAACTCCTCTTTGCTGTTCTCCGGGTTTATACGAAATATTCCTTCTGCCTGCAAAAGTTTCATAGGAGTATAAGAACACTAATATGAAACAAAAGATACTCACAGACACACACAAAAGATTATTGATATCTGAAAAATGTTGTACCTTCAATCCTTCTTGTGAGTATAATCTCTCCTGCATCAGCAAGAGAATAGTAGGAACACTATTTCCTTTTGAATCAAAAGATAGCTGCATTGACTCTGCTGAGACGCCAAACACATTTGCACTGTATAAAGTGGATAGTTCAGAAGTTAGACATGAAACTCAGTGAATGCAAGTAAAAATTTAACTGTCAACTGCAAGATTACTTTTCTACTACTAACTATATAAGATACATCAGAACTTTCAGCACTTTAAAGTGTTAGATCTCTCACTATGGCACTACAGCAAGAACCAGAATTCAAAGACGGAGCTTGTATATTGATCAAAATCTTCAATTTAACTTTACTTTACTAGAACACTGAATCTAACAGAAGATCGGCAATTTTTCAAGAACTAAGCATATAATAGTTACAAGGATTCGCCAAAATACTTTATTCAAAGCTACCGCAATCTGGAAACACTAAATCACAAGCTTCAACAGCTAGACGAGCAGCAATTTAGCTCACTCCCCTAAACCAAACCAACCAAGCAGCTCAATTCAAGACTCAAAACTTCTAAAACACCCTAAACAACAATAATTCAAGCAAAACCCAATTTAAAATTCACAAAACCCAACACAACACAAACTCAACCATTAAGCAAAACCCAATTCCAATCTCACAAACCGAACACAACCTATAAACCAAAGACAAGATCTTTCCTCTCACCTAGCACTCGGAACCCGACCAGGAACCTCAACCTCAAACTCGACCGGAAGACCCAGAAACCCGTTAAACCTGTCGAAAGTGACATGCGTGACATGCCGCACATTTGTCGGCCACCCGATCTCCATATTATTAACGGCCGAGATCACCTCCTCACCCCTCTCCACGAGGCACGCCACCATCGATTTCCTCACCGCCGCCAGCAACACATCCACCAGCGACAGCTGGCTCTGCTCCTCCTCCTCCTCCTCCTCCGAGCTCTTCTTCCCCTCTTTACAGCAGCCGCCGCCCCTCGTGACCATCACGAGCCCCGTCATCTGTAATTCTTCTGGGTATGATGAGTTATGAAACCCAGTGGGGGTTTCTTCAGCTGGGAGTGAAGAGTAGAGTGGGTTTGAATATGTGATTGGGTTATTAGAAGAAGAGGAGGGTTTGCATTTATGTGTTTTGGGGTTTTTCAAGTTCCAACTTGGTTTCTTTTCCTCCATTTCAAACGGCCACTCGTTTCAAATTTCTTCTTTATCTCCGGTGGTTTTGGGGAACTTCACCTCCTCCTTGTCTGCTAATTACAAACCTGCCACTTTCACCCTTTGTTCAACTCCACCGTAATTTCCGACCAATTTTTCGCATTTGACCTTATCGATATCTCTGGTAAAAATCATATAGCATACACAGTGACTGTGTTTTTCTACTTTATATACGTAAAACTGATCTGATTCAGTTACTAAGTCCTATTATAGATGTTTATTTAAGTTTTACACTGAATTGAACAATGTAATATGTGATCTGATTCGGTTACTAATTTTTATTATAGATGTTCATTTTAGTTACACACTGAATTGAACAATGTAATGTGTAACCCGTACGTTTCGGATCTTTCATAAATAAGTTTTATATCTTCTTCATAATTTGGTTTGGCATCCGCATTAAAAAGTTAACTATTAGTTGACATTTTAACTAAGTTCAGAAGCTTACCTTTCTTAATGAGAGATTTGTAACTATTATGAATCATGAGATGAGTCAGATGACCTTGCATTCATAACTCCGTAAGGTCATTTTCCAAGGCATCCTTGGTCCCTCATTGGAATTTAAAATATAAGACAAAATTTTCTCTTGCATTTGCTATGGAAGAAGAAAGGGAAGGTGAAAAATTCAAATTTGGAGTGGGATCGGACCGTATGACCTTAGCGAATGATGAGTGTGACTGCCCCACAGGATAAAGACATAACGGGGTTCCATTCTTTTGTTTCTTTATTTAACCAATTCATATTGATTGGAATTTGCAGTATTCTATTCTTTCATTTCCAAATATAATGTTTGTCATCTAGTCTGGTCATGAAGATCCTGGTTTTGATTTGAGAGTAGGATTATTGGTTCTACTCTTTTTGGATTCATGCTCTGCTTTACCTAGATCTCACCCCACTGACCTAACCCAACCACAATTTGTTGCTTCATTCGTATACTTGTAGTTGCTTCAATAAATATAAACTGGATCTATATAATATTTCCAAAAAAAAACAAAATGTATCGAAAATTTTAATGTATAGTGAACAACGACATCGATGTAATTGGTGTCAAACAAGTTATGACTGTTCATGGTAGAAGAGATGGAAGAATCACAAGAACAATCAAATTAAGTTTAATGGCATTGCAAGTTTGCAACTGATCCTAAACTTTTTTTTTTATGACAGTGAAGGTTCACACAATTGGAGTAGGCCGCTGTAGAGCCTTTGACAACAGGCTCTACAACTTCACCGGAAAAGGTGATCAAGATCCTTCTCTGAATGCAACCTATGCACAATTTTTGAAGCCAAATGCACAGACCTGTGCTCTTCTAATGACACAGCAACAGTGGAAATGGTTCCAGGGAGCTCTTAAAAATTTGATCATGACTACTATTCTATCCTCAAGCAACACAGGTGCAATCAGACATGCAGCCCTCTTAACAAACAAGGATCCGAACAAAATCGTCCACGAGTTGGATGACAATAAGTTCTTGAGGGAGTTTGCTAAATCGATGAAGAGGATGGGGGCCTTTGAGGTCGTTACAGGAATGGTTTGGTGAGATCATGAAGTGTGGGGGTTGTCAATGCCGATTCATCCAAGCTGACCAAGCAGAATTTATTTTCGGAGATATAGATGCATGTGTTGGTGAATCATACAGCCTGCAGTGTCCTGGTTTCAGTGCTCATCTATCAATGACACAGTAATCTCATCCAAATTTAGAGGAAAGGTCTACCAAGAATGCAGAGACAATAGTTGGGAAACCCCTTTTTACTAGTCAATACTCAAATGATCGAGCTTTTCACAATGCTGAACTACTGAACACAAAACCAATACGTTTTTCACAGTAACAGTATCGATCAAGCTTCAATTTTCCTGTTCTTCAAATCCTTAGATAAATAAAGTTTAAGATCTGAAACTTCTCCAACTGTTTGCAATTGTTTCTGAAAATATGAGTTGCAATCATTTTACATCTTTCAGTTTTCGAGCACATATTCATAGTACAGCAGCCAACAGATCGAGTCCATACACTACTAAAGCTAATGATTAATAACTAAATAAGCCATAGAGATGCACCAAATATGTGAAGATGCACGGCAAAGATACTTTGTGTAATGCATGATATATTAAACTGCTAATGATGATCTTACTTTGTTGATGAAAGTTGATGTATTATGACATCAGAAACTTATTTTTCCAACTCCATAGTAAAGTCGTGACTATTAAAAGCGATCAATTTTCCTAGCAATCAAAAGAGTATATAGCAGTATGAAATAAGTGACAAACATAGTAGTACCTCCAGATCTAACACAATCACCCTAGAACTGTTAACATGTTGGCAAGATCACACATCCGAAGAATTAAGTTTCCCTTGGTACACACTGAACAGTTGAGGTACTTGGTTCAGAAGTTGAGATTTCTACTCACAATCAAGTCAAGGAGTACTCTGAATACGATTAAAACAGTAGACTAGAGGTGGCCAATGAGCCCAAAAGCCTGAGCCAGCCCATTAAAATCTCCTTATTGTAATGGATTGGGCTGGGCCGAGATATTTTGGCCCATGACCCAGCACGTCTCGAGCCCGTTTTTAGCCCGGTACGGACTGGACACGATAAATTCATGGGCCGACCCATTAAATACATAATTTTATATTATTTATATAAATATTTAAACAATTATCATTATTAAACTTGAATATTATACTTTTTAAATTAAAATCTCTTAATTATTTCATTATTTTATCTACAATATTTCACATATATTATCAAGTTACTGAAAAAAACATCATTTTTTTGACATACGTAACGTTTTAAAAATAAAATTATAAAATATGTTGTATTATTTTATTTATTTTACTATTGTAAATAGTTATATAAAATAATATTTTAAGTACATAATATTTTTTATTTTAATTGTCATATAATGCTAATGGTTCAGGCTTGCCCGCTTTTTGACCCGGCACAAACCTGGTCCGAAATGAGCTTGAGTCGTGAACCGGGCCAGCCGGACTTAATATTTAAATAAATAGACTAATCCGAACCCGACACGATAAATAAATTGGCCAAACGTTTGCCGGCTTCCCCTCAATCCTATCTAGTCTAGACTGAGAAGGCTAATTCAAACTTTCTAGCCTTGGACTGTTATAAACTAAACTCACCAACTACAAGGTGCATAAATCCACTTTTCCTTGGTATACATTCGACAATTGGGGTACTTCGTCGAGATATTTCGTGAGATAAGCACTCAAGAAGTACTTCTCTGCCGTCTTAGCAACATAACTGAAACTCAAGTTCTCCTCTTCTATCAATCCTTTCGAAAGCAAAACTCTAACAACTGAAAACCTCGGGATGATTCTCTTCTCCAAGCTGTAGGACAAAATATCGGGCAACTCGGCAACTGCTTGTGACTCCAACCCCATCTTGTTCACTAAGAAATCCATTGTTGCCATTAATTTCTTCTCCGACAGAATCATACACCGTGGATCCCTCCTGAAGGCAGACACAATATGATTATCAGACCAACCCCACCTTTTATAAGCTTCTTGACATCGTTTCCATGTGGCTTTTCTATCCAATACATGCATGGCCTGCACAAAGTGGAACCTTTCAGGGTCAAATCCCATTTCTTTGGCCTCACCAACAACTCGACTGAACAATTCAGGGTTTTTCATCACTAAAGGAGTAGAATTTGTTACCAAATAGGCAATATAGGACTGTGGCATGCTCAATTCCCTCAGGAACCCAATATTGGGTGATACATTCTTTGAGAGGTTCTTCATGAAAATCCAAGAGCAGCGCTTCCAAATGTAGATGACCTTGACATCAGAGAGCACCATGCTTTTGAGGAAGGTATAACAGGGTATGAGGCCGTTTTCCAAGCTTCAGCCGAAAAGAAATGGGTTGTATGTCAGTACTGTTGCAAGGTCGAGCCTTGAGATTCCTATGGAGCTCAAAAACTCAAGCTTTGGCAGAAGGGTTTTCTGGGCATCGGCGACTAGAATATGTGGGTGTCTTCGCACAAGAGTTGAGATCTGGGCATCTGAGAATTCGTAGTGTTTCAAAAGAGTTAAAACCGAGTCCGGTTTCTCTAGAGATTGAAGCTTTACCTTTTGGGATACTAGAGTAGCGGATTCTCGGGACAATCCACACGAGTTAACAAGGTAGGAGACTGCGCAATCATATTGGCCGGCTGGGATTCCAGAGCTGCTGATAAGTCTTGCACCAAATTGTGAAGGCATCCATTCCCATGTCTGCATAACAGCTGAGAAAATCTGAGGCTCTTGCTGACAATGAAGCGGGTTGTCATACTGATTCTCTCCGTCGCCACTCCCTTCTGATTTAAGAGAGACCAGCGAGATACAGTAGTCCCCAATTTCTGAAAGGCAGTGGGATTTACATACCCTATTTACAAACTCGTTACTTTTTTTTTAATGTCGGCAGAGTGAGCTAAGTCAGCTAACATTTCGACAAAGTTGTTTATAAATATAGTGAAAAATCATAGTATAGATTTTAGAATTTAATAAACTCTGGGTAATTTAGGTAGTTTAAAAATTTAATAAGTTAATATGTCAACTCTCATTTATATTAATAGAAGATATATGACTCTACTCAAAAAAATGTTTTTCACATGTTCGAATTTGGGCTTCTTATAAAAAGATTCATAATGAAGAAATTAATCATTTAAGTTTTGAAAATTATAAAATGGTCACCTAATTGGATTTCTTAAACGGTTACCCCTATTTTTCTTAAAATTTACGTCTCGTACCACTCAGATTTTCCATGTCTCTCTCTTTCGCCCTCGACGACTCCGCCTCCTCTAAAACCAAACTCCATCTATGCCAGCCCCTTGCCATCCAAGCTTCGTCGTCGTCGGATCAACACCCACCACAATCACAAACTCTGATGAGCAACTAATCAGCGTCACTGATCAAAAGACTCAACCGAGTTCATCGACGCCAACATACAATTCCAAAAGCTCGGCCACACATCTCCGACTTAAGGAGCGAGCCTAGTACGACTATGATTGCTCCTAGATATTCTTCACCGATCCCTACCGTAAGCTCTCGTATACTTGTCGCTCGACCGTGCCGGCACCGGTGACACCAATCCTCTTCCTCCTCATTTTTGTTGCGTCTCTACCGAATCCATACCTCATGGCGACCTCGATGTTGCTGACTCAATAATTCTTCAAGATCAAGGCAAAGATGGAGATGAACTCGGTGGTGACGACGATATCGGTAATGTTGATCGACAACAGTTTTACTGGGTTGGGCGGGTACATGGGTTTCTTAAACCAAGAAGTTTTGTTGGAGCAGCGAGGTTCTAGTTATCTGGAGGCGATGACACTGAGGAGAGGACGACCTTGACTGTGCTGCTGCCAATGGTCTAAATAGCGGTTATCGGCATCGTATCGGTTTTGTAAAATAAGGATAGAACGGGGATATATCGGATTTATCGTTTTTGTTAATTTTTAATTTAAATTTAATATATTTATAAACATATACTTCAAAATATTCAAAATATACCAAATAATATTAATTACTAAGTACCAATTGAACAAAAATAGATGCACAAAAGATAGATTGAGATATTGATTATGGATTCATGTATTATAAACTCTCTCATCACCGAAATCAAAGTCAAACTCATTTTCTCCATTATCTTCATCCTCATCTTCTGAGATAAAATCATCTTCATAAAACTTTCTTACCTCTCGGACTTCCCTCAAGGGTGGTACCACACTACTCACTTCGGACACTTGTTCATCTATTGTCAAATCTTCAATGACATTACCTTCAACAAGACATTCTTGTGCTTTCCTAGCTTCTTTGGCAAATAGTACCTCATTTCCCTTATCCTTCCTTCGGTTTTTGTTGATGATTTTGACATTGAAGTGAACATATACCAACTTGCTCATCCTTGCGGTATCTAGCGTATTCCTCTTCTTTGTGTGTATCCCTTGAAATGTGCTCCAATTTCTCTCACACTCGGATGAGCTTGTGGTTGCGTTGAAAGATCTGAAGCTACAAAGAGTGAAGCAGCAAAGCCTTCTGCCTATTTGCACTGAAATGTCTCAAAAGGACATCGTCTCCTTAAAAAAAATCACTGAAAAAAAAAGTCAACGAAAAAGTCACCGAAAAAAAAAATCCACCGAAATATCAGGTCAAACTGAGTTTGACCCAATATATCGCATGTTGACCCAATATTTTGAGTTGACTGATATATTGTGGCGATATGATATTTATTCTATCGGTTTCTAAATGTCACCAATATATCACCGATATATCCTCGATATATCCCGATATTTAGAACACTGGCTGCTGCTACTACTAACACAAATCTCGGTGGAAAAAATACTAAGTTTAGAGAAGATACACTAATGGGTGCCATAACAATATTTTGGGTGCCCATTGGAAATATGTATATATTCAACCTACAAGCAGCTCGTTTTAGTACTCGCTGGACTCAACTCCAAGGTTATTTCATCGTTGGGACATAATGAAAGTCACAACATCATTCACACTATAACTCACAGTGTGTGATTGGTAGTATGATTATCAATTTACCTGTCACACTACTCGTCACATTACGTGTCACACTACTCATCACATAACAAAGTTAGTGTGACTATCAGTTTACACATCACACTACATATCACATAACAATATTTATGTGACTGGTGGCATGACTCATAGTGTAGCTGATGAATTTTGTGTGACTGGTGGTGTGGTGTTATGTACGAAAACATTAGTGTCGATATTTGGATTGAAGAAGTTCACAATCACATAACAATAAACAAATGTTAGTTATTTTTAGTCTTATTCTTATACTTCTTCTTCCTATTCTTCTTCTCACAACATAGTCACATAAAAGAGTGTGATTGGTAATGTGATAGGTAATGTGACAGGTAGTGTGACAATTAGTGTAACAGATAGTGTAACATATAGTGTTACGCACGCTAAGCCCTAAATGCAAAACTAAAAAATACTAAACCCTCTAGGGTTTACGGTTTCTAAGGTTTAGCGTAAATGCTAAACATTGTTCTGCGACGCTTCATTGTGATAGCTAGTGTGATAGTAGTTGTAGCTGGTTGTGTTAAAGGTATTGTGACAAATAGTGTGACAGGTAGTGTGACAGTTAGTGTAACAGAGATTATGACAGTTAGTGTGATAGTTAGTGTAACAGGTAGTGTATGTGACAAATAATATGACAGTTAGTGCGATAGTAGTGTAACATGCCGAAAGAAATGTCTAAATAAGCGAAATTATGTTAAAATTTAAAGGATAATAGTATGACTATACTCAGAATGAAGGAAATAACTATAATTATGAAGTCTTGAGCTCCGGTTTCGCCATAATAGTTTGGAGAACCACCATGGACAACGTCAGCCCCTTACGAGGGTTGCTGCGTTTTGTACGGTGATTGGTTCGGAATGGGTATGTATTAAATGAAAGAGGAGAGATATATATTTTCCAACGGTACTTACCATGCTCAAATCCATCGCCAGACGGTAAAATTATGGCCGAAATTGGAATAAGGAAAAAAAAAGCTAAGAAAGGGTAAAACAGTCTGAAAATATTTAAAAAATTGACTGTATTATAAATTTGTTTAAACTTTGTTGACTATTTTATAATTTCAGGTAAAATGAGTTTACTTTTATAATAGGGAAATAAGTGGTGATATTTTTCTAATTTATGATGAGAAAATTGTATTATTTTATAAATAGTTGATTTGAGAAGTTCAAGATCACATAACAATAAACAACTGTTCGTTATTTATAGTCATTGTTTTCTCCTTTTTCTTCTTCGCTTTTCTTCTTGTCA
The DNA here is from genome assembly GCF_933775445.1 of Argentina anserina. Classification (NCBI taxonomy): domain Eukaryota; kingdom Viridiplantae; phylum Streptophyta; class Magnoliopsida; order Rosales; family Rosaceae; genus Argentina; species Argentina anserina. The sequence goes on along the minus strand of NC_065873.1, from coordinate 21,164,966 downwards.
CAACATAGTTACATAAATCAATGTGATAAGTAGTGTGAGAAGTAGTGTGATAGTGAGTGTGACAAATTGTGTGATAGTTAGTGTGATAGGTCGAGAGAAATGTCTGAATATGTGAAGTTATGTTAAGATTCAAAAGAGATTGGTATGAGTATTCTAATAATGAAAAGAATAACTAGAATTAAGGAGTCTTGAGTTCCGATGTTGAAATAGCTTTGAGCACCACCATGAATGCCGGTAACCCCTTGCGAAGGTTGTTGCGCCTTGTATGGTGGTCGGTTTGGAGTGGATATGGTATCAAATGAAAGAGGGAAGATATATCTTTTTCAACAGTACTAATCATACTCAAATTCATCGTCGGACAACAAAGTTATGCCTTGAATTATAAGAATAATGAAAAAGAAGAATATGATGAAGAAGAATAGTGTAAAAAGGTAAACTAGTTCGGAAAAATATTTAAAAATGATTATTTTCTAATTTTAATTAAATCTTGTTAATTATTTTTTTAATTTTTTCTAATCAATAAGATGAAAATTTTATAATTAAAAAATAAATTGTGACAATTTTATAATTTATGATGAAAAATAATACTATTTTATAATATGTCCATTGATCCCCATAATACTAAAGATAATAAACTACATTAAGCACTGCATGTAGAAAATAAACTCTCGTAAAATCATATTTAATGCTAGCTACATTCGTTCTCATTTAAAGATATGACAAGATCTGTATAACACAAATAAAAACAATATATGATCCAACATATTACCAAAGATAATAGTGTACATTAAGCATTGCATATAGGAAATAAACTATCGTAAGTTCTCATTCAATTCTAGTTACATTTGAAGATATCACAAGTTCTGTATAACGGGCCTTTTTCAATAAGATTCATCCATTTTTTAATTTTATATTTATATCTCGATCGTTTAGTTTTTAGATATATATGAGTAGATTATCCATGCAAAATTTCATCAAAATTGATAATCGTTAAGACATTTTTAAATGTGATTTACTCATTATGACCTTGAACGGTTTATATTTAACAATTTTGGTTCGTTCACTTATTTGATATATTTTGATACTTTAATGATAACTAAATTTGCTGAAAATTTGTATATCTAATATACATTTATGTCCCTACTATCTAAACGGTTGAGATGAAAAAATATGACCGAAAAATAGGTTTAAATAACAATTACTTAGAAAGTCATCAACAAGATAGTCTTCATTGGGAAAATATCTCTTGTATAACACCAATATTTTCCTCCAATTTATTTATATTCACGTGCATACTTCAAATTTCAACTGTACTCTCACAAAATTACAGTCATCGTAACTATAGGCCAACACTCAATTTGATAACCCCAACCTCTAAATTTCTATTGAGATTCATACCCCGTCATATGAAAATGAATATGATTTTCTGGATGATTAAATAGTCGTACTGATACATTTTTATTTATCACAATAAAACATATAGTTTGGTGCTATTTTTAATTACTTCCAATGTCTCATAACATGAAGCAAAAAAAAACACCTTGCGACTATGAAAGTATGAATAATTAGTAACACATACAAAACAAAAATCTAAACACATATATAGACCGGTATGAGATAAAATTGAATACCAAAATTTCATCTCAATTGCATTTCATACGCAGTAGTCAGTAAGTGGTCACACAACACAAATGTCAAAAAAATAAAAAATAAAAAATTCACAAAAAAGAAATCAAACTTTGGACGATCATATGGCCCAAGTCTGTATAAAGCCCACCAAACACAGCTGGCCCAACTACTCAATCACCTCTTCAAGTCCTCATCGCTCTCGGAAATCTCACCGTCACTCCATTCCAGTTTCCGAACTGATTCCTTCTCCTTTTCCCCTCCCACAAGTAAACCTTTTCTTCCACCGAACTTCACCCAACCCATTTACATATATTCTCATCAAAACCTCAACTTTCGCAAAGCCACCGATTCCGGCGACCATGTTGCTCAGAATTCGCAGCCGCGACGGCCTCGAACGCCTCACAGTCGACAACCCACAACACGCCACAGTCGCCCAGCTCAAATCGCTGATCCAAACCAACCTCCGAATCCCCATAGAGAACCAAACCCTCTCCACCAACCAAAACCTCCTCCTCGCCAAGACCGCCGACGACCTCACTCGCTTCGCCGACATGTCCAATCCCACCACTCCTCTCTCCGCGCTCAATCTCGGCCACGGCTCGATCGTCTTCCTCGCCTACGACGGCGAGCGCACCGTCGCCGGGCCCAATTTTCACCCGGCCGGGTCGTTCGGCCGGAAGATGACCATGGACGACCTCATCGCCAAGCAGATGAAGGTCACGCGCCAGGAGACTCCCCACTGCGAGCTCGTCTCCTTCGACCGCGACTGCGCCAACGCGTTCCAGCGCTACGTGAACGACACGCTCGCCTTCGCGGTGAAGCGCGGCGGGCTCATGTACGGCACGGTGTCGGAGGAGGGGAAGGTGGAGGTGGACTTCATCTACGAGCCGCCGCAGAACGGGACGGAGGAGGTGCTGACGATTTTCCGGGACCCGGAGGAGGAGAAGGCGGTGGAGGCGATTGCGCTGGGCCTGGGGATGAGGCGGGTCGGGTTTATATTCACACAGTCGGTGGGGCAGGACAAGAAGGACTATACGTTGTCGAACAGGGAGGTGCTGCAGGCGGCGGAGCTTCATGCCGAGAGTGGGCTGAAAGAGTGGGTGACTGCAATGGTGAAGCTGGAAGTGAATGAGGATGGTGAGGCGGCTGTGCATTTCGAAGCTTTTCAGATGAGTGATATGTGTGTTAGGTTGTTTAAGGAGGGGTGGTTCGAGACGGAGATTGGGGAGGATCAAGATCCCAAGCTGTCGAAGATGAAGAAGGATGTTGTTGTTGGAGTGAAGGATACTAGAGAGGTGGACAATGATTTTTTCTTGGTCGTCGTGGGGATCTCCGATCACCAGGTAACCACAGTTCTCTAAACTTGTTTGGTCTTTTTTCCTTACCTGTGTTGCACTCTATATATACTTATTTAGAGTGTTGTTTTGTGTTGCTGATAGTTGATATAGGATAGGGCCTCACATAGCGTCGTGTGTTGTTGTGGTGTTTAGTCCAAAGAAATATATGTGCACACTGCTGCTGTTATGAACTTGTAGAGTCAATCACCCCGTAGCATTTTGGCGTGAGTAAAAGGAAGAAACTTTGTTCTTGGAGTTTGCAGATTGGGGCATGACCAGCCTCATCTTAATCTAGGTATCTAGGAAGTGCTAAAATGAAAAGGAAGAGTTTAGAGTTAGGCTAAACTGTCCACAATATAAACATGCATTAAGAAAGACGTTTTGTTGGCTTATTAAGTCGTCGCTTATAAGAACGGTATAGAATCTTAACTAAGTTCATTCTTTTCTTGAGCTTGGATGTAGAGAAAATTCTGTTCCTTTTGCAAGTGAGTGTTGTGAGTCTCGTTTTATGTGACTAACCTCTCCCTTATTGTGTCTCATAGTTGGTGTCTATCTGTTTGGTGTACAAAATCATTGGTGCATCTAGGATGGTTTATAATTGATTTTGATAGCTGAGGGTTTGATATAGCTTTTGGTTATGAACTATTCATTGCCAGACATTACACCTGTGCTTTTTAAAGCTTTGTTTGCTTATAGTGAGTAGTCAGATACACATCATTTAGTAACTTTGATGACATCATTTTGGTTTTGGATCCACTTTTAGTAAATGGGTGGTTTTGGTGCTTTATTAGCTATTCTGAGATTTGTTGTAATGGTTGGAGGGAGAGATGTTGAACATGTTGTAATTTGGGCAGTTTAAGAGACAAGATTGTTTCATCTCCCCCTAATTTGGCCTTTTTTCGCCGAATATTCTTTTTGTCAAAATGGATGCAAACTGCAAACTGCTTTTGCAAACTCTCAATTTTTTCAAGGCTTCAACTGCAAACTGTGTTTGTTATGCAAAGTTTCTTCAGCTTACCTGTTTAGGAAACAGTACATATAGATGTTAAATATGCTTAGATTGACTAGGATAAAGGTTATGACTGTATTGGGGTGAGAGAGATGCATGGATAGCTAGATTGAGTAGGATTAAGGTTAAGAATGTAATGGGGTGAGAGGGATGCATGGATAGCTAGATTGAGTAGGATTGAGGTTAAGAATGTAATGGGGTGAGAGGGATGCATGGTTAGCTTACTTGTTATCATTGACTAATTTAGACTTTATGCACTTGGGGATGATTGATGTATGAACTTGTTGTAATTTGTCTTCCCTAATTTACATTTGTATTTCTTATTTTATTTGAATTGCAATGATAAATGACTCATGTTTACTTGTATTGCAATGCAGGGTCCTCTTTCATCCACCTTTCCCATTGAGAATCGTATCACTGCTGTGACAGCGAGAGATCTGAAAACCCATCTGGATCGTGCTAAGAATCTTCCATATGTGAAGCGTATTGCAGATTTTCACTTGATGCTTTTACTTCGAGGGTTTTTAGATGCTAACGCTGATCTTCCTGCTTTGGCCCAGTGCGTCCTTACACAGTCAGCCATACCTGAAGGCTACCAGGTATTAATCGATTCGATGGCCAATGCTGCTTGATGCTGCTTTGGGCACCCCTTAAGGGAATCCATACATTCTATGGTCTAAGCGATTCTGGCCTACCAATGATCCTTTTCAGTAATTAGCTGCGATGCAGCAATCCATGTTGCTTTCTGGGGCCATGTATCACTCAAAAGGTGGCTTTGCCCCTATGTAGGTTTAAGTCTTTGCACAGGAGAGCTTTCGTAAGTTATGTACCCTTAACATTCATGTGCTATATTGCATCAAATGGCCTGGATATTTATGCCTTTTTCCTCCATTCTTGTACTCCTAGTCATTCTGTTCTGATTGAGGTCACGGCAACGCGATACACTTTGGTGGCTTTGTAGTTCCCAACTTCCCATAGTTACTTGAACGTTGCGAGGGGGTTCAAGCATTATGCTCCATCCTCTTAATCATTTCAATAAGTTGGATTCCAGCTCTTATCACATCTAAATTGTAGAACTAAAAAATATAAGTTGAATTCTTCGGATCAACTGCCGAAACGGCAAGACATTGACAATAAAATCTTCAGGGACTAAATCGATGAAGAGGATGGGGCCTTTTTGAGGTCGTTACAGGAACGGTGGTGAGAACTTCATGAAGAAGTTTGGGGGTTGTCAAGGCCGATTAATCCAAGCGGGATTTATTTTCGGAGACATAGATGCATGTGTAAATGAATAATACAGCCTGCAGTGTTCTGGGTTCTTTAAATCATTCAGTGCTCATCTATCAATAACATAATAATCTCATCAATATTTAAGAGGAAAGGTCTACCAAGAATGCAGAGACAATATTTGGGAAACCCCTTTAGTCGATACTCATATGATCGACTGATCGAGCTTTTCACAATGGTGAACTGCTGAAGACAAACCAAAAAGCTTTTCACAGTAACAGTATCGATCAAGCTTCCATTTTCCTGTCCTACAAATCCTTATGGAAATAAACTTTTAAGAGCCGAAACTTCTCCAACTAATGCAATTGTTTCTGAAAATATGCTTTGCAATCTTCTTTCAGTTTTCGAGGTCATCTTCATAGTACAGCAGCCAACAGATCGAGTCCACACAAATCTATAAGCTAATGATTAAAAACTTAATAACCCATAGAGATGCACCAACAATAATCTATGAAGTATTGATTCTTGATCCAGCTTTTACATTTGTGACAACCATAAAGTAACCAGTAAGAGTGATCTAGAGAAGTAATGCATGATATAGTCAATTGCTGAATATCAAATATCTTACTTTGTTGACGATAGTTGATGTATTATGACATAAACTTATTTTTCCAATTCCAGACCAAAGTCAGTGACGATCGCTTTCCTAGAAATCAAAGGAGCAAATACCAGTATGAAATTATTGACAAACCTAGTAGTACCTCCGGATCTAACACAATTACCCTACAGCTGTTAACGGCAAGGTCACACATCCGAATTCCGAAGAGTCAAGTTTCCCTTGGTACACACTGAACAGTTGAGGTATTTGGTTCAGAAGTTGAGACTACTCTGAATACGATTAAAACAGTAGACAAACTCGGCTTCTCCTCATTTATCAACCGACCACCTTGGGATAATGGGATGGTCCTCTTCTCAAGCTGAAATAAAACAAAAAAATTGGGATGATTTGCAATTTTTCATTGAGAAATTCATGTATATGCTTGATACCATGTGGTCTGTACACAACTTAGAAGTAATCATCTTTTTCAGTAATGAGCTAAGTGAATGCAAGACACTGACGATACTTGAGGAATGTCATTATAGTAAGTTCTGAGAAGGCTGATTCAACACTATGTAGCCTAGAAGTGTGTTACGAACCAATGTGACCAACTACAAGGGTGCATAAATCCACTTTTCCTTGGTATACATTCCACAACTGGGGTACTTCTTCACGCATTAAAGAAGTACTTCTTTGGCATTATAATAACATAGCGCAAACTAAAGTTCTCCTCTTCTATCAATCCTTTCGAAAGCAAAATTCTAACAACTGAAAACCTGGGCATGATTCTCTTCTCCAAGATGTAAGACAAAATATGGGGAAACTCGGCAACTGCTTGTGACTCCAACCCCATCTTGTTCACTAAGAAATCCATTGTTGCCATAAATTTCTTCTCTGACAGAATCATACACAGTGGATCTATCCTGAAGGCAGACATAATAAGATTATCAGACCAACCCTACCTCCTATAAGCTGCTTGACATCGTTTCCATGTGGCTTTTCTATCAAATACAATCATGGCCTGCACAACTTGAACCTTTCAGGGTTAAAACCCATTTCTTTGACCTCACCAACGACTCGACTGTACAATTCAGGCTTTCTCATCACTAAAGGAGTAGAATTTGTTACCAAATGGGCAATATAGGACTGGGGCATGCTCAATTCTCTCAGGAACCCAATATTGGGTAATACATTCTTCGAAAGGTTCTTCATGAAAATCCAAGAGCAGCGCTTCCAAATTTAGATGACCTTGGAATCAGAGAGCACTATGCTTTTGAGCAAGGTATAACAGGGTATGAGGCTGTTTTCCAAGCTTTGGCCCAAAAGATTTGGGTTGTATGTCACTACTGTTGCAAGCTCAAGCCTTGAGATTCCTACGGAGCTAAAAAACAAGCTTTGGACGAATGGTTTTCTGGGCATCGGCGACTAGAATATGCGGGAGTCTCCGCACAAGAGTTGAGATCTGGGCATATGAGAATTCGTAGTGTTTCAAAAGAGCTAAAACCGAGTCCGGTTTCTCTAGAGATTGAAGCTTTACCTTTTGGGTTACTAGAGTAGCGGATTCTCGGGACAATCCACACGAGTTAACAAGGTAGGAGACTGCACAATCATCTTGGCCGGCTGGGATTCCAGAGCTGCTGATAAGTCTTGCACCAAGTTGTGAAGGCATCCATTTCCCATGTCTGCATACTAGCTGAGAAAATCTGAGGCTCTTGCTGACAATGAAGCGGGTTGTCATACTGATTCTCTCCGTCGCCACTCCCTTCTCATTAAGGCCATGTTTCGTTCAAGGAAAGGAAAGGAAACAAAATTCCTTAGATTTTCCTTGCCCATGCGAAAATGCAATTCCCAAGTGCATTCATTTCTAGTTTGGAAAAGAAAAAAAAAATCACGAGAGTAAGGGTAGATGTTTTAAAAAAATTAAGTTTGGCACATACTTCAAAAAAATTATAAAATTGAAAAATAATAATTCAAACAAAGATAATTTTGTCATAAAATTTAAGAAATCTAGAAGGGAAAATAAATTCATAAATCATAAGTAGTATGGTGGATGAAAGTAATTTCCACTGGATTTTCCTTTCAATTGGAAAAGACTTTTCTTTCCCTCTCAATTTCTTGGGTTTTCAAACACAAGAATGTAATAATTTTCCTTTCCCACATGAACTAAACATGGCCTAAAGAGTTTCCCCAGTTTCTAGAAGGCGGTGGAATTAACCTACCCTAAACTACAAATACACACTTGTTGCTAATGTTTCTTTTTTGTTTTTCAGAAAAAAGTGGCCGAGAGCCCTGAAAGTTACCACTCCGAGGTTCCGAGGTTGTAGCCAGACATATTTCCATTAGATCAACTTTGCTTGGTATCAAATTTTTAACTATAAAGATATTTAAGATGGCAAGCATAAGTTGTGGGTTTTAAAAATAAAAAATAAAAATTGACAGCTTTACTAAGGTTAGAGGGTGGCAGCCGTAGTTGGTTTCTCCACTCCAGCAAACCCCCCCCCCTTTAGAGGGGAACACCAAGGATGTCTCTCTAGCTCGAAGCTAGTGGATGGCAGCGGCACATTGTCGGGGAGGATCCTCCTTAGGCTCATGGGGCGGATCTAGCCATGTTCTCGACATTCTAACTAGCAGGATTGTGCAACTGTGTTGATTAGGGAACCAACAGCCAAGGTGTCAAGGATGCCTCTCTTTCGGCTTGTGGTATGGCTGGGACCAAGTAGGAGGTCGGCGTAGCGATTGGGTGATGTGGCTGTTATGCAGCTTCGGATCGTTAGTTACCCGGATTGGGGTCCTCGAAGCTAGATTTGGGATCCGAGACGATGTGAGTTTATAGCCACAAGAGGTGAGGGATGTTTTTGCTGGCTGATGAAAATGGGTTCTTGTTCCACTTGTGCCTTCTCTTGGAGGATTCCGACGGCTAGTGGTAGGCAGCTTTTCGCCAATGGCTGTTAGCCGGGCAAAGGAGGGAGGTGATTGGGTGGCTAGTGTATTTCACACCGGGTCTTCTCCATTTGGGTTTTTTTTTTCTGCTTGGCATTCTCTAGTTGGAGACCCACTTGCTTGGTCCTAATTGGAACTTGAGTTTTGACGCCCAATCACTGTTAGGTTCAGATTTGGGATCCAAGAGGATGGTAATTCTGGGCTTTATCATTTGAATGACCATATCCTTGGTTCTAGTTACTGAGAGTTTGATTGCTAACGTCACGAGGGAACCTCTCAAGTTATTCAGAGACATGCACGTATCTCGAGGAGAGTACCTCTTTGGTTGCCTTCGTGTCTCTCAAGTCGCATCTTATTATCCTTTCAGATCACATAGAGTGGTCATGCTCCGATTACGGTTCTGGTTACGTCACAATACTTTCACTGTTTTGATTTATGCAGTGTAGTGATGTCGTGCGACATCTAGTCTTCTGGTTACATTTACTTTCAGACGTTCGTATACGTCTTGTCATCCTTTATTGCTTTTACAAATGCGCTTGTGCATTTCATTATTTTTATTTATCTTGATTCGTTGCTGCTTCATTGCTCCATGTGTTTCTTTTTTAGTTTAATATAATTTTTCGTCATTCTAAAAAAACTATAAAGATATTTAGTAAATGCTAAATTTAGGTGCAAATAAGAAAATATTAAAGATTAAATACTTGTGATACCTTATACTTTAGGTGTAAAAACAGTTTTGTCCTTCTACTCTCAAATTTAATTAGTATATCATTCAACTCTTATTTTTAACAGTTTTGTCAATTTCGTTAGTTAACCGTAAAAAAAATCCATACAGACAGTGGATCGGTACTTTGGATGATCCATGGGATTCCAGTTCAGCACCACAATGACGGATTAGCAACAACGAGATCTGGTGGCTCAGCCTTGTAAGGACATCAGCTCGTTTTGTTGCCTAGATCTTTGCTACTTCTATAGGTGTCAGCAGTCATTGACTACATGGCAGATTAGTGCCAAGCTTGTGGGCAAGAGGTGACGACGAGTCACTGTGGCAAGAAATCCTGGGCGACCTGGAGGTGGTGACGAGCTTGGGTCACTTGCGGCAGAGTTTGGTGGTGCGATGTTGGAGGGTGCATCTTTGTCAGATCTGGGTTTTGGCTCAATTTTTTTGGGCTTGGGCTGCTCTAAATTCGTCAAGGTTATTTTGGGCTTTGATCTTTAGGTCTAGTCATTCTTGGGCTCGAATTTAGGACCATGGGTGGCTGGTGTTGCAATTTTAATCGGGTTCTTTTGATAATAAGTGAGTGTAGTCTTGCATTCATGGTATTTGGTTACTTGGTTACTATGGATTCATGACATAGTTGTCGGCATTGAAACAATTAGAGTTTGGTCCGCTAAGCTTTTTTTTTGTTTCGCATGGTTATATTTTTTCGTGTGTTTAGATGAATCTTTCATGTTCATGTTGACTTCCTACTTTTTAATATATTTGACGACTTTGTTGTATTTAAAAAAGGGCAAATTAGAAAATAGTCAAATCTCACATCATAAATTAGAAAAATGTCATCTCATTTTAATTGAAATTATAAAATAGTCAACAAGTTTTAAACAAAATTAGAAAATAGTTACTTCTTTTATATTTTCTGGACTGTTTTGTCATTTCTTACATTATTTTTATTCTTCTTCTATTTCTGACCATAACTTCTTTTATTTTCCGAAACTGTTTTGCCTTCTTTCATTTGATATCATACCCATTCCAAATCGATCAATGTACAAAGCGCAACAACCCTCGCAAGCTGGTGCCACCATCCATAGTGGTGCTCCAAGCTATTGTGGCGTAACCATAGCTCAAGGATCCTTAATTCTAATTATTCTCTTCATTATGAGCATACACCTATATCATTTGAATTTTAACATAATTTCGCTTATTTAGACATTTCTCTCGGCATGTCACATTAATTGTCACACTACCTATCACTATTTGATCACATTACTTATCACAATAACTGTCACATTAGTTGTCACACTAACTATCACACTACATATCACACAACCTGACGTAAAACACTATTTAGCGTTTAGGGTTTAACGTCAAACTACTTGTCACATTACATGTCACCCTCTTTGTCACATTACCTATTACACCCCAATTACACTACATGTTACACCATATGTCACAGTATATGTTACACCCTTAGTCACATTACCTATCACACTCCTTGTCACACTGTTTTATGTGACTATGTTGTGACAAGAAGAAGAAAAATAGCTAGAAATAACAAACCTTTGTCTAGTATTATCTAATCTTGAACTTTTCAAATCAACTAATACGATCCAAATATTAACATTAATGTTGTCGTACAGAACACCACCAGTCACACTATTTATCACACTACTTGTCACAATACAAAGTTAGTGTGATTGGTAGGGTGGCTAGTAGTGTGACGTGTAATAGTATTGATCATCAACCTCCTTTAAAGAAAACAAAAAATTGTTATAGGCACCTAGAAAATTGCTATGGGCACCATTGTCTTCCAATCTCGGCGTTTCCGGCTAGCCTTACATCAACAACAACACATCCACCACTATCCTCTCTTTCTAGCACACCCTTGCATCAACAGTTGCACAGTCACCGCCTTCGCTACCTCCAGACTGTCACTACCTCCATATTATCACACCGTTATTGCCGGTGATTAGATCCAAATCGGACGTCGAAGAAAAACAACTGATGCCTTGGAAATTGTAAATTGCATCGCCAAACTAGAATGGCATGACACCAATAGAGTAGGTGGTCAAGTCTCCGCTGCCTCCGGCATCGAAACTCTCTCACCAATCCTCTTCTTCATCAACATATTCGATCTGACTCTCGTCTCGGAGCTGCATGCCCAGTGTAACAACTCACATAAAGCCCTAATCGATCTCAATCGGAGCCTGAAATCCTCGTTGCTAGCTTATGCCTTCGTCGCCGATCGCATTGATCGCTACTCTGCTTGTCTACGCTAATTTGAATTGTTTTTCAATTTGAGGTCAAATGGCACAATCGTAAATATTATCAATATTATGGGCAACAATTTAAAAGTTTTAACTATCTGACTTTTTTATAATTTCTAAATTGGTGATGACTTTTTTATAATTAAGTCACTCAAATTTGATTTTGTTATGAGAAATCCTTAAAAAAGAAGAAGAAAATATTAAATATCTATGGCAATTTAAAGAAATCATATATATATATATATATATTTTTTTTTTTTGTGAAATAATATTTCGTTTTATTAAATGGCAATCATGTGGTAGATTGATGGCCTGTGCGCTTGTAGGAGTCCCAAAATGTATTATAATTACGGTTGGATAAATGCTTAATGCAGGAGTGCCTAGGTCCAGAGATTATATCTCGATTTGTGATGCACGGTACAAGTGTAGCTGAGATAGTTAAGCACCTGATAACTTTCCTGAAGAAGAATGATGATGATCTTGCAAAAACTTTCTTGGAAGCACTGAAAATGGTATGACCCGTGAATCGTGAATAAATGGTCCTCGTAGAGTTTATTCATCTTATTCACATATATAGTTAATTTATTATCTTCCTGTATTGACTAGGCCTACAATCGGTATATGATTGAACTATCTAGAGGTGATGATGAATCTTTAGCAAGCAAGCATTTTCAAGAGTTCCAAGCACTAGCTGCTCAGCTTTCTGGGACATTTGTAGGTGCTTCCAAAAACAAGCACAAATCAGACATTTTGAAAATCGTGAACCAGGGAGTTGAATATGCTTTTATAGATGCCCCCAAGCAGTTGTCCTTTCTGGAAGGTGCTGTGTTCCATTTTGTGTCCAAATTGTCTACACCTGATATTCTTGAGATGTAAGACATTCTTTTATATACATAAGCTGTCATCTCCATTTTGATTATATCACTATTTACTTGTCTAAATTGTTATATTTACTTCTGCAAGTAGTAATGTCAATATTCAAAATCGACCGGAGAATGTAAATATGGATGAAGATCCTAGTGGCTGGCGTCCTTATCACACATTCGTTCAAACCTTGCGGGAAAAATTTGCAAAGATTGAAGGCGTCCAAGGTACAGCTAAAATGGAATTGGGTACCCTTTACTGTATATTTTTATTCCATTACGGTACTCGTAATAAACTCTCATATAGTTTATATGTATAAAGACAGATGTTGCATAATTGCAGAAGAAAAAGATGGGACCTCTATAAGGCGCAGGGGTCGTCCACGGAAAAGGTGTAATATACAGGGAAAGAGGCTCTTTGATGATCATGACTCAAGTGAAGAAGAGGACTCAATTAGTGGATCTGACCATGAAAATGCTCAAGATGAAGAAGAACAAGATGAGGATGATGAAGATGTTCCTTTGATAAATCAAATTAGGCCATCATCCAAGTTAAGATCACTGAGAGGTTCACGAGAGGGAAACAAAGGCCAGACGCAGATGTGATATGCTTAAGATCTGATATATATGCGGCTTCTAGGATGTCAGGTATGAAATACTAAACTCATTTCATTTGGGTGTAGAGATGAATTTCTTTTTATCCTTGGAATTTCTAAAGAAGAGACATTTTGATTTGTTGATACCAGATGTGCATTTGCATGACTTCAGATTAAGCAGTAGATAGCCTATTTTTTGTTATTCTGGCTTGCATATAAAATGAACATAATGCGAATCATTACAATTCATCGAGCAAATATTTGATTGGAAGGTTTTGTGCTACTGTGTTATTGTGAGCTTTGACTGAACCTGAATACACCCTGCATTCGGTATTCACCGTTTGTAACATTTATCTGGTGGTTGGTCAAAGCTGATTCATATTTTCCTTTTTGGTATTGTTGCAGGATCCCAAATCTAGAATTGCGACCTGCATACTGTATATCCAAGGTACATAGTTTCCTCGCAACATATTCTTAAGTCTGATAGAATCATGTAATTCATTCTCTAGATTTCTGTTAGTACCTTGAGCTCTTTGACTCCTCATAATTGATTAGGTTGCTCTCCTTTATTTATTTTATCCATGACGAAGTTGTGTGGATGGAAGACACTGATCTCCCGGCATGTTGTGTAAAATGTAGCAATCTTTTGGGTACTTTCCTCAAAACATTGGTTAATCAAAATTGACTACCTCTTAACCTGTCACCCAAATCTCCTCTCTCAGCATGTCAGTGGTGAAACAATCTGACATGTTTTCACTGTTATGTGTGGCCACTAGAGAAATCGGTTCGTTTTAGACTGGAGAAGAAATGCAGATCAACGTAATTGGACACCCAAACAAAACAGCGGGGAAAGAACACCTTGATTCTATTGCGACGTTCGCTGATACATTGGCACCGTCTACCCCAGTGCTTCTGCAAAAACAATAGTAACAGGCTCATCCAAGTCCTTACTTGAAACTTTTCAAAAAAAAAAAAAAGTCCTTACTTGAAACATATTTCATCAACTTTTTTCTCGGCACCGATTCCTCTAATTATAAAGTCCTCCCCTCCGCTCTAAATATTCCGATATATACTAGATATTAAAAAAATGATAAGATATTTTATATTTTTTTAAGATATCGGTTAACGCTAATTTCATAATCAGAATCTGATAAATCGGGTCAACTTGATTTTAACCCGATATATCATATTTTTTTAAATTTTATTTCAAATAAAAATGTCATCATTTTACTTTTATGAAGAAAAAATGACTAAATTCAAAATTGAGATGTGATGCGTCCCAAATTAGTAAAAATTTTCATATTTTTCAAACGCAAAAACTTCAAATTTATATTAAAAGTGATTTTGAACGCCAATCTCTTAATCAGAGAAGCCGAAAACATCATCAGGTGAAACCTTCAACTTAATATGTGAAGCCAAGTCATTGCCTATCTGTCTCAAATTCAATAAATTCATATCTAGACATTTCTTTTTATTATTTGGAACTATTTGTGTATTTTTATTTAGTACTTAGTTGTAATAACATTCATAAATTTAATAAATTTAATTAAAATAACAAATCCGATATATTCTCGATATATCATTATACCCCTTAACTCTCAATAAGCGATATTTAGATCATGGGTCCTCCCGAACTGAGAAGTTACAGATACACCAGAGTACAACGTCTTCATGCCTAAACTACTTCAGCGGCTTTTTGTGCTTCCCCCAACTTCACTTCCTTCAGCCGCATAATCCTTCTTAAAAATCTTCTCTACTTGCCCTCTCTAAAGACTAGAGTCCCACAGTTTAGAGAAATGAGTAAAATTTGTATGGAGATCCTTCCTTTTTCACATACTACGCTATATGTGTGTACGGCTCGTTAACGGGCCCGGCCCGGCCTATGAGTGGCGGGACTGGGCCGGGCCTTGGTAAATTTAAATAAGTGGCAGGTCGGGTCGGGCCGGGATAGGTATTTTCACAAATACGAAGATCCAAGCCGCCCACCTAAAGCGGGTTTTGCGAGCTTTTGCGAGCTGGGCCTTGCGGGCTTTTATGGGCCGGGCCTTGTGGGCTTGTATTAGAAAAAATATAATACTCTAATTTTAGGGTTTGAAATAATAAAATAATTATTAGAAAACATTCTAAAAAAAGTCACAAAAAATTATAGTTGCGAAATATTGTCGATCGATACCAATATGTGATCGATATATATATTTAGGGACCCTGTAAAAATTTCATCCGTGTTGAACATGGTTTGACCGTCTCTACCTACAGTCAACAAAAAAAGAAGCGTTTTTACATAATAAAACCTCATTGACTTTGCCAAATGGGTTTTCTTGTTGCGACCACACACGATCAATGACAAAAATTAGGTAATTTCAAATATTTAAACAGCTTTCCGCATTCGGATCTTGGTAATGGGTCCCCCCTTATGACATATTAGTGTTGTTTTTGGTTTACTGGAAATTCCGACGGTCAAACGAGGTCCGAATTGGATGAAATTTTAAAATGATCACTAAATATATATACTGATCACATCGAATGGTGTCGATCGATTCCGATAAGTTTCCTTCATATAGTCACTTCATAATGTGATAGTTTTATTATAAACCTAATATAAAAGTTATAATATATTAGTGGACACTTCGGCGATCGACAACTCCAGTTTGAAATATGGACAATCGACACCAGTAGATGTGATCGGTATATATATTTAGGGAACCCGTAAAAATTTCGTTCGTTGGTACCAACGGTTAACTAAAAAAGAGGTGTTTTAATATATTGAAACCCCATTGACTGGGGCTTTGCCAAATAATAAAAGCACTTTGTGCGACGTTCTTAACATGTTTTTACCTCTATTTGTACTTTGTTTAGCCCTTATTGTTGTACTATTGAGTTATTGAGTCGTATTAAGAGTCTTGGGCGGTATTAGATACATTTTTGTGTTTATAAGAGTTAAAAACGCAGAATTGGTCTAGAGTCCTAGTTTGAGTATCAATCCTTGTAGGACTAGGAAACCTAGTTGGATTATGAGTCTTCATCTTTCTACATTTTGGTCGCATTGGCGATATCTTGAGAGTCTTTCTTGCATTAGGAATCATTTTTAGACTAGAAAACGTACAATTTGAGAAAATCTTACTTGAACTTAAACTTGTATTCCGTAACTTTCCTAATCTTACTCTCCTATTGTAGTAACTTGATCTTTTTATATGAATCATCTTTTCTTTTATTATTTTCAAATTGTACAATAAGGGAAAAAAATAGAGAAAAAGTCAAGCAAATGAGGAAAAAAAAATGAGACACCTAGAAAGGAGAAAAAATAGGAATTTATCAATGGAGATTGCACCCACCAATGACAAAAATAAGTGAAAGAAAAAGAGAAAAAGAAAAAGGAAGAGAATAAAAAAAGATAATGCAAAAGAGAAAGAATGAGACACCTACAAAGTAGAAAAAAAAGAATTTATCAAAGGAGATTGCACCCATCAATGACAAAAATAAGTGAAAGAATTTGAGGAGAAAGAAAAAGAAAGAGAATAAAAATAGTTAATGCAAAAGAGAAATGAGGAGACACCAAAAAAGAAGAAAAATAAGGAATTTATCAATGGAGATTGCACTCACCAATGACAAAAATAAGTGAAAGAAATTGAGGAGAAAAAGTCCAAGCTATAATATTCAAAAAGCCAAAACTCTTCTATAAATAGTACATCATTCACAAAGAAAGAGATCACTTCTCCTTTGCATTCAAGAGCCAAATCTCTACCAAAATACTACATCAAACATCATTCATCAAAACAGCAAGCCATTCTCCCTCATATACAAATTTCATCTCCACCGAAAATCACCATTGAAGACACACCTCCAAGGTTCCTACAACGTGTGATTCTCGCAACTCATCTCCATGGGTTTGTTCGTTTTTGATTTTTTACAATACTTTGTCTATAAAGATTGTAGTATGATGTTTGTGTGGGATTATTGTTTTGTATCAAGAATCAAAATTTTCAGATTGTTTTATTGGATTTTTTGGATCTTTGCCGAATTGATGGTTTCCTATAATTAATGAGTTTGTATTTCTATTGTTGCGTTCTAATCATCTTTCTCATGCTTTTAGATAATTTTCAGATATGTGCATATGAGTTTAGTGCTTGGATGCAGTCCCTAAGATTGTGTTTGAGTGCTAGATTCATCAACCATATTGACACAAATCGAATCATGTCCTAAGTAGGTTCGGTTTGTGTTGATTAAAAGTGTTAAAAATTCTGGAAATTTGCATGTGAAACCATGATGGGTGACGCCATATATGAAACATGTCTCCAACAAAGATTTGGTACTTAAATGTAATCTTATTTGATTTCTACTCTAAGTGTTATTGAATTCGATTGCATGCAAATTTAGATTAGGCCCTAAGTCAATCTAAATGTTAATTGAAATCTTGCATGATTAAATGATCCCCTAAGGCTCTAATTGTAGTGGTGTCTAAAAAGTATGTAATTGGTCAAATTAGAATGCATGATAGGTTTGAACTTGTAATTATGTGGTGTAATGGTAAATTTGATTTAAGTTTGTTAAAGAGAAGTCGATCATGTAAATAGTAATTTAGGTTTTATTAAAGTAGTTAATAATCAATCTCAAATCCCCCATGATTTGTTAACACTAAAAGTTTAGAGTTCCATTCAATTCCCCAGAAAGAACGATTCCTGCTTATTCTATACTAACGATGATATTTTACAGGGTTTATTATAGACGTTTTAATTAACGCTATATCACCAAATAGATTTATTTAGTGCGACCACGCATGATAGGTAACAAAAATTAGATAATTTCATATATGGCAACGGCTTTCGGCGTTCGCATATTTGTAATAGGTCATCCCTTATGGCATATTAGTGGTTTTTCGATTTACCAAAAATTATGATGGTCAAACGAAGTCCGAATTAGATGAAACTTTTATAGGGTCACTAAATATATATGCCGATCACATCGGCTGGTGTCGATCGATCCCGAGAAGTTTTCTTCATATAATCGCTTCATAATGCGATAATTTTATTCTAAACCTCATATAAAAGTTATGATACATTAGTTGACACTTAGGCGATCGCCAACTCTAGTTCAAAATATGATCGATCGACACCAGCAAATGTGATCGGTATATATATGTAAGGACCTCATAAAAATTTCGTCCGTTTTGGACATGGTTTGACCGTTTGTACCTACGGTCAATAAAAAAAGAGGCGTTTTGCATATTGAAACCCCTTTGACCGGGGCTTTGTTAAATAGGTTCCTCTGTGTGACCATGCACGATAGGTAACAAAAATTAGGTGATTTTCATATATGTAAACGGTTTTCGGTATTCGCATCTTTGTAATGGGTCCTCCCTTAGGAGATATTAGTGGTGTTTTCGGTTTACCGGAAATTTCGACGGTCAAACAGAGGTCCGAATTGGATGTAATTTTTACAGGGTCACTAAATATATATACTGATCACATAGGTTGTTTTGTTGGTGATAACCCTGTTTATTTTGTTGGTGAAGATGTCTATGTTGATGATAACCGTGGCAGTTTTACTGAAATTCAATATGTTGATCCAGTTTCTTGTATTAGCTTTGTCTTTCCTGTGCTTTCTAATAAGCAGAGAGAAGAAGTTTTTGAAGTCAACGTTGGTATTGCTTCGGGTATTCAAGGTACAGAGGTTGCCAGAAAAAGTTCTAATTTCATACAAGTGAAGGAAAAGAGAGATGATGGTAGTGCTATGATGGAAGTTGTTTTGGATGCTATTTATGTTCAACTAAAGGTGACTGACCATAATAGTGATGTTGTCAGAAGGATAACAAGGGA
Organism: Argentina anserina; assembly: GCF_933775445.1. Classification (NCBI taxonomy): domain Eukaryota; kingdom Viridiplantae; phylum Streptophyta; class Magnoliopsida; order Rosales; family Rosaceae; genus Argentina; species Argentina anserina. The sequence continues at coordinate 21,145,969 of NC_065873.1, read as the reverse complement.
TTATCTACATGTTCAACTTTTGAAGTTGTGGTTTGAAAAGCTGAAGAGTGCAATTGTTCATCTTGGTGATGTAATAATGGGATTGCTTGTTTTGTTTGCTATTAAGGAGAAAGAAGAACTTAATAATGCAAAGAAAGCTGCTTACACAGGGAAACTGGTACTGGAACCCTCTAAAGATGAACTGATGCTAAAGGAGTTCTGCACCAATCTCAGTTTGTTAACCCTCACTGAGATTGAGGGGAGGTGTTAAAGGAATATGAAAGTCAGTGACTACCTGCTGATGTAGCTTCCAATTTCAAAGTTTTACCTCAAGCTGTAATAGTCTATTTACCTTTGTTACTATGTAGAAATAGGGGTATGCTGTAATATTTGGTTTTTAACACTCATCAACTCAAATTAAACTACATCTATTTTCTTCAAATTCTCTCTAGAATTGTCTTCTTCTCCAAGCTTGTTTAGTTGCAGAGATCATGGCAGCCATGTTATCAGCAATCACAAGCAATTGCAGAATATCCTCATGTTTTTCGTTACAGCTTGGAGAGAGAATCATCCCTAGGTTTTCAGTTACTAGAGTTTTACTTTTGAAAGGACTGATCAAAGAGGAGAAGTTGATTATTTTATCGAACTCGGAGGAGTCCTTCTTGGATCGGTTTGTGAACAGATATATCAGCCAAGTACCTCAAGTGTTGAATGTGTACCGCGGGAAAGTGAAGATTCAGGATGTGTAATCTTTGCAACATTTTAAACAGGGTGATAGTGTTGAACCCGCAGGTGCTCCTAGGTTTGTCATTTGCTCTCACACTGCTATTAACTCCTTTTATTTTTGCTTATATTAAACAGCGTCTCAGTCTGGATCTTTTCTTTAATAAACAACGACTGGCTGATGTCATTTTACATCAACTATCATGCACAACAAACACATTTGATCCGTATTAATTGATTATATTCTGCATTGATTTGCTTTTGAAAGGGTTGATGAAAGAGGAGAACTTGAGTTTTGAATTGCTTTCATGTCCTGTTACATTATGAGGGATGTAGCTTATCATTGTCCTTCATTGATTTACAAGTTCTGTGTCATTATCATTGTTCACAATGTCTCGGGGGCATTGGGATAGAGGAAACCTCTTACAAAGTTGGCATGTAGGTTACTGATTGGTTTTATGTTCTGTCAAAGATGGCAAAAGTTCGAACAAAAGATCAACTTATAGCTGCTGGATCTACAGGTGACTTGATTTTATACCGTCTATTGGGAGTCTTATGTTCTTTGGCGTTTTAGCAGTGACAAGGTTCGCTTTCTTGTTAGGTATTGATAGTTAGTAGAGACAATGGAGACTTGTTTCTTTACTATTCTTAACTCAACCAGGTGACTTGGAGAGGAGGAATTCTGCATCTGGGATCAAGGGTAAAAGCATTTTCTTGAGAGGAAAGTAGTTAAGGTAGGAGAATAGTCAGAAATAATGGTGGAAAGTACTGATGGCGAGCATATGAAGAACTCAGAGTATACTCTGCATATGATTGAAAGAGCATTGTATCTCTTTGGCATGTCTTTGGTATGCGCCTAGCTATAAAATTTCTGAAAGTGCAGTCTCTGTGCAACATTCTATTCTGTCATTGCAATCAGTTTTGACTTACGACAATGAACATGAGTGAGAAGGTTATTGAATGCATAGTTGTGAAGCATAAAATCATTACAGGGCTAAAGATAAATGCACTTCATGACTTCATGTGCAATTGGAGAGTTGATGATCATAAGTTACAGTATATGCTAAATAATCCCATAGCCTGGGATATCAAACATGATAAGCGTATTCCAGAATTACCAAACATGGGGATATTTTGCAAGATTGTCACTCGAGTGTCATTGTTCCAATTCACCAGCTCATCTATAATGAGAACGAACCATATGCAAATTAAAAGCGCAATTATAAATAAAAGGATGATTCTGATACACTTTCATATTTGCTATTTATACTTCACTAATTATTTAAATTATATTTTACTCTTTCTATAAACTCTTAGCTTAATTTTTTTTAAAAACTCAAATTTACGATTTCACCTCTTTAATCTGTAACAAATTTTCATTTTCCATAGAAGCATATTATATTTTGGAAGTTGAACAAAATTCAATTTAAGTTTTGCTATAGTAGAATTGTAGAGTATCAGGTTGAAAAATTTTATTTCTAATTTATCTATTGTGTTAAAAATCTTATTGTTAATTAATTTTATAAAACTAATATGTATTAATTGACCTATATGTTATCATTGGTTTTAATTTAGAGTAATTAAATCTCGGATTAGAATAGAAAAAAATTGAATCAATACATTTTTCGATTGAAACATAAGAATATGAGAATGAATATAAAGGATTTGTGAATAGAAATTAAAAAAATAAATATGAAAATTCAAGAAAAAAAATAATATTTGAAGTTTAGATAACAATTATAGTGATGTAGCAAGAATCATTCTAAATAAAACTTTGAACTATAGAGAGCAAATATGGTGATTAGAAAGAAAATAAAAAAATATATATATATACTGCCGTAAAAATCGAAGAATTGTGGGTTGGGGGAATTGGGGAAACAAAAATTGACCCGACCATCTCCATTCTCTGTCAGGAGTCAAGAGTATGGCAGTTTGCTACATTCTTAGCAAGAGCCTTAGATCCACACACCCAATCTTTTCTTCTAGCCTTAGTCAAGTACATGTTGGCAAGATTATCCTGGGAATCAAGCATTTTGGTCTTCAAAATCAGTTGTTCTGTTCAAACAGACCGACCAGCACCTCTGATGATCACACAGAAGCCGCCATTAAATCATCCCGCAAGGTAAAGCCTACATCTCTAGTGACCTCAGACTCCGTTTTAGCCCTTTTTAGAGAGTATGAATTCACAGACACCCAGATCTCAACTATCCGCGCAGCAATCCCACGGCTTGCTTTAGCCGATGCGAAGAAAACCCTTTTGCCAAAGCTCGAGTTTTTGAGCTCGGTAGGCATGTCGAGGTTCCACGTTGCAACAACAGTGACCTCCAAACCACGTCTCTTGAATCGGAGCTTGGAAAACCACATTGTACCCACTTATACCTTCCTCAAAAGCGTAATGCTCTCTGATTCCATGGCCGTCGATGTTTGGAAGCGCAGCTCCTGGTTCTTCGTGGATGACCTTTCCAAGAATGTGTTACCAAATATTGGGTTTGGGAGAGAATTGGGCATGTCTCACTTGGTTTTTGCTATTTTGTTAACAGGGTGTCCTCGTATATTGAGGAGAAAGCCTGAAGGGTTCAGAGAACTTGTGGGTAAGGTCAAAGAAATGGGTTTTGACCCTCAAAGGCAGAGGTTTGTGACTGCTATTTGCGCATTGGATTTCAAAGAGACGACGTGGAAACGATGTGAGAAGGCTTATAGGAAATGGGGTTGGTCTGACGATCATATTCTGTCTGCCTTCAAGAAGGATCCACAGTGTATGATTATGTCCGAGGAGAAGTTAATGGGAATAATGGATTTCTTAGTGAACAAGATGGGGTGGCAGTCACTAACAATTGCGAAATATCCTCCAATTTTTCGTTACAGCTTGGATGAGAAAATGATCCCGAGGTTTTCAGTCGTTAGAGTTTTGCATTTGAGAGGACTGATCAAACAGGAGGAGTTGAGTTTGAGTGGTGTTTTATCGAACTCGGAGGAGTACTTCTTGGATCGGTTTGTGAACAAATATATCAGACGAGTACCTCAATTGTTGGATGTGTACCGTGGGAAAGTGAAGATTCAGGATGTGCAATCTTTGCGACATTTTTAACAGGGTGATAGTGTTGAACCCGGAGGTGCTCCTAGGTCTGTCAATTGCATTCATACTGCTATCAACTCTTTTTATATTTGCTTCTTATAAACACTGTCTCAGTCTGGATCTTTTCTTTAATGAACAACGAGTTGCTGATGCCATTTTACATCAACTATTATGCGCAATGAACATATTTGATCCGTAGCAATTGATTATATTCTGCGTTGTTTCCCTTAATCACTCTTATTGGATTTATCACTTTATGGCTATGTTTATGAGAAATGTAAAAGCTAGCTGGATCAAGAATCATTATAGATTATAGCTGCTGCATTTGGCTTGTTAATTATTAGCTTGAAATATAATGCCGACACTGCTGGTCCTTTACTATGAACATGTTCATTAAATCTGAAACATATATTGCAAATCTTTTTTTTTCAGAAACAAGTGCAAAGTATTACCGAGTTTTTAGTTTCAGCTTGGACAGAAACAAGTGCAAAGTATTACCATGTTTCTAGTTTCAGCTTGGACGATAGAATCATCCCTTGTTGTTATAAATTTGCTTTTGAAAGGGTTGATGAAAGAGGAAAATTTAAAGTTTGTTTTCATGACGTGTTACATGACGAGCAATTTATGAGTTTCTGGGGCAGTGGGATAGGGGAAATCTCTTACAAAGTTGGCATGTAGATGACTGAATGGTTTTATGTTCTGTCAAAGATGGCAAAAGTTCAATCAATAGTTCATTACTAAAAAAGATGGTTACTTCTAACTGTGTTCTCAGACTGTGAGCAGATACATGGATTTTCTACAATTCTTGTGAGCAAGATGGGGGTGGCAGTCAGAATCAAATGCAAATCATCCCAATACTTTTTTATATCCGCTCGGAGAAGAGTATCATCCCAAGGTGTTTGGGTGCTGAAATTTTGTTTTTCAAAGGACTACTAGGTGAGGAGAAGTTGAGTTTGGCTACTGTTTTATCAACTTAAAGAAGTACATCTTGAGTTCTTGACTTAGTTTCTGAGCAGATATCTGAAGTTCTGAACCAAGTACCTCAAAAATTCAACGTATGTACCAAGGAAAACTGGATTTCCAGGATAATCTTGCTAACATGTTAACAGTTCTAGGGTGATGGTGTCAGACTGCTAATTTTACCCTTGTGATTATTAGAAGAAAAAAAAAAGAGTACTAATAATCACTCTCTAGGTCTGCATCTGGAAAACAAACTCTTTTCTGATTTTACTTGTACCATCAACTATTTATTTGATCATGCATTACTTCCCTAGATCACTCTATGGTGGGCTGCTGTACTATGAAGATGTGTTTGACAACTTAATAACAAGTTTTTCCATCTTTCAGAAACAATTGCAGAAGAGAATCATACCAAGGTGCTAGGTTCTTGGAAGTTTTAGTTCTGAAAGAATTTGTAAAAGAGGGAAAGTGTGAAAAGTTGGTTGGTTCTGTGGTCAGTAGTTCACCTCTTTGTATTGTTTGTAAAGCTCAATTGTGTGAACATTTTCTAGGAACTAAGAAGGGATTATGAGATTATCTGCCTTTTACTCACTTCTGCATTACACAAACATAAACAAGAAGAGGGAAGAGAACAAGCGAAAACCAGGTTTCATTTGTTCTCATTATGTCGTTGGATAGAAAAAGCCCGCATGTTTTTGGCCCAAATTTTCAATTATAAGAAGGGTTTGGGAAAATCTATCTTCGCTCTGAAATCAGTAATGGCAACACACTCCATGTTCCGTAAGAGCCTCAGATTTACTCCTGTTTTCCAGATATGGGCACCCATTTGGTACAAGACTCATCAGCAGCTCGGGAATCCCAGCCGGGCAAGACGATTGCGCGCAGTCTCCTACTTGGTTAACTCGTGTGGATTGTCCCCAAAATAGGCAACTCTAGTATCCCGAAAGGTAAAGCTTCAATCTTCAGAGAGACCAGACTCGGTTTTAGCTCTTTTGAAACACTATGAATTCTCAGATGCCCAGATCTCAATTGTTGTGCGAAAACACCCGCGCATTCTAGCCGCCGATGCACACAAGACCCTTCTGCCAAAGCTTGAGTTTTTGAGCTCCATAGGAATTTCAAGGCTCGACCTTGCAAAAACACTGTGCTGCCAACCACCACGGCTGTTATGTTCAAGCTTGGAAAACCACATTGTACCCACTTATAGCTACCTCAGGAGCTTCGGGGTCTCTGATGACGGAGTCGTCTATATTCTGAAGAAAAAGAGATTTGTTTTCGAAGTAAATCTATCCAAGAGTGTGATACCCAATGTTGACCTCTTGAGGAAATTAGGCATGCCTCAACCGTGTATTGCCCGGTTGCTACAGATTTATGCTAATTTTGTAGTTAAAAAGCCTGAATGGTTCGGTCAACTTGTGTACCAAGCCACAGAAATGGGATTTGGCCCTGAAAAATGGAGCTTTGTATATGCTCTTGCCGCGTTATCTTTGAAAGAGACGACATGGAAACGATGCCAAGCAGATTATAGGAGGTGGGGTTGGTCTGAGAATCATATTATGTCTGCCTTGAGGCAGGATCCACAGTGTATGATTGTGTCGGAGAAGAAATTGATGGGAGTAATGGATTTCTTAGTGAACAAGATGGGGTGGCAATCAGAAACAATTGCAAAATATCCTCATGTTTTTCGTTACAGCTTGGAGGAGAGAATCATTCCGAGGTATTTAGTGGTTAGAGTTTTACTTTTGAAAGGACTGATCAAGTTGAGTATTTTATCGAAATCAGGAAAGTACTTCTTGGATAGGTTTGTGAACAGATATCTCAGCCAAGTACCTCAATTGCTACATGTGTACCGGGGAAAAGTGGATATCCAGGATGTGTGATCTTGGTAACATTTTAACAGTTCTAGGGTTATAGTGTTGAATCCGGAGGTGTTACCAGGTTTGTAAATCTTTCAGTGCTATTCTACCCTTGTGATTGCTAGAAAGAAGTGACTACTTTTAATAATCACTGTTTGATCTGGATTTGGAAAACCAACTAGTTTCTGATTTTTCATGTTTCATCAGCTATGTTGAACAATGAACATATTTGATGTGTAGCAGTTGGACGCATTCTAGTTATTTCCCTGGATGACTCTAAATGGTTTTATGGTTGTCCAAATGTAAACAACTGGATCAAGAATCATCAATGCTATATTCTTGTTCAGTTTATAATTGCTGCATCTCTATGGCGTATTCATCATTAGTTTATACTTTATAGTAGTATGTGGCGCTGTCAGCGGCTGCACTATGAACATGGGCTTAATAACTGATACTTGAAGAGATTGCAGTCTTTTTTTTTTCTTTTTTTTTCAGATATCTTGAACTTCCTTTTTCCCGTTCTTAAAAATTTATGTCCGAAATCGTAAAACAAGAGAAAGGAAGCTCGATTGAAATTGTGAAAAGCTCTTTCCGTTTAAGGACTGAATCGATGACCAACCATAAGTATATGGACTAAACAAACATTTGCCGATTGTTTATCACCTTGAAAAGTTCAATCGTTTTTAAGTATCGTCTCTGCGTTGCATTCACTTCTTGCATTACAGAAAAATTGCCAACGTCTGAAGTAGTACATTCAAATCTATTTTGACTTTGGTTCTCAAACTCATTTTCTTGCAAGTGAACTATTGTGTATACCAAGCAATGTTGCAAGGTCTTAAAGGTATCAGGGTTCGTAACTATAACAAAATGTCACGAGCTCACAACTTCTCTTTGAACTCTTCTGTTTCATATTATTGAAACTTTTACATCATCATATGCATAAAAGTTCATCAAATTGTTTTCGCAGAGAAAATTCTGATTTAAAGAACATATACATTTCATTCAAAACTCTATAAACCTCTTCTATTTGAGGGTGTGATTTATCAGCAGCAAAGAATTCATGAAGCTGACCTTGTACCTCTATCAAGCTATGCCCAGGATTTTTCTGCACTCCCCTCTCTTTCATCAGGTTTCTTACACTTCTTACATCCCCCCATCTTCGCTTGATACCGCATAAGTTTGCCAGCAACACATAATTTCCACTATCTTCTGGATGCAAGTCTATTAGCTTTTCAGCAGAAAGCTTAGCTAGCTCAACATTCCCATGCATTTTACAAGAATTTAGAAGGGCGCCCCATGCAGACACGCTTGATTTCATTGGCATTTTGTTTATCAATTCATAAGCTTCTTCCAGCAATCCACTTCTTCCAAGTAAATCTATCATGCAAGCATAATGTTCCTCTTTGGGCTCTATTACATAATCCCTAATCATGCTTTTGAAATGCTCTCTGCCTTCAGAAACTAATCCGCCATGTCTGCAAGCAGACAAGACTGCCACAAATGTTATATGGTCAGGCTTCATATCCCTACATTTCATTTGGTCGAATAGAGTAAGAGCTTGCTTAGCATGTCCATGAGCAGCGTATCCAGCAATCATAGTATTCCAAGAAACCAAATTTTTCTCTGGCATTTCATTGAAAAGTTCAGTTGCAGAAGATAAATCCCCACACTTGGCATACATATCTATCAGTGCATTCCCCAAAATCACACTAAGTTGGATACGATTTCCGTTGGCAAAAAACTGGTGAATCCACTGACCCAAATCCAGGCAACCTAACTGACCACAAGCAGAGAGCACACATACTAAACTGTTCTCAATTGGAGCCAGACCCAACTCCCTCATGTCACGAAACAACTTCACTGCTTCATCAGGTTGATAGTTCTGAGCATAACCAGCAATCATCGCACTCCAGGATACTACATTTCTATCAGGCATGTCATCAAAAAAACGTCTTGCAGCATCTAACTCACCGCATTTAGCATATCCATTAACCATGCAAGTCCATGTAAATACATCCCTCACTTTCATCCCATCAAAAACCTCTTTCGCCGCAGTCAAGCAACCACATTTTACATACATATCCAACAATGCATTAAGCAAACTTAACCCACAGTCCAAAGTCTTCTTCCGCATATACTCGTGGACCCTCTTCCCCATACCAATATCCCCCTTATTCGAACATGCCGAAAGCACCGCGATCATAGTAACTTCATTCGGCTCAACACCACTCAACAACATCTCATCAAACAGCCCCATAGCCTCCCTCGAATAGCCCCGCGCCGCGTACCCATCAATCATAGTCGTCCAAGTCACAACATCCCTCACAGTACATTCATCGAACACCTTCCGAGCAACACTCGCAAACCCACTTTCAGCATAATAATGCACCAACCCATTACGCACCACCAAGTCAGAACCAAAACCCATCTTCCGAATCACACAATGCACCGACTCTCCCTTCAACCCACAAGCCTTGAGCGCAAACACAAAGCTCAGGCGGTCCATTTCGACGCGCTCGCGGACCATTCGACCGAAGAATGAGAATGCAGCTGCGTGAGATTGGGCTTTAGAGTAACCTCTGATCATAGTGTTCCACATATAAGTGTTGGGCTTGGCAATGCGAGTGAAAAGGAGATCAGCGTGGCGAATGTCGCCGGCGTCGGCGAGAGCACAGAAGGCGAGGAGTCTGCTGACGGGGAAGGTGTGGGTGATGAGGCCGGTGGAGGTCATGTGGGCTTGGATTTGCTTCAAGTGGAGCATGGTGGTGCAAGACTCGAGGATAAGTAGAGTTGGGTGGGTGATGATGACGTTGGTCTTGGAGTTCCATATGGGTTTATTGGCTGAGGATGGTGAGAGTGAGTGGAGGAGTTCAGGTCTGTAAGTGTGGGCATAGAACAAAGAGTGCAGGCGGGAATTCATAAGAACATGGAAGTGCTTGTGTGTTTGGTGAGGAAACTATGAGATCTTAAATAGGTAGCTTTTGAAAAGAAAATTGGTAAATTGATACATCCGGCATGAAAACAATTACAACTGAAAACCTGGAACACAGCTAAACCCTGAACTATTATTAAACTGGAAAAGTCGAAGACACTGCCATAGGAAGAACATGAGTCCACACTCGGCAGCGTGAGTTCCAGACTTGGATTTTCGATGATTGAGATGCTACTTGTGATTCACAAATAATCATAAAATCCTCAATTTAGTGATTCTTGTCGGAAAAGCACGGCCTAATATTGTTGGAAAATGTAACAAAGACATTTTCTGAATTTTCATGTGTAGTAGTGATTTGCGATATACATTTTGTTATAAACTTATAATAAAGTCTTTTTGGGCCTTTGTGGTAACGTGCCTGTGATTGATGCAGTAAATGGAATAGTTACTCTCCCTTGGAGATTGAGGAAGTTTATTGAAGTCATTAGATTGTAAGTTTCTTTTCTTTGATTGTGTGTCTTTGCACAATGTATTTAAAGAAGCAAATTATCTTGCGGTCGCAATTACCGATTTAAGTCATAATATGCGTATGATTAGATAGAGTTCTATATGAGGCTTATATTGCCCTTTTATCCAATGATGTAAATTGTTAGTCTCCTAGAGGCACCACTATCTAATCTTATATTCATTTTTCATCAAAAAATAATTGTAGTAAGATTACATGTTTTTTTTTTTGATAAAGTAATAAGATTACATGTTGAGATATATCAAAATGATAGTAAAAAACCGGGGATGGAGCTGCCCAAGAGCAGAAGGATGCCATGGTACCCGATGTGAGGTGCTTATAATTCTTTGGTACTTCGTAACTCAAATTGGAGTTAATTATGCATATTGTAACCCCCGGCTCTGCCTCGGCCAAGATTATATTAGTGTTACCTAAAAAGATTTCGATGAATGTGTTGAAGTGTGTGGTTCATTTCAAAAACACGTTACTCTGAACAGATTATCAATTCTCGTAACTATAGAAATTTAAGATATTGAAAAATCTCAATGTATATCAAGCAAAAACATTGAATCTCAATGGTTTTTCTTACCCAAAAACCAAAGGAGGCTCCATGACCACATTCTTCGATACAATATATGATTGCATTCTTAAAATAGAGTAAAATCCGTTTCAGATATGATTTCACACTCTCGTCATATCAAAGTGAGTAGATAAGAACAAATGAACAATATCAATATAAATAGTAGACAATATGATAGAATATCAATAGTTTTATTTAGAGTCTTCATTCAGGTCCTAAAAATAAAACGAGAAGAACCAACTCAAGCATGCCGGTGATTCTTCATGCCAGCTCCATCCGGTAAGCTCCCTTATCGATTTTCGCATATCCTGATGACATATATTTCAGTGCCTTTTATCATTGTATCTCTCATCCAACTGATCCAAGTGATCTATAAACATCAGTCTGAAAAGGTGAACTAGACTCTTGCACTCGTTCAAGAGTTTTCTCTGCCCATTTTTGTTTTTGATTGCATGCCGTATTTTTATCCAAATTTGGAGTCACAGTGGTCACACCAACTCACACTAGCTTCCTAATAAATTAGAGGTTATATATTAAGGCAGATAGAAACATCAAAACCAAAAACCAAAGCCATTGCTAGTAAGAGTAGACTCTTCACTCCCATTCCTCTCAAATCATATCTTTCAATTCTCAAATCCTTGCCTCCCACCCAAAACATATAAAAAAGACCCGCGAATTTCTCCCCTCTTTGCTCCCGTTCATCTTTCATGTTTCAAACTTGGAAGATTCGCAGTCCAATCTCGTCGGCCGGTACAGTTCTCCGGTGAGTTTTCTGGGTTTATATGTACTTAAAGATCAGCGATCAGCTCTGGTTAGTTATATTTGAGAGCTCCGGCTAATTACACTTCCATGCTCTTTGAATTCGTGCGTCTGTTTTCGTTTTCGCTTTTAAGCTTCGAATTTAGTTTGATCGATGAAAACTTAGGGTTGTCTGATGTGGGTTGTTGAGAAAGATTTGATTTTTCTGCTGTAAATTAGTATTATAGGATCATTTTACTTGGATGCTTAAATTCCATGATTTTACTCGCGTAATTTTACTGTTGCTTTACTTGGAGCTTCAGTTTTCGAAGTCAAAGATTGGTATTTTACTGTTCGTTTCATAATTTTCGTATCAGCAAGTACTGTATTGCTGCTGTTGTTGTTAACTGTTACTATATATTATTTCTGTTGTTGCTACGAAGAGTATTAGTTGACATGATTTTGCGTCTAATTGAGTCTTATTGTTTAACATCATCTTGGTATTTTTTTTTTCTTGGACCCTTTTACATATGGACACTATGTTTCTAACAATTTAACAGTATCTTTGAGCTTGCATGTAGGAATGCTTTAAAGAATGTTCTTATCTCTATCCTTGTTGTGTCAGTGTAAGTTGGTGATTTTGGTTTGGTAGAATGAAAGCTGGTAAGGAAGAGCCGTCATCATGCAATGCTTTACAAGTAAGAATCACAACAACTATATGCTATCTCTATGTATAGTTTCATGTTTTCCTTGTTTCGGTCAATTGTTGATCAGATGGGCAATTAGACTCTTGTTTTGCCTTGAGTTTGTTACCATGCATTAATGCAAATATTATTGCCCACTACCAGGTCATTGACTTGGTTTCAGCAGTGAAGGAGTTGCATGGGCTAAACTCTCAGGAATTGGGTAAATTATTGAAGGACTCGGAAAATTTTACTATACACTATGTTACTGCAAAGGAATCACTTTTAAAGGTCGGTCACCATCATATTGTTATTGTTGTCTTGTTCTGCCTTTGAGTCTCTCCCAGTCATGGACGTGGCATTTCTTAAGTTGTCTTGTGTTCCAGATTGACGTTGAAAAGCTTGCCAGTTCTCTAGCTCTGCACCTTATTGCGGTGCTTATTTCATCTGACAAAGATGAAGCCCTATTCAGATACTTGTTATGTGGCATTAGGCTCTTGCAGTCCTTGTGTGATTTAGCTCCTAAAAATCCCAAACTTGAACAGGTATGGTGTTGTATGTTCCATCTATAATTTAGATTTTCTGCTGTTTTCTGTTTAACACTCTATATTCTCTTTCTTTTTCTTGTACACGTTTAGTGACTTAGCATGTGACCTGTTACATTAGGTAGACATGCTATAAGATGTCTTTACTCTTTTTAACTTCTTGTCTAGGGTCTTTGGTCTGTCTGGTTAAAAGCAAAAAAACAGATGGTCTTTCTATCTCCTCTGTTCTGTACATTTTAAGTACTAGGGTCTTTCTTTAATATTAATAAAGCTGTGCAAAAATATGGAGTTTTAACTGATTTTGGTTGCTTTAATCATAAATTACATGTTAATTTGTTTTTGTTTTTTTAACACTTCTTATGGCAGTCGTTAATGTAAGCACATAAAAACGATGTCCCTAGTTCATGTGGCTAGTTTCCTAATCTTTAATCTATGATAGTGGTCAGTTCTCTTTTTATAAAACTCTTAATGAAGTCCATCATGCCATTAATTTTATCAGTTCATAACTTATTATGTCAATACTAGGACATTACAATGAGACATTGTTCTCTCCTGAACTAAATTTTTCTTTTTTTATTTATGTTACAGATTTTGCTCGATGATGTAAAAGTGTCAGAACAGCTGCTTGACCTAGTGTTCTATATCCTCATTGTTTTTGGTGGTTATGAACTGGTTTGGCTTGGGTTAATCGTTCTCTCTTAATTATTGTCCTTTCTCACTCCCTCCTTTCACTGAGACTTCCTTTCATAATGCAGAAACAAAAATATAATAATATTGGTATGGCACCGCTGATGCATTCTGCACTAGTGGCCTGCACTTTACATCTACTTACTGGATGCATATCTTCACAGTGGCAAGATATCGTTCAAGTATTGCTTGCACATCCTAAGGTATGTTCAGAATCATTCCAAGCTCTATTTATAATCAGTGTTTAATTGGAATTAGACTAGTAATTGTTTATCTGTTTCCCCGTCATGGAATTGTTCCGACATTTTCCACTTATTTTCTCGCTGACATGTCTGTGCACATGCTGAATGTGCAACTTTTCCATGTCAGGTTGACATATTTATGGAGGCAGCTTTTGGGGCAGTTTACACTTCCATTAAGTTTCTCAACCTCAAGCTTTCCTCTCAATATAACGACTTCGACACAAAATCGAATTTGACTAGTGAGCAAATAGTGCACTCTCTCTGCCAGCAATGTGAGGCCTCTTTACAGTTTCTCCTATTGCTATGCCAGCAAAAATTGTATCGGGAACGACTACTCAGGAATAAGGTTTCATAGGATCTCTCATTTTCAACTTTTGAGCCAAGTCTTATTTTAGAGGTTTCTTGTTCTTATTGACTGTAAGATTGTAGTTTGTGGTGAAAGTAAAGTGAAGAAACGAGAGTAGTCAAACTGAAAACTGAACTTTAGTTGCATTCATATGCACACGTGTTAGGGATGATGTTTAAAGTTTGAAATGTGAGAGATAATTTGATCTGGGTCAGTGAAATTGTGAAACAGTATTAAGATCAATGAAATATTACAGGGATTCTATTTATTTTATCTTTTTGACCAGCATCTATTCAGGATATCACAGTTGTGATACTAATGTTATCTTCTTGTTGTGGTCTGTACAGGAACTATGTGGCAAAGGTGGTGTTCTGGTTCTGGCCCAAGGTATCTTGAAGCTACACACTGCGCCTCATTTTGTAGCATCTGCTAGACTTGTTGCTGCTGTGTCTAGGCTTAAAGCAAAAATACTCTCAATTGTGAGTCCTACAGATGAAAGTATACTTTCTAAATGTTAAAAAGTTACTTGGGGCCTTAAGCTGCTAGAGAATTTGGTTATTCTCGTAGATTATATATACTGCAGTGCAAAAACTCAATGCTCCACTTGTTGCAGCTGTTGAATCTCTGTGAAGCTGAAAGCATATCTTACCTGGATGAAGTTGCCAGCTCCCCAGGCAGCCTGGATTTGGCAAAGTCTGTAGCATTGGAGGTTAGTGTTCTCTCCATAGTTCATGAATGCTGGGGCTGTGATAAGACTCATTTTCGTTTTTGTTTTCCCTTCTTTCTACAAAGCCCGCTCCAACTGTCAAGCTGCTTCTTGTTATGCAGATTATTGAGTTGTTGAAGTGTTCTCTTGGTAAAGATCCCAAAATTTTTGCTGCTCATTCTGATGGAAGTTACCCTATGGGGCTTGCCCAACTCAATGCCATGCGCCTAGCTGATATCTTATCTGATGATTCAAACTTTCGGTCTTACATTACAATACACTTTGTAAGCTACAGTCGTTACTCAATCCCGGTTGATTTTGTTGCCCTCATTTAGCATTGTCATCTTTTCATTGTTTCTTTTCATTCTTTTGTCACCCTTGTGTTGCTTCTTTAATTGTGAAGCTAGTGCATTATCCACATGTCATGTTAACATGCATAGCTAAAATATGTGAAAAAGTTTGTGATTATGTCTTTTCTATGTTCCTCCAGACTAAAGTGCTGACTGCAATATTTTCGCTCCCTCATGGAGATTTTTTATCCAGTTGGTGTTCTTCTGTACTCCCTATAAAGGAAGAAGATGGTACTATTGAGTATGATTCATTTGCAATGGTTGGATGGGTTCTGGATGTAGTTTCATCTACCGACCTGCATATCCCACAAAGTTTGGAATTTTGTGTAACTCGCAATAGTATGACCCAAGCTTCTTATGTACATCAGAGAACATCATTGTTTGTGAAAATAATTGCAAACCTCCATTGTTTTGTTCCCACTATCTGTGAAGGTTTGTTTTTAATTTTTTAATTTTAGAAAAACTGCTTCCTTTGGTACTTGTTATTATTGTCATGGGAATACAATTCTTTGTTTTAATTCACAGAACAGGAGAGGAACCTTTTTGCTAACAAGTTTATGGAGTGCTTGCAAATGGATCCGTCCAACTTAATGCCTGGAGTTTCTTTTTCTTCTGATACTCGTAAAGCTACAACTATCAGCAGAAATCTTTGTAATTATCACTCTCCAAAGAACTTTAGTAATGTAATTGCAGAATTTAGTCCGGTCCTTACATGTAAATGTCTTTTCAGGTTCATTGCTAAGTCATGCAGAATCACTAATTCCAAATTTTTTGAATGAGGAGGATGTACAGCTCCTGAGGTGATTTACCTTCATCCATGTTTCGTCTTTGCATTTAATGTAGAAACTACACTTCACTGTTGCTTCAAAGATTACAAGAGTAACTAGAAAACAATGCTCATTCGTGAACTTTTATGTCACTGTGTCCATATGGTCGGACGTTGGTATATGATTTATTTATATATTTATTTACATAAGTAATTACACAAACCATATAGTATTGCTTATTGTTCTAATCATGTTTTACATTACAGGGTTTTCTCTAAGCAATTTGAATCACTATTCACTCCATTGGAGGTAAAAGTACAAGTAGCTAAACATGTAATAATTTCTGCTTTGAAGAAGAATGTCCCTTTTACCGCACTCATTACATATGTTTGTATGTTTTCCTTTTCTGAAAGGATTTGTATGGTTTCTGGCAGGAAAAGAATTGCGAGGAGTTAAAATATTGGGATAAATTCTCTAAACTCAACATCAGCGAACATCATCAGGTAAATTACACTACTTTTACCCATCTTCAGTGTGGCCTGAAATGCTGATGGTTGGTGATTTTGTGTCACATTACACAGTTTAGACACGCTACTAGATAATTCTCCAAAAAAAAAAAGACAAAAAAGGCCATGCTATAAGGCTTATCTGCTGTAAATTTTACTCTAAGCATTTAGGCATGGATGACTAAAGAACCATCAATATTAAGAAATGCATTATAAGGAATTATGGCATTTATCTGTTTTCAAATTTATTTGACTGAAATTGAGTTGTTTAAAGTTTTTGTTTTTGTTTTTTTTTTTGGAGTTGTTTGATAGTGATATAGCCAAGTGAGTTTTTTTTAAAGGCAAACTGAGGAATTCCTTGTAGGAAGCTCAGAGTACTGGAGGATGCTCCCCAAGACCTTCAGTAAGACATCTACCTCCTAGTCTTGGTAGCAGAAGTGGTAACCTGGAGGAAATCATGTCTGAGAATTCTGCTTTTCAAGATGTGGACCAAGTAGATGTGAACAGTGAGCGTATGGATAAGATGGATGATGCAGTGAAGGAAGAGAAAGGTACTGGTAGAAGTGCATCTGGACGATTTACAGCAATCGACAGAGATCATAATGTTGAAACAAGTGGTTCTGACACAAGTGAAACGAGAGGAAAAAATGTTGTTGATCGAATGGGAAACAAGTCAAGTGAACCCATAGAAGAAAGTGGGTATGGAGGAACTCAAGAGGATGAAAAGAGTGAACCTCTTCAATATGAAGAAACACAGAGAAGAAAACGGAAACGTACAATAATGAACGATGAACAGGTGGCGCTTGTGGAGAGAGCCCTATTAGATGAACCAGATATGCAGCGCAATGCAGGGTCACTACAATCATGGGCTGATAAATTGAGTTTTCATGTATGTTGAATCTTCCAACTCTTTTTGTTGTTTGTATGCTAAAAGTTGCAGTATTTTTTTTCTTCCTGAGAAGTCTTTTGCTGTGTTTTCCAGGGTTCCAGTGTTACATCTTCACAGCTAAAAAATTGGTCAGAATCCATATCCTTTCATGCACTCGCCATTTTACATTTGGGCAATTCAATTTCAAGATGAGTAAACATGTGCTCTTTGAAATTAATTATTGCTTAGTGCTCACATGTTCGTATGAACTAAATCATCGTTTAAATTATTCTTGCATACAGTCGCACCACATTACTCATCTTACATGTAAAATTCTTTCTAGTGACATATTAAACAAATTCTGCATTTTTATCTTTGGGTGTTCTTAATGACAGTTAATGTGTGACAACAGGCTAAACAATCGAAAAGCTAGGCTGGCCCGTACAAAGGACGTCCGTGCAGCACCAGAGTTTGCTACACCACCAGATAAGCAAGGTGTGCAAGGACTGAGGTCCAACAATTCAGCCGAGAGTTCTATTGGAATTGCTTCTGCGCAAGTAAATGTGAGGAGTGATCCTCAAATGAAGTCAAATAGTAGTGTAGCCCAGATCTCGGGGACTAAAGCAGCAGAAGCTATTCCCCGTGGCCCTTCAGACTTTGTTCCGTGCAAGCAAGGTGACCATGTTCTGCTCAAATATAATAATGGAGAGGAGGTTGGCCTTGGAAAAGTGTTTCAGGCTAGTGGCCAATGGTTTGGGAGGAACTTGGAGGAGTTGAGGGCATACGTTGTAGATATCAAAGAGCTTAAAGTCAGAAGAGCAATGAAGCTTCCATACCCTTCTATGGCCACAGGTGGTTCGTTTGAGGAGGCTGAAACAAAGATTGGCTTGATGAGAGTGTTATGGGATTCAAGCAAGACTTTCAAATTGCCTCCTCTAAGGTTGAGTTGAATGCCCTTGTTTTAGTCGTTTGATCCCCTTTAGAAATTGAACAATCCTCATGATGATCAAAATGTGTTGATGATCTCATAGGATGCAGAGTTCGTTCCCTGGTTGTTTAAACTGATTTAGTTTTTTGGGAGGGACGTCCTCTTTCCAGCATTTGTACCTTTAAACTTCTATCTAATGAAGATGCCAGGCCAAGTGGCCATGGTTAGTGTCACATGTATCACGTGCAATATATGCTAACTGTGAGCAAGCTAATTTTTCTCGCCTGCCTTCTACTTATGATGGCGCTAGGGTGATCAATCTCAGCCTTCCTTCTACGCAGCGGAATCTCTACGTTTTGTTTACCCTTATGAGCGATTAACTCCCAACTCACAAGTCCCTCTACACACAAGTGTTTCCCAATTGTGTGGGGGTTAGGATCATGTAAACATACACACTAAGAATTGTGGAACTATTGCTCCTTTTCTCATTTATGGAATTCAAAGTACAACCTACAAATCTAGCATGGATCTTTACAAGTGTTTCTTCCCCCAAAGTCTCATGTTTTCACCTACAAGTTATTTAAACCTACTAACCAGCAAGGAAGTTGACATCCCTAACTTCCCTAGGACACATGTCATACATGTCTTAACTATAGGTGTAGTGGACAGCCCCAACTACTAGGTTTATTAACTGCTAAAACGAGATGGCATGCTTGCATGTTTTGCCTGCCCAATTAACTGTCCCTGAATTCGTGCACCAACTGCCCTTGCATAACCCCCTCTTAACATGCGCCAACTGCCCCTGAATAACCGCCCACTAAGCAGCCAAGTAACCTCCCATAAAGCCCTTGTAACTGCCTAGGTAATTGTCATTATCCTTGCTCTGCAACTGCCCTTGCTGACGAGGCTAATATCCCTGCAACCGCCTACTGACAAGGCTAACTGCCTGCACGGTCTGCAACTGTCTGGTGAGGCTAATCTGCCTGCACTGCCCTCCGCCACTGCTGCTGTTGGCGAGGCTAATATCCCTGCACGAATCTGCGTTGTCTTCGGGTCATCCTTGCATGGGTCGGTGTTGCCTTCGGGTCTCAGTCTGCCTGCGTTGTTGCTGGTGAGGCTAATATGCCTGCCTGCTAGCGAGGCTAATCTGCATGTCTGCCACTGAGGCTAGCCTCACTGCTAGCGAGGCTAATAGCTCCGCACGGGTCTGCACTTGTTCTCCGTCTTGTTCCTATGCTCCTACTCCCTGCTTTAAGCTTCTCACGCATGGACAAGGTGCAAGGGGAAACCATGCCCTGCGCCCCCTGCCTATAGCATTAGCGAGGGTGTAATAGTTAGCATTCCTAATTATGAATTAGTATCTGAATTGGTTAGCGTTTAATTGTCTTAATCAGCTGAAGTACCATTTTCCACTTTAAATTATAAAAAAGTCACTACTTATTTTCCATTTATAAAAAAAGTCATCTCAATCAACTAGGAATTAGAAAATAGTCAACAAGTTTATAACAAAATTAGAAATAGTCATTTTAAAATATTTTTCAGACTGTTTTGTCCTTTCTTCTTCATCTTTTTTTTTCCTTCTTCTAGTTTCGGCCATAACTTTTCCGTCTGGCGATGGATTTGAAAATGGTTGGTACAATTAGAAAGATCTCTCTCCCCTTTTTCATTTGATACCATACCCACTCTGAATCGACCACCGTACAAGGCGTAGCAACCCTCGCAAGGGGTTACCACGGTCAATGACGGTGCTCTAAGCAATTTCGGTGAAATCCGAGCTCAATGTTCCTTATACCAATCTCCTTTGATTTTGAATATAATTTCACATATTTAGACATTTCCTCTCGACATGTCACATATGCTGTCACACTACCTATCACACCCGCTGTCACACCTCACACCTGCTGTCACGCAACCTATCACACTACATGTCACACCCCCCGTCACACTACTTATCACACTACCTATCACACTATCTGTCACACATACGGTCACACTACATGTCATACCTGCTGTCACATTACCTATTACACCCGCTGTGACACTACCTATTACACATGTTGTCACACTACCTATCACACCCTATGTTACACTACCTATCACACGATCTGTCACACCCGCTGTTACACTACATGTCACACCCGCTGTCACACCCGCTGTCACACTACATGTCACACCCGCTGTCACACCCACTATCACACTGTTTTATGTGACTATGTTGTGACAAGAAGAAGAAGAAGAAGAAGAAGAAGAAGAATGACTAGAAATAACGAACCTTGTCTACTGTTATGTGATCTTGAATTTCACATATTTTATCATTTATCTCGGCATATCACAGTATTTGTCACACTACCTATCACACTATTTGTCACAACACAAAGTTAGTGTGACGGTTAAACTAATTGTCACACTACCAGCCACACTATCTGTCACACTAACAGTCACACCAACATTGTTTTGTGACGGTTAGTGTGACAGGTGGTGTAATTTTTAACGAAAAAAGATAGAAATTGTAAACAGTCTCGAAAAGCTTCGGTGGCGGGGAGGGATTTAAGACTGGTGGCTAATTAATTTGGATTTGGAGATAGAATTCTACTCTGGGCACCCAGAGTTGTGCTCTGAGCACCCCAAGCATTTTCACAATTCTCAACATCGCCCTCAGAGATGGAGTACCGTCGACGACTTCCTCTTCTCCAGTCAACTCAACTAGATTTGCCTACACGACCACCTCCTCCCCACTGGTTTCCACCTCCGATCACTCAAGTCCCTCCTTAACAACACTAAGATCGCGATTGCTCGCCGGTCGGTCTCACCATTACTACTCGCATGTTCGACGATGTCATCTCCCTCAATAACGTCATCCTCGCGGCATCACCAATTTTTAATGGGTCTTTGATCGTCTTTTAAAGCAAGAAGCTTGCTTTGAGGCGGTGGAGGTCGATAATGCGTCCTCGCCGAGACCGCCGCACCTACAGATGAAGTTGATGAGATATGGTGACAAGGCAGAGGTCGGGCTTGGGGCCGATCTCATAGAGGGCGGAGAGCTTGTTACTGTGGAAGAGCTCGGCGGTAATTGGATGAAGACGTCGTCAGAGTTGGTGACGCATGTGGAGATCTGGGTTGAAGAGAGAGAGAGAGAGAGAGCCGGACTCGTCGATTATGTGACGAGGTTGACGCATGAGACAGAGAGAGAGAGAGAGAGAGAGAGAGAGAGAGAGAGAGAGAGAGAGAGAGAGAGAGAGAGAGTAATGACACATTGTAATTTCTTAAATTTTTAAGGGCAACGGTATAACAAATTTTTTAAACTGATTTTTTTCTTATTTTCAAAACTTAGGTGACTATTTTTTTATTTCATGTGTCAAAATAGACTTTTTTTTTTATAAGAAGCCCTATAAATAAATGGAGGTTCACGTTCATTGCTTGTAGCTTGCTTTGACAATAGAGGCCCGAGTTTGTTTGCTAAACAAGTATCACTTAATAAGTCCCAGTTCATTGGAGGTTTGCAATAACATTCCCGCACACTATTTTAGAAAAAATGTGTGCTACATATACATTAAAAAAATTAATTTCTTGTTAAATGGGGATCAAAATTTCAAAATATCGTCCCCACTATATACCTGATTTGGAATTGAAGACATTTTATCAGGGATTTTCATATCTTTTATCCGATTTTCCCCAAATCCCTCTCATTAGGGTCAAATATCCAAAATTATAAAGCTCTTAGATTTGTTCCGGTCAAGGCTTTAGCATGGTCATAAAATGCATCTAAAGGATTACGAGTTGCTTTTCAAAATCGTTGCGCATTAGGCTGCACATATTCATTTTTTTTGTTAACATTTTTTTAAAAATAAGCGACGAATTGTCATTGATAAAGGAAATGTAGGAGTACAACATAAACATGGTCCACCCATACTAGGACTTCGTCAAATTAATGGAACCATAAGAAATAACTAAACAAAGTCTAGCAATCTCAATGCTGTAAACCCTGAACTTGGAATCCAAAAGAGAATCAAAGAATTGTGAACGCCTTCGAAGCATCTTGAGGAGCCACTCCCAAGAAGAGTCTCTCTGATAGGTGAACCAATAAGCAAAACAAATCCCGAGGGTCCCAGATCCGAGCCCAGCAGTGTTTGGGCCCCAACACCTAAACCCCAACTGGACCACCCACAATACAGGCCCAAACTGATCTGGGCACCCAGCATAGCGCCCCCGCCACCCAAAAGCGTTCCCCGCCACCGAGAGCCACGACCGCCGCCAATGGTTGAAGAAAAACCGCGCAAGGCAACCTGCACCTACTGATGACGACCTCCTGATGCCGCATAGATCTAGCTCCCCACCGGCAGGCATACTGACGGACCCGGACACCAGCGCACCCCATCTCAATCGGAGCAAGCAACCAGGGCGTACAACCCGAGGCCGCCTCCAACTCTGATCCACACCACATATCCATAAAGAACGAAGACCTGGATCCTAAATTTGGATCCAAGACCTCCAATCAGATCTGTCATCTGGACAAGCTCGTGACGCCTCCCCAGGCCGCACCTTGCCGCTATTTCACCATGCAAAACTCACAACCCCTGGCCACGCAAGACATCGTTCCTTACCCAACGTTGTGACCCATCTCTCCTCACCAACACGAGAGAGCACATAAGAGAAGGGGATGCGACAACTGTACGGTCGAACAAGGAGGGTTCTCGATCTTGGGAGACTCGCTGGACAACGATTACGTGCGGCAACGACGTAGGCTGCAAAGAACGGAGGGCTAAACCCTAGCGGGATGGGAACGAGAGCTCCTATTCTCCTCTTAAAATTTATTTCTTAAAAGGTAGATTTTTTTATGAGATATTTTTTTAACAACTTAAACATGACTCAAGACAATGGAATTCTATTACATTAAAGCAAAAGTTCACATGTCATATATCCACCCAACAAAATCAAAATCCAGTTTTCAAAAAAATCAAAATCAAAATCCAACACTAGTTCCCGTCAGGCCAATGATAACTAAAGGACACAACCAGGCCGGAGAAATCCTAGCAAAAGGGTCTAGCAGATGCTGTTGGGGATACGACGAGGATTGCTCGATGTTAATTCAAATCTATCATCAAGCGGAATCCACTTAGGGCTTGAACGGTACGCCTTCTCTTCTGGTGGTCTACGATCGAAGGGATACACTTCGCACAAGACTTCACACAGGTCCTGATAAGCTGATGATCCACCATTATCCACCTCGAGATCACTGGAACATAAACTAGGCTCATCAACTGTGTTGTCCGTTGATTCTATTTCCACGTTAGCCGGTTCGTACTCACGTTTTTTAGGATCACCCCAGATAACTTTGAAGAATTGAACAAGACTTGCAGCACCATGTGAATCCTTTGATCCTCTGCCCTTGCTATCTCGTTCAGGTCTACCTCCGACCTTGCTGCTTCGCTTATTCTTATCTTCACTGGTCTCCGGCGGTTTGGGACTTCGGCGCCTTTTTCTACCGAACATCGCTGCCAAATTGAGCATTTTTTTTTGTTTAATAAACTACTCTCAGTCTCTCAGTCTCTCTCTCTCTCTCTCTCTCTCTCTCTCACATATAGATCCTGTTCATATATGATCTTTCAGTGTCTCTCCTCATTGTGTTATGCTAATGTAACAATAATGGATTTTTAACCCAACGGCCCTTTTCAAAACTTATTCTCTTGCTAAGATTGAGGGGTGTGATGATTAAATTTCGGGTTTACATCAATTCGCAAATTTCAAGCACGCATCAGAAATTTTCGCACTTACCATCAAATAGTATAAGAAACCTATTTGATATGGAAACCAAATCAAATAAAAATTTAATAAGATAACAGAGTTTAATATCTGAAAGATTTTCCTTTTGGGACTTTAAAGTTTCAAACCCTACTTGATTTTGAATTCTATTGCACCTAGAACTCTAGAAGTCCGCTTGGACATACCACTATATAAAGCAATGCATCAAGATCGTCGTTTATATGTTGCTAGGGCTTAGAGCTGATCTCAGAGGCTCCTACTCCTGCTTCTGCCTTTTAATCTTGAGGTAAAATTACTTCTGTTTCATCGCTTGTAACTAGAAATTTGTATTAGGTTGTGTGTCTCTAAATTTTTTTATTTTTTACTCTCAGTGTTTTTCTTAGGTCAACATATTAGCGCTCTTCTACCGTCAACTACTTTTTCTTTTTTTCTAAGAAAAGAATATTACCCATGCCAACTTACAAAATCACTTTTTTTTACGACATAAAACTTACAGACTAACTAGTCGTGTGTGAGTCAAACACTCACCTATATATTATTCAAAGATGATTCTTATGAATAATATGGTCAAAGATAGGAAGACATGAAAAATAGATATTATTCATTTTATTATCTTCTTTTCTTTTAAGTAAAACCGTAACTAGACATTTGTAAAAGGACATTTTAGTATGTATCAACTTTTATTGCCCACTATAGATAGTGACAGGTATTTGAAAGGGCGAAATAGACTATAAATAAAATTAATAGATTTATCCTTCTTTTTTTTAACTTTTCCTCCAAAATTCTCACAATTCTCACTAAATTGAGGATAAATCATATGTATATACAGTCTCTATCCAGAGTGAAACTTCACTCTAAAATTACAGAGTAAAGTTTCAATTTTGACACACTTTTTGGTCAAATTTTTCACCATGAGCGATTAAATATTTAGGTATGCTATTCAAGATCATCTCTACAAAATTTCATCTAATTTAGACATTGTTAAGGTATTGAAATTAAATTAAATCAATGAATGAATTAAAACTGTTCAACGTGAACCGTTCATGTAAATCTCAATTTTGAAAGCTCAAACCATTATCAAATTGGATGAAACTTTGTAAAGATGGTCTTGAATATCATACCTAAATATTTAATCGAAAACATTTGACCGAAAAGTGTGCTAAAATTAGAACTTCACTCTGTAATTTCATAATGAAGCTTCACTCTGGATAGGGACTGTATATATATATATATATATATATTATTTTTTAACTTAAGATAAAAACTAACTCTTATAACATGAAACATAACATAATAATATATACAGATTTTTAGCAATAATAACTAAATTAATTTTAGAAATATCCTTTTGCTCATTTCTTAATGGAAAAACTTACGAAGTTACCATATTTAGTAAAGTAGACTATTGCACGTTACCACAAAAATTTGTAGGAACTAAAAAATACATTTCATAAAAGTGTACGCAAAGTTCGAAAAAATGTTAGGTAATATGCAGACGTATAGCTACATCCTATGGCTTAGACGGCTAGGTGGGATTCGAATTATTAAATATTTATATGTTTAAAAATATATAATAATGCTCAATATTAATTTTCAAAATAGTCTAAACTTAAAATTACTTAAATTCAAAGTTCAAACAAAAATATTAAAATAAAAGATAAATTGTAAAACAAATGCAAAACTAAATCTTAAGTTATTCTTCTCCAAATCTTTCACTAACTTCTTTAGTATCCTTAAACTCAATATCTATTTTTCTTTTCTCATCTTTCGTGTTATCATCTGAAATAAAATCTTCATTATGAAGTTCTTTTACATCCACTGCATTTTATTTTCTTTTATTTCTAAAAGTCCATTGATTTTGACCGCCAAAAAACGTCGTGGACCGTCTAGGTGGCCACCAAATCACTCGAACGCCACGGATGACCGAATAAGCAAAAAGCGTAGTGGTGACCTGCCTTCTAACGCCTAGGCGGTCTAGGCGGCCGCTTTTTAGAACAGTGAGTGTACGTAAATATCATTCTAGAGTTTTACTTTTCTTTTCTTTCTTTTTTCAAAAAAGATCATTGTGTACATCGAGGCTTTAAGGTGTTTCCCATGCTTGATTGTCATAAATTTCTCTTTTCTTAATCAAGTTGAAAAAATGAATTTTCTGAACATAGTTCAGGGTTTAGGATTTTATTTCACCATTCCCTGAATATATATTCGTACTAATCAAATTTTTTTTATGCAAGGTGTTTTTAAGGTTTTCATTATGGCTATCATAAAACTGTGTGAAAACCTAAAAGATGCGATAGTAAGTGAGGATAAAACAAGGGTTCAGAGGGTCGGTGCAATCAGATCATGGGTGGGACGAGTCGGCGCGGTTAGATCAAGGGTAGGAAGAGTCGATGCAGTTAGATCAAGGATTGAGATAGTAGGCACTGACAGAGCTGGGGATGAGAAAGCATACACTAATAGAGCCAAAGTTAAGGGAGCCGGCTCCCACACAACCTGGATTGTGGGAGCCAGCTCCGACAGGGCAAGGACTGAGAGAGACGGCCCTAGAGCTAAGAGAGTCAGCTCCGACAGGCCAGGGCTGAGGGAGCCGGCTCCGACAGGGCCAGGGCTGAGGGAGCCGGCTCTGACAGGGCCATGACTGAGAGAGCCGGCTCTGACAAGGCCAGGGCTGATAGAATTTGGGCAACCAGAATTTGGGATGGGAAAGCCAAGATCGACAAACCCAGGGATGAAAAAGGTTCAGTTACTCCGAAAGTTAAGAGACAAAGTGTTGATGACTTTGGAATTGTTCCCAAAAGGCATGGATCAGTGCGAAGTAGTGAACATGAAGATCACAAAGCTCTACTGGATCATGATATGAGTAAATCATCAACTCTCCGACGGGGTAAGATCAACGATGATGTCCGACATGTTGGAATTGTCAAAGTTGCACCAAGAGAGTGTTTTCCCTCACGACATGTTGCAATGAGCAAAGCGGATAGGAATACTAGCTGTCAAGGACCCATGAAGCGTCAACCTTTGTCTAATGATTATCACCCTGATATGGCGGGTATATCTGGAAGTTTTGATGTCAATCAACATGTACCATGTTTGGAAACTAGAGATTGTAGCAAGGTGAAAAAAGATCTTAACGTATTCGAAGATACTTCAACCAAATCCTGGAAAAATAACTGGAGCAAGGAACATCAGCACAATACCAACAAAGTCAATAGCCATTTTCTTCTGGGGAGAAAAAGTCAACCATTGTCAATCCACCACCGACTGCACCAAACGAGTATGCTTGTAGAACTTGCTACTAAAAAATCGATGGAAGTGAATTATAAAGATCGTAGCAAGGTCAAGGGGGCTTTAAGAGCCTATAAGGAGATATTGACCAAGTCCATAACACGAAAATGTAATTCGTGTTACGTTAAAGCAGCTATGGTTCTCAAAAAGCAAGGAAAATGGGTTAACACGAGGAGACAAGTTGGATCCATCGGAGGAGTAGAGGTTGGTGATAAGTTTCGGTATAGAGCTCAACTTAATGTTGTTGGTCTTCATAGACAATATTACATTGGTATTGATCAAATGAGGAGAAATGACGGTAAAATTTTGGCCATAAGTATTGTTGATTCAGGTCGCTATGCCAACAAGTTGCAATCTACTGATATTTTGATCTACTCTGGACAAGGCGGAAAATCTTTGTTCAATAAAACTAAACCGACGGATCAAACAATGCAAGGTGGAAATCTCGCGCTAAAGAATAGCCAAGAAGAAGGAACTCCCATCAGGGTTATTCGGAAGCTGAAACATTTAAATGGTTCGTGTTATGTTTACTGTGGCATATACATAGTCGAAAGAGTCTCAGAAGAAAAAGAATTTAGTATTTTGATCTATAAATTTAGGCTGAAAAGGAAGCCGGGACAAACAGAGCTTTCATTTGACACCAACTAAACGACTTACAATGTGTTATTTTGATAAGTTTAATTTTTCGTATCTATTTTTTGATATTATTTTATTTATCTACTTTATAGAATTAAATAAAGTCACACACATTTTTCATTAAAGATTGCTAAAAAGTTGTAGGGTATTGTTAGGTGAACTCTGTCTTTATTTCACCAGATCTCACATGTAGCATAGCTAGTTCTTAGTGTCTAATGGTTATTTACTTTTTTATGTATGCTTTTTAGATATGTGGAGCAAAGGAGGACAAGAAAGAGATAAGTTGAATTAGAAAATATACCTACGCAAGTCCGCCAACCTGGGGAATAGAGAGCAGCTCATAGTGAACAAAAAATTGACTTCAATATGGTTGGAAAGCTCCAAAAATTTAGTTTCTAGAGCTTTTTTTTTGTAACAGAATCTATATATTTTCTTTTTCATATGAGGTGGTTATGACCAATTTACTACGGCTCAATCAAATTTTGCAAGTTTGAAACTTCTATGGATTCTCATGATTTGAGGCTCATTTCTTAACAATAATATATTCCATGTCCTTAAATTTCAATCATTTATATGTCTTTCAACTTATTCGTGTCTTGAAGTATTTGATTGTTTTCTTTAATAAGAAAATATTAGGGTTTCACACCTATCCCTCATTAATTTTTGTTGATGCCTCTTTTTCCACAAGCTCAAAGTCAAGGTCCGACATGCGAAGAATCGAATCAACGGTTTTAAAATCACGTCAAGCTTAATATCAAACCAAGTATCAATTAAAACACGTCATGCAATTCTCGTAGAGCCAAACTACGTTTTGGGGCTTACACGAGGGTCGTGGTATGGAAAGTAACGGAGGCTCATCATCGAAATAGAGCACGTAAATAAATTTTGGGATTAGGAACCAAAATTCATGCATTATGTGGCTTTAAATTCGACATTGGGTTAGTAGAGAAAATGATTTTCAACCCAATAAATCTCAAGCCCATTTTTGGCCCAAAACCCATCACATAACTCATATCTATTTCCCATTTCAGTTGCTTCATCCCCATTTGGCAAACACATTTTACCACTTTTGCTGCTGGAATTGGTGCTTGGCTAGTTCCGGCAACACCAGAAAATCAGGGAGAGGCAATCACACCTAGATCTTCTAAGATCTCTTTGATTTCTTATCCCCACAACTTCCTTTGAGCATAATTTAAGGAGCCCATGATATTTGGTTGGTGGCAATAGCACCAAGGTGTCGACCTATCCCTACCATCACTGCCCCTATCCATAGACCACGCATCTGAGATGAAGAGAAGCATTGAGGACCATTGGTCTTTAAGGTTCATCCTACCTTTCAAACTCCACTATAAAGAGGGAAGGTTTCTGTTTCAAAAGGGGATTGATGAGGATTCAGTCCAAGGGATTCCAACCCACAGGGGGATCCGATCTCATCCTAACCCATAAGAGAAAACTCAGTAACTTTAAGCAAGAGAGCAGGCCTTATCGCTCATACCCGAACCATCACCCACCTTGCCTTAATCCTTACCAAAATCATGCAATCCCATCTCTACTGAACTCACAAGCATCCAGCTCCCTCACCACGCCCCTCTTGTAAGCTTCGTTACTTTTGTTAAGCATAGAAAATAATTGTTGTTATGATCAAGCAAATCTCTGTCGTTATAAGTGAATCGTTGCTGTTATAAGTGAATCGCTGCTGTTACAAGTGAATTGTTGTTGTTACTATCAAGTCAGATCAATCACTACAAAATCGTTCTTGGATTTTTTCCTCGATCGATTTTGGGCCTAGTCGCACCGCAAAAACACCCTCTTACAATTTTAAAAGTGGTCATCGATTTCTAAAAGTTAGTTTAAGAACTTGATTACTATTTTGAGGACTAATATTTCTACTTTTACGACTTAAGTTGTGAAGGTTCGTTTTGAATATTGGAATTTTGTAGAATTCAAAATACAATATTATTTTGAGTAAATCTTAAATTCTAAAGTTGAACATCCGTTTATTTCTAAAGCATTTATTGGGTGTTAAAAGCGAATAAATTACGTTTATTTATGTATATTTATCGTGTTCATAACATTTTATGTGGGGGTTATAGTGGTTACAAATTATTTATTTCTTTGTAACTTCTTTTTTATCTTTATGAGTTATAAACTTCCACTCCTATATAATCTTGACATCTCTTGCTCATTTCATCATATACACATATACATACATATTCTTTATTCTATTCATTATGGTTAAACTCTCTTAGTTGTTTTCTATCATGCCAAAAGAATAACCAAGTAGTTCTCGAGTCTGCGAGTGTACGTTTATAGGGATCAACCGTTGTTGTACCCTGGAGGGTAAACGCCACAAACCTTCTACACCGAGACATTATCTCCAAGGGGCGAAATTTACTCTTAAGGACAGTGTTTATACGCATCAACCTTAAACATTTAGTTATTCAAGTGTTATTTGCAAGCCACACGAATCAAAGATAAGTAGTCATTTTATGTTATTTTCCAATGATTTTGACTTAAAGATTACTAATATTATTTGTTAATAATATTTTGTATTTGTATGACTCTGTAAGAGATAGAATCATGATGACTAGAGGATCATCCATCAACCAAATTTCCCATAATCAATTATTAGAAATTTGGTTGATGGAAGCTCCTCTAGTCACCATGATTTAATAATCTCCTACAAAATTACACAAACATATGAATATATGATATTAATAAGAAATAATAATCACCATCTAATAGAACAAAATAACAAGGATTTCAAGACTTATATCTTCAATTATAGGAACTTAATTACTATTTTGAGGACTAATATTTCTACTTAATGACTTAAGTTGTGAAGGTTCGTTTTGAATTATGCAGTGATCATGCTGAATTTTGCAATGAATAATCACCATCTAATTGAGAACTTTATTACTATTTTGAGGACTAATATTTCTACTTTAACGACTTTAGTTGTGAAGGTTCGTTTTGAATTATGCAGTGATCACGCTGAATCAACCCAAAATTATGACTATTGGGAGAAATTTGTTCGTGATTCAGCATGAAAATCAAAAGAAGCTTGACAACATGACGTGGGAACTAGAAACGCACTGTGGCGAAAAGAGATTGAAGGGGTTTTTTTTTTCTTTATGGTAGGTTTTCTGGTACATTGGATTTCAAAAACAAGTTTATGGGAGATGTTAATAGGGTTAGGCATACTCAAGATTTCATTTAAAGGGAATTTTGGGTTGGTTTCTTGATCCCCCTTTCTACTATTGAATGATCTGTGGGCATTGAGGTGACTCAAAAAGTTGGGTTTTCTCGGCAGAGGGAGAATGCATGCTTGTGTAGGGATCAGAGTTGCGGTGGTGCTATACACCCAAAAAAATCACAAAATTGATTAAGAATTTGGGATGATATTCATATGGAAGAAGACAAAGTTTTAATGGTAGTCAATTTCCTTCTTAACCAAAAATAGCATGAAGAATCCCTGATTTTCAGGGTTTGTGATGTGCTTTTGCTATCTTTACAAAAATGAGATTGTCGTTGCGTGAAAAAGGGTAAGGACAACGACAAAGAAAAGAAAAAAAGTTGGAATATCACTCGGGTTAATTTAAACATAATTTGGGCTTTTAGGAAAATAAGGTTGGTCCAATTCTCTTATTTCACCTCTCGTTATTGATTTAACTTATTGGACATGAATGTTTGCCCAAGACAAATTATTAGCAAAATGAAATCGATAGATGAGCCTTGTGTTATTGTAACTTTCCATACCACACCTACTATTGTAAGCCCATAATGCATAAATGTGGCTTTGGTCCACATATGAGGCGTGTTTGTTTAACACATCAAATTCGAGCATGAACCCTTATAAAATTAGATGATATAATAAATTCATGATTATGCTCACTATTTTATTGCGTTTCAGCAAATAGTCACATGATTTTTCGGGTATCAACATATAGCCCCTTTGATTATTATGTGGGCTACTTGAAGCATCAAATGGGCCTCATAATCAAAACATTAGCCTGGCCTAATTAGTGTGATTCAGCCTGCAAGAGTTATAAGATATGTCGAGTAGGGAATTTGCAGAAGCAGGGTTGCTCGTTAAATCCTCTGTGTTTGTCTAAAACCCAAACTTATGTATTCTTCAAAATTCTTGAACTCATCGTGCTTTAAGTTGCAGCAGCCTTCTCCTTCTGTATGACAGGGAACAATTGCTCGTAGTCTGGTAGTGTCTCCTTCGATTTGTAGAGTCGACTTCCTTCTCAGGTAATTTTGAATTTCCTTGGATTGGATGTTCTTATGCTTACATCTTGAAAGCAAGGACTAAAATATCCATAATTTCCTCGATATTTTTACGAAAATTTCTATTTTTCGGCATATGGATATATCTGTTACATACCAAGAATTTTTCGATTGAAATTTTTGAAATTTCCCGAAATTTCCTGATATATCCAGAAACTTTCGGAATTTCCCGATATTTTCATAATATCGCCATGTGTCAGACCAACTATAAATAAAATAAAAATCACTAGTTAGGAGAATCAAACCTCTAATCCATCATTTTGCAAGCACAAAGTTATAGTCAACTCTACTACACCAACTTATTATTATATATGACTCTTTTTATTATATATTGCATTTTGTGTCTCAACATTCATCTAAAATTAAAATAAAATCGAACTAGTTGTGAGGGGAATCGAACCTTTGGTCTAGGAGGAAGCAATGATGGACCTTACCCTTATGGGGGAAATTCAACATGCATTATCCACCATATTTATTCTCTAATGAGATGCAATCAAGTGAAAACATATGGACACAATTTAATGCACAATCTTCACAAAGTTATGGTTATGGTCAAAGTCGAAAAATACTTGATCCGAACGGGAACTACCAGTACCACAACCCACAGTCAATCACTCACGACCCCTATGGTTGGCATATAAGTCAGTATATGCAAAATTATAAAGAGGAAGTATCATTTAATGACTATTCTTCACAATATACTCAGAGTTTTACTCAATGACATAATAAAGAGGAAGTAATTTCATGTTTAATGTATCATATGTAAATAAGTCATGATGACCTAACCTCCCTTTGTGTGTATATATATATATATATATCTTAAGTAAATTTTTAATAATATTCGACGATTATTTCACTTTAAATTATTATAACTCACTATAAACTAATAATAATAATTTCTTATGACATATAGTAGATAATTGATCAAATAAACATTTCTCAAAGTTTCATTCAAAATTTCCATGTGTTTTATATAAATTTCCATCAATTTACTTAATTATTTTTTAAAATCGAAATTTTTAATTTTCAGATTCTCGATATTTCCGTTCTAACCGAAATTTTAGTCCTTACTTAAAAGCATAGAGATTACGCGGACGAATTCGGTACCATCTTCTGCCACGACGCTTGACTAGTTGGTGAGGAGAGTACTGTGTGTGTTCCAGCAGCAGGGCGTCCATGATTAGAGGCTTAGATATAATCTTAGGCTTGTAGAGGACTTACTGATTTGATGCATGCTTTATGTCCTGGCGTATCTGCGTATAGAAGTCCAGTCCAAAGTTCAAACTCATCAATCCAGCTTATCCAAGCTTACTTGAGGTACTCTTTTTCTGTAGGCTAATGACAAATGGTTCCAAGTTCCGGGTTCCAATACAGCCAAAAGTGCACATCACCTCATTCACCTGTTCGATGAAATATACTAACAGCCTTCATGTATTAGTGTTTTACATATTAGCATCTGCGCATTCTTAGTGAATGTGTTTGAATGGTTCTAGCAACTGATTGTCACTGAAAGACATAGTGACGGCGCCACAGAACAACATAGACACAAAGTTCATACTTTTGGACAAAGGCAGCAACACAGTAGAAGGCCGAAACAAGACATGCATGGCGCTTGTGGCCGACGAGACTGCCGCAGTTCACTTCCAGCTGTGGGGAGATGAGCGCGATGCGTTTGAGCCCGGCGACATCATGCAGTTGTCCAGTGGCATCTTCTCTTACAGCAGGAACAACAGCCTAGTGCTGAGGGCCGGCAAGAGGGGCAAGTGGAGATAGTTGGAGAGCTTACCATGGTGTTCGTTGAGACGCCCAATATGAGTGAGATTTGCTGGGTTTCTGACCCGAATAACTCGAAGAAGTACATTCCGGAGGCTGTGATCTCCCCATCTTTCCACCGAAGAATTGATCTTTTCAAGTCTTGAGATAACTGCTTGCTCTTGAAGGGCAAGCTATTGCAGCAAAACACCAATGTATTATCACCATTGAGAACTACAGTATATTTTTCTTACCTGTACAATAGATGACTTTCGTTTTGGTATTGTTGCTAATGCATAACTAATTGAAACATTTTTTTTCAAATCATACCTCTTAAAAGGGAACAAATTAAATATATAGTATCTTTATGTTACAAAACAGTAAAAACTGTAACGCTAAACCCACCAATTTCCTTCCCCTATATGTTATCTCTATTTAACATAAAAGCATCTACATGTTTTGAACTCTTCCGCAGACTATGTTTTTGTACATATATTACAAACTCAATTACAAAAAATGAAAAATTATTCATTCGCTAACATCTAAACTTCTAGCTTTTTCAGGCTGTGTACACTACTGGACAAGGCTTTAACTTCTGCAACTTGACTTCCAATTACAAGGACATGCTACATTGAGACAGGCAATGAATCCACCTCAAATTGGGATGGATCATGCCCACAGAGAACTGAAAATTTTTCGCATTTCCACATCTTGAATACATGAAGAAATCAGTCATCTATATATATGCAAGTGAGTTCCGATCATGATCAGGCTGTGGTCGACCACGAGTAGGAGTTGGTGGCCTCTGAATGTTTAACTCCTATCGAACACCATAAAGATAAGAGAGTGAAAAAGGCAGCTGGGGACAGATATCTTAATAGAAAATAATAATGTGTTGGCGTCATCATTATCATTATATACATGCATTGGTTTACCTGCATCCATGTGTCATCTATGACACGTTCAGGAGATGTCTCCGGGGACTGAAGAGGAGGCGGCAAAGGATGAATTAGTTTTGGAACTACAACCAATCCCCTGCCAACCACCAGTATTGCACCAGCATTGTTCGCCGTTCCTACATGAAGAAACCATTTAAGGCGACAACTACCGACACGGTAACACTAAATGAGAACTTGAAAAAAGTATTTGCTTACCACAATAGTTGGTGGCAGAAAACAGAGTGATCAATTGTCCCTGAGCAAACCGTTCAAAACCATCCATAACACATTCATGAGCTCTTATAATAAGCTGTAATTTGTTCCTCTTACAAAAGTCTGTGACACGATCAGGCTGCAAACATAAAGCATACGAGATGAAACAGGAGCACTATGGCATTCAAACACTCTTGCACGTAGCAAAAGAACATAAAGGTTTAATGTGCCAAAGAAATTTATACTGATATGGTATGTATCAGCTGATCATATGTATGATTTCTAGTGCTCGGATCCCAGTTATCAAGGTTAAGACTTCTATAGTAAATTCACAAATACACGCATATGCATATGTGATTGTCAATTTGTCAAATAATTAACACTAGTCTGATATTCCCCACTTTATATCCAGCAAATACATCTGTGCACTATCATCATTAGAAAGGGGGAAAGTATATGTCTAAGTTTTGTCTAGAAAGATGAAGGAAGGGTTCGAAAATTGTGCTTACCCCAAATGTGACAAGACCCGGCCCTCTTGCGTTTGGTCTGAGACCCTCTACACTATCATTTTCTGTAGGATCAGACCTGAATGCACGGACGTCATAAAACCACAAAAATATATCAATGAAGTGAATTTAAACAAATAAACTGATCGAGAATGTACCATAGAAGATCCATTAAAATTATAGACCCAGCATCCATTGTAATGGGTCTTTCAAGCTTCTCTATTTGTTCTACGGAGTTTATAGATCTCCCAATGCCACCATGCATACAGATGATTTTCTTTTCAATTAGTGCAGCCAGTGGGAGGTAGTTGAAAAGTTGATTAAACCGCGTCCACGCCCATATGCCATCACCCTCTCCCTGCATGCACATAAGAGACAAGCAAATTTAATATTCTGATCTTTTGGAGCGAGGACATCATGCCTGTATAATAAATTATACATACCATTCTCTCAATGCATTCAATACGAAAACCAAAGAGTGCATTGATATCAGCAGCCTCATGGTTTCCACGTATTAAGTGAACATTATCAGGATACTCAATCTGCAGAATTAATCAGGGCAGCTATACAGTCAATCAATAAATCAGACAAATACAACTATATAGCAACATCAGAGACTTCAAAGCAGGATGCTTGCCTTTAGTGCTAGGAGTAGAGTTATAGTCTCCAAGCTGTGCTGTCCTCGATCAACATAATCTCCCAAAAACAAGTAGTCAATGTACCTACATGAATAGAGTGGCATCAGTCATAAGCCTACAAGACTATCATCTACGACAAGATCACGAAATACTTTTTCATATTAGAATAAGAATGTAGAGTGCTGATTACTTCAGTTAGATTTCAGGGAGTCACAGTTCTCGTCAAGCCAAACTCTGTCAACAAGTACAATGACAAATGGGCATGAGAAAAGAGTGCACAACTTACGTTATGTCTCCTGCGGCAGATGGAAATCCATATTCATCGAACAAGCGCATTAAATCACCAAACTGTCCATGAAGATCACCAAATATTTTAACAGGAGCTTTCAGCTGAAGAACTGTTTGCTCCTGCATAAAGATCTGTTCAGCAGCGTAACAAAGTTCTCCCACTTCATAAGAATCGAGGAAAAACTTCCGATTAACCGGAGGTTTCCAGTTCCTTGGCCTCAGTAATGTAGATATAATCTGCAGAGGATAAGAAAAGACAAAAATCCTTAAGACTAAGAAAATAATTACATTCTAAAAAATAAAAAAGTTGACTCATGCTTGCCTTCTTGTGTAGACCCTGTGGGGACTTCTGCCTGGTAAATTTTTTGTTAGGATATGATAAGTCGTTATTCATTGGAATCATTCGTCTGCTCTCGTTTTCGAATTGATCCAAAGACAACTGTCTTACCATGCCACCCAAATTGCCTACAGCCTCTTTGGCAACAACAACCTGCAGCAACAAAATGATAAGTGTGCCACGTACACGTGAAAAAGTTCATCAATCAAGAATTACTGCGAAAGACATACAGCTCTGGGATGAAGGCGAACATCTGCCTCAGTGTCACTACCATCTGAAAGTGTTTCTGCAATTTGTGAGTTGTCATCTGAAACTGATGTTTCTTCAGGAGGAGGGGAGGATTGGGACTGCACAGCTTGCCAAACAGCACTAGCTGCCTCAGCTTCAGCAGCAGAAGCCTCCCGTAGCTTCTCCATGGAATTTTTATCGATGCTGCCAAAATAAAAATGCATCGCACAAATTATGAACACGTGGCTTCAGAAAAAGTCTTTTGGAGAAAGGTGTGTGTGGGTATGGCTGGGGTTTTGAGAATATTACCTCAAGCCACTAGATGAGGGTATCTCAGAACCATCGGAAGAAGGTGATACACCGAAAGAACTTGTGTTTGCATGAAAGGCTCTCGGACTTGCTATAGATGGGGATTTCTCAGAAGTTGATACGGGAGAATTACCTTCAGATTGAAATGTTGAGTTTTCCGCAACCAGGAAATCATCCAACAGGATGTCTGTATACGAAATACAGGAATAGAGACATCAGAATGCCATAGCCACAAATCTGAGCCAACTATATACACATGTACATTCACTGGAATTGTTTATGAGTAAAAGTACACCTACATAATCCCATAATTATCAAAAGTAAACAAAAATAAAGAAATTTGGGGGTTGAAAAACACAATTTTTTGTTTCTACTATGACTATCCCTTAGATCATGGTATCCGACAAGTAAGAATTGTCATACTTAAAGAGGAAAACAGGATAGAAGAAAATAAACAGAGATTCCAGATCCTACTGTTAAACACTTCAGCTTCCTTCCTAACAACTGAACCATCAAAATCTCTAGTCTTGCTCATTAAACATATAGCACTTCCGCAAATGCATTATTCATACTATCAACTATGTTCTAAAGTTTTTACCTCCCTTGAGACCACCATAGATGTATATACGAACACCGAGAGATGCAGCTGCATGGCGACAACGACGCATAAGCTCCAACGGGGGATCATAGTCATTCTGTCCCTTGCTTGTCCGTGAGGAGGTTACAAGACCACTTCTATCTAACCAAACACCAGCAGCAGTGTCCAATACTAACAGAGCAAGAAAATAGAAAATATATCAATCAAATGTTACTAAAAAATGCAATCGATCCATGCTATTTTAAATTGACAATCAAAGAATTACCTGCAATAGCTCCTTCACCTTCTACAGCACGTCCTCCCCTAAGAGCACCTCCAGTTACATGTAATCTTGCACCAACAAAAACCTGAGCAGACAACATAAAATCGAGTGACAAAATAAGGCTCTACTCTAAAGACGTGCAAATGCATCTAAACAAAGATCACTATATGGGTCTTCAGTTTAAGTATCACGCTTTAAATCACATATTACATATCTTGCAACAGACAAATTGGTAAGATTCATTCATTCCCAATATTTTACCACTTACCGCAGCATGTTGATATCTTGGTGAAGGAGACACTCCCGGTGCAAGAGTCCACTCCCATTGACCATTTCTATGCATGAGCAATCCATAAGCATCTGCTAGGGGCTGTAGATGCATTGATATGAGTATACAAAATCTGATAACCCATTAGTCAAAAACTCTTGAGACAGTATCCGAAATTCAATTTTTTTTTAATTTCAGCTAAAGAAAGAAAATCTAATAAAGAAAAATTAATGAGGTAGAAACTTGGATACAGGGAAATCTACTTTTAATAAGACAAAGCCACTACAATTCGGGAAAGATGCAAGATGATTGGAAAGTGCCAGAAGTAGTTCATATCCAACTTTAATTGAGAAATTGTCCACTTCTAATCATTTTGAAGACCATTACTATGACATAAGGAATTATATTCTCTAGCTGAAAAGATTTCACATACCGCCCCAGAAGCGTCTCTACCGCCACAAAGCAGAAACATGCCATCTGACCGGGCACTGGCTGTTGCATACCTGAACAATAAGGGAATGTAGGAATCAATGAAATTCTATAAAAGGCATTTTCTTAATTATCCAAATTTAGACATATAATTATTACTCACATTCTAGCAGAAGGTCTATCCCCTTCTGGGCTCAGCTTAGCCCACGCGTAAGGTTTCTGTGCAGTGTCCAGAGCCCAGGAATCAGAAAGAACTCTTTTTCCTTTAAAAAGAAAAATATAAAGTATTAAATAAAGGTGAGCATTACATATTCTGAGTGTAATAATGTTACCAATTATGAACAGGTTATTTATAAGGATAGAAGTAAAGACAGCCTGAAAACATTGTATTAAGGTGCACTGATTAAATTTATAATCTGCCAAGGGAAATTAGTAACATAACCATTAGTTTTGGCAGTTTCTTTCTTCTTCTATTTTATGTAATTGCTTCCATAAGTCACTTGTGGTTCTCTTATAAGTAAACTATAGGAACAGTAACGTAAAAATGTAATAATATTTCTGATATCTTTTAAATTATACATACCATGAGCCGGACAATTTTCAATTTTAGTGACAAATCTTGATCCTATACTTCCATCTATGTCGATCTCCGGAATGAAAATTGTGTACTCTAAACTTGAACAAGAAGGTTTTAAGCACATTTTCAAAGAAGACTACACAGACCTAATCCAAAATCTCAAGAAAAGAGTGGAGTGAAGAGATGATTAAGTATTAGCAAGTTCGGGAGTAGAATTGCTTGTATACCCAATTCAGAGACGAAAGACAAGACATAACATGCCGAACCAGCTCATTTGAACTTTCTTACTATCTCGTACTATAAACCACACCTCAAGATGCAAACCTTATGACAATACTGTAAGTGCACAAACAACAACGAGCTATGTTTTAGGAATACACTCACCGTCATTGCCGCTGACAGTTACAAGATATCTCTGAGCAACTACGTCCATAACATGGCCGTACCGAGGCCCAGGTCCTTGTCCTTGCACAACCACTCTACAGACAGAATACAATCACCAAATTAAAAAAAGTGGTTCCCAGCACAATCGTAAGCAGCGACCAATAAATTTCAACGAACAACAACAATCTCGGTTAAGGCCACCACACCTGTGCCACTTGAACTTATCGTTGGCCATGTCAAGAACATAAAGATCATCCGTGGAATGCCCAGCTGGACCAATGCCACCCTTTTAATACAGCAAAAATTGATCAACATCAAAGCTCACACTCACTTACAATCCACCCAAAGACCATAAACCTCACCTGAAAAACCACCATAGTGCCCACTGCAGCTGCGGCGTGCGCCGCCCTGGGAGACGGTGGCTCACCAGCTGGCCTGATCCTGTAAAATTCACAAAACCATCAACAACAATCAATCAGTAAAACTAAGATCACACTCCACTTCCACAACCGAAATAAAGTCCGAAAACTAAAGCACAAATGTGAAGTGAACAATTACCTAGTCCACTTTCTAGTCAGAACATCGTAGGAATGAACAGAATTGGTCACACCAGCTAACCCTACATTCACATGACAACCCAAATAAAATTCAGCAAAACATTCAAACTTGAAATTCAGAATGAGCTTGTTTTGAATAAGAAATGAAAGAGTAAAGAGCAACGCAACTGATGCCGGGGGCGGAGGAGGCGGCGCCGCCTTCAATGGCGGTGGCGCCACCGAAGAGAATAAGACGGGGGCCGTGGGTCTTGGTGGCGGCGACTGCGGTGAGCGTGTGAGCACATCGCGGGCCGGGCGCGTCGTCGTCAGTATCCCAATAGGTCTCGAGAGTACGGTAGGTCGGAGCCGGGTAGAGCCATGGCTTCGAACTCATCGAAACCGAAAGAGAACCAGACCCGGCAGCTCCAGAGAGAAAGCTATAGACTAGACTTAGCTGAGCTTAATTGGAATCGTTGATTTGATCTGAGGAGATTCTAGGCTGGTATAGTAACAAGTATGAATGTAGGAATGGAATGAATAAGGAAAGAATGGTGAGGATGATCGTTGTGGTGGTTCCGAAGGGGGCCCGAGCTGAGGCTCCGGACCCAGTTCGATATTTTTTTTTGTCGGGGGAGGGGGATTGGCTGAATAGCTGTTTGTTTTTTGGATGGGTGTTGAATAGAGTCAACGTCTTTTGTATTTTTTTTTTTTTGAGTGAGTGGGTGAAGGAGTAGATGATGGTGGTGAGGGATTTTTGGGTATGAAAAGCTATATTTTTGCTGCACACAAGGTGGGGAGATTAGGGGCAGTGACGGCCGGAAATGGTGAGATTACGGAGATAGTTAATTCACTTGTTTATGCTATCCGTAGGTAAGCATCTATGTACTTAAGTTTGGCGTCATATCCTAAGAAGCACGGAAACACGGGGCAAGCCACTATGAAACTGCGACAGAAACACGT
Organism: Argentina anserina; assembly: GCF_933775445.1. Lineage (NCBI taxonomy): Eukaryota > Viridiplantae > Streptophyta > Magnoliopsida > Rosales > Rosaceae > Argentina > Argentina anserina. Next base: position 21,104,798 of record NC_065873.1, on the reverse strand, counting down.
TTCCAAAACACTGCGTTTCCAAAAACAAGTCGCCGGCCCTCCCTCCATCTTGTTGATATCTAGATCTCTCATTATATTTGTGTTATTTCGAGTGTAGAACACTAAGTTATTTAAGATTTTGAGTTACTTAAACTAAAAATTTGTTATTATGTTTATTATTTTGTATAATTATATTTTTTTATATTTTTTTATTTCAACATTTCCAAAACGTATCCGCTTCCTAAAAAATTTTAAAAAAACGTTTCCGCATACCCGTACTCAATTCTGTGCAGCCTAGGTCATATCTAAAGAGAAGCAACTTTCTTAAAGACGCCTTAGCGAAAGCTAAGCATCCATCTACCATAAGTTGGTTGTAAATAACTCAGTCGGTCATGTTTTTTTCTTGATAATTGAATATCAATTGTGTTATAGTGAGCGTTTTGTAATTTCTTTTATTGTATTAAGAGAATAACTGTTAATAAACTAGAAATAAAAACATCCAAAGAAAACTAAACTAAGCGAAAATGGTAGTAGTTTTCATACCTTATGCGAGGAGTAACTTTCCTTCATATTATAAGGTGACAGGTGAAGATCACTATCATGCCCAATTCAAAGGAATGAAGCAAATGAAATGGATGGCTTTCAAACTCTAGCTTTGCGCCTTTGCCAATAAAAGCCTTCCCCAGCCAAGAAGAGTAGATACTGTAGTAGCATTGAGCCAAATTGGTTACGTCCACATGGGCAGCTGGTCTTTTTTTTTTTCTTCTAGAAATGTCATCTATTTCCAAAGAAAGGTTTTATTCTCTCCTCTAGCGTCATGGACACGTAAAATATAGAAGACCATATCAAAGTGGTCACATTCTTTGATATTGTAGTTGTTCTTTCCCTCTTTCACACCAGTGTCCCCAAATTTAAGGAAATTGGGCAGAAAGAATGTAAGAAATGGCCAACCCTACAGACCTACACTAAAGGGTGCCACCATCATGAAAGATTCATGTCCAAACCAATAAATCAAATATTGTTTCGGGAGAATTATTATCTTTATGTGTGTTTTAGCCTTATTAGGTTTCTTGTTAGATATAGATTCGCATCTCTGTAATAGATTAGGACTCCGAATCCTGCGGGATTCAGGTGATATAATGCATATATATAGGCTCCTATATCATTCAATAATATACAATTTTTTCATCATGCATCACGTTATCAGCACGTAGTTCTAACCCTACGTTCCTAGGTCTAGAACCCTAATTTCTGGAAAATTTCTTTCTGTCATGCAAAAATTTCGACGGAAGATGAAGCAAATTTTCCTTCTGCTGAAAAAAAATCGTAGAAAAAAAAATAAAATCGGTTTTGACCTAGGGCACCCAGGAATTCGCTCTAGGCACCCCGCCTTCTTCTCCGGTCGACTTGCTGGCGAGCCCCTCCCCCCCCCCCCCACATCCAAATCGCATCTGCATCGTCGAGAGATCTAGCGTCGCCAATCCGGCAACTCAGCCATGTGCGCGCCTCCCTCTACAGCTAAACCCAGAATCCGACGACGACAGCCCGAGCGTTACACCATGGACGACCCCGCACCGCAACCCAGGCGATGACGCGCCGACGATGAAACCATTCCCAGATCGGAGCTCGCGCTTGGACTTCGACGTTGGTCGAGCCTCCACGATCGTCGCCACGCTCATCGCCATCTCCGACACGGACTGACGACCCGGATTTGCAGGATCTGACCCATGTCCCGGTTCCTATGCCCGACTGAGCCCAGCAGCCCCTTTTGGGCCTATGGCCTGCCGAGCCCAATAGCCATTTCGGCTTCATACTATATTTTCTTTTCCTTTTTCTTATTTTATTATTTAAATGTTCATTGACACGTTTTTATTTCTATCGATATTTCACGTGCTCGTATAGGAAAAATCATTGCTCATCGTACTATGGTGATGACATTCATGCCGAGATGGACGATACTTTTATCATCTACATACGATTTCGATCGTATCCTCACAAGATTTTTATGTCATCGGACGAAGATCGATTTGCAGAACAATTTAATTATATGCAGTCTATTTGGCAAACCAATAAGTATGTTTTTCTTAAAGTTTCTACTTTTGAACATATATATAAATTATCGGGCGCTATTAGCCTTCTTCATGTCTATTTTCCGGTCTTATAATGCCGATGAGACCAAGGAGGGATATGATTCCCTTCTTGGTCGAGTTTTTCGTGTGACGGTTTTGGGGGAGTCACGTTATTATTTAAAGGGAAGAAATCGATTTCATGTGGTTGTTTGAGTACACCGCTATTTTGGGCGATCAAGAGAATCGCTGATATGCATCGATTATTTTGTGACCATATACATCACAACCCTTCTAATTCCGGTTACATACTTGAATAGTTTCAATTATTCGAAACCTATACAACCCTCGTTTCTTATGGATGCGTCGCCATCGCGACTGTTAGTTGAATGTTTGAGTTTTCTTAAACTCATGTCTATAAACGATAATCTCAAGGTCTATGTACTCATTTATTTGAGTTGAAATCCATTACTCTGAAGCAGCACTATTTGCTGACAAAAGATCCCAAAAATAACACATTTTATGGACACACTTAAAGTGATTCTATAAACGTCTATGACGTTGTATTACCAGAGTTGACCTTGAAGCATGCTCCACATCCAAGAAACACATGCCATTTTTGGCACCTGTATCTATTTCTTGAGGGAATTTTGGAGATGGAAACGTAACATTCTTTCATTCTCAGGTAAGCAAATTTTTGAGCCTCAGGCTAAGGCTCTACCCGATCTGATATGCAAGATTTTATTGCCCGGACCTTTGATTAGTCAATCTATTTTGACTATGTTTTATGCTTACTATTTTTGAAGTATGACGTTGGCATTGCCATGTTACTTGCTCGACTTTAGCTTAAGTCGTTTATTGAAATTGGAAGCTTATTTGTGTTGTATTAAATATTAGCATATTCAATAAAATTTCTCGTATTCCTTGTTTACAAGATGATCTCGTGAGAATTTTCTTTGCCTTGAGTTAGCATGAATGGTCAACCTTTGCAACTCACGTAGTTTTTAAATTGGCCGATTTTTCGTCGTTTCTCTTCATTTTTCCGGCATATTTCCAGCAATTTTTACTGCCACGTTTTCCCAGTCCAAATTTCACCCGGTTTTGAGTTATTTTGACATGGTTTTCCGGTTAATTTTCCGCTTTTCTCCAAGTTGTTTCATAGCTCAAACGATTTTATTATTATTAGTGACCACCCGCACCAATTGGATGGTTTTCCACCCTAATTGTTTAGTATTCAACTGCTCTAATACCATGTTTTTCCAACTCTTAAGTTGAAGAATGTAGTTCTATTGTCATGTGATACATTCGATAGGATTGTCATGTGTTTCAATCCCCCCTCTTACAATATCCTACGGTGTATTGTCTACATAAATTCACCGCGTCGTTGACTCTCTTAATCTTCATTTTGAGAATGTTCCGCCGTGAAATCGAGTGTCTTGCTAATTGTGTAACCACCCACACTATCCTACGGCGCAGGTAGTTGTTTTACGGATCTCGTGCGGAGATTGTGTTCTATATCTTCGTGCCTTGCTAAGTTTTAAAGGCCATACATGCCAATGATGAATTTTTTATCTTGGTATTTGTGTTAAGAATGGAAAGGAATAAATCTGTTTGATTTTATTGACAGTAGCGTTTTCAAGCTTAGACAGTAGCTTTGTTAGCCTGCGGACATAGTTTTGCTTGCTTGCAACAGTAGCTTTATGTAACTCAAGATTCTTTGAATCATGGGTTCGGTTTTATTGTATCCTTGGTTTTAACATGATCATTTTTTTGGTCATTTTGAACGAGATATGATGATTCGATTTCTTTGAAATTCACATGATCATCTATTTTTCATGTTCACAAAGTGATTGGAGAACCACCTCACCCGTGCTTCACACGGTGAGGCCGTGCTTATCCGTGCCATGCACGGTGAGGCCGAGCCTGCCTCTCTCGGCGGCTCCATGGCATTCAGGCCGTCAGTGATGGCATCCCCTCCTTCACAGAAACTTGTGATGTCTCCCATATTTTCTAATGTCTCCATGGCAATCTCTGATGCCCATCGCTCATTTTGCAAACCTTGTTCTCTTGATATATTTCAAAGAAGTTCTTATTTACTAAGGCTCTTACCGGGAACATTCCATTCTTACAAAGTATTTAAGGTGACATTAGTGGACCATATCCAACTGAATGCGGACATTTTTCGGTATTTTATGATATAGGTTAAGAGCATCGATGCGTTGGTCACATGTCGCTTTGCTTTCCACATTGAAAGTTGCATTTGCTAAGTTTTTTAGCTATGATCATCATCATAAGGGCTCACCACCCTTCCCATCCTCTCAACTCCATTTGATTAGATACCGTTGGAGAGTTCACATCCACGACTTTTGATGATTTTGTTTTGCATGTCTACTTGGATCGTCGTTGAACATATTATTCCTCATGTTCATTCACTGTATGATCCAGCAGAGCTTAGACTTGGTTATGGGTACTAATCTGCCGATATTTGCATGGGCATATGTAATGATGTTGCATGTAGCGACACTTATTCGTTTCAGACCCACACTTGCCAAGCGTTTAGTGCGTACCACATGGTTACTAGATACGATCCCAACGTTCTTTTCACTAAACACATTTGGTAAAAGTTGTTTATGTGCCTCTATTGTCGTAATCTCAATGGGTCTACTTGAAACGATTAAGTATTTTGGTTGGTTATGATTTAGGAATTACCAACACTTGTCCGTTATTTCCAATCTACAACCGTGGATCTCTATCCTGCGATTTTAGCATACGGTCACTTTGTTGAGACATAATTCTCGTCGTTAGGGGGAGATATGGAATGCTCTCATTTCGGTTTTAACGCCAGGAATTGACGTGGTGTAGCACTATGTCTCATTAAGATCACGCACTGCTCTGAGTAAGCAATAAGTGCAACGCATTATCAACCTTCAGAAAGTCAAAAGATTCGATACTCAATGACTTTACCGATATTTCGAAAGTGACGAGATCGCACATAAATGTTGTTATGTGCCGTAAGGTTGGAACTCTTAATATATGGGAGAATTTCATATGACATGGTCCTAACACCGTTGGCACCATCCCTGACAGTAGGAAGGAAGCCGGCGATGGCACCATCGTACGTTGTGATGTTGTCGGCGCCCGTGGTATTGCACCACAAAATAAGGGCGGCAAACGCAAAGAAGGACTAGTAAGGGTCATAGGTTCGGTCTTGGCTCCTGCCTAGATGAGGGGGAGATCGTTATTCTCTGGAATCAAAACCAAAAAGAAGCGAGGTGCGTAGGCACAAGTATTTCGTCCATCATCAAGAGATATTCTCTAAACATGTGCATCAACTAAGTTTCTATGGGACGCTACAGACTCTTTTTGTTGATGTTAGAGAAAAAAAGAAATCTCTCAATTAATCGTATAACCGCGCGCATGTGTTTAATGGATTGATGATTGATGATGTATTCGCTTATGCTCTTATTCCGTTGTAAAGTATCAACGATGAGCAACTTGACCGAAGTGGAAAGAATCAATACAGGCTGAATTAGACTTGTTATGTTGGTCGTTGTTCATAAGTGTAATGAGAGAGATGAAGTCATGCAATATTTGCAGAACTTATGGCGCAAAGATTGTCTCATTATCCTAGTATTAACTACGATGAGTTATATTCTCTCGTTATGGACATAATTGTTTTCCCCTACTTGATCAGTAGTAGTGTCCATGAAAACTGATTTGCAGCATATGATAATGGTCATTGCATATCTGTAAAGGGATCTTGACGCAGATATGAGAGTGTCCGAAGGACTTTAAATGTCTTCAGACCACGAAGAGCTTATGTAATCAGATTGCGACATTCGAGAGAACGTAGTACAATCGGTTGCAAGAACTCATACACATATGTGTTCATATGAATGCTTATTCTTGATTCTCGATTCCGTCTAAGTAAAGATGATGAAGAGATTCAATGAGCTATAGATTCATATATGTAAGTGTTGTTGGGAGACTATTTCTTTCATTATGACATGATTAACTATGCGCCTATGCATCGTCATTGGACTTGCATTGCTCCCTTAACATGGGTTTAGTTCTATATTTAGTGAACCAACACAAATTATATCCACACCAACGCCGCCAGCAGCTCCAGCAACTTCAACGTACGCCTTGATGTAGCAGTCGACACTGGTAGTGTAGAGGATGCGTACGGTTCCGTCTCGGACCAAAATCAGTCCTTCATTGGTCAATTCCCTCATTTCTTTGTGAAAGACACATTGAATGTGACAAATCAGAATCTGTCCAGTTTCGTAGGTCAATTTCAACGAGACTTATAAGAAAGCTAGCTTAATTAAAATGGTGAAATTGGTACCGTTGGAAAGGTTTATGTGTCTACTTTCCAGAGACACCAACCATTTGTTCATACCTATCATATTGAGTGAGTTATGACCGGTTTAGCAAAGTATGACAGTTCTGTCCGGAATTTGCAAGTCAATCAACTTCGATAGAGCACTGTAAACTGCTCTGATCGAATTAGGTTGTGAACTTTATGTCATTGGAAAACCACGGGTGTCTACTTTCCAAAACATTTTACGGTTCGCTGATACCTATTTTCACGAAGAAGTTATGGTCGTTTAAGTGAGTGAATGTCATTCTATCCGAGAATCTAATTTTCATTGCAAACTCTTGTTTTGAGTTGTTATGCAATCGTGTTTCCTAAGATCTAAATTTGGCTAAGTATAACATGTATGATCTAAGGATGTGTGACTAGATTAATGATTAATCATTGGCCCAAGACTACGTTTGAGAAGCATGTAATGAACGTTGTATACGTTGTTCTTTGTACTCTATGATTATGGCACTAATCAGGAAAAGTTGTTTCATAGACTTCAGGGGGAGTCTACCTCATATGATGCTATCAAATATAGTCGGTGTGTTGTGCTCTTTTTCCCTTCGATCAAGCTTTTGTTTTTACCCAAGAGGTTTTTATTTTGCTTGACAAAGTTTTTACCGAGACAACGATGTGTGCACCATGCAACCTAGACATGCGACATAAGGGGGAGTGTTCCGGAAGAATTATTATTCTACATTTGTGTGTGTCTTAGCCTTATTAAGTTTCCTGTTAGAGATAGATTCGCATCTCTGTAATAGATTAGGACTCTGAATCCTACGGGATTCAGGTGATGCCTATATATAGGTCACTATATTATTCAATAATACACAATTATTTCATCCTGCATCAAATACCCCTTTTTATTGCCACTGCAAAAAGACTGAAAGAGATAACCATACGGTGGAAACAGCAACATATCAGTACATGCTTCTGCTAAAATTGTACCCAACACCCCATGTTTTTGCTGTTCTTTCACCTCTAAAACATTGCACATGCTCATCTATCACAGAGCCACCGGAAGCCTTTTCAGAGTGCAGAAGGCCAATAGATTCTGCAAGATTACCATGCCAATGTCATTGTTTGGTAACGATCAGAGACGTCATCTGGAACTATTTTAGCTGTTAAGACAAAATTTTGGACGAGGGGCAAAAGTTAATGGCATGAGGCTTGATCAGGGGCAGGGATTCAGAATTTTTTGTGAGCCTTGTTGATTTCTACAATTACTTCCGATGTGAGCTCCACCCTACATGCATCAAGAACTTCCTGCAGTTGCCATGTATGGGTTGCTCCAAAGATAACACTAGCAACCAGAGGGTGACTCAACACGAAGGCTGCCATATCATGATTCAAAAGTTTAGAAACTGAATGGTGTGCAAGGTCAAATTGTATATACAATAACGAAAGGAACAACAGCCATGAGCCATCTATAAAGATAGAAACAAGAGAGGGAGAATATAACAAGTCTTGAAAAAAGTAATTAGCTCATGCAATTATAGTGTGCAATCATACTGCAATATATGTGAATGAAAGCATACTGTGATGCCTCCTGGTAAAGATACATACTTTCCATCTATGATTACAGGATTAAAAGGTTTTAAAGCATCAATAAAGAATAAGATGATATGAAAGAGAATTAAAATGTACCAACTGCAAGAGATACTGGATGAAGGCCGTGCTTTTCTGCAATATTAATGTATTCCTGTGACAGCAAGGAAATGAGAGCACATTAGTAAAGTCAACATGTTGTAGACTTGTAGTGAAAACACAGTGCTTGTGTACCATGTACCATGCTTGCTGCTCTTATGGAGGGTTTAGATAAGTTGTATCTGGACTCCCCTTCTGAATACTTTCCTGAGATGCAGAAAATAAAAGTCCACCTTGACACAAGTTGACAATTTGACTGGAGAAAATTCTTACATAAAAATATGTGACAATTCTGAGGATTGACCTCTGAAAAGGTTCAACCGGGCATCTGAATGACCCCCTTCTGGTGCAAAATACTTCCCAGAGAGTATGCCCATTGCAAGGGGGCTGTAAGCTAATAAACTGACCCTGAAAAGTTCAATGGACGGGAGATCATCATTATAAATGTGACAGATAATATTTCTTAGTAAAAGTACATTAATCAGATTTACATCCTAAATACATAATTGGATTTAACACATTTTCATTTAATCTGGTGCAATTGCAGGAGAAGTAAAAGTATAATGCTTGCTAGTTGCTACTCTACAATGCCTGCTACTCTGCCTAAAATCAAATTGTGTATTGAATTCATGCTGAAATACTTCAGCACCATAATTTTAGATTTACTTAACTTATCAATTTGTCGAGGTTTAAGTGGAATAAATTTTCTTTAACATCTTACAGTTGATGAATAGTTCAATTATAACTTTATCTATAAACCAACATCTGAAGTACCTCTCATGATGACAGCACTCAGCCAATCCAGAATCAAAAGTTCGGCATAACAAGCTGTATGAGTTCTATCAATAAAATAAGCTGTATTAGTCTCAGATATCAAAAAATGACTATTTGAGTAAGCGCTAGAGAGACACCAGCAGGGAGGGCACAAAAAGAAAGCAAGACTAAGCCATGCAACCTGCAGAGTTACAATCTTTGGAAGGCGAGTCTCTTTCAGCCACCTGAAGGAACTTCATCACACCATATGCTGTTTCGTTACTGAGACCAACGTATCTGACCTGCAAAACCAAAAGTCCCACTCACATGGGGAATCCATGTTCTTAGAACACTGACAACAAAAGCATCAAGCTGAACAACTTATAAACAATTTTGGAAGAAAAGGCAACAGAATGAAACTAACCTTACCAGCATCAACAGCTCTCCCAAGAGCATCAAGTTGTTCCTCTATAGAAACGGAACCAAATTGCATGGTTGGATCGTATTCAGTTTCTCCAAACATTGGGACATATCTACAAAAGCAATCACTACATGACTTCAAGTGCTACAAAGAACCAATATACATATTCAATCACAACGGTTCCTTGTCCATGTATATATAGTCACATTGACACATTGTGGTGAAGCATTTATAATATACATTGCATGTGACCAACAATAATTTCCGTAAACATATAAACAAGGATCTACGTACAAACCGGTCAGGCCAATGTAACTGATAAAGATCAATGTAATCCGTCTGCAATCGCCCTAAACTGCACCAAAACAATCCACAACTCATCGGTCAGCTTATTATAATCACCAATTGTTCAAAGATTGAAACAGAATTACAAATGACTGCTTGAACTTACCTGCCGTCGATAGCCTCAGTGATATTCCTTGCATCCAAGCACTTAGGTCCATCTCTTATCCAAGTCATCTGCCCAGATGGTCCTGTCACCTGCATTGAAACAAAGCTAACATATCAAAACTCGAAACCAAGCTGAACTGCCGGATTGAATATGACAGTAATTGGCCAATTGAACGACCTTGGTAGCCAAAACGATACCGTCTCGAGGAACGTTGCGATCTTTTATCCAACGGCCGAGATACTCCTCGCTCCTGCCCTGCGTCTCGGCTCGCTGAACCACCGGGTACATCTCCGCGGTGTCGAAGAAGTTGATTCCGGCGCGGTAAGCTTTGTCCAGGATGCGAAACGACTCCGGCAGACTGTTCTGCTCGCCAAAAGTCATCGTTCCTGGCCACATTTTCATCTTTGAGATAAAGAACTGGCAAACACCAATAGGAATCCAAGACAAAGAAACAGAGTCGAACCCAAGCAGAGCCTTGAAACATTCAGATTCGGAGCCAGGTTGAACACCGGCACGGCCATTGGGTCTACTGAATTTAAGCCAAGATAAACATATTGAAGTCGCTATTTTCACCCACAAAATATGTAATTTCACCCAAAATTACTGCAACTTTACAGTAGTCGTTTTAACTTTTAACCATCGTTTTTTATGGTGTAATTCGTTTACAGTGTTGATTAATAGTTTTAGGGTTTAGTGATTGGGGATTTTCAGGTTGCACAGAAAACAAACAGATATAGATCGTCGACAAACATGAATCATTCATCAAAATCCATCCATATTTATATTTCACCAAGAATTCCCCAATTTTATGTATACAACCAAATAAGTCAAGAACCCTAAAACTCCTGCGACGCGGATCCAATGTCACCCTTGCCCTTGCCAGTCTTCTTGGGCAGCAGATTCTGATGAATATTAGGCAAAACTCCACCATTAGCAATAGTAACAGCCCCCAAAAGCTTGCTCAACTCCTCATCGTTCCGAACCGCCAGCTGAATGTGCCTCGGAACGATCCGATTCTTCTTGTTGTCCCTTGCCGCATTTCCGGCGAGCTCAAGCACCTACACACCGATCAAACAGATTCACATTATTGCAAATTCATTGAATCCAAATCATCGAGGAAATCGGAAGGGGGTTAGGGACGAACCTCGGCGGCGAGATACTCGAGGACGGCGGAGAGGTAGACGGGAGCGCCGGCGCCGACGCGCTCGGCGTACTTGCCGGATTTGAGGAAGCGAGCGATACGGCCGACGGGGAACTGGAGGCCGGCTTTGGAGGAGCGGGAGACGGCTTTGGTGGCCTTAGGCTTGCCGCGGCCGCCCTTGGAATTTGGGGAAGTCAATATCGGAGAATTGGATTGAAACCCTAAGGAGTGAGAGTGGAGGAGTGTGATTTGCAGGTGTGATGGTGAAAGGGTTTGAGGGAGGAGGATGGTTTATATAGGAGGGAGGAGGCCAAGGGTGGTTTCGTCTGATTGGCGGTGAGGGTGAGGTGTGGATTGCCAGCGTGGAAATGAGATTTTGGGGAGAATGAAAATTCTTTGAAATGATTTCCGTGTAGGAGGGGAAAGATGGCTGAGCCTTACTCTCATTTTTCTTTTATTATTAATTATTTTGCTGAAAAAAAATTCATTCAAGTCAATTGATCAAGGAATTCCATTGAACAAATGTCAAATTCTTTTTCAACAAAAAAAAAAGTGGAACAAAAGAGTCTTTACAGCACCAAAGAATAAGACTTGGCAAGGAAGTCCATTCTGTCATTTATAGCTCATTACAGCTCATTCAGGTCGCATGAAGCAAGCTTAATACAACTAAAACAATTTTATCTTTAGGGATTTCTTCAGCTATTATAATAATGTTTTTTTTTTGTGATTCTAATTTGTAATTGAGTGCGGTTATTGTCACCCATAGTCTACATTTTTTCACCCCATATCAATTAATTTATTGAAAGATTGTAATGTCATAATGTAAAATTACTGTAATAGACTGAACAACTTATTAAATTATATATTTTTTGTTTATTTACAAAAAACACAAATATACATATTAAGCCCTAATTTTGTATCAAGGATTCGTTTTCAATCTTTCTTTTTTACCTAACTAAATTATGTTCATTCATATATGTATAGGGGAGGGTACTATTGTACGTGATTATATATTATTTACAAAACATAGTTACAAGTAGTAGTAATTAATTGTAAACTTTTTTTTTAAATAGAGATTGTCAAAATAAATTTGAAATACAATCAGAAAAAATTAGAATTGAATAAAAATTATGTAGGTAAGAAGAGAATGTGGGTGACAAAGCAAGTTTAAAATTGAAAAAAAAAATTTATGTTGGGTGAAAAAAAATTATTGACAAAAAGGGCAATTTGAATACTATAAAATGGGTGAACAAAGTGATTTAGAAATTAAAAAATATATAATTATGGTGAAAAGAGAATGTGGGGTGAACATAATAGACTGTAAGAGACAATAGCGGCATCATTTATAATTTTTATAAAACTACCTCTATGTTTAGTTATTGTTTATTTATCTTTCATAAAAGTTGAATTGAATTACGATGTGATTAATTTTTTATTTAAGTGGGCTAAATCAGAATCTATTATTTTTGTGGCCCAATTAATATGACCTGATAAATTCTACCCCTTAACCTAACACGTTAAATTGTATAAACTCCTATCAATCTGATAAGAAGGGGTTTCCTGGATTGGTTGCCATGAGAGGTGAAAAAAGCAGAACCAGTACGTCCAATTCTCTTGGTGCCTCCTTGAATATTTGTGATCTTCCCGACTGCTTTTTAATTGAAATTCTCTGTCGCCTACCTTGCAAGTTTTATACACGATGCAAGTGCGTGTGCAAATCTTGGTCGACTCTCATCTCCCATCCTAACTACAAAAGACGTCGTGCTCTCTATCTCCGATACAATTGTCACGACCCTCCCATGGTCCTCAAACATATACTTGGCAGAGAATAATTGTTTACAATTGATTCAAAGCAGGCTCTTCCGGAGTTGGGAGAGCACAGGATTTGAAGGAGTCGGCCATCCTTGATCGTATAGCGGCCGACTCCAGTACTTAAGTTAGACCATGACAACAGCAGCTGCTGCTGCTCAACACATGAACAAGAATCATAGATTATGTGGTTCCCCTTGCATTGCCTCTTTTCTCTTCTCATAACTAGTTTGTAGTAGATATCTTTCTTCTGATAATCGAGCACCAAGATTTACCTCTTGATCAGTTGTACATATTTCTACATCTCTGCTAGTTTATTGATTATACTTCTTAATTCTTATAGCCCAGAAACTTCGATCTCACAGCAGAATTAAGACTCAGATCATATTGGTAGAAACAATGACCGCAGTTATTCACAAATTTGGACAGCACCTTACAATAGAAACATAAATGAGATGAATATGTTACTGCAGTTCACCAAAAGCAAATAAGGTAAAAGATTAGAACCAACGAGTGATGTTGTATCGAAGTTCAGAACATTTATTCCTAAAGATCACAACTTTTCAAGATTGAAAGATGCACAAACCACAAATTGGCAAAATCAAAAGCAAAGCCATAACTTGGAAACTGATATTTTCATTCCACCAAAAGAAACCCAATACATAACAGCGAGTTAACTGTTCTGTAGCTTGTAACCAGGGGGGGGACCTAATCTAACAACATAACCCTACTACTTCTTCCCCTACAAACAAACCTAGCCCGATCTAGAATTCCTGAGACATAGATCCAACTTCTCCCTTCCCTTTAGCGTTCTTCTTCGGCAGCAGATTCTGATGAATGTTGGGCAGAACACCTCCATTCGCAATCGTCACAGACCCCAGAAGCTTAGTGAACTCCTCATCGTTCCTCACAGCAAGCTGGATGTGCCTCGGAGTGATCCGATTCTTCTTGTTGTCCCTGGCAGCATTTCCAGCCAACTCCAGAACCTAATCAACAGATCAAACAATCAGCTAACAAATCACGCAATAAGAAAAAGCCCCAAATTACAAAGTAGACCAAAACGGCGAATAACCTCAGCGGCTAGGTATTCAAGGACGGCGGAGAGGTAGACAGGGGAACCGCTGCCGACGCGCTGGGCGTAGCGGCCGTTCTTGAGGAAGCGGGCGACTCGGCCGACGGGGAACTGGAGGCCGGCCTTGGTGGACCTGGAGATGGATTTGGTGGTCTTGGTTTTTCCTCGGCCGGCTTGAGCGGTTGTGGCGGTGGCCATGGTGGTGGAGATCTGGAGAGTTTGGGGTTGGAGTTTGAGAATTGGTGAAACTGGAGAGTGTGAGATTTGTGAGGAAGAGTGATGGGGTGTGGTGGGTTTACATAGAAGGGGAAGAGAGCGTTGTGATTGGTTGGAGTTGTTTGGTGCGGATCGCCAGCATGGCAGGGCGGGTGGTTTAACACTTTTAAAGCGGGAACTGAAAATTCCAAATGAATTTGAGAATTTAGTTCAAGTTCAAATTTGCAACGGCGTCGTTTCATGCGCTGCTGGAGTGCTGGTTCTGATTGGGTTTTTGAAATTTTGTTGGGTCGATTGACCGGCATTTACCCATTAATTAATATTTGTATGGAAGTTAATTGTGATCATAACCTCCGATTATTTATTATTATTTTCATAATTAATTTTTAATTTTATTTTTGTATTTATTTTACCTTTTATTTTACAGTCCATATGTTTTTTTTTGTGAAAAACTGATGACAAAATGGTAGATATGTCAGTTTGTAATTTAGTGGTACTCTCAATGCTCGTTTTATAGTAGTAGAAATAGAAATACAGGATAATAATAATCCAAGTCAATTAAGACTATACAACAAGACTATCATTTTAGAGTCGATGAAAATGAGCCTTCAATGTCTAAATTTTCAACCAAATAATGATACCAAACCCCAAATTATACTGGAACCCCAAATGAATTAGAAATAAACTGTGGTTATACTGGAAGACTGTAAGTGTAAGAAGAACATGAGATCATTAGATTGTAATTTAACACCAACAATGCATATATTTGTAACATATGAAAGATTTTTTAGGGTGCCTATGTTTGATTGATTTTGTTGTCTGAAGCTGTCAATGTTGGATTGCGTAGCTTTCATTGTCGCAATAATAGAGAGAATCGGGGATGAGAACGGTGTAAATGAGACATCCATATTACAATGTCGATGTAAATGTTGTTATCGAACAGTAAGACTATGAAACACCATCTCTCGATCATATATGAAGTTAATACAGATACAATCCAAGTGTGAACTCCTGATCGACCGCTCCAATATTGGTAATCTAAAGTTGAATGTAAGTATATTATCATTGTATGATTCTCTTGCATCATCATACAGAGACTATGAAACACCATCTCTCGATCATATATGAAGTTAATACAGATACAATCCAAGTGTGAACTCCTGATCGACCGCTCCAATATTGGTAATCTAAAGTTGAATATAAGTATATTATCATTGTATGATTCTCTTGCATCATCATATATATATATCCTTGTTGGCTTGTTATAGAAGGAAGTCCCTGGCTCAAATGTCCGCTAGCTATCTCCTGGGTGACTGGGCTGCCTTTCCAGATTTAATCAATTGATTTCATTTAAATGATTTAATGGTGGAAGGACTCAATGTCTCAATCCCTCTCTATATTATATTGCCGTGGATGCACATATGCTTGTAGTTGGTTCTGTTGCTGCGTTATATTCTAACAAATCCCAGGTACGTACGATCAAAGTTTTCAACGTGAAAGATGCACCAACTTGGTTTAATTATTATAATTCTATATCGTTTATATAAATCCCAGATCATTAATCTTCTACCAATTGAATTTTGTAATTGAACTTTGACAAGTTCTGTAAGAGCCCACTCTCCGAGAGCCCAATTCAAATTTGGTTACGTGTCTATTAATGACAGGTTAGCTAATTAGATCCAGATAGTAGTTAAGCTCAGAGACGTTAGGAAAAATAGGGTAAATCTGACTTGTACTTTACTCCATTGACTACACGTGTGAAGTCGTCAAATTTGGGACTGAAGGTTGTAAGGAAGCCATTTTTTGGGAAATCTCAAAGCAGAGGTTGGAGACACAGAAGAAGAAGAAGAAGAAGAAGAAGAAGAAGAAGATGATGATGATGATGATGATGATGATGATGATGATGATTATGATGAAGAAGAAGATGATGATGATGACGAGGCTATTATTAAAGACAAGAAATTCTCGAATTAACTTTTTTTTGGCATTCCCGGTTGTTGTGTATACTCCACCACTTGACGATTCCCATAAAATCTCAAATTCTAATCATTTTCACTTGATTCCAGCTGCATAGGAGTGCCTAGCATGTGGGGGAATAAATTTTCAGCTTTGGCCCCCTACTTGCTTGACCGGATCCAATGATTAAAACCCAAAGTAACTTGATACTTGACAAAATAAAAGTCACTACGCATGCTCAGGTTGTGGGGGAACATGATATAACTTCTCCTCCCACTACAATATGAATTGAG
Source organism: Argentina anserina (assembly GCF_933775445.1). Lineage (NCBI taxonomy): Eukaryota > Viridiplantae > Streptophyta > Magnoliopsida > Rosales > Rosaceae > Argentina > Argentina anserina. The sequence goes on along the minus strand of NC_065873.1, from coordinate 21,088,628 downwards.
GGCCAAGGAAGTAATGCATATATATTCATAAACTTTGGAGATACATAAGGGGGATCGAAGGATAGAATGATGACGAGCAATCACTGAATGAAGAAGGAGATCATTGTAACGGTAACAAGTATCAATCCAATTTATATTTCTTACACCTGCTTAGATCGACATTGACTTGGGCGTCGGAGTGTCTTTCTGTTTTACAGGTACCTCTCACCCAAAATCTATCATGATGGTTGCGTCTAGAGCTTTTTGAAGATCAAAGGAGTGAGATTTTTGTTGGACGATTTCTCTTTCGAAATTTTTATGCTCTAACATTTAACGACGTTTGTTGGAAATTGAGCAAAAGGCCGTACGTGAAATAGTTGAAAAGCCATGGGAGCAGCCATCAAAACAGGGGCGCGAGGAGATCCCTCATTGACTGATAAGCTTAAATTCTCAATTTTTGTTGCTTGTTTGTTTATTATATATTATCTGACCTAATTATAGCATGTTTAGTGAGCACTACTTGAGACTTGTGAGTATATAGGAACGGAGCAAAAAACCCTAATGCAGTCATCTAGAAGTTGGGGACGCGGACAAGACGACGATCGATGAACGACACAACTTGATGAACGACGCAACTCACGCGGGCAGTGATCCTACCTCAATAACATCAGACCCGGACCTGAGTGAAGCCAATGAGGCAATAGACTTAAGGGCACCAAATACATGGCATCTGATCTCATGCATGGTTGCATATTATGGTGTATATATGTGTCATATTATGTGAAATTATACTGATGTTTTACCTTATTGAGCACATTATACAATATATATTAATGTAGAATAACTTTAAAACAATGTGTACTTGTTATTTCTATATTATCTAGACATGATATGGGAAATTGGTATATAAACCATTCATCTCTCTCATACATGGGATTACTAATTAACAAGTTATATGTGGTATTAGAAAAAACATTGATATATTGCATATATAATTTAATAAACTGAATTATAAATAATTATAAAGCATAAACCAAACAACTCTAATAACGAAGAACACGAAAAGAAATTCGACCAAAATACCGAACGATTGGTGATGGAAGAATTAGTCGAGACGTGTGTGATACCACACTATTCTTAAGACGTTTACGCCTCCTCTACCGGTGCAAGGATGCTTGGCACTTGTCTCCCAGGATACAACGACTAAACAGTTCTAGAAAGTTGCACTACTAACTAGAACCCTCAACGAACTCGGAAGGTACCTCTTTCTATCACCAGAGAACAACTAAGAACTTTGAGAGTGGGAGAGCGGATTGTGTTTCGAATGGATGATTTTACAAAGAAAGGATTGTGGCTATTTATTCAGTGAGGATTTGTAATCAGCAATGAATAAGATGGCTGTTATAGAAATCAAAAAAGCATTACATATGTTACAAGCACTTATTTCAATATGTTATAATTCTCCATAACACACAATAACACAGTTGTTACAAAAGAATAATTTGAACAGTCAAGAGAAATTGAAATGTCCAATACGAATATTCGGAAATGCAAAAAGAATCTGCGTTCCGACCCTCAATTTGGTGTTGCATTCTTGTCCGCATGTCGCACGGGCATACACGAGTTTCCTTTGTGACCTGAGATTTGCACCCCCCCCTGCGCGTGCGCGAGAGGGTATAAGAGGGCTTACACACTTTATAATCCATACACAATAGATTCTATATAAAGTCTTTTCAACACTTCTCTTTTCCAATGTGGGACAAACACATTTCCCTCATTCTAAGTAGCCATCTTTGAGTGACAATTTCTTATTCACCCACAAACCAAATTACACAAACAAACATATGATCTTGTAGCCTTCATTATGGAGAACTCAAATCTATGTTCATTTTTGATTAATTATAATTTTAACTTACTTAAATTAATCAATTAACATTTGGTTTTAAATGGTTTATTAACTATTTTTTTCCAACAATTCTCCACATGAATGAAATTGGCCACCAAAGACTCGATAGAATTTGGTGATAGATTTCTACGGTTGAAACCTGCATAGGATAGGTAGGTTTGACCCTTTGAACCTTCCCTTATGAAAGTATGCTTACTTTACTAACTAAATAGTAGACGCGATGTCTTTGAACTATTCGTCATTTGTGTAAATGATGACATACTTCACACATGAGTCTCCCTAGTACACTTCGATTCTCATTTTTGTGCCCATTTTGGCCATGTAGCACACGCCTGGTTCTGCAAGTATTTTGATAAGAGTTATGTCCTCATTAACTCCCCTAGAAGCGGCCCCACTTCTCTCCTGCATAGGTGATCTCTTAATTAAGAGTAACTCGCATTACTCTGCTCGATTTCTCGACGCATAAGAATCACTAAAAGTTTTAGCTTAACCTCATCCTTACGGGTATCACTGTTTTCATCATGGGAATGGACTTGAGGAACTCCCCACAGTGATCCGAATTAATCTCCACAATTTGGTTTTCCATTTTGAACCTAGATCTTGGGATCTCCAGTCAGCTAGGTTGGGTATCCACTATAGTGATTTTAAATTTCCAATGGGCTTTAGTCTCATTCCCTTCGATGATTTTTCAACTAACTCTTTGTTTAACCCTTTGGTTAAAGGATCAACAATATTATCCTTAGAATTTACATAGTCTATAGAGATAACTCGAGTTGAGAGTAGTTGTCTAATGGTATTATGTCTTCGACGAATGTGTCTAGACTTACCATTATACATCTTGCTTTGTGCCTTGCTAATTGCAGATTGACTATCACAATGTATACCAATCGCAGGTACATGTTTTGTCCATCTAGGAATGTCCTCTATGAACTGACGTAACCATTATGCTTCCTTCCCACATTTGTCTAGTGCTAGAAACTCAGACTCCATTGTGGATCTAGTTATAACTGTTTGTTTTGACGACTTCTAGGACACGGCTGCAGCCCCTAGCGTAAATACATATCCGCTAGTAAACTTTGAGTCTTTCATGTCAGATATCCAGTTCGCATCAGTGAACCCTTCTATAACAGCTGGGTATGATGTGTAGTGCAACCCATAGGTATGAGTATACCTTAGGTATTTGAGTACTCTTCCAATCGCTTGCCAATGCATAGCTCCAGGATTACTCGTGTACCTACTTAGCTTATGAACCGCATAAGCTATATCTGGTCTTGTACAACTTGTTAGTACATTAGACTCCCAATTATTCTAGAATACTCTAATTGAGAAACATTTTCACCTTTATTTTTGGACAAATGTAGATTCATATCTACAAGAGTTCTGACAATTCCAGAACCTTCCTTGTCAAATTTCCCAAGAATATTGTCCACATAGTGTGTTTGACTCAACACAACCCCTTCTGATGTTCTCGTAATTTTAATTCCTAAAATGACATCAGCAAGTCCCAAGTCTTTCATGTCAAACTTAGAATTCAACATGTCTTTAGTGGACTTGATCATCTTATCATTGCTCCAAACGATAAGCATATCATCCACATACAGACATAATATGATATATCCATTTTCAGTGTCTTTGACATATACACACTTATCACCTTCATTTATTCTAAATCCACTGGTAATCATGGCATTATCAAATTTCTCATGCCATTATTTTGGTGTTTGTTTTAAGCCATATAATGACTTAATCAGTCTACACACATTCTTACTTTGAGAAGAAGCATAAAAACCTTCTGGCTGTTTCATGTAGATTTCTTCTTCTACATCTCCATTTAGGAAAGCCATTTTTACATCCATTTGGTGTACTTTAAGTTTGCACAACGCTGCAATTGCAAGTACCATCCGTATGGAGGTTATTCTCGTCACAGGAGAATAAGTGTCAAAATAATCTAAAACCTCCTTTTGCCTATAGCCTTTAATAACAAGTCTAGCCTTGTATTTGTCTATTGACCCATCAGCTTTCAATTTCTTTTTGAAAATCCACTTGGAAGTCAAAGGTTTACACCCAGGTGGCAAATCCACTAATTCCCAAGTGTGATTTTGGATGATAGAGTCAACCTCACTTTTGATTGCTTCTTTCCACAGAGGACCATCAGTAGAGCTTACTGCATCTTTGAAGGTACGGGGATCACCTTCAACCATATATGACAGAAAGTCAGGTCCATAAGATTTTGCAGTCCTTGCTCTTTTACTTCGTCTAGGTTCAACCTCAGCCTCAGACTCAGATTCGGACTCCGACTCAGATTCTTGATCCTGAGCATCATCAGTTTCGGCTCGGTTGTCTTCACTTTCCCATTTAGAAGAATTAAATTCCTCTCCAGACTTCCATGGAAATACATTTTCAAAGAAGGATGCATTTCTCGATTCCATTATCGTATCCTTATGGATTTCAGGAATATTCAAATCGTGGACTAGGAATCGATAAGCCAAACTGTTATGTGCATATCCAATAAAGATGCAATTAACCGTTTTAGGCTCATTCTTCACCTTTTTAGGTTTAAGAATTTTCACTTTTGCCAAACATTCTCATACTTTTAAGTATTTGTAGGATGGTTTTCTCCATTTCCATAACTCATATGGAGTTTTCTCTTCTTTCTTTTTGGACACCTTATTTAAAAGGTAATTTGCCGTGAGAATCGCGTCTCCACACATGTTTGGCGGCATCCCAGAACTGAGTAGCATATCATTCATCATATCCTTTAGAGTACGATTTTTGCGTTCTGCTACTCCATTGGATTGTGGTGAGTATGGAGCAGTCCTTTGATGTATAATCTCATTCTGAGCACAAATCTCAGCAAATGACGATTCATACTCACCCCCTCGGTCACTTCTTAGTGCCTTGATTTTCTTGTTGAGTTGGTTCTCAACCTCATTTTTATAGAGAATGAACTTCTCTATAGCCTCATTTTTTCATTTTAGCAAATACACATAGCAATATTTCGTGCTATCATCTATGAAGGTAATAAAGTATTTATTATTCCCTCTAGATAACGTTGATTTTAAATCACACATATCCTGTATGAATCAGATCAAGGGGTTCACTGTTTCTTTCAACACTTTGGAAAGATGATCTAGTCATTTTTGCCTCTACACAAGTTTCACACTTATGTTTTGAATCAATTTGGAATTTTGGTAAGTGTTCCATGTTATTAACTTTCGCAAAGTATCATAATTAACATGTCCTAGTCTACCATGCCATAAATTGGAAGACTCAATCATGTAGGTGGAAGTAGAAGCTTCATTCATTTTCTTGATCATAGTCATTACATTCATTTTGATCATCCCACCCGATACATAACCCTTACCCACAAACATTCTATTCTTGGATAAAACAAGTTTATCAGACTCTATCACTATGCGGAACCCATGAGAGTTTAGCAGTGCACCAAAAATCAGGTTCTTGTGGATCTCCGGAACATACAGGACATTGTTCAGAGTCAACTCATTTCTAGAGGTCATCTTCAGAATCACCTTTCCTTTCCCCTTGATGGCGGAGGTAGCAGAGTTCCCCATGTACAGAATCTCCCATTCCTCAGATGGTTCGAAGGTGGAGAACATTTTCTTGTCAGCACATACATGCTTGGTGGCTCCAGTGTCCATCCACCATTCCTTGGGGTTTGAATCCACCATGTTCATCTCAGATATCATGTAACAAAATTTCATGTCTACAACATCCTGAGTGACAACTTCAATCAGGTTTGCCTCTTTCCTTTTGTTCCTCCTCAGTTTGTTGCAGTCAACAGACTTGTGACCAATCTTGTCACAGTTGTAGCACTTGCCTTCAAACCTTGGCTTCTTGGAGATGCCTCCTTTCGGCCCCAGCTTGGACCCTTGATACTTACCTTTCTTGTTTTTGGAACCTTGACCATGTTCCATCATGTTTGTCTTGGCAGAGACGTCATTGATCCATGCTTTCTTTTCGGATCCTCGGTTGTCTTCCTCAATTGGAAGCCTAACCTCTAGATCTTCCATGGTCATTTCATTTCGCTTGTGCTTTAAATAATTCTTGAAGTCCTTCCAAGCAGGTGGCAGCTTTTCAATAGCACATGCCACTTGAAAACTTTCACCTAGATGCATTTCTTCAGCGTGAATCTCATGTAGGATTAGCTGAATCTCAGAGAATTGACTTATCACGGTCTTGGAATCCACCATTTTATAATCAAGGAAGCGGCCCACGATAAACTTCTTGGCGCCGGCATCCTCGGTCTTATATTTTTTCTCCAATGATTCACATAGCTCTTTTGATGTTCCCATGCTAATGTACACATTGTACAATGAGTCGGCTAAACCATTCATGATATAATTCCTACATAAGTAGTCATAATTATTCCATGCATTCACAGCAGTAATCTTTGCTTGATCGCCTTGGTCATCTTCCTTGAACTCAGGAGCATTCTCCGTTAGAAATCTTGCCAGATTCAGAGTGGTCAGATAAAACATCATCTTTTGTTGCCACCTCTTGAAATACAAACCGTTAAACTTCTCAGGTTTTTCCCCATGGAATACTGAGACAGGTACAGCAGGAGCAACATGCACAGTTGGCACCAAAGGTCTCTTGCCATTTCCAGAATTTTCTCCGTTAGTCATTTTTGGAAACTGAAACACACACAAGGTGTAAGTTTACTTGAAAATTTGTAGATAAAAATCAAATACAAATTATATAAGCAATATCAAAAATAAACGTCTTAAAATTGTTAGAAAAAATAGTAATATATTGCATATATAATTTAATAAACTGAATTATAAATAATTATAAAGCATAAACCAAACAACTCTAATAACGAAGAACACGAAAAGCAATTCGACCAAAATTCCGAATGATTGGTGATGGAAGAACTAGTCGAGACGTGTGTGATACCACACTGTCCTTAAGACGTTTACGCCTGCTTTACCAGTGCAAGGATGCTTGGCGCTTGTCTCCCAGGATACAACGACTAAACAGTTCTAGAAAGTTGCACTACTAACTAGAACTCTCAACGAGCTCGAAAGGTACCTCTTTCTATCACCAGAGAACAGCTAAGAACTTTGAGAGTGGGAGAGCGGATTGTGTTTCGAATGGATGATTTTACAAAGAAATGATGGTGGCTATTTATATAGTGAGGATTTGTAATCAGCAATAAATAAGATGGCTGTTATAGAAATAAAAAAATTATAACATATATGAGTTGCATATGTTACAAGCACTGATTTCAATCTGTTATAATTCTCCATAACACACAATAACACAGTTGTTACAAAAGAATAATTTGAACAGTCAAGAGAAATTGAAACGTTCAAAACGAATTTTCGGAAATACAAAAAGAATCTGCGTTCCGACCCTCAATTCGGTGTTGCATTCGTGTCCACAGGTCGCACGGGCATACACGAGTTTCCCTTGTGACCTGAGATTTGCACCCCCCCCTGCGCGTGCGCGAGAGGGTATAAGGGGGCTTACACACTTTACAATCCATACACAATGGATTCTATATAAAGTCTTTTCAACACTTCTCTTTTCTAATGTGGGACAAACACATTTCCCTCATTCTAAGTAGTCATCTTTGAGTGACAATTTCTTATTCACCCACAAACCAAATTACACAAACAAACATATGATCTTGTAGCCCTCATTGTGGAGAACTCAAATCTATGTTCATCTTTGATTAATTATAAGTTTAACTTACTTTAATTAATCAATTAAAATTTGGTTTTAAATGGTTTATTAACCTTTTTTTTCCAACATGTGGCACAATATGTATACTCGTCGGGGCACCATTCTTCGAACTTGCCTCAGGTCCGGCCCTGAATAACATCGCACGCAGGCCGAGCAAAGGGATCAGAATTGAAGAGGAATGAATATATCATGGACGCATTATATTCATCCAAGCTAGAGCGGGGGCAACGAGATTGATACCTGAGCAACAAGATAATTTATACCAATATGTGTTTGATTATAATTCAATTATATGTGAGCTTTTCTACGCTGATTTTATTGTTTCTAAATTTTGGGGTTTCATGTGGATGTTAAATGCAAGCGGTGCGGTCATGCGGCACTAAGGTGTTGAGAAAGAGAACGCATTCCTAGGTGTTCGAGGATGTTGAGCCTGGGTGGCACAGAATGGTCGATGGCAGACTTAGGAGCTCAAAACGCAGTCGCATGAGCGAATGGGGACACGACAAATTTCCAAACGATAAGAAAATTCTTATGCTCTTTTACTGCTTGAAGTTGTTATATGTAATTGAATATTGACGACCTGTTAAATGTTAATCCCAAGTATATAGCTAGGGCATAGCGTGATCAAGCTATTAAACCATAATTCACCTGATGACGAGAAATTGCACCATTGGCGAGAACCGAGCATACGACACTAGAGAGGAATACCTAGCTACGACGGACCAGTCAAACCATGCTAAACTCTTTCTTGCACTCTTCCATCTCGTTACTTGTTGTATTTCAATATATATTGTAACCTTAAACTGTGATTTTGGGCTCTAATGTGAAATAAAGTGCAGCAGGTGCAAAACAGTGGATTGATCGAAGTTAGAAAATCCAAATTTGAGGCCATTAGGAATTGGGGGCATGTAATGGCATGTAGAAGGGGAGATAAAAGATCGAGTGATCAACCGACATCATCTCCGGCAGAAAAGCATGTAACCTGACAACCTATGAATAATCGGTAACATATTCATTTGAATTGTTAACTAGTCTGATTGAGGTATGTATGGATTATTTCTCATGAAGTTATGGAATGGTTGTTCTCTAGCTTGTTAACATGGTATGCAAGGCTCTAAGTTTTTATTAGCTGCTTGTCATGCATTCCACATTATAATTTCAGCAATTCAGCATATAATTATGGTTGCTCGACCATGTTCTTGTATGTTATATGGTGGCTTTGTTTGTGTATACTTTATAGCATGTAAATTCAAATTTGCTTCATTGTTAAAACCATTATTGATTAACCATGTCCTGGCTGGTGTGTATATATCGTTCAGGTACTATGTTCATCTTGTGCTTTAATTCATCAGATACCAGTCTGTCATTTAAATGCCTCTCAATGCTTTTTTAATATGACATTGTGAGTGTGTATGCCTCCTAAATATATGCAAGGTTATTGTTGAGATATAAAAAATGCATAATATAAAATGCATGTAGTTGGTTAATTAACCATTTCAAATTTCTGAAGTAGAGCATCACACACAGTCTCTTTGGCTTTTGACTAAGTAAAATGCAATTTGAATTCATGTTGGTTGCATATCGATTGGTTAGTTTCAAGCATCAATCCAGAAATTCAAACGGCACATGCATTCAAATTTAAACTTCAGATTGGAAGTGTTTATCACTTTGCGATACGACCATATTGTTACAACTATTATAAAAGGCCTAGCTCCAACCAGAAGAGGGGAATAAAAATGGAGGGAGAGAGAGAGAGAGGGGGTACAAAAATTCTACCAAAACAGAGAGATAGCATTTTCGGTGAATCAAGCTTTTGAAGCTCATATAAAAAATACATCTGAGCCATGCTTTGTTTTTAGCATGAAAGCACACTCCGGGAGTCTCACTCCACATAAAAGAAGAGCCGTTCATGAACGACTCGTTTTCTTTTGTGTGGTTCATTCTATGTGTTGACAATATTGGTCGTTCATGAACGACCAGAGTCACCACATATCCACCATAATCAAAACTGTGTTTTGACAATAGTGATCGTTCATGAACGGCCAAAGTCATGTAGCGCGTCGTGTTGCTGCATTTAGTGGTGCTGGAACACGAACGACCGAGTTCCGGTGCTGCTAAATTGCACAAAACACCTGCAAAAATCACCATCGTTATGATGCCCTTGTGTCATTCTCATGTCCTCTGTCACTTCCTAATCCTTCCTATTCCACCATTTTCGAAATAAACACATTAAAAAGCCTATATAGTTTATCCACCACACCAATTATGTCAAGTAATGTGGTCGGTGTCTCACCTTCAATTTTTGCCTTCGAACGCAAAGTCTTTGATAAAAGTCCCTGCATTTCAGAGACATGTTGTTAATATATTGAAATCATTCCAGTGACTCAATTGATGGAAGGCAAATCAAAATTGAAAACCATGGTGAAGCGGTGTTTTAAACGGTGCTGATACTCAGGTCAGTATGTGACGGTGGGTTTGGTTAACGAAGATTATAAATCGAAGTGATGATGGAAGGATGAAAGGTCTAGACTATTGTGATGAGAATTGTAAGCCTTTGAATTCGTGATAAGGGAGCAATAGTTCATATTGACAAAGCTCTACATACCTATCTATGATATCACGTTGGTGAGGTAGGAAGAGACAACATAGCACTCCATATGAAACAAGTTCCAATTAATCACAGTAAGTGAAGATAAAAGAATCATGTTCATGAAATAAATTTAAGACAAGCTCAATTGAATAAAATGGCCAAGCGGTGGATTCTTTCGACCAAGTCCAAACGGTGGAAAAATATGTGTCTTTAGACAAAATCAAATATCTTAAATCGGTGGAGTCGTATCCAAAACAAGCAAGAAGCAATATACCTACTAGGAGAACACTTTTCAATGTAGTGCTCACCAACAGCCCCACAGTAGCACCAGAGCCTAGTTTTCCACAAATTGGTAAATGTCAAACGCCTTTGTTTATACGAATGAGGAGCTTGAGGACTCCATCTTATAATAAAAGATTAAAAGTCATGCACCGAGTTTTTCAACCAATCCTATCCGAGATTTCACTTATTAGGATGGAGATCACGGCTCTTTCTCTTTCACCCTCAAAAGCTTTCGGTAGTCAGCAAGACAAAACAGAAGATTGAGTGCGGCTCAAACAAGCTTATGTGTTGGGCTTAATTGGATCACTCTTATCTCAGAACAGTTTTAATGTTTGATCCAATTGTATTTGGTTCAACATGAAGTTTGATTTACTATATATGGAATATTTATGGTGCTCGAGGGGATTTTCATATTATTGGCAGTGAGGGAATGTTACTAGTGCTCGAGGAGATTTTCATTTCCTTGGCAGTGAGGAAATGTTACCAGTGATCGAGGAGATTTTCATATTGTTGGCAGTAAATGAATATTTATGGTGATTATGAAAGTTGGTACAAAACAAAAAATATATTTCGAACTACGATCGGTTTGATCCCTTTCGAGAGTACGTAAATCTAGCGATCCACTAGATGCAGCCACATGTCTAAGCAGAATCCCTGATACCACCAAAAAAATTCGCCAAATTTGAATCCATGGTCCATCCATTTCATCCAAACAGAATGGCCCAAGCATTACTTCCATTCTAAAAAGCTTAAACTTTCCAATATGTCATTCACGTGTTGAAACTCTAGAACTACGAGTGGCTTGATCGCATGGTACATAGGCAACCCATTCATACTTCCGAGTGCAACCGCAAAAACAAACAAACACACACCTCTCCATTTGTTATTTTCTTTATGTTTGGAATCAAAGGGTTTACTTCTTTAATAAAGAGTTGTAATTAAAAAACATAATTGTCTTAAATGAGTCGAACGCAACATAATAAAAATTTTATTTTTAAATATTGAAATATGACGAAATTATGTTGAGTACATTACACATTTTTGCTCTAACAGTCATGTAATACACCCAATAGATATGCATGTTGGCTTGTTCAACGTTCGAGCTTATATAGTTAGCATCTCATCTTCGTGTGTGCATGCATGGAAGAGTTTTTGTTTGTTATGCATTATTTGTCTGATGAGTGATGATCCTTTCTTTTATTCCAAAGCACATACATCAAAATTCACATTAGTGAGTCATAGGGTGTGTTTGGTACAGATGGGCTTATAAAAAAAGTCGACTTATGCTGATTTCTGAAAATAAGTGGCTGATAAATAAAGTTGCAGACTGTTTGATAAACTGGCTTATATAAGTAGCTGTTAGTGACAGAAGTAATGGCAAAGCGTTTGGTAAACTCAAACTAGCTTATGCTTTTAATTTGTCAAATGACCAATTTAGACATGTAAGATAATTTTTAGTTAATTTTAGTTTAAAACAATGCCTAAAAATATATGGCATATTAATATTGGATAATTTTAAAATTATCTCAAACCAATATACTCTGATATTGATAATTTGGTTTTGATTAGGATCATGTCAATACATAAATACTCAATCACGTGCATTCATCAAACTTTGAGTAATCATGTCTCTTAATATATCAATTTCTTGTGCGCCATGATGATTTTGTTCATCATCATCATCTTCTTCTTCTTCCTCATCTCCACCACATTCCCTTTCTTCGCCTCGGACAAAATGTCTATCACGATGTGCATATCTTCGGATATAATTATGAAGTGTCATAGTAGCGATGGCAATCTTCAATTTTTTTTCCAAACTCCAAATGAGCGTTCTATAACTCCTCTAAGTGAAGAGTGTGCTTGGTTAAATAGTTCTCTTTTATTTCTTGGTTCTCGGCCACGATATTGTTGGAAGTGTTGTGGTGGCCCTTTATAAGGTCTCAAATACCCTGGCATAGTGGGATATCCTGAATCCACAACATAATATTTTCCTACAAAATTATCATGTAATAAAATTTGTGAAAATGTCATTTGAAGCATGAATTGAAATGAAATTTTTGACTAAAATTAAATATATTACCTGGTGGAGGATGAGGAAAGTTCATATTAGGATTTCGAAGAACGGATTGTAATACTCTTGTATCATGAGCTGACCCTTCCCAACCCGCACATACAAAGATAAATTGCATATCATAATTGCATACCGCCATAACATTTTGTGATGGAAATCCTTTCCTATTAATGTATGGAGTTTTTTCGCTGAGACACTGTCAAATTTGACAGCCTCCCTATCTCTTTCTTTTGCGTTTCACTTGCTCCTTCACTGAAAATTTCACCCATCTCGCATCCTCACTTTCTCGCCCAAAAATTTCCTGAAACAAGAACTCATCCACCTCCAATCTGTTTTTCAAGTTTAATACCCCTAGTAGAAGTTTACTACCTCTAGTAAACTTTAGTAAAAAATTTACTAACCCTAGTAAACTTTATTTTTTGCATCTAAGTTGATTTTTCTCCGTTTTAAGGTGTGTTATGGCATTTAGAAATACTGTTTTTCAAGTTTAATACCCCCAGTAGAAGTTTACTAGAGGTAGTAAACTTTAGTAAATTTTTACTACCCCCAGTAAACTTTATTTTTTTGCATCTAAGTTGATTTTTCTCCGTTTTAAGGTGTGTTATGGCCTTTAGAAATACTGTTTTTCAAGTTTAATACCCCCAGTAGAAGTTTACTACCTCTAGTAAACTTTAGTAAATTTATACTACCCCCAGTAAACTTTATTTTTTTGCATCTAAGTTGATTTTTCTCCATTTTAAGGTGTGTTATGGCATTTAGAAATACTTTTTTTCAAGTTTAATACCCCCAGTAGAAGTTTACTAGAGGTAGTAAACTTTAGTAAATTTTTACTACCCCCAGTAAACTTTATTTTTTTGCATCTAAGTTGATTTTTCTCCGTTTTAAGGTGTGTTATGGCCTTTAGAAATATTGTTTTTCAAGTTTAATACCCCCAGTAGAAGTTTACTACCTCTAGTAAACTTTAGTAAATTTTTACTACCCCCAGTAAACTTTATTTTTTTGCATCTAAGTTGATTTTTCTCCGTTTTAAGGTGTGTTATGGCATTTAGAAATACTGTTTTTCAAGTTTAATACCCCCAGTAGAAGTTTACTAGAGGTAGTAAACTTTAGTAAATTTTTACTACCCCCAGTAAACTTTATTTTTTTGCATCTAAGTTGATTTTTCTCCGTTTTAAGGTGTGTTATGGCCTTTAGAAATACTGTTTTTCAAGTTTAATACCCCCAGTAGAAGTTTACTACCTCTAGTAAACTTTAGTAAATTTATACTACCCCCAGTAAACTTTATTTTTTTGCATCTAAGTTGATTTTTCTCCATTTTAAGGTGTGTTATGGCCTTTAGAAATACTTTTTTTCAAGTTTAATACCCCCAGTAGAAGTTTACTAGAGGTAGTAAACTTTAGTAAATTTTTACTACCCCCAGTAAACTTTATTTTTTTGCATCTAAGTTGATTTTTCTCCGTTTTAAGGTGTGTTATGGCCTTTCGAAATATTGTTTTTCAAGTTTAATACCCCCAGTAGAAGTTTACTACCTCTAGTAAACTTTAGTAAATTTTTACTACCCCCAGTAAACTTTATTTTTTTGCATCTAAGTTGATTTTTCTCCGTTTTAAGGTGTGTTATGGCATTTAGAAATACTGTTTTTCAAGTTTAATACCCCCAGTAGAAGTTTACTAGAGGTAGTAAACTTTAGTAAATTTTTACTACCCCATGTAAACTTTATTTTTTTGCATCTAAGTTGATTTTTCTCCGTTTTAAGGTGTGTTATGGCCTTTAGAAATACTGTTTTTCAAGTTTAATACCCCCAGTAGAAGTTTACTACCTCTAGTAAACTTTAGTAAATTTTTACTACCCCCAGTAAACTTTATTTTTTTGCATCTAAGTTGATTTTTCTCCGTTTTAAGGTGTGTTATGGCCTTTAGAAAACTCCAGAATATATTTAATAAAAAAATTAAAACCATTCAATATTAATCCTGGAGTTTTCATCATCCGGCTCAACCCTTGAATACTTCTTCTTCAAATTCACATCGTTCCTAATCAAGTACAAGAATAACATTAACATTTTAGGAATGCAAAAACCCTATAATTCAAGATAGAAATGAAATTGAACAAATTTTGAAACAAATTAGAGCCAACCCAGAGGTGCCCATGGGTAGAAGAAGAGAGAAGGAACAAAGCTAGTTGAAGACAGAGGAAGAGGGCCGCCGTCGGGGGTCGAAGGTGGGAGGGAGAGGACGAAGTCTTTAGGGGTGTACTGTCCGGAGAGAGGGAGGTCGCCTTTGGCGGTGGGTTTGGCCTAATTGATGGTATTTCTGTTTGATATGTGGTGGGTCGTAATTAGTTGAAACCACCAAGGTTACCCATTGGTATTTTGGAATGTTCATTAATTCGCCGCTACAGTGCGCGCGTTAAGAAGTAGAAGCGGCTTCTAAAAAGAGGGTAGGAGCTACTTCTCCTTTTGGCTTGAAAAAGCCCCATCTTTTGGAAGTTGGAAGACATAAGCCAGTTTACCAAATGGGTTGTTGGGCTTCACTTATAATCACCAGAGCTCATAAACTCTACCAAACACAGCCATAGTATAATCTTCTCGAGTCGTGTCTCAGGAACTGAGCCCAATTATAAGCGTTTCTAATATTATATGCATGATTCAGTGTGTAAGTACGTTTATACTGTTTTAGGTTTCACATGATCTTTAGTCTCTTGATTCTCTCATATATACATATACATATACATATATATATATATATTAAAATCAATTGCCTTTGTTTCTTATATGCTTGATTGTATTGTGATTTCATGTAGAACGTCTATAAGTATGGAGGGGTTTGAATGTGGGTATATTTTTTGGTCATTCTCCATTTCATTGTGCCTTATCTATCTGAAGATTTCCTTCTTTGCAATTAGCGACATGATCGAGTTGTTATATTTGTAAGAGCTATACTAGGACTAATATTTCTTGGTGATTACATGACAATATTCATTGGTTAATTGATCTAGAGGTACTAACAGTTGCCAAACTCAAGGTCTTGATCGATCTAATATATTTGATATGATTATTGCCTTATAGAATGCTTTTGTGCATGTGTTCTTATTACTTGATTTTATATGCATATAAATTTACTAATAGTGTGTATATGCTAATGAAATGTGCATTGCATAGTACTTTGATTTTGTTTTTCAGCGGCTACCTACTACGGAATTTTGTTTGATAAACGCTATGAAGCTCATGATTAGAGGCAACTTAGTAGAATTCGATCGGAACCAAGGTCGACAGATGACAAGACAAATCACTAATCATTTGGTGACAAACACAACTTGCAAACAGATAAGTGCTTAGCATTTGAATTCACTATGCCTTATCTGGAAAATTCTATGGTGCAGCACCGCATGCGTGCAGCGCCCCTAATTCATCGTCCATACACCCCACGTGCATTTCAAGATACCCTCTATCCACCGTCTGATTCGGTATGTGTGGTATGCAGCACTGCACTATAGACGAATCATGCCTTATCTTATTATCTTTCACGCCAAACGCCTTAACGAATAAAACACCCGGACAGGGGTAGAACCTAGCCAAACAAAGCCCGGCGGGGGGGGGGGGGGGGGGTAAAAACTAGCCAAACCTGGTAGGGGGAAAAACCGGGCGAATCGAGCGAACGCTTGAAAAACGAACAAACACCCGGGCATGGGGTAAAGCTTGGCCAAACAAAGTCCGGCGGGGGTAAAACCTACCCAAACCTGAGCATGAGGTAAAACATGACGTGTCAAGCGAACGATTGCAAAATCAGAATATATATCGAACAATTGCACAAGACATCATGATATACGATATGAACACAATGTTATTATTACTATAGTTACAAAATTCAAGGTTTTTATTACTTCTTATCATATATGTGATCGGTAGGAAATGGATCATAATCTTCTCAAGAGCTCGTAGCAAAGGGTAATAACGGTATCATTGTTGGCGTATGCGGTTTGAATTCTCACTACTATCATACCTTTTATCAAGATCTAAATTTGATGAATCTTATTTCAACAATATTGAGAAGTGTATTCGTTATTGCTATTAATTTAATTACTCTTATCTTAACAAATTCATTTTATGTGTTTTCCTTCTCGCACTCTGAGCTTGTACGGAAAGGAAAAAGGGGGTATTGTGGGGGAATAAATTTACAGCTTTGGGCCCCCTACTTGCTTGACCAGATCCAATGATTAAAACCCAAAATAATTTAATAGTTGATAAAGTAAAAGTCACCAAACATGATCAGGTAGTGGGAGAACGTGATATAACTTCTCCTCCCACTACAATATGAATTGAGGACCAAGGAAGTAATGCATATATCACTGCTAGCAAAACGAGTTCTCACATTGATTTTAATCAGTGAGAAAATCATTGAGAATTGAAGGTATTTCACACGGATGTCAGTGTCGGAAAGCTATCAGGCACGGTGCGCATACGAAATGTCTATTGGTGTATTTTGGAGGGGGGCTAATAGCTATTAAGCACGGAATTTAAAGCCTGTGCGAGTTGTTAACGTGGGCCATATGAATATCCACGACCATACTCAATTTGTCCAGCAGGTTTTCAGTGTGAATAAATTTATATATTCACACTGATATCTATGTCATACTACAATACACACTGATATCAGTGTGATGTCATGAGCCTTATATCCACACTATTTTGTGTAAGTAGTTATAATAGATGTTTTTTTAAAATATTGGCCTAATATATATTGTCATACTCATATATCTCTATCAATATTTATATCAATTTCTTATCCAAGAATAAAATCAATTTGAGGCTTTAAGGAAATGATTAACTTTTAATTATAATTTAGAGTAACAGTTACACATGGAAAATTTTGCAATGACAAACAATAAGTTCACATAAATCTAGTTCAAGAAATATAATCTAAGTCATAGACTTCAAAACTGTATAACACTTCCAGCTGGAGTAGCCTCATTCTCAAGTACCTGCAAAGTATGAGAACTCTAATCAGACCAATATTAGGACACATTATGAAGCTCAAATTCAGTAGAAACTGAGTAATGAAACTATAGGAATCATATTCAAGTCTTTTTTCTCACCAGCCCCTTTGGCAACTGCACTCTGGATCAAAGTGAGTTCCACTGGATGGCTTTCAGCTTTCAGCAATATTAGTAAACATACCAGAGAAAGTAGAGCATTTCAAAGCAGGACTGTAGTAACTCTGGAATCAAGTCAAGTATGATATATATATATATATATATATTTATGTTAATACAAATCAAGTTAAGTATGATTAAAACCATCTTCTTCTATAAGCAAATTAGCAACTCTGGAATAAGAACTAAACGATAATAAAAAAGAACAGAGGTTAAATGGAACAATTAGAACCTGAAAACTGAACCTGAAACCAAGGAGGTTCACTGTAAATTCTGGATTGTAGACTTAACAAAATTTGAATTTAAACAAACATTAATAAGATAATTTCAACCTCCGGAACAGAAAGAATCGGCATCTCAACTTTCTCGTACATGTAAGAATTTTCCTGCACATAGAGAGCCACAATATACGTAAACATACTCGCATAGAACCAGAGCCAACTTATATATTTACCGACTTCATTTGTAGACATAATTTTACCAGGAATTCATCCAGCTCTAGTGTTTCAAACTTGAGTACTTCACACTGGAGTGCATCATTATCCACTTCTCTTCTGCCACTATCCTCCTTCAACATTTATACAAGTAAGACTCTCCGGACCAAAAGATGAATCACGTAAAGCTATTAATATCCGAGTGTCATTACCATACCTTGTGAAATTCAATCTCTGGAGCTAAACCAGTCGTTATCTGATTCTCCGCTCCCTGCTCTTATCCAATAACATCGGCTTTCTGCCACAGGTCACCACAATCCTTAATAAGATTCGAATTAGTCAACACAACATAATTCCACAGCTCGATAACAAGTAATTTTCAAGTACTTAAGGATGTAACAACACAATCACTTAGCATATGATCTCAATTTCGTAATAATATGCTTCACTAAATTAGCATCAAAGTAAGCACATATTCAAATCAACAAATTGCTGGTACATAATAAGCTGGAAGCTAACAACACCTAATAGCTTGTACTCAATCAACAAATCCATCAAAAACAGAAAAAGAAATGAACAATCCTCTTATTCAACTGCAGGATTCAACAAGCTATAAAATAATCGAGCAATTTCTAATCTGATATGGTCTTCAACTCTGAATATATCAAATTACCTCCGATTTCACGACGGCGTCGAAATCCGAGATGTCAACGGTGAGGTGAGGAGGGAGAACGATGGAGAAGAATTTAGATTTGGGGCAATCGGGCGTTGTTCGATCTAGAGCGAGAGCTGGAGGAGGGGATCGAAGCATACGGCGGCTCGGAGGACATCAAAGGTTGGAGTGAGGGAGGTTAGGGAGGTGGAGGAAGGTTAGGGTTTCTAAGATTTGGATTGGAGTGGGAGTGAAGTAGTCGATGTTGAGGTAGCCGAGAGAGAGAAAGATTTCAATGAGGCAGAGGTTATGGGGGAGGATGAGTTTTCGATGGATAAATGGGATTTGGGGCAAACCGAACATACACAAAAAAAATCTCAAATAAATTCAAAATTGAAACCCAAATTTTCTGTTTGGCGCTTAAAGATTGGAGTTGGCTCATTTAGAAAGGATTTGTTATGGTTTTAATCAGTATTACACACAGAATTTTGTGAAAAATAAGCTATATTGAACACTGAAATCTATGTGTGAAGTTTAGGGTTAGTTGTTGGAGTAAATAAATATTTAAAAGAGTATAACACACTGTTTTTTGTGTGTATTCTTATCACAACACACACTGATTTTTGTGTGTATTCTTATCACACACTAATTTTTGTGTGTATTGTTAGTTTAGAGATTGTGTGTGGGCCCACGTATACTCATTTTACACGGTTAATTGTGTGATTTGATATCTCACACAAATTTATGATAGTCAGTGTGAGTAAAATCAGTGTGAAAGTTTTTTTTACTAGGAGTGTACATTCATAAACTTGGAGATACGAAAAGGGGATCAAATGATAGGATCGAAGGATAGAATGATGCCGAGCAATCACTGAATGAAGAGAGAGATCATTGTAACGGTAACAAGTATCAATCCAATTTATATTTCTTACACCTGCTTAGATCGACACTGACTTGGACGTCAGAGTGTCTTTCTGTTTTGCAAATACTTCTCCCCCAAAATCTATCATGATGGTTGCGTCTAGAGCTTCTCGAAGATCAAAAGAGTGAGATTTTTGTTGGCCGATATCTCTTCCGAAATTTTTATTCTCCAACAAGCGGCAAGAGAAGGTTTCAGAGATCTCAACTATGGCGCCGACGAAGTTGTAGATAGAGCAACCAGAGGGTGAGGTTGAATTCGTAAGCTTTTGATTTCGAGAAATTAGTGAAACAATTGAGCTGAGTATGAAGCTATATAGCTAGTCTTACCAGTATGAGGTTGAATAGCTTGCCGGAGTTCTACAATTACACATCGCTGCCCCAATTTCGATTTAATTGAGAAAAAGCTGCATGTTCGATCGACATGTATGATTTTTGAAGAGAAAAGTGAGTGGATTTTAATGGTGTTGACTAGAGGTGGATTCATTCATGGGTTAGGTTCCATCTAAACAATGCCTAATTCAATCGGCGACTGCTTTACGATGCCTTACTCGATCAATCAACCTCCTTCCTTGGTGAGCTTTCGATCTATAGTAAACCCTGAACAAATAAACCGACTGAGTTCTGGTAATGGAGAAGCACACAACACGTGACCTACACGTGCATAAGGTTAAAGATTTTCACCTTCGCCACTATTACGTTAAAGACTCTGGGCTCTCGGAGAGTAGGCGGTTAACAAACGTTGCCTTGAACTTGTAATAGATATTGTTTCGACACGGCCAACATGTTACAGGGTCATCCACATTTGGCTTGCTGGTGGCCGGTTGTGGGGAAATGTCTAACAATGGTTTCCTTCCATTTTTGACATGTTCGAAGTTATAGTTTGCAAGTTCTACAACCTCTGCTGACAATTAAGTGGTTATCTTGCACACCCGCTCTACAAATCTCAGTAAAATAAAGAAATTAAACGCATACATATTACGATTGCAGGCTGATTGCAACTAAATAATATTTCATATATATGAAATATCATGTGTCGATTTATCTCCACACTTGATCAAAGCTGTCTAATGAAATATAGTAAAGGTAAAAGAAATAATGCTTCACATTCGAAATTTTGTGGTTATTATTGCAAGTGAATGAAGTCAAATAAGTAAACTAAATCAATTGTTAACTACATAATTTCACATTACATCGCACGCATTGGAGCACCATACACAAACCCAAAAAATGAAATCCGAATTTTAAACCGTGATTGAGCCATCATAGTCCCATGTTATAACTTATAACAACGCGATTGCAACAGCAGGCCCATGTCATGAATTTATAGACCATGCTTCATCAACCACTCGCAGACTAGCTTGTAGTATATACATTATTCAAGAACTTCGTAAGGCTTTGGCCAGATCGAATTGGAAAATTTAAGAAACACGGAATCAACAAAAATATATACACATATGTCAGATTTGCATAAAGTTCATCCCCAAACACATTAATTAGTACTACTTGGTTTCCATTTCTCAAGCCCTCTCCTTTTCATGACAAACAGGATAAACAAGAGCAGGGTGGTTCTTAAACCGATCCAAGCTAACCGGAGACAAAATCCCCTCGAGGCTCTTCATATTGGCTCGAGCCCCATGAGCCACCAACAAAAGAGCTACTTGAACATGCCCCGCCTCCACCGCGCAATGCAGTGGCGTGTAGCCCGCATTGTCTACCACATCCAGCTGAGCACCGTGATTGAGCAGCACCTTGACACACTCAATTCTGCCCTTAAATGCGGCCCTATGCAAAGGGGTCCAACCATTTTGGTCCCTCCCGTTCACCTCTGCCCCTTCCGCAAGGCAACTCTTTAGGCCGTGAGCGTCGTCCAGCCTCGCCGCCCTGAGCAAAACGTCGTCGAATCGGAGAAGACTGAGCAAATTCAAGTGACCATTTTCGGCTGCGAGGTCGAAAGCTGTCTTTCCATTCTTGGTAATAACATATTTCACATTAGAACACTCCAACAAAAACTTAGTCGGCTCCAAGTGACCCTTCTCCGCGGCGCAATGGAGCGGAGTCCACCCCTTCCGGTCCCATACCTCCACACTACCTCCGACAGAAACACAAAACTTCAACATCTCCACGTGGCCATTCCCCGCTGCTATGTGAATCGAAGTCCGGCAGTCGGAGTCAACCCAGTTGACGTCAAGTTCCGGGAAACTCTCGCACATAATCTCCACTAGATCGACCCTATTCATTGCCACCGCGTCGTGCAGAACCGAGCTATCGAATTTACATCCTGAAGCTATCAGAATCTTAGCAACTTCAACACTCCCGCTCCGAACAGCCAGAGACAACAAACACCCGAAATCCGAAACTTTCTTATTCACATCTCCACCGGCGTCGATCAAGCTCGAAACCAAGTTCGAGTCGCCGGAAGCTATTGCGGGACCGAGAAGCCCCGTGAGCTCAGATCCAGAGCACCCAGAAACCGCTCTGTCGAAGAAGACACCGAAGTCGGAGATCTGATTCCGCTGAGATATGAGAGACTCCACCACGTGTGGCCCAACAAACCAGATAGGTATGGTGGCGTCTCGGAAAACGTGCTGGCCCGGCTTCGCGAAAAGGCGGCGGAGATCTTCCGGTCCCGCCTTGCCCGTCGGCAGCATCGAGGCCTTGACGTTGATGACGTCGTTAGGGACGGTGCTAGGGAGAGGGGGGTGCGCAGAGGGCTGAGAAAGGAGAAGGGTGTAGGAGAAAGAAGAGAGAGGAGGGATGATAGAGTAGGGCTGTGTGAAGGAGAAGAGAGATGGGTTTGTGGTGGTTAGGTTAACTGCGACGGACATGGTGTGCATGAGGTTGCTGAGTCTAAAAGTCGTGCTGCACTTTTGATCTCTTTTGAAACATAACTCCACTTCCTTCACGTCGGCTTTCACCAATCTGTCCATGGCTAGAGAGAAACTCAAACTCTGCAGCTGATCTTCGTGAGTTTTGTCTGGTTTGGTATGGAATGAACTGAAGAAGATGAAGAAAAACTGTGAGGTGAGCAATGTGGTTTGATTCGCCTCCCTTCGCTTTCGGGAAATTAAGAGGGTTTTTATTACTATATTCGTGTTTGCGGGGTTGGAATTGTTAATAGGGTTTGATTATATTATTGGCTTGCGTTGTTTAGGTTTTGGGACTTTTGGGAAGGCGGGGGACTTTGAAAATGAGAGGGTCGTTGTTGGCTCGGTCTGGTTTGAATATGGAGGATCGAAGACCCAAACAACCTTCAAAGGTAGGGCATTACCATTTCGATCTGGATCAGTAACATTTGTGTTGAACCTTCAACTCGATGACCGATTTGGTTCTGTGGTACGGTTTCAAAGTTGAACGCACTTTGTGATAAAATTCCCACGAAGTCAGATCATTTTGTTAATGAATTATTAGGTGAGAGACCATTAACCTGGGGGAGGGGACAATGATGTTCACGAAGAGAAACAGTATTTAATGGAACATCATGAAATGGGATCCGAGTCATCCTATTATAGCGTTAGTTTCTTCTCAGCATACTGGTCGCAATTGAATGGAGTAGATTTTTTTTTTTGTGGAAAGAGAATGGAGTAGAATTTGGTGCGCTTACAGGTCCCTTGATTACATACTACTAGAATATAACGAGCCGAGGAGTTAACATGATCTTATGGCCTCCAAGTCTTAGCCTATTCAAAAAAGAAAATTTAAAATGATCAACTGCTAAAATTAGTTTTTCATCACACACTACAATTGGTCAATTTATAAAATTCCGGATCCTCTGATAAATGAGAATTTGGATGGCAAAAGAGTATAATACAATATGTTGTGCCACGAAACATACAGTTGTGAATCGTGAAGATACAGAAATCAATCTCATGGAGAGCCTTGTTGCATGTAGACAGAAGTGTAGAAGAGATCGAGAGTGACATATCTTGTTTTACCAGTTGGATTGTTACAAAGTATTCTCATGTTAATGAATAAACATATGTGACAATCATTGACCTTTGACTCGTAACAAATGTCGTAGTGATAAGCTTAACGCCTATAACAAATGCTCTAAATATAATGGGATGCTGTCATTTCTTAGGAGCCACCTATCATTAGCAAAAAAATATATGAATTATGGACCACTCATTGGATGCTTCCTGTCCATAACAGACATCATCATTTGTTTGATCTACTGAAACCATATATACCACTAAGTGTAGTTATTTTCGTCATATACAAGCTAATTATATATAGTTAAATATGATGATTAGTGTCATCTCGTTGGTTTTGTAATCTTATTGGTTTTGTAATGTTGCATTTCATGTTTGTTCCTTCTATTGATTTTAGTGAGCTTTTCGTTTAATAGTTGACTAGTTGTGCATAAAAAAGCATAGTTAGCATATTCTGCTATTTGATACTATAAAAAAGAAAACATCAGGTTCTGCCGTACTGGTAATCTATGTTTTCAGAAGGATTTAGCCCAGTTTTAGGTAAAAAGGTGCACAAATTTGGCACAAGATTTACTTTTGGTTTGACTTCCTTTTTATCAAAAGATTTATAACTAAATAGAAATAAATAAATTGAATTTAAGAAGAAGCTAAGGCTATCTTCAACCCATAGGACTATTTGTAACTCATGAGTTACATTGTAGTACACTAAAGTAGTACTATTTATCAATGTGATATCAATCGTCTTCAACCAAGTGTGCTATAATGTAGCTCTTCAATATTTTTTTAATGGATTAATATCTTTTAATTTATATATTATTATTTAATTACAACTTTACTCTTATAAATGATAAATTTAATAAATGTATTATGAAAAAATATTAATTTTTTTATTTTTATTTCATATAAATTAATATGACATGAAATTTAACTAATTTAAATTACATAAATAATAGTTATAAAATATTATTAATCATAATCATTTAGTGTATCGGTCGGCATTTCCGGAAAATAGGCATCATCGGATGACGGAAATAACTCATGTTGACTATATTTTTGCATGGTAAAAAACTATTCGCTCTATTTTAAATGATTGCTATATTTGCCACTTTTATTTGTAATTTAGTTAAAAATTATTAGTTTTAATAAGTGATTACTGTTTGTTTGTTCATTAAAAATTATTAGTATTATATCGATAGTGTTGTTGTATGTTTAAGGAGTACACTATACAAATACAACTTTAATTCAAGTTTAATGTTGTAGTATATTATTTCAACAAAGAGAAATATAATTTTTTTCAAATAATAAAATATATATATTCACTAAACAATGTTGTTATGTATTTATGAAATTAATCACTAAAACAATAATATAAAATAATTTTTGAGGCGGGATCCACATGTGCTAGTATGCCAGAAGTAGCCCAAACTTGTTATTTCTGACCTTTTCGGGCTACTTTTGGCGCACACTAGCCCATCAGTTTGTGACAAAGTGTGCTACAATTTGGGAATTGTGGCATAATAACCCATGGGTTGGAGATGAAATAGCCATTTTTGGCTACTTCTATCACACTTTTGTGGCACACTAGCACATGTGAGTGCCGCCTCAAAATTTATTTTTTATTGTTAAAATAATATACTATAACACTAAACTCGAATTTAATTTGTACTTTACAAATAAAAGCGACAAATAATAATCATGTAAAATAGAACGAATAATTTCCAACTTTGTTTTCGGAAATAAGTATAATTAAATATACATGCAAATGACTATTATTCGGATATATAACTGATACATTGAATAATTATGAGTACTAATATTTTTAACCATTAAATATAATTTTATGAAAGTTAAATTAGTTAAGTTGTCGTGTAATTTTAATTTTAATTTAAAAAAGTAATCGTTTAATATAAGATAATTTTTATTTTAATTAGTTAAATTTCATGTAATTTTAATTTTTATGAAATACAATTTTAACATAATACATTTTTAAATTTATCATTTATAAAAATAAAGTTTAAAATTAAATTATTATGTAGAAATTAAAAGGTGCATAACACATTAAAAATATATTAAAAGACTACATCGTAGCATCCTTGAGTTAGAGACGTTGATGTTAAATCGATGAATAATACTGATTTAGTGTGTCACAATATAGCCCAGGAGCTACAAATAGTCTTTTGGGTTGGAGATGGCCTAAACAACTGAAATATAATTGACTGTGAAAACAATAACATCGTGATTCGTGAAAGTATAATGACATATGGGTTAACATAAAACTCAAATGCAAGGATAATTAGTATATCAAAGAATGAGCTAGATTTATGGGTGGGCACGAGACGAGATGAGATTAGTCCCGCGTTCCGTTCTACTTTTTGAATTCAAGACGTGACTTGTGTTTTCAAGAATGCATCATAGGGATCAATCCCCTCGGGATCTGGATAGGACCAGGTCTATCCCACATTCCCCGACTTTAATTAATAAATATTCAATTTCTCACATACAAATAAATATTCTACTACGAATTATTATAACATAAGAAATATAAAAGATTGTTCCAAATGTCTTTCATCATCCACTTTCGATACATTAGGTTTAATTATCATAAAATTAAATTAATTATTCGAATTATAGAATTATAGATATCGTATATGAAAATTCAGATGTTATCGTATAAGAAAAACATATATAACTACATTTTCTCTATAAGATCAACAATGCTCTGATTGTTGAGTTCATAGAGATTTGCAATACACGAAGTCTCTTCATCTATATCATATAACTCGTATTATATATAAATGAGAACATCAACTGAGATTTGTTTATCTTCAAAGAAATGAACCAAGGTACCAATATGACAAAATGGAACATGTTGATACCCAAAAATGCACACCAATTTTATAGAGAATTTGAGGGTAAACGTTTATCGTAGTGGAAGGTCACAGTATTTTACGAGGCATGAGGAAGCCAAATGTGAGGCATCTCGGGAGCCGAGGACCGAACTTGAATTTGGACTTCCCACACATAGGTTTGTATCGGGTATCTCATCAAAACATCAAGTATCACATGTCACCTCAAGCCAAAATCTATGCCTCCATGATTTCACCTTATTAGCTTGAGCTAAACCCGAGACCCATTTTTGTACCAACCTCCTAACCAAGAATAGCTTAGTTAGAGACCGAGGTCATTAGTCCTGAGAGGGTTATGATAGACGTGACCCTTGGATCACCACCTAATCATGGGTTATCATACTACCCTCCATCATTCATCAAGGACCTTATATAAGGGGCACTACAGTGCCAAGAGAGGAGAGGCCTAACTCCCACATGCAACGAACACCAACTCTTACAAGCAAATCCACTACCATTCTCTTCATGCACAACCCACTCGATCTTTAGGCAAACCACCACCACTCTCTTCATAGACAACTAACTCTACCACCATACTACCATCCCAAACAACCATCTTTGTGTCCCTTAGATATTACCATATCAACCATCCTAAACAGCCACATTTGTACCACCTAGCTACTAACCTTAACCACATTAAGCCTTCCATCATGATGAGCTCACACCTTGTTACACTCGTAAGGTCCTAGCTCCCACACCAAGCACACCACTAAGTGTCTTTTGTGATTTATCATGCCGAGAGCCTTTATAATATCACAACAAGGTCTTCCAAGGGAGACTTTGGGCCTAGTCTTGCAACTCAGAAGGGGGAGACTTGATCATCAAGCCCAAAACCGGCCAACACTATGATCCTCAATTTCGACCCCAACAGAACAAAAAACCCAAAAATATTCGAAGTTCATTCATAAATACTAACAATACCAACAATTTCAACCCTAAGAATTATAAATGAATAATGATGATGAAATATTTAATGGTTGAGATTATAAGACATTTAATAACGGGATGAGACGTGACTAAGTGAGATAAGATCTATTCATTCTGCTTCTCATCCCACCGTAATGAAATGGGACGTGACTAACGTTCTTAGACTTTAGTCCCGTCCCGTCCTGAAAAATTTTGGAACAAGATCAGGATTACAACTTTTTATGCCCGGCCCTAGCTAGATTAGCACGTACGAATAAGAATGAGATTACCAACAATGAACACGCAACTAAATGAACTAATTAATCGAATTAGAACGAATAAAGTACCAATTGACATAAACATGCACCAACGATTCAAAATCAAAGGAAAAAGAAAACAAATGGATCAGGTAGTTTAGAACAGCATGATTCTCCTGATCAGTAGCAGCAGCACCCCGAGAATGAACCCTATATATTATCTTATGGTTGCCTTTGATAATGCTCTCATTAAAGATAATCTTCTTACCACCATCTTGTAAGGTTTTAATTGTCCCACAAGTAGAAATTGGAACACCCTCTTTCAATCCCAGCTTGTTCCTCACGGTCTTGACCTTGGTCTCCAACTTAACGGAGTCAGCACCAACCACACGATGTTGGTGAGTTTGGTTATTATTGGTAGTTCCTCGGTTATTATTGGTAGTTCCTCATATCTCCAGTGGTGAGTTTGGTTTTCAATAACTATGGGCATCCGGCTAAAATGATCAGGTCCATCATAAAAAAAGCAGAACTTTCCGCCGTGATAATATGCAGACTGATCGCAGTTGTTCCAACTCGAGGATGAGAATGCTTTGATCCATTCCAAGCTTGATCTTGTCCAATGTGAAGTACCTTGGCATCCAATTCAGCATCATTGCTGCGGTTAGCGACACAAATCACACAATCTTGGGAAGTTGGAGGCGAAGAAACTGCTGCAACATGATCGGTGATGAGTGCCGAGACTGCCAGAAAGGTCTATTCTCTGGTGCGAGAAGACATGAAAGTAGAACACGGAACCTCCTTGTTTGAATAAAAGAAGCCATGCCATCCATGGTATGTTGCAAGGCAAGTGGTTCCATTCAGTTCAGGGAGACTCATCGTGAACTTCTTACCATTTTCAGTTAGCAACTGACACTCTGGAAATTTTTCCTCATACAGTAGAAACCAAGGTCTTTGGTTTAATTCATCTTCAACGATGTGAGCTAACGCAGTGGACGAAGCAGAATAGCAAGCCTTACAGACACGAAAGAAACTCAGAAGCTCGAACGGGCCTGCACGTTCTGCTATCAGTGAAAGAAGTTCAGGAGGGATATCCGACCAATCTCGATGTGAAAGAAGTTTAGGAGGGAGATCCGACCATTCTCGATTTTCGCTTTCCTTCATAGTGTTGATTTTGGTAAGTATACGTGCTGTTTATACATTTAAAGAGACTAAATTATCAAAATCTCATTCCGAAGACAATCACAAAAACACAATATCTATTAATTATGTATATAAGTATATCTGTTTATTTATTTCCTGATGACAAAACTGCACATCATATATAATTGTACTCCACAAACGGTAGACGAACAAGAACACATAATAAGTACTAACGGAAGCAGTTCTTGACCGAAACAAATAATAATAATAATGGAAGCAGATATCATGAAAACTTCAACCTAAATACCTCATACGAGAACAACTTTAACAGCACAAGGCAAATAAATTCGCTGTATCCTACTTGAGTTTGAGCACCGAATATGTAACAATTAGCATGAGAGAAAGAGAGAGAGAGAGAGTGTCATGACCCCAAAATTTCGAGCATGAAACTCAAATTTCGAGCATGAAACTCAAATTTCGAAGTCATGAAAACTCTAAAACGATCTCAATAAATCGAAATCACTTTAATGTTACCGCGGATCATTACTGAGTTCATAGAACAACTCATCCAAAAAGATTATTACAAACCAAATTTATAATTTAACATTATATCAAATGAAAATGTAAAAATCCTCACACAAATCCTCACATAAATCCACACACATCCTCACATAAATCCACACAAATCCTCACCACAAGATAGGATAAAAATAACTTCGAGTCCTCAGAGTGCTCCGTCGATTTCCGCTAATCCACACCTGCGGAATTATCCCCTACACCATCGTGCACCGGGATTGTAAACACAAACCCAGTAAGCTTTGCAGCTCGTATAAGTAAAACAACAAATACGTCGCGCTTAAAAATATATACGAAAATCCACAAATCATCAATTATAAATGCACTCATGACTCATTAGACGGCCCATCTGGTGGTCTAATAATGTGAAAATATATATGCTCATAAGAAGTTGGGCAACCCCTCTGTTAACCCAAATGCATTTATAATATGGGTACACATGAGCGCCGGTACACCTCTGTTACCCCTCATGTAATACACCGCCGACATTGGACAACCACATGTTACCCAATATCAAAAATATGGGTACTCATAAGCCGATAACCCATCTGTTACCTCTTATGCAGTACCCCGGCAAACAGACTAGAGCTCTAACTGTATCGTAACTTTCGTCCGGCCAAAGGCTAGGTTCCGACATGCTAACATGTCGGAAAACCGGTCCGAAGACAGAAAAACACGTCCGAAGATATAAACACGTCCGAAGACAAAAACACGTCCGAAGACAAC
Source organism: Argentina anserina (assembly GCF_933775445.1). Lineage (NCBI taxonomy): Eukaryota > Viridiplantae > Streptophyta > Magnoliopsida > Rosales > Rosaceae > Argentina > Argentina anserina. The sequence continues at coordinate 21,058,496 of NC_065873.1, read as the reverse complement.
AACACATCCGAAGACATAAACACGTCCAACAACACGTCCGAAGACATAAACACGTCCGAAGACAAAAACGTTTTAACAAACTCCATGTTAAACCACATACAATAATCACCACATTATATTGTACAAATCGAATCAACATGCTCGATATATAAATCTCATCACCAAAATGAACTTATTCACAACGGAAATTACGATACTATATAATATAGCAAACCATATATATGTACGTAATTACCATTTATACACATACACAATCCACTATATCAAATACATATCATAGTTCATTCTTTAAACTTTAGCATATTCCTGAATCTCCGCAAGGGTAGATTCGTCATTGTGAGATTTTACTCACCGTAAAATCTTGAGCATAATTTCCACAATTCCGAAAGTGAATCCTTTACGTGATGTATCGATCACCTAAAAATAGATAGAAGTGGATTTATAATCGTTACGTAAAACCATAAATACCGAAACATTAATAATATTTACTGTCGAGCAAATTTATGATTTTTACGAAAGTACTGTTCACAAGCTTCGCCCCACAACTCGGATAAAAGGCAACAGACTTTAGAGCTCTACGAGCTCAGCCAGGGTGTCAAAGCTGCACCGGCTACCTGGGACACGATCCAATTCTCCAGAGGGGAAGCGCCCATTCGAGCTTCCTAGATCGACCCGTTGATGATAACTACACAGGTCGACCATTACTCGTGTCGAATGGTGCTAATGGACACCGGGCAACGATCAGTGCTATGTTCGCCTACTGTTATCGCAAGCTCAAGCGAGACCGGGCAAAACTCTACAACAATCACAACCCGTTGGTCAGCTTTTCCGGAGAGATTGTGCAGCCCCTCGGCTCTGACTGTATGACCCTAACGCTTGGTTCAGGGGAGAAGCAAACATGGATCACCACCTAGTTCCTTATAGGGGTCTGCAATGTATAATCATCGGTCACATGCTTATGCTGAAGGTGTCAACCCTAGGCAGGATCCTGACAATCAAAGGAGATGAGATCGACACACTTTAGAACCATCTCGACCTCATCTTGGCGGGATGAAGAGCGTATGAGATGCTGCCAGTGACCCCAACGGAGGCCATTGATGATCCCCGGGAAGAGGTCTCAACAGGACAAGAGATCTCGAAAGTGCAAAGGAAGAAGGCCGCTAAACACCCCCCGCGGGCACGTCCGGCGGCCGTCGAGGAGACCGAATGGGTAAACCTATTGAACATGCATCCGGAATGGAAGATCCATATCAAAATAGGTTTAGGGCCAAGTCTCAGGAACCAGCTGGTGGCATATATATGGGAACATCAACACGTCTTCGCCTGGTCATATGCGGACATGCCCGAAATCTCCACCGACTTCATCTCCCGCATGTTAAATATCTTATTGGGGTCTAGGCCAGTGCTTCAAAAGCACCTGGCCTTTGACCAAGAGAAGTATCAGGCGATTCAGGCCGAGGTCGGGCGACTCTGGGACTTCAAGTTCATCCGAGAGGTCAACTACCACAAGAGGGTCTCTAACGTGGTGATGGTTAAGAAGCTAAATGGCTCATGGCGAATGTGTGTGGACTACACAACCTTAACCTGGTCTACCCGATTGACAGCTTCCCACTCTCTCATATAGACCAGCTGGTAGACATAAGCACCGGTTTTGGGCTCCTGAGTTTCTTAGACGCCTACTCGGGCTACAACCAAATCAAGATGCACCCAGATCACCAAAAGGACACTGCCTTCGTGACTGATAAGGGACTATATTGCTATAAGGTCATGCCGTTCGGCTTAAAAAATGCCGGGGCAACCTACTAGAGGGCAGTCACTCGAATGTTTGAAAAAGAAATAGGCGAGAATATGGAGATATATGTGGATGACATGGTCATTAAGAGCAAAACGCCAGAGGGACATATCGCCAACCTCGCCAAGGTATTCTACATTCTCCTCCACTACGGCATGAGGTATGTGATGGGCGTAGCCGGAGGTAAATTCTTAGGCTTCATGGTAAGCGAAAGAGGCATCGAGGCTAACCCCGAAAAGGTCTAAGAAATAATGGACATGAAGTTGCTATCAACCAGGAATGAAGTCAAATGCCTCGCCCGCCGAGTGGTAGCCCTCGCCCGCTTCATCTCACGCCTGGCGGATAAGTGTGCACCATTTTTCCAATTACTTCGGACTCAGCAAATGAAAGATATCACCTGGGACCCAGAACATGAGCATGCTTTTCTCCGTCTCAAGGAGTACCTAGGGTCAGTCCCGACATTGTCAATCCCAGTGCATGGGGAAATTTTATTCCTATACTTGGCGGTTTTTCAAACAGCAGTGAGCTCCACCCTAGTCCAACGGGAAGAAACCAAGGAACTCTTGGTATATTACAGCGGCAAAGGTCTGAATGACCCCGATACCAGGTATCATGAAATCGAGAAACTCGCCTTAGCACTAATCACCACCGCCCGATGCCTTCAACAATACTTCTAGGCCCATACTATCTATGTAATGATCAACCAACCATTACGCCTGGTACTTCAAAAGCCAGAAATGTTGGAGCAATTGGTAAAATGAGCGGTTGAGCTTGGAGAATTTGATATTCGATTTAGGTCCCAGACTATGCTAAAAGGACAGGCCTCGATCGATTTCATTGCGGAGTTTATCCCCGTAGAGAGTGCCACATATCTCGACACAACGGCAGCCACACTGGCGCCGGTGTGGGAACTTTATATCAATGACTCGGCTAACAAAAACTGTAGCAGCACAAGTGTGATCATCATTGACCCGAAATGGAATGAATATCTTTATGCTCTCCGGTTCTGGTTTGATGCCTCCAAAAATACAGCCCAGTATGAGGTGTTGATCGCCGAGATCTAGTCGTGTCGAGAATTAGAGGTCACCAATGTCCGGATTTACAACGACTCTCAATTTGTGGTCAACCAAGTTGATGAGAGCTACCAATCCAACCTGCCCCAGCTCACCTCATACCAAAATTTCGCTGGGCCGCTGCTCCGGAAATTCAACCACTTTAAAATTCGCCCGAGCTAAGAATGCTAAAGTGGATGCGCTCGCCCGACTAGCTACCTCTAAGCTGGAGGTGGCGATGCCCGCCGTGCATGTGGAAATTCTAGAACAGCCGGCATCTCCCAATCCTATTCGGAGATCATCACCATCGAGCAAGCTCCCCCACCATCGTGGATGTACCCTTTTATCGCCTACTTGACAACCAGACAATTGTCGCTCGACGAAACCGAATTGAAATATCTACGGCGTAAGGCCGCCCTCTACAAAGTTCGAGATTGAAAACTTTAACCGGCGCGGTCAGTATTTCCCACGGCTCAAATGTTTGGCCCCGGAACAAGGCCGACAGATGTTGAATGAGTTGCATGGTGGGGTGTGCGGCAATCATGCAGGAGCACGGAACCTAGCCTTTAATTCCCTTTGAACCGGGTATTACTGGCCCATGATTAAGGTTGGGCGTGTATATAATGCCACCAGTATGGAAACTACATTCGTCGCCCGTCTGTCCCGCTCTCAGTTATCATCTCCCCAGTCCCTTTCGCACAGTGGGGATTTGACTTGATTGGGGAACTCCCGGTCGCCCCAGGGCAATTCAAGTATGTCATTGTGGCAGTAGACTACCACACCAAGTGGATAGAGGTAGAACAAATGGCAAAGATCACCACGGACCAAGTGATTAACTTCTTATGGCGTTCTGTCTACTGCCGACTCCGTATCCCTGAGGCTTTTGTCATGGACAATGGCACCCAGTTCGACAATGACAGGTTCAGGGCGTTTGTCCATAATAATGGCATGACCATCTTGTATGCTTCCCCAGCACACCCTCAGACTAATGGCCAGGTCGAAGCCATAAAAAAACTCAACAAGCAGAACCTAAAAAAACGCCTCAACGAGGCCACCAGACTTTGGGCTCAGAAACTCCCAAAGGTGTTATGGGCGCTCCGGACAACTCCGACAACGGCCACGGGGCAATCTTATTTCCTTTTAGTTTTTGACACCGAGGCCATAATCCAGGTAGAGATTGAGGTTCCCTATAAGCGAGTCGAAGGCTACGACCTCGATACGAACGTCGATGGCCTCCCACTCAATATGGACTTGCTTAATGAACACCAAGACAACGCCCACCTATGGAATATCAATGTAAAGCAATGCATCGCCCAACACTACAACAAGAAGGTCAATCCCCTCCCTCTGGCAGTTGGTGACTGGGTGATGAAGGAAGCGATGCCCTGACCTGTAGGTTTACACCCTAAATGGGAAGGTCCCATGGAAATAATTGACGCGGCCGGACCGGCCATGTTATATCTTCAGGACACATCCGGACACAAGTTAGCACACCCCTAGAATGCTTAACATCTCTGATACTTCCCCAAGTAGCCCCCGGTTTCAGTCACCCGATAATTATCTACATTACAATAGTTGATCTCCAATTTTACATCTCCATCATGCTTATCTCCGGATTCTTTTTGTACTATTTATCCTACGGGCTTAGTCAACAAACGAAGACTTTCATGATATACATTGATTATCTCCATGACGTTCTCCACTTTGGTTCAAATATCAATTTCATACACGAATATTCGCCAAAATGAACTAAACAAACAGTTGATGGCCAAAGGGTAAATCGCCCCAATAATTTGTATTCATACAACAACGTTTGCAACATTACATGAAAACCACAATTTCCCTATTCTAACTTTGGCCGCACCGGCCAAGGACATTCCTACACTAATGAGAAAGTTGTTGGGCCCTGGTATCATCACCATTGGAAATCGTTCGGACTCCTTTTTCCTTCGCTCCGCGCTGTTGTTGCCTACGAGAACACACGGTTGCAAGGCAGATTGGCTTTACTACCTCACTTTCGCCACGATAGATCTCGGTAGACAAGTGGTGTAGAGGTGATCCAGCTTGGCCTCCAGTAAGCTGCACTCTGCTTCTGGAGGGTTGGGAGAAGCTCTCATTCCCCCTACACAACCTACCATCGAGACAGCTAGGCCGGGAAGTCGATGGCCGCCAGCCATCCGGAGGATTCTGAGAAAGTGTAGCATGAGGATAGGTTTTTACGCCTACCTCATGCTTGAGGATGAGTTTTTACACCTAAACCAGTTTATGGAAACATGACGGAATCAGGAGGAAATAATTTAGGACTGTTGAGAAGTTTCGATACCCAGATAGAAAACTGCACACCCGAAACCATAGCTATTTGTTGTGTTTTCATCCTTGAGGTGCTCTCCTTTTTATAGGAAAAGAAGTCCCAACGGACAAGATCTCTCGCTCAAACATAGCGATTAAGGATGACAGTTATGCCTAATTATGGTTGTCAAATGAACCAGGTGGCCACGTGGGCTAGATTTGTGACTAACGGTTTTCCCAAGGTTTGACTGTAATTGTCATTTATTAGGTGATTAAACGTTCGAACTGTCTGACTAGGGAGAGTCACCGAGGTTTTATTTTGGGCCTGGACTCTGGGGAAACATGGCCCAACGTTAAGCCCAATGGGCTAATGCAAAAAAAAAAATCAACTCCATTCGCGGTTTACAAGTACATGTGTTCGAATCTCTATTTTCATTCAAGTTGCTCGAGTATTGCCCTTAACGCCACCCACGGTGGCTCATCTTCAGGGATAGATGCAATATACTGACACACATTCCCACATCGAGGGAAGGGCCAGACACATTCCCCAGTGCACCTATAAATAGGCTGCCAAAACCACCTAAAAGAGGTAACGTATTCCTAAGTCCTTAACTCTCGAACTTATTTCTCACCGGATACTAATTTAAGCTTCGGAGGGTCGAAGGTTGGCGCACCGCTGGCCCTTTGACTTTGACTCGTTGTGCGCAGGTCCCATTGAGCTGACACACCAGAATACAAGGTTACGAGAAGCTCAATCCCCCGGATTTAGCTCTCGTAATAGCTACCGGATGGGAGTAGTTCTTAGGTCAATCGGTGGCCAAGCTAGAGGGTTGAGGGTGGTGGATCGGTGGAGGCTGGATGCTCCTTTTGTTTGTTGTTTGGATTGCGCACTTGGTCATCTTCTGGTTTTGCAGGGCCGAAATCCGATGGTGATTCTTCTGCCTCTCTTGGGTTACCGGGTTGGTCTTGTCGGAGTGTGGTACTGGCGCCACTGCAGTTCGTGAAGGGGAGCGGAGGAGCCGACGATTTGGCTGGGTTTGTTTTACAACCTAGTTTTGGATCTTGGCTTCTTGCGTTAGATTATTTGTGTTGTATGGCGTGCAGTGCTGGTTGTGGGTTTGGGTGGCTCAACGGAGGCGGCCGGCGTTGATGTTGGGTGGTGGTCTCTTGAAGGTAGTTCGGCGACGGCAGCAGTTCGGCGGTAGACTTTGGCCGATTATCCTCTAGTGGTCTATGGTGGTGGGCCTGGGTGGGGTCATTATAGGTGGGTTTGGGCCTTTTGGCCCAAATCTGTTTTTTGTTTTTTTAGGTTTGTTTTCAGGTTTTTTTGTCCCTTCTGAAGAGGAGGGTTTGGTTTTTATTGGTTTTGTCAGTAGGTAGGGGTCGGGTCGTTGAGTGTAATTTTTATGGTGCATGTCATCTCCAGTGATTATTTAAATGTCGATTCTTTCTTGGTGGCGATGTAATGGGGAGGTTGTCTTTACAAAAATGTCGGAGGTTTTGGTATGTGATGTTATTGGAGCGGTTCTCTTCTTGAGATTGATGACAAGTAGGATATCGACTACTTCTGGAATTGGTTTTCATTCGTTCAGGGTTTGGTCTTCTGGAGCTCATGTCTATTGCTTCTTATGGTAGTCATGTGACTAATTTTGGTAGGAACGAGTGTGGGGAACTTTGTTCTTTCACTGAGTGTTCCTCTTAGTGTAATTGTAATATTTTTTTTAGTGAAATATAAGTTCTTCTTCTCTAAAAAAAATCACAAATTCACAATATGTATATTTGTTTATTTCTATCCTCATAACAAAATTAGTAAATTACACATTATAACAAACAAACGGTAATATAACAAGGACAAATAACAAGAGTACTAATGGAAGGAGATATTATTAAATAACAACAACAACAGCACAAGGCAAACAAGCTAGTTCGCAGTACCCTACTTGAGTTTGAGCACCTAATATTCAACCACTTATCATGATAAAACTTTGGATTTAATAAGTATCATAATAAACTGCAACTCTTTCTTTTCAGAACAAAACTAGTTTGGGAGGAGGAGACCTAAAGATCGAATTTAATCATGGACTCGTAAAGATTATCATGAGAAAGAGAGAGTTCGAGACTCAAGAGAACAACATACCGATACCTTAAAGATTTTGCTGTAGAACCACTTTAATGGCTCCATGCAAGGAACTCGCATAGCTTACAGTTGCTTCAAAACTCTATTTCTGCTAACAACGAAGGGAGTTTGTAACTTTATATCTGGGATGTAGGGTTTAGTACAACAGAAACAACTTGTTTATGTATAACTTAAACTCGAAGTCCAAGACTCGAAGCCCACTAACAAAAATCAAAAGCCCTTGGAACGATTAAACCGTACGTGCAATCTTGGCATCCAAGGTTTCACCATTGCTGCGGCTAAAAACCATGCGATCTTGGAAAGTTGGACGCGATGAAACTGCTATAACATGAACGCTAAGTTCCGAGACTGGAAAGTCTGGAAGATCTATTCTCCGGCACGAGAAGACGTGATAGAAGAACATGCATGGAAGTGATGGAACTTCCATGTTACCCCCTTGGAATTATGGAAGCCATTCATCATTCATGGTATGTGGCAAGGCAAGTTGTTCCATGCATACCTAGATCCACTTCAGGAATACTCATGGTGAACTTCTTAATTACCACTTGGAGTGGGCATTTGGCACTCTGAACTTGTATCCTCATGTACGAACCGATTGCACAAGAATGTACAGTGCTAATCTTCGAACTGGTAATATCGTAGAGTTATGAACTCAGGACTCGTAAAATTTGTAATGCTTCTACTTAACCAAAAAAGGTCCTCAGTCAATCAGTCTGTCAAACGAATTTTCTTGAGATAAACATTTAGCATACAACGTCTGTATACAATTGCCAATCTTTTTTGGTGCTGATATAATCAACAATACTTGGTACCTTTTTTAAAATGCTTTCAATTAACGCAACCCGATATAACTTGTTGATATGAGACTTTGCCATGAAAAGTAAGTTGAGTACGTGGTTGCATATATCGTCCAACATTGCTAGGATAATAGCAAATAATTCAAGAGATTAGGAACAAATAATTACTTGAACTAAAACTAGCTAGTATATCATCCAGTAGCCGGAAAGTCACCACCAATCAAAGCAAAACAATAGAAGAAATAAATATATCATTTTTCGGATTACTAGTTTATTACTGTTAATGATACACCCCTTAAAGGGCTAAAACATCAGGATTATTCACTTTACATTTGGCTACCGTAGTTATCGCTAATTTAAGGTACAGTTAGGTCCAAAAGTCCACTACACGCATTATTAGCTATGCATGAGTAGTTTGGTAATTTCAGTGATCACACCTTATTTGGCTCTATAAATAGACATCTTTTCTCTACAAACAAGGTAAGCCTCCACTCTCACATCTTCTCATACTTAACTCTACATGTTCATCTTCGTAGTTGATTTAGGTATCGGAGCGTTGAAGGCTGGTCAGCCCGGTCTTCACCCCGTAACGCCATATGCTCATGGTTTGCAGGTGACGAAGTGCTTTCTCGGTTCTTTGGAATACCCCGCCGGATTTCCGCCGTAACAACTACAGTACCCCAAGAATGAATAAGCTTCATATTTCACCTCCTGATGATCTTGAGATGTTGTAGACGATGATCGAAAGTCATCAAACTGCTGCAACATGATCAATTAACGAGGTCATGCATGGCAAGGGAGAGAGTACAAAATACTAGTGACATTAAGAGGTTGTAGAACCACTTCAAACGTAAACTCCATGCAAGGAACTCTTGCATGTCGTACACACGACCCGATTGTGCGTGAATACAAATTTCAGAAATAAAACAACTTGGTTTGAGTTAGGAACGTACTCATATCGGTCATAATAGCAAACAAACAAACTCCTTAAAATATAACTAGTACACTATATATATCATCCAGTAGCCATAAAACACCAACAATCACAAATTAAAACTAGAAAAAATTATAACCCTCTTCTGTTCATAACAATGCCCAAGAATACGTTTCAAAAAAAATATGTGCCCAAGAATATATAATAAGCTTCATATATCACCCCTTCTGATTGAGGATCTTGGTTGGATCCATATTCAAAAAACACCGGTTCTTTGATTTGTCATTGTTGTCGACATTGATGCTCTCATTGTAGATAAAATTGTTCCCACCATTTACTGACGGCGTCATTGTCCCACAAGTAGAAATTGAATCCTGATCTGTCAACCCCAGCTTGTTCTTCATGTCCTTGGGAAAGAACTCGAACTTAGACTTGAGACGAGTAATGAAGCATGACTTTGCTTCGTGATTGTAATTATTCACATTAGTTACGGGTACAAGTTCGCTACATTCCCAGCGGTGAGAGTGGTTTTCAATAAACATGTTCAACATATGGTCTTTGTCACCACAAAAGGAGAACTTTCCGTCTTTATACATCGCAAATTTGATTGTGTCTATTTTATCACGAGGATAAGGATACTCCGATCCAGTCCAAGTCCGGTCATTAGGGTAAAGTATCTTGACATCCAAGGTTTCACCACTGATGTGGCTGATGACACAAACCGCGCAATCTTGAGAAGTTGGAGGCGATGAAACTTCTGCAACATGATTAGTGAGTTCTGAAACTGGGAATTCAGGTAGGTCTATTCTCTGATGAGAGAAGACGTGAAAGAAGAACATGGAACCTCCTTGTTTGAACAAAAGAAGCCATCCATGGTATGTTGCGAGGCAAGTGGTTCCATCTAGTAGTTCAGGGAGACTCGTGGTGAACTTGTTACCACTTGCAGTTAGCAACTGACACTGATTTTTATCCTCATGTAGTAGAAACCAAGGTCCTTGGTTTAATATTTCATGCTCAACAACGTCAGCTAAAGCAGTGGACGAAGCAGAATACCAATTCTTACAGACACGAAAGAAACTCAGAAGCCCGAACAGGCCTGCACTTTCTGCTATCAGTGAAAGAAGTTCAGAAAGGAGATCCAACCATTCCCTATTATTCTGGCTTTGCCCTAAGTGTTGATTTTGGTCAAGACTGCCTGCGTTACGTACAATTACAGAGAAAAAATTATCAAAATCTCAGTGTGCATATTTGTTTATTTAAATTCTAATATTACGTACACATTATAATTGCACCTCCAGAAACTGTACTAGAACCAAAACAAATAATACGTACTAATCTTGAAACTGTTATCATGAAACTTTCAAGTTACTAACACAAACTAGAGTTTCACAATGCAAACAAATTACTAGTATCTTACTTATGTTCTAGAACATAGGTGGCAAATGGACCAGGCTGGGCTGATTCATTTTAAGCGGACTAAAACTGTATATGTGTCGTACTCGGATTTGTCTATTTGTTTTTCGTGACAGGCTCAGGTCGGCCATTAACTTAAATATTAAGCACAGTCCGACCCATAATCCAAACTCATGTCGAGCCAAGAAGCGGGTCGACCCATTAGGATTAACATAAAAAAATTGTGTAATTAGAATATTTATTTTATATAACTATTTATAATAGTAAAATAAATAAAATACTACAACACATTTGATAATCTTATTTTTAAAGAGTGCGGTTATTGCCACCACATAGTCTATTTTGTTCACTCATGGTCATTTGATTTATTAAAAGACTGTAATACCCTGATGTAAAATTATTGTAATTCTTTTTTGTTTATTTTACAAAACACACAAATATACATATTAAACCCTAAAATCCTAATTTTGTATTAAGAATTCGTCTTCAATCTTTCTCCCGATGAGATAAGGCTTTGTATCTCATAGTACATATTTGTTTCGTATAAAAAATAAGTACATATGTCGTGTCCATTTTATAGATTCATAACTAATACATGATATTGTTTTTATGCATGTAGGTAAATTTGATATCTCAATCTGTTCCAATTCCTCCGGTTGCTTCTCAGTGGCACAGATACCAAGTTAATAATGGGCAGATATATCGTACTTAGGAACAACGCATAGATGAGTTCAAGAAACTTCAAAATATGGAAGGGGTTGCCACTAAAGAGACGTTTCCAGACACAGTTCATCTTGATATGGATTGATCATGACAATATTGTTAAATTGAACAGTGTCGTTTTTTTTTTGGATTTGGACTTGAATGTGATCCACTTGTTTTCTTAGGAAATTGGCAGCTGGCCTAAAATAACTTGATTGAGCTAGCTTTTTTTTTGACATGATGATTGAACTAGCTTGATCACATGAAAAGAAAAAAAGTATGATTGGGCATAAAAAACGGAAATCCCGATCACATTCCGATCTCGTCCCGAAATTCATAGGGACGAGACGGGACGGAGGTCTAAAAACGTTCGTCCCGTCCTGATCTCGTCTCATTTCATAATAGTGGAATGAAACGTGGGACGAATAATTTATATCCCGCTTCGTCCCGTCCCGTCCCGTCCTACCTTTAATTAAAACTTAAAAATTCTTATATATTTGTATCAAAATGAAACTAATTTATGTTCTTAATAACTCTAAAATTATATCAACTCAAATAATAATGGTAAATTATAGTAGTTTAAACATAATATGCATTTTTTTGGTTAAATTTTCATTATTGAATGTTACTTTGTTAATGAAAAAGTAAAAATATAGGTTTTTATTTAACTTCATAGGAATGTGGGATTTGTCCCGTCCCGTCTCGATTCCGTCCCGTCCCAACCGGGATTAATCCCGAGTGGGATGCATTCTTAAAAACCCTCGTCCCGTCCCGATCCTGTTCCGATTCAAAAGAGTGGGACAGGACGTGGGATGAGCCACGTCCCGTCCCATCTCGTCCCGTATCCACCCCTAGAAAAAAGCTTTCTCCTTGCCCCTTTTTTAAAAACAGCGGAAGAAGACAAATTGGCTAAATTAAGAGGAGGGTGGTAGTAGGTCTTTCTTACTCACTCATAAGTCCAAGCAAGCAGCCAATCCATTCATATATGTATAGGGTTTCTTACTCACTCATAAGTCCAAGCAAGCAGGCAATCCATTCATGCTTGCAATCCATTCATATATGTATAGGGTTTCTTACTCACTCATAAGTCCAAGCAAGCAGGCAATCCATTCATATATGTATAGGGGAGAAAACTATTGTATGTGACCCTATATATTATTTACAAAACATAGTTACAAGTAGTAGTAATTGTAAGTTTTTTTCTTAATAGATATTGTCAAAATGAATTTAAAATGCAATCTAAAAAAATAGAATTGAAAAAATAAATATGTAAGGTAAGAAGAGAATGTGGGTGAACAAAGCAAGTTTAAAATTGAAAAAAAAATTATGTTAGGTGAACAAAGTATTATTTAAAATTGGTAATTTTGGTATTATAATTGGGTGAACAAAGTAATTTGGAAATAGAAACAATATAATTTGGGTGGAAAGAGAATGTGGGGTGAACAAAGTAAATTATGGGGTGGCAGTAGCCGCACCCATTTTAAAAACATTATATATGTCAAAACTATGACTTTTTATCACTATTTTAATGGTATTTATGATATAATGTAATTAAAATAATAAAATAATCAAGAAATTTATATTTAAATGTTTAATATTCAATTATCATTATTATAATTGTTTAAATATTTATATAAATAATATAAAATTATGTGTTTATGGGCCGTTAATTTATTGTGTCTAGATCGGGCCCATGGGCTGAAATATCTAGGTCTAGTCCGGCCCATTACAATAACGAATTTGGACCGTGCCGAGCTGATTTTTAATAGGCCAGGCCCATATCAGGCTCGGGTTTTTCAGCCCACTTGTCACTTCTATTCTAGAACTTAAATGCGTTTTAAAAATTATTCAACCACCTATATGCATTGGACTTAAGAATCATGGATTCGTAAACGAGAGAGAGAGAGAGAGAGAGAGAGAGAGAGAGAGAGAGAGAGAGAGAGAGAGAGAGAGAGAGAGAGAGAGAGAGAGAGAGAGCATATTTCATATCCATACTGATATTGCATGTGGAACGTAATCATTAATCAACTCGTAATTAAGTGATGACTCGAAGCCCACTTTCTAAGTCTCTTTCAAGTTTCAATACCCGAATCCGGATTGCCAAATAAATCAAAAGCCCATTTAATTATTTCAACCCATTTATGGGCCGTAATTATAGTGGCTTGTACAAACCTCACCCTGCCCATCATTTCTTTGCAGACAGATCACAGTCATCACACTCAGCAATCCCTTTTTGTTGTAACATATACTGATGTTGTATATTTTACATCGTTACTAAACTTGGTAAAGCGTATCATTACGTTTGTTAGATGATACGGACACCATGAAAATCAACTAATTCCACACTTACGTAACTTGTATGATGTGAATTCGATTGTATAAGTTAGCAACATAAATACGTTTAATCGAATTAGTGAAATCTTATCATATATCGTTCACATTGTTTAGATGATACAGACATTATCGAAGTTCAACTATTTCCATACTTTGCTTAATTTGTACGATATGTATCCAACTTTTTATATCATTGTATATGTTAGCAACACGTATCTACGTTAAATCGAATTAGTGATATCTTATCATATATCATGATCAATAGAATTCGATCAACAAACGAAAATGAAATAATCTAATTCATTAATTCTCAGAATCGGAATCCCTATTCTTTTATTCAAAATAATGAATCAAATACAAGTTTTGTTCTTCTTTCTTTCTTTTTCTTTTGTGGGTTTCCTAGAAGAAGTTGGCTCCATGAAGATAATGATCGATGATCCATCCATATTCCACTGAGAATTACTACTGTGGAGACATATTGTAAACGTGCACACAACCCATGTACTCAATGAAGGGAACCACACCATCGTTTCTCATAGTCGTTTTCTCTACTTGATTTCATTTTCTCATACATAAATTCGTCACCCCTGTCATCATCAATTTCGATCTCAGTTTTTTAAAGCTATAATTTAGAGATTCATTGCTAATCTGATGTAGTTTATGGTTCGTAATGTGTGCTCCTCAGCCTACTCTGACTCAATCCATCATTTTTATAATTAATAATTAAACATAATGATATATTATCTTGGAGGAAGGAAGAGTGTCTGTAGCTACAGAGATCGTAAGAGCTGTCCATGTTACTAGTTGTTTGTTGATGCACTGCAAAAACAAAATCCGAAACAGAAAAACTCAAACATTTTTATTTTTTTTATACAAGAATTTTGTTTTATATAAATTTACAGTCCAATTTTCATGTAGACCGGTTGATTTGTAGTTGTGGACAAACAAGCGCGGTGTTATACTCGTACGTAGACTGAACCGATCTAGATTGAATATGAACTCGATCATAGATGAATGTATTGACTGTTGAGGTTCGATAGAATGATCTTCATCCATTTATGTATCCGTAATACTTCTAATGCAAGTCAATTGTACGTACTTATGTAATTAATGTTTAACACATTACACATGGCTAATTTAAGTTTTCTTGTTTGAGCTCATGGTTAAATAAAATTGGTTGATAAGCATAGATGCGGTAATTGTGAAATAAGAAGGTGCAAGGCTTCCTAGCTTGCAGCTACTGGATGTTAAAAATCACTGAATTAATATACAATTACATCGAAACCAAAAATAGTACGAGTTTGTATTTCATGCCCTACTAAGACAAACATGACAGTGCTTACACGTGACACTAACATCTTTTGGAGTCAGCTCTTAATCCGCATTTTGTTTCACACTCGGAATTGAACTATGCCTTTTTCTAGTGTCACCTCCGATTTTGTTTGTGAAATCGAATGACGCAACTCTTAGATTCTCTAGTATGGCGTAATATCTGTTAATGGATCATGATTAAAAGTAAAGAATCGAAGAAAAAATGGTTGAACGTAAGAGTGATTCCGAGTGAGGAAAAGACTGGATCAGTAAATTAGTCGAATCTACAATGATGCCAATGAAGCAAAACACCATTAATTTTGGACCAAATGCAGGGGAGACCTAAACTGTCTTATATTTATTCACCTGCAGCTGCATTTGTGGCCCTACAAATTGCTTCTTGGCAAGTTAACGCATACATTATTTGAAAAGATATTCAAGAGCTCACACATTCATCTCATATCTCCTCCGAACACAGATTAATGACGTGCATCATAAAATTGATCATTTTATAGTTTGTAAGCAAATTATTTTAGAAAAAAATTATGCATCATGTCCTAAATTATGGTGGCAAAATCAATGTAGTACCCAGACTTAAAAAACTACTAATGTAGTACCCACACTCATATTTCATTATCCTCGTGACACCCGAAACCATTTTCCGTCACAACGCCATCATGTTGGTCACGTGTCGCCCACGTGCTTTAGAAAAAAGGTAAATAATGTCAAAGTAGTATCCAAACTCACAATTATCTATCATTGTGATGTTGAAGACCATTTTCTATTATAAAGCCTTTTTTGTCACATGTCGTTCTCGTGCTCCTAGAAAAAGTACTAAAATGACCTTAATGTTAATGAATGCGAAAGTTTCGTTGCAACTGAAATGAGACAGCATCAATCCCTAAACTTTTGTGGTAATGTTAATTCCAAACTCACAATTCCCTATCATTGTGACGTCGAAGACCATTTTCTATTATAAAGCTTTTTTTTGTCACATGTCGTTCTCGTGCTCCTAGAAAAAGTACTGAAATGACCTTAATGTTAATGAATGCGGAATTTCGTTGCAACTGAAATGAGGCTTTTTCACATCTTAAAATCTTGCTTCATTTCTAATTTTGAGATTTAAATCCAAATCGTGGCTCTCAATCACATAATTGAGAGAAAGATTTTAAAAGTTCCGGTTTTGATTAGAAATCAAAACTGGAATAAATGGCAGTGGTGATTAATACCTCCATTTGGGAACTGACCCCGACGGTCTACATTTTCATCTTCTTTGTGTGCCTCGATCTTCTATATTCTCTTCTTCTCATATGCCTCACTTATCGCCAACAACACTGCCTTTGCCACCAAACTACGTTGTTGTTCGATCTCATCGTTGTTGATGATCACGTAATACTTGAAGAGCGAGAAAGGTTGGCGTCAAACCATCTCCCCTATAAGAGCTCAAACTTAAGATTGACGCGAACTAATCTTGATGGAAAATGGAAAATTCGAGGATGAGACAGCACCCTGAGGAAAAATGGTCTCCGATGACATGTTGATAAAGAATTCTGAGTTTAGGTATTACACTGGTAATTTTTCAAGTATGGGTACTACTTTGACTGTGCCACAAGGGTTTGGGAACTATTACTGAAATTTTTTGTTAAAGTAATTTCAATATTTACCTTTTTTTAAAGCACGCAAGTGACACGTGACCAACATGACGGTACCGTGACGAAAAATGGTCTCAGGCGTCACGTTGATAACGAAATCTAAATTTGGGTACTACATTAATAGTTTTCTGAGTCTGGGTACTACATTGACTTTGCCACCATTATTTAGGACATGATGCTTAAATTTTTTTTCTTTATTTTATCTGTTTCAAAGTAACGTATGAGTGGCTTGTATATCTGAATTTAAATGTTCACCATTACAGTGTTTTTTATTTAGCACAATAGCTTATATGTTACAACGAGTCTGTTGTGAGTCCAACTCATGACTTCTCATTTATAATGGTAGACTTATGTCATTATATCATATAGTACTAGGTCTTATTACAATGTTTCTAATTCAACGTTGTTCTCCCCTATGTTGCATAGTTGCGTTCTTCATATTAATTTTTCAGTCGTATTTCCTAAAATGAATCTATATAATTTAAAATTTACACAAGTTACCTAACTATCAAGGCGTGGTCCATGGCTTTTCTAAGGTTAGGGAAGATGGGGAGGGTGCATGTAGACACACAAGTCGCTCTTTACACTTAAACTATCTGCAAGATGCATGTAGACATACATGTAGTTCTTTTCACTTAAAGTATCTAACTAGAATATAAGCACATTACAATACCTTATGCAATGTACACATTCTATCAATGATTCCAACTCATAACTAACAATGATCCCAATTCATTGTACATAGGCATTCTTCTTTGTCTTAACATGTATCCAAACTATTCATTGAATTAGGTAAACATATCGAATTTGAATTTATTCCAACCCTAGAAGTTTTGTTGTTTTACTAATATGAATAACAAAATATATTAACGTATCTGAATTGCTACACATTAATGACTTTTGATTAGTTAACCCAATTTTTAAGTATTGATTATTCCCTCCAAAAACATCATTGACCAAAACACATGCCCCACATTATTAATTGACCTGAGTTTTAAAGAACAACATACCTAAATGGCTAAATATCATTAAGTATATGCATTTGCCGACCAAGGAGATAGAAAATTAGAGGTGTTTTCCCGTTAGCTGATAATCCTAACAATTTGATGAGTGTAATATGAAATTAAAGAAACCAAACCTCTTTCGGTTGACAAGAAACAAGCTTTCAAATATATATGTAGTTTTGTCATCAAAGAATATCAATTCATAGGAAACGATTGAATCATGCATGGTTAATTTTTTTTAATTATTGAAGTAAATAACTAGGTTGCCCTAAGCTCCTAATACATAAATTGATCTCAACTCTCGTATACCTTTGTGTGTTTGTACTGGTGATGCAAGTTTTTTTTTCCCTAATGGTGGCAAAACATATTACCTATTTCAGTCTAAGTTGCCTCTGAAATTGAAGGTGGCAGCACGTCTTGGTTCAGTGGATGCTAGTTCTTCTATTAGAACCCTTAAACGTCATTTGGTTGCCTGCAATGAAGCAAAAACAAGCTAAACTCAAAGTTCGAGTTTATAACTTTTTTTGTCACGTTTTTTTTGTATTAGTGTTTAATTGAAGCTTGTTGTTCTTCATAAGAAAACTACTAACCATTCTCGTAAACTCGCATTTGTAGCTTCACATAAAGATATAGATAGATATTGAGATCATATTTATTTTATCAATTCGATATCCTGTTTTTTTATTATTTAATTTTAACAGTAGTGACTCGATTTATCAAATTAACATTCTGTTTTCAGTGTCTTGTAAATTGAAAATAGTACTTGTATGTGAGATTTTTTAAAGGAATAACAAAATTGTTGACATAAGACAATCAAAACGGGGATTGGATCGGGAAGAGATATCTCCTCTTTTTCCTCTTGGTGATGGTCTTGGATTCACTAATTATAAGAACAAACAAAAATTCGAACAAATCAATTAGTGGTATTGATCATTATGGCCACTAGACGCCATAACCTGTCCGAATTGTTGACCTAACGCACAAAATGCCAAAAACCCGATGTGGACCGCACGTTGCCACATAAATCCAAAACACCCCGTTGCTAATCAATCATCCATCCATCCCTGTTCAGTAATTATTAGTAAGCAAATTTATCGCTACTTTATCTTAAGTAAATGTTAAACGTGACATTTTTCTTAATAAATTTATAATTATAATATTATAAAAAATATTTAATATTTACTTAGATAGTGGGTAGACATAATAAGAATGAGCAATAACTTTATTTCCTAATTATTAGGACGGTAGCTTGATCCAAAAAAATAATAATAATACTACGACCGTAAACTCTTAGACTCCATATATATAAATTCATAGCATTTTTATAGAAGAAAAACGAATCTAAATACTACTGAGTTCGGTGACATGACCCTTTTATACGACATGCATCCTATTTCATTTTTGTTTATGACAATTAACTTAGTATAGTCGCCTAATCTGATGAAATATCATATGAATTAGATTTCTTTGCTACATCAACTACTACATAACTAGGAATGTGATTGATGTTCGAAAGAGCGATCCATCAAGTAGTATTTAAACTTAAATAAGGGGTTGTATTATATATGGAATTAATGGGAGATTAAAGAAATTTATGAAATTCTAAAGTTTAAATATATTCAGTATAGACTTTTAATTATCCATACAAGTCTATGTGTATTCAATTAGGATTTTAAAATATCAATATGAAATTCATGAAAATCTAGTGGTATTCAACTAAGATTTTTTAAAATTAATAGAAATCTATGGCCATATGGGTATTCAAAATATCACTCATACTTATAAAATTATAAATTCAGGGACTCTCATGAATTTTGTAGTGTTAATTATACACACCATAATCTAAAAATTGTCTAGCCTCTAAACTAAAGATTCTTATGGACTTTTTCACGGACTTTCTCATTGTATTAAAAAATGTTCTTCATAATTTTTTATTTTCTTTTTATCTTTTCTTTACCAATGTTTTCTCCTACAACCCAACATGTTTATTCAACCTATGATACCATGATTATTTTATTCTTCTTTATGTTATGTTTTTGCCTTCTAACTATAAAATCGCATTATAATTAACATGTATCTTTATGTTATTTACTTCCATTTTTTGGTACCTATTGGGCTATTGGTTGGTAGATTAAATTTGATAGATTTTTTTTTTCATAAATAATTGAGATCCTTTTAAAATCTTTGCGATAGACTCAACAAACAAATTTAGAGGAAAAGTAATTGAATCTCATAGAAAAATTTTCAAACCTACATTAAATCTTTGTCCAATAGCACCCACGAGGTGTCAAAAAATGCCGTTCCAAATGCTTGAAAGTGCACTAGAGACTAAGCAAATTCTCACGAAAACCGCGAGCTTGTAGTTGGGAGACGTGGTAGCATATCTTATTTTCTTAACTAACAAAAAAAGTGGTTTTAATTTTTTTATGAGTACTGAGAAATTTATAGAAGTCGATCAATATAAATTATGTGAATTTCATAAATCAATAAAAGTCTATAGAAATCAGCAAAATGTATGTGAATGAAATCAGTAATTTTAACAATTCTATAAAAGTAGTTGATTTTCAAAAAATCTATCAATTAATATAAATATACACAAATCTAAATAAAATACAAATTCTAAGAGTCGCGGATTTAGATTTGAACTTCGTCTTTGTTCTAAATACACTGTCGTGTCATGGGGTGGTATGTCTAGGCAGATATTAATCCAAACACGTGTCCCGGCAATCCACACGCCGGAAATTCATTTATCGTTTTTCTTATTAATCCAATTATCTTAGTCTCTCTCTTTTTTCTTCTTCTCATAAGAAAATAAAAACCGGCAGGTATTGAAAAGAGAAAGAACAAAAGGTGGGAAAGTGTAGGGCACACGGCATTGCGTTTGGTACAGATTTTTTGTTGAGTGGGTGGTGTGGCACATGCTTCGCCACTTCCTAATACGACAAACGGCGGACGCATTCATACAAAAGCACTAAATATTATTCCTGCTTTTTTTCTTTCTAAATATTATTATGTAATGGATTTTGGAGTGTTGTGTTAATTTCTTGGTCCTCAAGAACAAAAAACATTAAAATTATCGGGGACGGATTTAGGTTGAATGTGAAAACTCGCACCGTCTGGTAGCTTCGGATGCTTTTCCGGCGTTTGTTAATCAAAAAGTTCGTCGGGTGCGCGGCCAGTTGGCGGGTTGCTTACTATATTTAAACCATTTGGGTGGTGTCACTCCTTAATTTTTTTTTTGTGTGTTTTGAGATAAACTTGTTGTGATGCAGTCGGAGTTTGTTACATGTCTTTTGTAATCAACGTGATATGGTCTCCTTGTTCTTATCTTTGTTCTCTTGGACGATGCATGAGGCCAGCCGCGAAAAAATGGTTCGTTCATTTGTCACTGGCGATGTTGTTTATATTTATAATATACGATGGTATTTCTCTTTTTTTTTTTATGATCAAAAGTAAGTATGACTTTCTCTTTGTATGTTAGTTACTTTGAGTACGTAGTCCATGGTGGTCGAGTCTTGGTGTTGAGTTCGTTATAGTCTTAATTTTAGGATTACAGCCATCATTAACGTATATATGTCACATAAACGTTGTCGAGTGGGAGCAAACGGAAGGTATAAGTGGTACAAATAAAATCTGCGATCTCCTAAAATCAGGTGCGACGGCTATGTTCATACAATCCTTGATGTCTCACAATAGGTGTCTTCAACATTTTTATTCTTAATTTCATTACTATTGTTGTTTTTCAATCTCTTTTATCAGTTTACTTAGACTTCACCGTAATAGTCATTGTGATTGACTTGAGTAAGTATATAATAAATTCAAATCAAGAATAAGTTTACAACAAATTCACATATGAAAAGAATTTTATGATTACGCTTACCATGTACTAGTGTTTTATCTTATTAATAAATTTAATAATTACAGTGAAATAATGAGACTTAGGGTAATGTTTTTAATACGATAGAGCTTAACATACTTCGTTAGTGAATAGCTATAATCATACACTATTACGTAACCTAGAGAGAGTAATTTCGTTGGTTTTGGTGAACGGCTTCCAAGCCCAGACATGAGGTGAGGCCGCAGCAGTGGCTGACTCAGACACCAAAACCTTGCCCAATTTTTTGTTCAATAATATATATGCAAAATATGATTAAAAAAGTCATAATATCTTGAATTCATTATATCACATAACCAATCAGCTTAATATTAGGCATTCTCAGAATTAATCGGTCGTCAATGTAATTGCTCAACTATAAGCTCTAAATTGTTCAAACTCTCCTTTAATATATACTTGTATCATATCAATGGAAATAATCAAGTAGGAATTATCTTTAATTCTCCTTTAATATATATTTGTATTAATAATTTAGAACTTTTTTAAATTATGACTTCATTGTAATTGATTATTGATACATATAAATAATTATTAAAACTCGTTGAATTTAGATGCATAAATAAGTATTTCATTACTAGATTGAGATTTTTTTGTCCTTTAATAGCATAGATGACATTATTTTTGAATCCCGCCTCAAGTCCTTTGGTAAAATTACGCCAACTAATTTCCACACAAAATATTGGGATTGTGCTAAGAATCTTGGAAACAATATAATGGCAGAGAAACCACTCATTGTTTTAAGAAAAGAACGAAATAAAAAAATCAATGTTTTTCTCCACAGAGTATCCATCACTTCACCTCCCTCCTTCTGTCCTTAAAAAGCTATCCCCTGTACCACCCCTGTCCTACCCCCACTCCTCACAACCCCAACGGCCTAGATCTCCCGACTTGTACCCCATCAAATGTCACCTTGGAATATCTAATCAATCACTCCCCATAAAGCCTACCGCGCGTGACACGTGCCGAGCTTCAATGACCATCACGAGAGCTTTTGTTCTGGTCCCGCCAGCCCCGAAATTCATCGTATCAAAACGTGAGCGATATCCACTCGCCACGTGTCCGTTGCCCACGATGTGGTTTGGAGAGCAGGCTAGGCTTCCGGATAATACGACAAAATTCAAAGCCCACGTTAGAAATTTAATTTTCCCCGTCATATCTTTTCTTCTTTCTTTTTGGTTGTTGGGCCACAGTCTCTGACTGACATGTCGTCATGCGCCCGCTTCTTACAGCTAGCGGACAAACCGCGTGTCGTCGTCACTGGTAGGCTCGTGATTTGAAGGCCGTTAGAGGGACATGTTTGTATTTTCCTTCCCGGGGCTTTGGCAAAAAGGATCGAGACGGAGCCCTTTGTCGCTACGTGCCTTGGCGTCGGCCGCACGCGGGAAACTCCCCGTCCCTCCACTTTTTAAAAGTTTTCTTTTTCAGAAATTAAGGACGGATGGATTTTGTGCTACTGTTGGGAAATTCTATTTCTTCTTATTACAATACAAAAATGATCGGATGACATTACGAGGTATGGCATTTATGTCCCTCTCGATGTACTATACAAACGTTACGAATAAGTTATAGGTGGGAGTGCAGCTCCGTCCTATCACGTTTTTACACTCTTTCAAAAAGTAAATGAAAAAATTTCATCATCGGTATCCAAATTCTTTTGGAAATGTCAATATAGTACCCAAACTCGTTATTCGCTATCAATGAGGGGTCTGACGCCAATTTCTGTTACGGCTCCGTTTGTTTGGTCACGTGCTCCGTAAATGACCACACAAAAAGGGGTAAAATTGACCTTACTATCGATTTCGATCAAAACAGAAACACGCCATTTTCGAGCCTCAATCTCCCTCAAAATCTTTCCAAAACCTAGATCGCGATCAAAATCCCTCAAAACCTAAACTAACCTCACTTCTCCCATAAATTATCGATTAGAAAGAGTGAAAGTAGAGATATTGGGAAGCTAATCTGATAGCATCCCCTTTGTTCAGAATTTGTATAAGCAATGGAGAGTAAAGTGATGTTTGAGATTTTTCGAGAATCTGGGCCACCTCAACCCGATAATAAGTTTTCGATTAGAATCTATATCTTAATCTCTTTTTCATGTTGTTGTGTTATCATGATCTTGTGTATTGGTGATTCAAAATTGATTTTAGGGTTTAAAATTGGGTTTTGGGTTAGGGTTTAATAAATGGATTTGAATGTAATCGATTTGTGTGTTCTGGGTTTTTATCTTGTTTAGGATTTGATTATTTGTGTCTTCAAAGCACAAAAAGATGGTTGAAATGCTGGATGTAGACCCCTGATTTGTTTAGATGGCTGCCATATCAAAGGCCATCATCCTGGACAGCTGTTAACTGCAGTTGGCATTGATGCAAACAATGGGATGTACCCTATTGCCTATGCACTTGTGGAAATAAAGGATCAAGCTACTTGGATCTGGTTCCTTGAATACTTGAAGGGTGATTTGGGTATAGAAAACAGCAAGAGGCTTGTGTTCATGTCTGACAAACAAAAAGGAATAGAAAATGCTATCAAAGGTATATTTCTTCAAGTAAATTTCATTAATTTCAAGCTGAATTATTTTATGTATCACCATTAATTAATACATTCTAACACAGATGTTTACATGAAACAGCTTTGTATCCTTATGCTGAACATATGAATTGTGTTAGGCATTTGTACAACAACTTCAAGGGTAAGAATCCAGGAGAGGGACTGAAACAGTTAATGTGGAATGCACCAAGAAGTAGTACTGAAACTTGGTATAAGAAGCACATGGATGACTTGAAGATGTTGAGTCCTGATGCATTTAACTGGTTTCATGACAAACCTCCAAGACATTGGAGTAGAGCTTTCTTTGTTGATGACTCAAAGTGTGATATCCTTCTCAACAACCTGTATGAGTCCTTCAACCATGTCATCTTACCTTGTAGGGATAAGCCTGTTCTTACCATGTTTGAGAAGTTGAGGATGGATATGATGGTGAGGAATGCAAACAGAAGGGTTTCTTGTGAGCAGTGGAAGGGAGTCGTTGGTCCTAGGATAAAGAAGATAATAGTTAAGACTGCAGAGAGAGTAACACAGTACAGAGCACATAGGAGCACTGAGTACAGCTACCAAGTTATTGGAACATGGGAAAATGGCAGCAAGCATGCAGTGGACTTGGGTCTTCATACATGTACTTGCAGAAGGTGGCAGCTTAGTGGCATACCTTGTGTACATGCCCTATGCGCAATAAGATTCAAGAAACATGATCTTGATTTGTACTGTGATGACTACCTCATGGCTTCTACCTATTTACAGACATATACACCTGCCATAAGCCCCATTGCAGGGCAGGATGATTGGGAACAAGTTGACTTCCCAATTGCTCCTCCTCCATATACGAAGCAAGCTGGCAGGCCTAAAATGAAGAGAACTAAAGAAGCTGATGAGAAGAACAAGGGCATGGCACCACCAGCTCCCATTCAGGGGAAATTGGAGTTGAAAACTGGTAAAACTGGCATTAAGATGACTTGTGGAATTTGTAAACAACAAGGACACAACAAAACTAGTTGTCCTATAAATAAGGCTAAAAAACTTGCATCAGTAAGTTCTTTTCACTCACCTACACTGATTCATTGCATTAGAACTAAGCTTTGTTGTTTATTTTTATTCAATTAAATAATTTGATTTGTTATTGGAGCAGGGGGAAGGACAATCTAGTGGAGCTAGCATAAAGAAGAGAGTTAGAGCTAAGGTTTGTTGTTTTGACTTAATTATAGAGTAATGAGATTGTTGTCTTGCAATTGTTGTGACATTGAATATGTGATTTTGCTTTGGAATTTTGCACTGATTTAGGTTACCAGATCTGCAACCCCATCTACAGCTGCTACTAATGTCAAGGGCCAAATCATAAGGTCTGTGAAGGGCTGGTATAAGAGAAAGGCAGCAGAGGGAGGTACTTATGCTGAGTTTGCTGCTGCTTCTTCCTCAACTCAAACTCAACATGTAGCTACACAAGAGAGTCAAAACAATGTTGATTAGGAGTCCTAAAAAGTGTAATTCATCCAACTAGGTCCCTTTTTTGTACTCTTAAATTTATGGTGTTTAATGACAATATTTAGTGTACTTTGAACTCAAAGTTGTTTTTAATGACATCTCTTTTTGAATGCATACATGCAGTTCAATTTTCATCCATATGTTTTTCTTCTTTGTATTTGTGTTAGTCAATCACAGTACCCATACTTTTACATGGATGATCAATGTAGTACCCAGAAGATGGAGGGAAATGATGTAAAAGAGATATAACAATTGGCGGGAAAATTTGATTTGGAACGCACATAGAATAGGGTTATTTCGGTAAAAAATTTTTTTTAAAACGGAGCCGTAATGGAAATTGGCGTCAAACCCCTCATTGATAGCGAATAACGAGTTTGGGTACTACATTGGTACAAGTTCGAGTTGAGGTACTACATTGACCTTGACACAAGAGTTTGGGTACCGATGGTGAAATTTTCTCAAAGTAAATTATAAGTCAAAAAATATTGAAATTTTCACCTAGATCTTGTTGTGATTAAAAAATGTATGTGGTGAAAGTAATTGGTGGTGTGGTTTGACTAGTGGTAGTGGTAGAACACTAGTTGGAGCTGCATAGGAGAGGGTTGGTAACAATGTAATGCACTATGCGGTGTCACTCAGTCTTTTTTTTTGGTATTCTATTAGCAATTTGCATTCACATATAGATCTTCATTAAGGGTTATTATTATCATTATAATTTAAAATTCTAGTATAATTATAATTATATTTTTCTCAAGTGACAAGATGAAACAAAATGTAATCGTTTATAATCTCGGTAACATGGTGAGGAACTAGTGTATTGCGAGGTACGACAAATATTACTTTCTAGTTTGAAACCATGACATAAGAAAAATATTACATATTCTACTACGTAACTCCATGACTGAGTAAATGAGCCACTCTAACATGACATGAAATAAAATTGTATATTGTGAGTAGTTTAACCAATATAAAGCAAAAATATGGAGAAGCAGAAGCCGGCATGTCTCCCATACTCTCGCAAACAACTAGCGACTCGTAGCAATAGTTATACAACAAAAAGGAATACGATAGCATTATGTTTCGAATTGGTATCACAATAACATTTGAAAAATATTACGTTGTATAGTACATTAGGTAATTAAGCACACGAAATAGTGTGACATAGGAGAAACTATGTCTAGTGAGCAGATTCAACCAATACAGACGCGATGCTATTAATACACAAGTGGTTAATGCTCTCACGCCCCCGACACTTGGAAATAACTGGCAACAAGTGACAAGAATTAAGTGACAATTGAACATTGTTAAGCAACACGTTACTACATTTCTCACAAATCACAAACGCCGATCGTCATAATCCACCTTAGGAAGACAAAAACTCAACCGTGGAAATCTCCTAAACTTTTTTAGTTCCAGCTCACTCGACAACGCAGAAAACCCAAAACCTATTTGCACTCTCCAAGTGTACAACATCCTTTTTTCTTTTTGATTAAGAAGTAACAAAATTCCGACCAAAAGTTTATGTTAATGTCAGTGGACAAAGAAGTTGATAATTTTGCGTATTAAACAAGGATTAAGAGTACAAATCCAGTGGGCATAAGCCAAAACAGGCCTGTCAATTCCAGCCTTGTTCTAATACACTCTGGCTCTCCCCTCTCTCCCATTCTCAAAAAACAGAAGCAGAAAGGAGCCGTTCCTAATTAGAAAAATATATACAGTTTTGCTGCAAATGGAGCGAGCATCAGAAGCAGAAAATAGAAAATAGAAAATAGTTGAGCAACCACAATTGTGAAAAAATTAAAAAAAAAACAAAATGGGTCCCACCATCCACAGTATTATTCAAGCCGCCCACTTTGTCGTCTCCACCGTCGTTCATTTGCATTTGACTCTCTCTCTCTCTCTCTCTCTCTCTCTCTCTCTGTATTATTATTTTTATTTCTGCGTTTCCCTTATTTCTGTCTTGTACTTTCTCCTCTTTTAATTTCACTTCATAATCTCTGCTCTCTCTCTGAGCTGTCGTCTCTGCTCTCTCTCTCTCTGTTTTTTTTTTGAAAGGGACTCTCTCTCTTAAATCAGAAAGAGAAGTGTCCCTTCCCTTCTTCCTTGTTCAGTTAACCCAAAACGAGGAATCCCAAAGAGTTGTACAAAACCCATTAACCAGAGGCAGAGAGCAGACTGAGATTAAGGGACAAAAACCATTGGTTTTTAACCCTTTCCCCAACCACACCCCATTTAACCGCTTTCCCCCACTTTTCTTTTTCACCTATTATGAGCTATAAAGAGGGTCTCTTGCTCTGGATCATTGTTGGGTTCTAAGCCTCTTCTTCCCCTCCTGTGTTGAATCTTTTGTTTTGATCTTTTGTTTTGTTGAGAGAGAGAGAGAGAGAGAGAGAGAGAGAGAGGGAGAGAGACACTGAGAAAGAAAGAAACAGAGTTAGTCATGGCTGGTAGTAATGAAGTCAACCTCAGTGAATCCAAGGTATTACCACCCTTGATCAGTTCTAGTCCTTCACTCTTGTTTGCTTTTCTGGAATAGATGGAGGGATTTGGCTCATGGGGTGATGCTAAATTTGTTGAATTTGTATGGTTTTGCCTTATGGGGTTTGGATCAATTTGGGGACAAAGGCCTAGCTTGATTTCTTCTTCCCCTTCAGTATGGTTGGAGGGGTTTGAATTCTTCTCCATCTGCATTTCTATCAATCTCTTACTTTTGAGCCTAGATTATGATTGTAATATTCTTGGGTTTTGGGTGCCTCTTTCTCTTTCAATCCATGTTTAGTCCAAATTTCTTGTTCTGGAAATTACAAGTTGTTGATAAGTTTGAGTTCCATTTGGTATAAAGGTTTATAGTTGTTTAGTGAAATTTGAGGGGCATTGGATGCTAATTAAGGACTTGTATCTTCTCTTTAGCTTTATTGTACAAAATTTGTCTCAAATTTCCTTTTGAGGTTTACACTTGTAAGCTCTTTTCTGTGTTTGTGTTTTTTTTTCTTTCTATATGCATATGAGAAGAATATGACCTTTTCTAGTTCCAAAAGAAGTACGGTCAAGTACCCTCTAACCCATCTAAACTGTTTTCATTTTTCCAGAAAGTTGTTCCACTCAATACATGGGTTCTCATCTCCAATTTCAAGCTGGCCTACAATCTTCTCCGCCGCTCCGACGGGACATTCAACCGTGAGCTGGCGGAGTTCCTTGACCGTAAAGTCCCTGCAAACACTATCCCAGTTGACGGTGTCTTCTCCTTCGATCATGTCGACAGAAGCACCGGCCTGCTCAACCGGGTTTACCAAATGGCCCCTGCAAACCATGCTCAGTGGGGCATTGTGAATCTCGAGAAACCCTTGAGCACCACTGAGATTGTGCCTGTCATAATCTTCTTCCATGGTGGCAGCTTCACTCATTCCTCGGCCAACAGTGCTATCTATGACACCTTCTGTCGCCGCCTTGTGAACACCTGCAAGGCTGCTGTGGTGTCTGTGGACTACCGCCGCTCGCCTGAACATCGCTACCCTTGTGCTTATGATGACGGCTGGTCAGCTCTCAAGTGGGTTAAGTCGAGGACTTGGCTGCAGAGTGGGAAGGACTCCAGGGTTTATGTCTACTTGGCTGGAGATAGCTCTGGTGGCAACATTGCACACCATGTTGCTGTGAGGGCAGCTGAAGCTGAAGTTGAGGTCTTGGGGAACATCCTTCTTCATCCAATGTTTGGAGGGCAAATGAGGAGTGAATCTGAGGTTAAACTAGATGGCAAGTACTTCGTAACGATTCAAGACCGCGATTGGTACTGGCGAGCCTATCTACCTGAAGGAGAAGATAGAGACCACCCTGCCTGCAACCCATTTGGCCCCAGAGATAAGGGGATTAAAGGGCTCAAGTTCCCCAAGAGTCTTGTAGTTGTGGCTGGCTTGGACCTGATGCACGATTGGCAATTGGCTTATGTCGAAGGGCTGAAGAGTTCTGGGCAGGAGGTGAAGCTCATTTTCCTCAAGGAGGCCACAATTGGGTTCTACTTCCTGCCTAACAATCAGCATTTCTATTGTCTAATGGAGGAGATAGCCAACTTCGTCAATCCTGACTGTTAATAAGCCTCAACCTCTCCACTTAACTTTACCAGCCATACATAGCCAAAAGCTTGACCCTTGACCCTGGTGCCTCCCCCATCTTTTGCAGTGATCATCATCGGTGTGTAGTTGTAAGATTATCCTATCTAGTATTACTACCTCTTACTATTTACTCTTGGTAATTTGAGAGTTCTGGGGATAGTTCATTGTCCTTGTGTCCGTGTTCTCCTGCATCGCCCGGGAAGACCATATTCGGCAGCAGCTCAGGGGCATCAGAACTCGTTTTTGCTATTTCAGGGGAAGAACCGCCAATGATAAAAAGTTTATCCTAGAGGATAATGCTTTGGTGGTTTCTTGATCATCAGAATCTATTTAGTAAATGGATTTTCATGTACTAATTTCGGACGTGGAAGATCATATCTTCTGCTTGTTATGAACATAATTGTTATACTACCTGTACTACTACTAGTATTAGGCCTAAGTTGATCAATATAAAGATTTTGTTTGCTAAATCTTCCATTACTTTCAGTTTCATTGCTTGTTTTAGCTCATGGAACATCTCAAGGTCCTTACCTGTGGTCAAAACTAAATCGTCAAAATGTCTCATTTTTTGAGGAAACTACAAGTCCAAATCCAGGGCTCTCTTCTTTAACCAAATCAGTAATGCTTTGTTCCCAGTTGCCTTTTTGCGTCTTTATCTGCGACAATCAGAGATTACATGCGTGATTTGGGTGCCCTATCTATTCCATGACTTCATGCATTGTGTTTCTTCCTTGTGAGAAATTCCTGTAATCAAACAGTGATAGATTTTGTTAGATCTAAAGTAGATTTCCGTATCATACTAGAAGACTACTCTACTGTTCTTTGTCTCTATAAAATAATTAACATAGAAAATGGTATTTTTAAAGGAAACATTTTCCAAGTGTGGGAAAATTAGTAAGGGCTTTTCAAATTTTCTTCTTTGCTTTCTCTTCTCTTATTTATGTGTCCTTATATGGATTTCGACCTCGTTAGAAAGATGGTTGTCTAAAGTTGAAACGATAAATAGACGGGTTTTTTTTTGTTTCCTCTCTTTTTCTTTTTTCCTTGTTATGATTATTTTTTTGATACCGGGTTGTTATGATTATTGGTACTACAAGACCTCTCATGGGTTATGGCGGACCATCCCAATATAATATCTTTTCTTGCCAAAAAAAGACCAAAAACAAAGGGAGAGCCGGAGAGCCATCAGAAAGGACATGAAAATAAAGTGGGAGAAAAAAATGATTGGACTAAAAGAAAATAAAGTGGGAGAAAAAAAATGATTGGACTAAAAGAGAGAGTTCTAATAATGGATTTCACATCTGTTTTGTTTCTGGCGTAATCCTTATCATCCTGCCTTGAAGAGGAGGCACTATTCTTTCTTTCTAGAAAGCCTAGGGAGAAATGGGAGAGGGAGGGGGATTTGGTTATAATGTGTTAATATGGAATTTGGGATTTAGTAGCAAATCCAAGAATGGGGTGTTTGTTTTTTCATGGTGGAGGAGATTCATCTGGTTGGTAGTGGTTGGGGTTTTTGGAAGTATTGTCCCAAAGGGTTTTGGAAGCCCCCATGGAGAAAACTACAAATAAACAAGTAAATTTTATAAGATTTTTGGGATTGCTTTCTAGTGCTTAAATGGCCACTAAGTGGCAAGAACAGCTATCCTTTGGACAGAGACATGGAACCTTGTCTTTCTTTGACTTTCCAGGGCTTAGAATTTATTAGTAGGCCTTAAAGGTCTATGCTTTGGCTTACCACTGTTACCAGGATGTTTGCTTTGGTATTCCATTCCAACTTCTAATATTTAGGATTTTGGTTTGTTTAATCATATGATTAGTGACTGTCATGAGTGATTTAAAGCTAATGAGTTAAATTTTAAAAACATCTTATCACATCATTATTGTCGGTTTTTAAAAATCTAGATTTCAAGGTTAAGTAAATTCACCACTCACTCGTTGAGTTTGGTGCAGCGGTAGCAAGTTGCACTTGCATGTTGAGCGAATAGTGATGCGATACTCTTGTTAATAGGAGGTTGTTAGTTCAATTATCCTCATGTGAAAAATATTCTATGAGGGGGACCGTATTGTATTTGCTCTCTGCCCATAATGGTTGACTCACCCATCCACCATTTTTAATATAAAAAAAATCCACCACTCGAAATTATTAGATCTGAATTATCTTCTAATTAATGTTAAAACAACCGGGATACCAAAATTTAATAGTAGGATTTTGTTAATTCAAAATCGAGTAAAATCACAATAAAGTATGAATTGTGAAAATAGAACGAGTAATTAAACATGCACGGCTTACCGACATTAAGAACAGTGTTTAAATTGGAACGGATGAAAATGAACAGTAGCAAAGTTATGGTCTTAGTAGTGAAAACAAAACGGGTGAAGGAATAGTAGAGCAAAGTCATAGTTCACTCGTCCGTCGTCATCTTTGATTTAGTTAATCGAATTGATAAAATCAAACGATTAGGTCCAAAGCGTGGTTGTTCTTATTGTCAAAGAGCTTTCTTGGTCGGATTGGCACGGTTTTTTGGTGTCTTATTATGGAGCTGTCTCTTGTAAATCAGCTGTTTATGTTTTGTAAGTTATTCCCAGATGGCGACGCATCAAAGTCCCTCTCAAGTCTCAACAAAGTTTGGCTTCTTTTTTCTTTTATCGGAGGAGTTGGGAATTTAAGACAAAACCCATAAGGCCATAATACTCATTGCCAGTGTTCGAAATATCGGATATATCGCCGATATTTCGAATCCGATAGGATAAAGGCATATCGGTCAAAATTTATCGGTCAACGCATAAATGATGGTCAACAGTCAAATATCGGTCAAATTTTGATTTTATTTTATTTTTCAATTTTTGTTTAATTTTTTAATATTTATTTCCTCTTTAAAAAAACTTTTTATTTTTTTATTTTTTTCATATATATTTTTAATTTATATATATTTTAAATATATATGATGAATTTCAAGTCTAAATAATCATTCTTAAATACCTATTTTTATTATTAGATGTCGTTCGTGTACTTTAATTGTCACAAAATCAAGTATTTATTTTCTTTAGTTTACTTAGTATCGTTTTTTTAGTTTATTTGGTACATATTGAAGTATAATTTTATAAATTTTATTGAAAATAAGCAAATCCGATAAAACCCGATATATATCGATATATCCCCGATATATCTCCGATATATCGTTTTACCCCTTGACCGATACGATACCGATAAACAATATTTATACCATTGCTCCTTACTATGCTTTTTTGGTTGGTCATTGGATTCGAGAGAGAGATGCGTGTTCACATCCCTTGATCATTTGTTGCTCTTTGTTGTTTTTCTCGGTTTTGTTTTCTTGCTTTTGGGGTCTTCTGCATTTTCTGTCATCATCAATTGGATGAGTCTCGCTGGTTCTTAGCCACCAAGGTAGACGGAGAAGAAGAAGAAGAAGAAGAAGCTCTAGCCAGTCTCGTTCACTAGAGCTTCCTCGTTTTGTTCGATAACTTGTGTGTAGATGCGATACTCCACAAGGTGACATTATTCTCAATTTTGCTCTATGGATCTTGCAAACAATGTTATCGTCATGGGAATCATTATGATCGAATTTTGTCCCAATTTTGGTTAATGTCAAGCATTGGATTTCATCCTACAGTTGCTCCTACATTGCAAAATAACCCAACTTGACACAACTGTAGGAAA
The DNA here is from genome assembly GCF_933775445.1 of Argentina anserina. Classification (NCBI taxonomy): domain Eukaryota; kingdom Viridiplantae; phylum Streptophyta; class Magnoliopsida; order Rosales; family Rosaceae; genus Argentina; species Argentina anserina. Next base: position 21,025,364 of record NC_065873.1, on the reverse strand, counting down.
TTCAGTGTTACCATCAGACCCTTCAATAATGGGACGTTATGAAATTTGGGGTCATGAATTCACATTCTACATTTCTACCCTTCAAGAACTTACTGGTGGAAGGAACATTTTACCTGAACATAAAAGTTTCACTTTCTCAAGTAGAGAGGAAAGGGGAAAATGTGGTTTTCACAATTTCACAGTACGTATTACGTAATCTGAGTTCAACATGAACATCAGAAAGACTGTTGGCTATATATATAACAAACAGTTAGTATCTTATCTCTGTCGGTTCTCACTTGTGATGGGGGGAGTATGTAACTCCAATATAACATACTAGGTATAGGGCCGTGCGGTGCTGCGGCTTTGTGTTAATGTTCATGTTAGAATACTTTGTTGGGTAAAAGGCATGCGCATTGTAGTTGAGTTTTTGAACATAATGGTAATGTAAAATTAAGCTTCATCCAGATTTACTTAAAATATGCATGAAGTGAAGTATGTAATGAACATTGATATTTGATTCTAATATTAAGAGAATATTGATATTTTTATATCTGGAGATAACATGAAAATATATTTTTTGCATTTTGGAGCATCATTATGCAGAGAAGAGACGTACTATCAGATTCATATTTGATCAAATACGTATATATTTGAGTATGCAGGAGTCCAGGAGTTGCCAATAGCAACTATTCATAGGATCGCACAAAAGGCTTAATTAAAATCCGAAAAAAATGAAAGGCAAGTGCATCAAATCAATATACAGGAATTCGAAAACCAATGAATAACCTCAACAATTATATTCACACTTTCAACTTGCTCCAAACTTACCTTTTGTAACCTAAAATCAGCATGAAAATCAAATCAACTTCAATGCCTTCACTGTAACCAAGATTGAAAATCCCCCGCATGAGAAAAAACTGTTCACCGTTTCATATTTAATCTCACAATCGATCGATCTTTGTTTCTTCCGCTTTCCCTCTTTCTTTCTAGGCTAAATAGTAAAAACCCACACTAGTAGATTTTCTACATGACCAATGGCAAGTATGTGAGAACAAGAGCCAAGAAAAAATTATGACACGTTCATCACTACTAAATTTTATACATGACCAATGGCAAGTATGTGATTAAAATCAAAGATATGACAAAATTGTAATTTCACATAAAGCTTATGAATGGTAGCATGAATATATATAGGATCGAGAGCGGACGTCCCGATTCCGGCGACGGTGAGGCACAGCCGCACTCACCACGGCGGGGCGATCCCGTCTGTGTCGACTGGAGCTCTATCGGCGGCCGGAATCGCAAAGTCGCTGGAATAAATCCAAAAATTGATTTTTGCCGATTCCGGCCGTCGTGGGTCTCCAATGGAGCTCCGGCCGACATAGACCGGATCACCGGGAGGTGAGTAGTGCGCCTGTGCTGCGCCGTTGCGGCCTGCCGTCCCCGGAATCGGGACGTCCGCACTTTAACGGCGGGTTACGGACGTCCGCTCCATAACCCGCATATTGCTGTGAACCGAATGAACAAGATTACGGCCTGACTTGAACAGAAAGAGAGAAAAGAGATACCATACCAGAATAACCATGAAATATCCGAACACAAAACAGATCAGGGAAAAATGGTCCGATCAAGTGAGACCACGAATATAAGCGAGGGATTAAGCACATAAAACTGAACCCTTCAATATTCAGAATCTTAAATTAACAGCCAACAGTATCAAACAATCATCCCAATCTGTTTTATTTTTCAAGTATCAATACATATCTGGCGTCCGAACAGGTTAGTATACAAAGCCATGCAGATACAATTAAGCTACACCCCACCCAGATGCATCCTAGTTGAACAAAAAATTATTGAATTGAATTGGCACCAAAATTCTCGTTTTTATACCATCAAAAAGTACATGAAAGAATCTGAAAAATTACATCAAAATATTACCTTTTATCTCGTCTTAGATGTCATTTGTTGCATCCACAGACCACAGTCCCTCAAACATGGCAAGGTCTATTTCTTTGAAAATCTAATTTGTTAAAAGATTAGGAGATTCAATCATAAATTGGTGGAACACTTCGACGATTTGGTGGAATTATTTGGATTTCAATAAGCATTCAGCGTTTTGACAGCCATGATCCATCAGCTATGTATAGATTCTGCAACCCAATGTAGTCAATCAATTTTGTGCTTATAGGGGAACTCATGGCATACAGACTGATGACAGGACACTGAAATAATAGTGTCAAATATTATGAAATAAATCATGTGATTCAGCTGCACATTGAACTAAACAATAGAAATAATCTCTCACTTGATTAAGTTTGGCTTAAAAATTATCAAAGGAAGTAGACTGTGAAAGCATCACTACCTTATGGAAATAAATCATGCAACAATCGTATGGTAATCAAGGAAGTTGAGATAACTTCCAATATCAACGACACATAGTCAAACTTGCTTAAACTTACCTAGTGGCTCTTTCTATCTTACATGAAATGGTTCCCTTGAACTGTTTAAAGTAATGTTCTACATTAGCACACTTTGGGGACGTTTGTTACATAGGAGTAGACTGCTGTAGGCTGTAGCCCACCTTGCTTACTCCATTTTGAACAAACTCACGTTTGGTAACACTTGGGACTGTTAGGTGGGCTTGAGGAATCCCAAAATCCTGAAAAACTTGTCTTACACAGCGACCCCAAAAATCATGGAATTGTGCAAGACCAAATTTCATTCTTCTCAATTCTGGGTATCTCTTCTCCTCTCTCTCTTTCGTTGCCGCCTCCAATTCACCGTCGCCACCTTCAACCCGCCGTCGCCGCCCTCCCTTTCCTCCCGAAACTGAATTTCCTTCATCTTCCATTCTCTTCTTCAACTGAATTTCCTTCATCTTCCATTTTCTTCCCTTTTTCATCTCTCTCTCTCTCTCTCTCTCTCTCTTATATTTCAAATCTCAAGCTCCAACCCCCCCCCCCCCCCCCCCCAAAAAAAAGGGATTTCTGGATTGAAGATGAAGATCGATTGGGTGATTTGGCTTGTGGTTTCTGTTGGCTATTTGTTCTGTTTCTTAATAATATTTTAGAGTAAAACTAAATTCTCATTGAGTTTTACATGTCTTTGTTTGATTAATTCTGAGCTAATAGCAAAACGATGAGTTAGCTATTTGGTGTTGTGATTTATGGACTTGGAGTTGCCATCAATTTCGGGATTAAATTTCTGGGTTTGATACTTGTGTGTCTTCTATTCTGTTGGCATCATTCTCTCTGATAATTCTGATTCTTCTGGTCAAGTTTTTAGTCCAAAATCCAAATAAGATCCAAACACGAGTTAGGTCTAAGGTAGAGATAAGTTAGGCTTGAGGAATGCAGGCTTCCAATAGAAATTAAGCCCGGGTATAATAGTACCAAGTAACAAACGTCCCCTTTGTTCTAACCAACTTGGCCAACAAGATTAACACATCAGCTCACCCACCTTAAGGAACTCCTCATTGGAGAGCATACCATATGAGATTATGAGATAGAATACACTCAGTTCTGATTCTAGTTTATCGACAGTTTATTGTAGATGTCAAGATGATATGGAGATACCGAGAGTTAAAATGATCTTGATCTGTCTCAATCATCATTTTTTAACTAACAGTAATACACCATTTACACATTTTAAAGGACCTGTTTTAGCTGTGACAGTTAAAATTATAGTTGGTTCCCCTAGAGTTTATAGTTAAACACATATTAACCTATCCATTAGGTCAGATATGAAGTACGAAATCAGATGCATCTCAACCCTCCTTATCTAAGCTAATGGTCAATGGCCACACTTGAGAACATCCTTTTAAGGGCCATAGATTAGAACCTTGTTTGCATATATGAAAGGATTTTGTAGGAAAAAAGAGACACTGGCCTGTTAATTAAGTGTTTATAATGAATCCTAGGTAGCATACAGTCAACTAGGAGGGATTAGCAAAGAATCTCAGCCTCCTGACATTTTGAAAAACCGATACAGAAAGAAAGACGCCATTAATACTGAAAAGCAAAATGATTATAATCGCTCATGTTTATTGGCAATGGTGGTGCCTAACATCATGAAAGACATGTTGAACATCAAGTATATATGAAAGACATCGTCAAGCGAGACATGTACCTGAGAAACATGTTGAACTCCTGTTGCTATTGGATTGAACCTTTATGCAACTTCTGGCATCCAATATGTTCTACTAAAGTGAAAGAAAGAATCATGATGGCATTAGCTCCAATGGAACTTCATAACCATGCTTCCACATCAACCCTAATACTTTTGCGACCTTATTTCTTTCACCACAATTAAAGTAGGCCTGATACAATATCCAAAGTGTTTTCTTAGTGCGGTCCAAGTTGAAACACGCCATTTCACTAATAACATTCTCCATTTCTTCTAACCGCTGTTCTGAGGCATACATGACCATCTTACAGTGATATAAGGACCTACAAATTCTCCACCTAGCACTTTCTGCACGCTTTACAAAATGTGCTAGTCTGTCCACCTCTTTGCATCTGAAATAACTTGCAATTATAGATCGCATCACACCGGCAGTATGTATGGAGGTTTTCCGCTCAAATGCTTCATCTATTGACCTCTCCATCACCTCAAAACAATCTTCCTGAGCATAAACCCTGATCAGCAAAACATGCAACCAAGCCCTGTATTGATCTTCTGGAATGAGGTTTAGTAGTGTGTGTATTTTTTCCACTCTGTCTTTACCAGAACTCTTGCAATATGCACAAATCATAACTCTAATCAATTCGATTTCCTTGTCATTTACATGATCTTTTACCAACTCGTACATCTCCTCCATCTTTTCTAAATTACCTGAATGAGCATATCCTCTAAGCATTAGCAAGTAGGTGCTAGTATCAGGCTGAACAGGGCCTGCCTTCATCTCTTGGAAAGTAGTTTCCATCCTATCCCACATCCAAGATGTAACGTATGCAGCAATTACATTATTGTATGTCTTTAGATTAGGAGAGAGATTTATTTCCATTAACCCCTGAACAGTTGCCTCCATATGATCAACTAGCATCAATCGACCAAAGACGGAAATGAGAATGTTGTATGACACAATGTTAGGTCTGCAATCCTGTTCCCTCTTGAGGTCCAGAAACAAAGACTGACATTTAGCATTCTCGCCATTGAACATATAAGCACTCATCAAAGCATTATACATAGTAGTTGTCTTGAGTCGCTTGTTCACAGCTTCATCAAATAACTCGCGGGCGAGTTCAACGTTCTTAATTTTACCTGCAAATGTAATTGCCTTGGTATACTCCTCTGGTTTCATAGGATTGCCACCAACCGCCTGGTTTCTTCTCCAGTTAAAAACCTACAACAAAGGTGAGAAAGCATAGAAGAAGATGGTGAAAACTCCAATATCACTCAGGACACCTCTTTCTCAAATTAGCATACTTGGTGCGGTCAAAATGTACTATTAAGTTTGCAAAGATCCCAAAGTGGCATAAACCAAAGACAGAAACTTCTGATGAACGTGTATACATTACAAAATCTAATACCATTCAATTGGAAATGATCCAAGCTATCTATCCTAGTATGCCTCAAATGCAAGCTAACTTCTCCGTAAACCAAATGGATCAAAACTGAATACAGAATAATGCCAACATGACATACAAGTGATACAAGTAAACTTAGACAATCTTAAACCAACACATAATGCATTTCGACACCGAAAACTCTAAGGATTCAAACTTTAAAGATAAAGTCTCGGAATTTATAGTACCTCGAGAGCCAAATGAGGCCAGCAACGCAACTGATAAGCAAGCACCAGAAAAGGATTGACACGATCAAAGTTAAAGCTCCGGAGAAACTCAGAAGTGCCCTTGTCCTCCAGAACCCTAGCAATCTTCTCGGAATCGCGGCCGGTCTGGAGGAGCTGCTCCGCCAGGTGGTGGAGCTTGGGGGACGGATCCTCCCGGGCTGCTTTGATATTTAGAAAGGAGGGCTTTTCGGTGAAGAGTGTGATGGCGCCGGAGAAGGACTGTGGCGGCGGCGGAGGAGGAGGAGGGGGGTTGTCGATGGCGTCGCGAGTGATTCTGAAAATGGGGGAGTTGGTGAGAGTGTAGGTGTAAGGGGTGGTTACGGTTTCGGGTTTAGGGGAGAAACGGAGGTGGCGGCGGCTGAGGATCGGCCCAGTCGCCGCGTCGGAGAGCCTCCATATTCGTTTCATTGCATTCTCTCTCTCTCTCTCTCTCTCTCTCTCTCTCTGGGTCTGATTTCCCATAAAAAAGCGCGATAAGATTTTACCCATGGTCAAAGTAACTGCGGTGAAAGTAAATGATTTGTTAGTTACTCAAAGGTGCTTCAATGTTACTACAGTATAACTCGGACTCTGATTGAGTAAGTACAAACCTATTGCATTTCCAAATATCTGTTACTATTATATGATGCTTAATATTATCTTATGTCAAAAATAATCCACTGTACCTCGTGAAGTAAATGGTGCAATCCATAGATTGGCGATTTGCTTGCATAGTGTATAACGAAAATTTGAAAACAAATAAGAATGCAGACACGTGTACAAATAAAAATATAATTTATTGATAATCAAGCCATTCAAGCGTGAAGTTACAATCTTTGTGAACTCATCTGATTCTATCTCCGTATGTAACTTTGCTCAAGGGTGACGCGCACTTGATCTTGAGAATTTGAGTTTGGATTTGGATTTGATGAAAAACGAGCGATTTGGTAGCTTCATGATTCTTCGTGGACTTGGGAGGCTTCGGGACCACTTGAGAGAAATCTTGCTCCTTCTTGTGTTGAAGTCGAAGTGGGGGTCCTTCTCTTGAGCTCTAATATCTTTTCTCTTGCTCAAGTGATTTTCTCTCTTTTTCTCAAGTCCCATTCTCTTCATGTTGGAAGGAGTATTTATAGTGTCAAAGCTTATATTTTATAGAATATTTTAATGACACTAAAATAATAATATTTTTTTAATTATATAATTAAATCAATATTATTTTCTGATTAATTTAAAATTAGTTATTCTCATAACTAAATTAAACAGATTTAAATAATTGATTTAATTATAACTGTTATTTTTTTATTAGTTTAATCAAATGTCCGATTACCATTTCAAATTTTCAATGACATTCAATTTCCGATTTAAGTCGGAATCACGTAGCTTCGATTACGATCATCCATTTATGTGCTGACAAGAGTTTTATTCGGATCCGTACTAACTTTGTTGACTTTTGGACCATGTGTGCAATTTTGTCGGATTCTTGGTCGATTTAATCATTTAATGAAAATGATTTACTTCATTAAATTTCATGTGTCTACACATAGGTAGAGAACTGCACCTTCATTTAGACGAGGTTTCTGTTTTCTTGCAAGATGTTCTGTATGAGGACCAGTGCACTAAAGCTAGGAGGACACATGGTAGTGGTACTTTAGCCCCCCTTGATATTTAAATATCCTTCGACTTTTATATTTGACATTTTATTTGAAGTTCATAATACTTAGTATGGTTGTAAACATCTAATGAGAATTTTTTTTGGCATTCGCCCAAAGTCAAAACCCACCCTTTTTCGGATCCTAGATCCGACTGTCTTCCCAATATGTAGCTTTTCTGTTCTATTTTTCAATAAAAAACACGTGACACCCACCATGATACAAACTATAGAAGAAAATGATCATATGATTCGTGCTGATACAGACATACTTCTTATAGGCATTAAGTATCAATCACAAAACCCCATTTATTTGTGTATAATGTGATCACCATGGAAATATACAACTCTTATCTGTTTTCTTGTCACAACCGAAAACACAAAAAGGTCTTGTTTATAAGTTCTTGACATGATTCCACATCCTATTTATAGAGGAACTATGTACCACACTGAAGCCTGATCAGTTTGATCCTAGTACTGTACTGTTAGGGGTAACAGAGTTTATCTTCACTCCCAAAAGGCAACAAAAACCTTCCATAAGGGGGCCAAGCGAGGCCACGTGTTGTGATTTGGTGAGCGGAGGAGAGTGAGCCAGCCGCTCTCTCTTCCTGCGGGGACTGTCACCGAAGCAAAAAAGATTCATTCTTTACGAATACAAAGGGGGTAAGTAAGCCGACGACGTGTTAGATTAAACTCACACCTCACCAACAACCCCCCCAAACTCTCCAAATCATCCAGAATTCTCAGTTCCTTTGACCCTCACTCTAGCTTCACCACAAACCAACAACAGAACACAAATCCCTTTTGTTATCTGACTTCTCACCACGGACTCTGTACACTCGAGCAATCCAAGGTCAGTGTCTTCTTCTTCTCTGTTGTTTCACTTAATTGAATTTCAGCTCTTCTTTCAATCTAATTGCTGATTGTTCGTATGAAATTGACTGAGGATAAAGGTGTTTCCAACTTCCAAGGTTGTTGGAAACAACTGTTCTAGTAAGTTAAGGATGTGATCTTCCTGTGTAGGATTGACATGGTCGGCATATTAGTTCTGAGTCGAGATGTTTGTTACATCATTTGACGATTTTCATGAGATGGGGTATTCACTCAGTAGATTGACTGTTGAGTCTGACTATATTGATGATGAGACTCATGAGAGTGCCAACAATGGACCCAACAAACCTTTTGATAGTTTGGATCATGAAGTAGCTCAGCTCACAAAGCTGAGGTCGGCACCCAATGAGAGGCTTAGGCAAGCCGGACGGGGAAGGCGGGGCCGGTATGTTTCAACGGTGAAGATGTTGGAAGGGAGAGAAGGTAATTATTCAGGAAGGGGGAGGTTCTCTTCTGCTGATTGTTGTCATGTTTTGGGAAGATACTTGCCGGTGAATGGTCGTTGGGTTGTTGACCAATTGCCTAGCCGAGCATATGTCTCGCAGTTTTCAGCAGATGGATCTCTATTTATTGCTGGGTTTCAGGTAATTTTGATTCTCATTGTTCATTTGATTCCTGATACTTTAATGCATTTTTATCTCTTGAAAGTAATGATTAGTAAAAATATGATATTGAAGTAATGATCTTTATCAAATGCATTGGTTTTTAGTCATTCTGCACTAGGCTTGACTTTGAGTTGTTCTATGAATGAGTGTTGCAGGGTAGCCATATTAGAATATACAATGTGGATAAAGGGTGGAAAGTCCAGAAGGACATTCATGCCAAAAGTATGCGATGGACAGTGACTGATACATCTCTTTCCCCCGATCAACGCCAACTCGTGAGGCCCTGTATACTCTTATCTTTGTGTAGTCTTAAAAGTTAGACCCTTTCTCTTAACTTTGAAGAAATTGGATTCAGTTCATTTACATTTTAGTGTTTAACTTGCAATGTGGATGCGAAGCTTTCTACTAAATATGTACACTTTGAGAAGAGGATTATGCGTCAATGGTGGTTATACAAGAAGATTAAGGATGCCAATATACCAAACTGGCAAACTACTGCATAAATATATATTTAGTATAAGTGGATGTATCAGTGATAAACTTGGCCCAGCGAGCTATAGATCTCTCCCACTAGTGTTATTACTTTATATAATCAATTTGTACTATGCTATTTCAGGTCTACGCAAGCATGTCACCTATTGTGCATATAGTTGATGTGGGATCTGCTGAGACAGAATCTCGCGCTAATATAACGGTATGAACCACAAGCGGCATACACCTAGACACCTAGTATCTATTATTGACCATTCCCCATTTCCTTCAAATTTCAGTGCTATGTTTGTTCAGCATCTGAGAATGGTTTCATTTACAGGAAATCCATGAGGGTTTGGATTTTTCTGCTAGTGATGGTGGAGGATACTCCTTTGGTATTTTCTCCATAAAATTTTCAACAGATGGACGTGAGATTGTTGCTGGAAGTAGTGACGATTCCATATATGTTTACGATCTTGAAGCTAATAAGCTTTCCCTTCGAATTTTGGCGCACACAGTATACACATTGCTTAACTGAACACTTTTATAATGTTGTTGATTTCCGTTCTGATCATTTGTTGGTTATTTACTTCTTTTGTTACCTCCATGAGTGACCCTTAAATGGCATATTGGTCACTGATTTAATATTTTATGTGTGCAGTCTGATGTGAACACTGTTTGTTTTGCTGATGAAAGTGGCCATCTTATTTATTCTGGGAGTGACGATACTCTCTGTAAGGTAAATTGTCCTCATATCATTTACAATTTTGCATTTATCTGTATGATTCATCATGGCAACAGCAACTGGTATTTATATTTTCGACAAGTCATCTCTCACAACTTATCAGACTGCATTTCTTAGTGTTGTACTATGAACGAAATTGTTGGGGAAGCTTATTTATTTATTTAGTTGATTGACATGATATACATGTCAGACTCATATAATATATTCTGTCTAGGTGTGGGATCGACGTTGCTTTACAGCCAGCAGGAAGCCAGCAGGAGTCTTGACTGGGCACCTAGAAGGTATTACATTCATTGATAGCAAAGGAGATGGTCGTTACTTCATTTCAAATAGCAAAGATCAGAGCATAAAACTTTGGGATATCAGGAAAATGTCCTCTAGTGCTGCTGCTGCCCGGTATGTTAACATCTGGCTAGCTTATCACGGCTCTGCTGAATCATACATGCACATGTTTTACTTATATGTGTCTACTACTTATCCTTGGTCTTAAAATGTTGTCCATATTCTTTTGCACCGTTGAAATGTTAATTGTTCTGAACATTATAGTTTTTTAACTTCGAAGTTCAAGACCAGCAATGATTTTTTGCCTTGCAATTTCGAATTTTGTGTTCAGAAGGCATTACTTTGCATGAAAATTATAGTCTTTCAATTTATTCCAGCAATCCAGGGCCAAGATATCATGAATGGGATTACAGATGGATGGACTACCCACCTCAGCCAAAAGATATAAAACATCCATCTGATGTATCAGTGTCTACATATAAAGGTCATTCGGTCTTGCGTACACTTATTCGCTCCTACTTCTCCCCGGCATATAGGTAACTACTACTCTTGATGTTTTTGATCTTATGTCCCTACGAGTTATATTTTTCTTTTCTTCAAGTCTGCTTGGTTTCAGGTTGCAAGCTAACCTTTTTCACTACTCTCAATCTTTTACTTGATGCTGTTAAAGTATTACATCTTGTTAAACTTTGCAGCACTGGTCAGAAGTACATCTACACTGGATCTCACAATTCATGCGTTTATATATATGATTTGGTAAGTGATACTATACTTGTTTCTGTATTTGATATTTAATACCAAACCAGTTAGGAAATTGATTTGATGCTTAAGTGCCCAGTAGTGGCTTCAGGGTTGTTGCAATCTGGAATTCTCGGTCATTTTTTATAAGGTGTGTTAATCTGGTCACTTGTTTGTAAATTCTAGGTGAGTGGAGCCCAAGTCGGAAAATTGGAGCATCATAAAGCAGCTGTTAGAGATTGTAGTTGGCACCCATATTACCCCATGCTTGTCAGCTCTTCCTGGGATGGGGAGATTGTTAGATGGGAATTCACAGGAAATGGCAAATCATCACCACCTATCACCAGAAAGAGAGCCTGGAGGTGACAATATTCACCATTCTATTGAAAACACCAGTCATTAGTCCATCAACGCATGTTTCATTATACACCTCATATTGTAGCTGTTGTTGTTTTTGTAAACTCATGTTTGGGTAATTAATCTTAATTTGGTTGTACATAAATAACAAATTATGATTATGGCGTTGCAGAAAAGAAACAGAAAGAGGTTTATGCTTGAATGTTCTTAGACTCATACTCTGCTGTTTATAGGAGCTCTTTTCAGTTTATGGTTGCGGATGTATATGAACGATGAGTAACTTGGCATCACATTATATCACATCTAGTTTCGATCAGCATCTCTCCCTCGAGTTTTGTCTTTGTTTCTCATATCCAACAAAGTTAATACTAGGATTGCGAGTGATTACATTTTACGTACTAAGCAAAACATAATTCATTGACCAGGATTTCATTGGGGTATGTGTTCTTGACAATGTAATCTCACTTATCAAATTTGTTCATCGCAGCTGAGTTCATTTTCTCTCTTGAAATTTGTTCATCGCAGCAATAACAGAACAGTGGAACAGCTGCAAGAAGATCACACAACCTGGAGTCCATTGCATTCTGTTTTGGCTCAGTTATGATCGTCCCGCTGCCGTTCATGGCCCTTGTAGTGTTGTACACTGAAATTCACAATATAGGATGCAAGTTTAGCCAACAAATTTTACAAATTTGAGGAGACATGTTTAAACTACTGCAATCAACATAAACAAAGCCAATTCAAATGTCTTGACATATACTTTTGGCATTAAACCCCATGACTCTTTACAGATTTTATTTTATATCGTTAATGATTGCATTTTCTAAACTCAACAATATATAATCGAAATGGAATTCAACCACAGTTTTCAGGCTTCAGTACGATTCGGATTGTACAAATACATTAGTTTCTACTCGATCGGATCTACGTGTGTAGGAGACTTCGTAATATATATGGCATGCTAGGAATTTGGCTGCTTTTACAAAATGTGAATCCTGGTCTCGTTCATGTCTACTTTGATGAAGCGAAAAGAGATTATGTTAATGATTTTTTTTTTCGTCCTCTAAAAGAGTTTCTGACTCTTTGTCCCCCTCTTAATCTCATTAGTTAATTGGCTTTTCAGTTTGAAGAAAGATTTTTCGGAAACTGAAGGGAAAAAAAAAACGGAGTTTGTTATTTATAATGAGGTAAACATAAGTTGATTGATCAGTGGGGTATCATGATTGTTGAGAACTTGAGATGAGCCCTACTATGGTGATAGAAACAGATTAATGTCCTCAAAGTATTAGGAATCTTACTTGGGAAAGAAACTAAATGATGCTTAAACTTTAGAATTATGAGGAATTGAAAATTTTTCAAGACCCCTCTTTATGTAGCAAGGAACAATTTTTCTACTCACTTAGGCCTACCCACTTCACTAAAGTCAGTTGACATCATTTTATTGCATACTAAACAAGTTTATTTTCTTAGTCAGATTTAACTAATTCGTGTAATTAAGCAGAATATATCTATAACAAATACTTTGCTAATCAGTAGGTGAAAAGTAGAAAAACAGCTTCAATGTAATTACAAATCTTGGGAATAACTTTCCGAAGCCTAGATAATAAGAACATGCATAAGAACAACTCTAGGGTTTTGACCTGTCATTTGGCATGGCTCATAAAGCTACACTGCACACTTAGAGACAAGGAGTAAGTCCAGTGTTCTTCATCTACCTTCTCTTCTTTTTGTTAAAGTGTCACTGCTACTCACTTGTTCTTGATCTCCTCTCCTTCCATTTCATGTGCTTCAAGCTTTTTATTTAACCAAGTAATCAACCCCCCACCTAATCCCAGCTACCCTTCACATGTCGATCCATGTCGTCCGCAAGAAGCAGAAGATGGATAGATACCAATCAAGAGCAAAGAGACAACTACATGGCTTCGGCGTACACATCATGCTTTTAGGTAATGGTTTAGTCGAGTTGCATGAGTAGAATATGGCATGCCTATGATGGATGTTGGTTCCTCAATGTAGAAGCTGCAGCTGGCTTCAATCATGAAAGGTTTGGTCAGAAGCTCGTGCATAACAATAGCCGAAAAGTTTAGAGAAGAAGGCTTTGGAGTTGTAGTCCCCCGGTCCCCATACACAACTTCTTCTACTTATCTTCTATCGAGAGAAGTGGCAAGAACAGAGCAGCAATGAAAATGAAGAATGCATGCATGCTTCTAGCTAGATCTGTATCTTGGAAAGTGCTTGATATGAGATTCAGATCAAGCTTGCTCATCAGCACTAGAGAAATTGTTTGTTCCTGGCAGTAGCATAAGTACTCATAACATGAATCATAGCACGAGTGCACGACCCGAGTTTGAGAATCCATTTTAAGCTCCAATAGTGAGTGAAACTGAGTGTTTCATTCATAGCCATATGAGTTTCTAGAACCCATTTACTGTACAAGCATAGGGACTAAAACTAAACTGTCGAAGGAGTTCGGTTTTAGAATGATTTGCATGCAATACTAATTATTATGACAATGTGATCAAATTTTTGTAATTTGTAAACAATATCAAGCAATATCAAGTGTAACATGCATGCAAATAATGTCGAATTGAGAACCTGTACTCAACTCCAATACCCATCATCACTGCATCACATATGATATTAGCACAATATCGATCAATTCTATGCACAAATAATGCACAACCCGAATTGAGAGAGACCAATATGATCATTGCACCAATAGTACCAATGCAAAATGATGAACATATAGATCAATCACAGATCCACAATTATAACATGCAACATTGTTGCTACAATAATAGGCAATATCACTTCATATTACTAATCCTTGAGCCAAAAAAGTGTTCATATTTGATGGTAGAGCATAAAATTAAATCAATTTCCCCCTACACAAGTTGCACTATTCCTTTGAGATATCCACAAATCTTCTTATTTTACCCCCCTATTTTTTTTCGACAAAATAAATAAATGAATTCTCAAAGCACCCCTAGAAAATAAACACGACTAGTTTCAGAAAACACCATCTGAACTTCCCATAATATCCAACACTATAATTCATATTTCCCACCACTACCCTCTCCACTCGTTACACTGCGCAGTAGGTCTCGTCTTCTCCTTCCCCGACTTCAACGGACACGGCGTCTGCACCGGCAGCACCATGCAATTATACTGAAGACACAGCGAGCTGCTCAGAGGAATCTCCGCCGTCGGATTGATCTGAATACCCGTCAGAAAGTTGTGCTGTAAATACAATACCTGAATATTGGCCGCCAGCAACCTGTCCACGAACGGACCCGGCACCTGACCCGTGAACCGGTTGTTGTTCAGGTAGAGATTCTGGACGGTGGAGAATAACGGCGAGATTTCGCCGGAGAATCGGTTGTAGCTGAGATCAATGGTCGGGATGGAGACTTGATCGGCCGGCCGGACCGGGCCGAAGAAGAGGTTTCTTTGTAGCTGGAGGTTGGTGATCGGGAAAGTGAAGACCCGACCCGGGATTAGACCCGTGAACTGGTTCATGCTGAGATCGAGGTAGTTGAGCTGGTCGAGCCGGCTCAGGAGGCCGTAGACCGGGCCGGAGAGGCGGTTCCAAGAAAGAGAGAGGTACTGGAGTGAAGAAGGGAGTGAGTTCGGAGCGATCGTACCGGAGAAGTCGTTGTGCTTCAGGTCGAGGCGGGTTAGGGTTTGGGAGGTGAACGCCGGGACTGAACCGGAGAGGCGGTTGTGGCCGAGAATGACGTTGGTGAGCTCCGGTAGGGTCCCGATGGCGGCGGGGATTGGCCCGGTGAAGATGTTGTAGCTCAGGTCGAGAGTGCGGAGGCTGTGAAGCTGGGAGAGGGTAGCCGGAATCTGGCCGGAGATGAAGTTGCGGCTGACGGCGAGGAAGCGGAGGGACTTTAAGTTGGAAATGGACTGGGGGAGGGCACCGAAGATTCGACCCGGGACAATGGAGAGCTCCGCCAAGGCGGAGAGTTTTCCTATAGCCGGGTCGATCCGACCCGTCAGACCCGGAGCCTCGGCTCTCGGGTCGCCGAGGTTGAGAGATATGACTTTATCAGAATCGCAGTAAACTCCGGCGAAATTACAGGGGTCGGAGGTGAAATCCCAGGAAGAGAAGTAATTTGATCCCGGCAAGTCTTCCAAGCCTTTCCGAATGGATTGCAGAGCCAAGAAATCAACCGGGTCGAGAATTGCTACACAAACTGAATTAAACTGTAACAAGCAGATACATAACGCAATGCACCATTGCCGCCGTAGCTTCACCATATCAACCTTCTTCTTCTGCTGTGTCTCCGCCATTGCCCCCAAAGTGAGGATGAAGATTTTCGGGTTCGGCTATTTATAGTGAGAGAAAAGGGGCGTTTCCGTGAGAAGAAGTGGCGACTTCTCGTGAAAGCTTTAATGGAGTGAGGATGATCGAGGAAATATATATGTACAATAGACCCAGATGATGGCTTGGAGAAGAAGCGAGGATAATTGAATTCTACGGCTGGGATTTAGAGCTCTGATAGGCTTTTGCTTTTGGGGTGCTGTTTTGGGTGGTGGCTTCTCTGAGAAGACGAGATCACTGTAACTGAAGCTATGAGGAGCTCTTCTCTGCAACTTTCGTCCGGGTTTTCCTTTTTGTTTATTATTTACTGGCAGTGTTTCCGTGTCGGGGTTCGGGCTAGATTAAACGGCTGTCCGAGCCTACCTGGCAGGACGAGGCTGAGGTTCGGGCTACCAGCTAGGCAAATATGTGAGGCGGTGGTTCGTTGGGGGCACGTGAGGTTTTGCGGCAATGGGCGGCCATGGCACGTGTGAGGGTAAATGCGTAGGGGTTCGACTGGTTTGGGGTGGGACCGGGGGAAGAGTGTGACTGCCAGCGGAGGATTTTGGTTTCTCTGTTTAACGAAAGTGAAACTACTTGTCGTTTTGGGTAGGAGAATGCTATGTTCGAAAAGGATATCATTGTCATTTGCATGGTGCTTGCTCGTAAGCAAGACTTGTCATTTTCATTTTTCTAGTTTCATTAGTAAGATTTTTCTATACCAATCTTGAAATCCTATTTATGTGTTTGCAATTCTACATTTCTACATTAGTAATAGAAATTTGTACGTTTTGGCGGCAACTAATATGGACAAATTGAGAACATGCAAGTTTATCAATTTCATGTAAGAAAGTTTGTTATGTTAATGTAAGTTCGTTACAATTTGTATTGTAATTAAGAAACTTAAAAAGGATGTGACATTAGCAAATTACAGCCGTACAAAGTTTATTTCCTTGCAGATAGACTCTTACAAGTCAGATGATTACTTAGAAATTTCTCAGTTGAAATCATTGTTCTAAAAAGCGGCTGCCTAGACCGCCTAGGCGCTAGGAGGCGGATCACCGCCACGCTTTTTGCCTATTCGGTCATATGTGGTGTTCGAGAGATTTAGCGGCTGCTTAGGCGGTCCTAGGTGGTTCATGGCATTCCTCGGTGGTCCGTGGCAGTTAAAATCAGTGGACTTTTAGATTTTTTTTATAAAACGCAGTGGAAATAAAAAAACTTCATGATGAAGATTTTATTTCGGATGATGATACGGAAAATTAGGAAATTAAAATGGATATTGAGTTTGAGTCCGATACTGTTAGTGAAAGATTTGGAGAAGAAAAACTTGAGATTTAGTCTTTCATTTATTTTACAATTTACCTTTTGTTTTAATATTTTTGTATGGACTTTGAACTAAGTAATTTTGAGTTTAGACTATTTTGAAAATTAATATTAAGCATTATCATATATTTTTAATCATATAAATAGTTTAATTACATATATATATAAATAAATAAATATTTAATAATTCGAATCCATTTAGACGCCGCATAACTGTCTAGGCGATAGAAGGTAGCTATCAGTTTGCATACCGTATATCGTTTTTTTAAACCTTGATTGATAGATTGTCGAGAATAAAATACTCTGTTATGAGTGTAATGCATAGTAAGCATAGCTCAGATGTAATTTTGGATTGTGGAGTACATAAAAACTCTCAAAAGAGTCCCCAAATTCCCCACTAAAGAAACAGATTATCATGGCCTCTGTCTCTCTCCCTCTATATCTGCGTATGCATGTTTATAATGGTATACTAGTAATGGTATATGAGGCCGGCCGGCAGCATTTGCTCACAGTTATATCACTTCGTTTTTCCTATTTATGTGCCTGCCAAACATCTTCATCAGCTTCTTTCGGGAAATTAAAACTATTCAACACAGCTTCAATGAATTGATCTACACCGGCCCATTAGTATTATTCTGCAAAACTCTTTTATTCTGAACCAGCATTTATCTCCGAGTCTTGATTAGGTTTTCCATGAAGCTTGATTTACCATTCTGCCCATGCACACTGGTACAAGACCAAGATGACAGAAGTTTCCAGGTCAGTTTTCATGGAGTTCTTGCAGCACAAGTTTGAGAAAGGTACAGGGGGCACAAGAAACCAGTGCTTTCGAAAGACGAGTTTACACGGATTTAGGATCAGCAGATTAACGTGTTCACTACTCCTCCTTATAGTAGTAGTAGTAGTAGTAGTAGTAGTAGTAGTAGTAGTAGTTCTTCCTTGGACTTAGAACTCTCTTGCTGGGAGTCAAAAGGTTACTCGAACAGAAAACTACACTTCACTGCCAACTCAAAGAGAAGTGTTAACTTGGTTTTCACATATAATAAATTACCACAGAAGTTTGTTTGCTGGCTTTCCAGCCTTTCTCATTTAAGCCTTTTCGAAACTTTTCTTGTAGTTTTCTACATTTACAGGGATCAAGTATCTGTTATAATCTAACTCTAACTCTAACCCAACTTTCCGTAGCAAGGAACTCATTTATATTTAATTATTTGATTATGACTATATTATGAACTAAATATACGAGATATGATCTGTTAACAGTGAAGGTGCCGATCATGTGTTTGTTTGTCGCTGCTCAGCAAATCTTGTAGAGCAGATCAGACATCATAATCTTCCCATCAACAAAAATGCTAGTTGGAAGTTTGTTACACATTCTTCTTGACCAAATACATGTAAATTCAATTCTATAGAAAAGAAATATGCCAACAATGACATAATATCTATCATCCACCATAGCATGATGATAGTTCTTAATATCTGACTAGATAGATATCCCGTATCCTTGGAAAGTATAGAGCTTTAAGTCTTATTTAGCAATGGCATTAGTTTGGGATCCCTAAAATGGGACTTGGGCAGGTTAATATTGAGCAACCCCATCTCATATGACGCCCCCACACACCCACCCCAACAACTAACATCCCCACTTTCATTCATATAGTTGTGCAAAATAGGATGTAGTAACATTATCAATACTAGGCTGCTGGGGTGGCATTGTTTGTTACTTTGTTTCCTTTCATTATCGAGTGTGTACCAGCATGGCATAAATCAGAGTAGGAAGCTCATTTATGTGACTTTCTCTGCTATCATTTTCGTCCAACTACACCACCTTCCACACCAATGAGCTCCCCCTTTCAAGTACATTAAGTCGATCACTCGAGCTTTACTGGAATGCCTTTAAGAAGAAAATGAAATACACATCAAGAGTCTGCATTAATGTATTTGAGTTTGACTCATTTCAGCGTCTCATTAGCACAGATCATGCTAGTAGCTCGAGTTTGGTGGGGAAGGGTCATTTTAATTAAGCACATTGAGTGGATTTTGATTGGACTGGATCATATGGGAGTCACAATTGGGGCCAAACCTCCAAACCAGAACACACATCTCTCCATTCCCACAATTAAGTTTGCAAAGGCAAAAACTTCAAGAAAAAGAATGCAGATGACATATTGTGGGACTGATAAAGATTGCTTCTTGATAGAATAGAGACTTACATATCAAATAATCTAAGAAAATGTTGCTGATAACACTAAGGGATCTAGCAAATTTCTTTGTTAGGCCGGAGTAAGATCAATCTTAACACTAAATGACTGAAAATCATGTTGAATGCATAGTTGTCAGTCACTTTCCCGGCAGCAGTTCATTATGTCTTAGAATGTATTCCATACCAGGAATTGATCCGCCAGCAGCCACAATCCGTTGCTCCAACTACAGCAAGAAAAGGGAACAGGGTCAACAAGCAATTGATTACATGCAGATCGATAAGCTGATTATAATTTGAAACTTTGATCAATAAGGGCAGCATTCAAGATCGCAGATCGAAGGGGATAAATGTGTAGGGAAGAACATGAGTAATCTCCCCTAGTCCCTAGATTACAACATGGATAATGCCAAGGTTTCATGTACGCACCTTAAATAAGTTTTCAAGATTGTTCTTTAATGCCAAGCATTCTTGTCGTACTTGTTGCAAACATCCCAAACACCTGCAATATGCACTACTCAGTCAGTCACACTGTCACAGTCAGTTGCTTGTCAAGGTTACAGCCAATATCTGATCAGTTAGATTATTGCATGGCCTTCAATTGAATAACAAAGATACCAGGGTTTTTTCCTCAAGTGTATAAAACTCAGACCATTCCCAATGAGTGGTTTCTAACTGATGCTACATCTATAAACTCAAGTCCAGCAATCTCAGAGTAGCAAACAAGGGAGATTAACAGATACAAAAAGCAAAACAAAAAAAACTCTCAAGCTTGAAAGCATCTAACTAGTTTTAAGATTTCTAGTATGTAGGTGTGTCTCAAAACCCTAACTGATGCACCACTTTCTTCAGTATCAATTGGCCAAATATCAACAATTACAATAAAGAATCAGTATGGAATTTTTTTATTAAGTGAGAATACTCACCCCTCAAGGTTCTGCGCCTCACACTGATTTCTGAAGTGGATTCATACATTTTTAATTCTCATGGCACCTATCCTGTAAACCAAAAGAATCTATATTCAAACATCAAAACAAAACAATGTATAATATCCAGCATAGGTAGTCCAAGTCTCCAATGACAAGCAGAACTTTCAGAGCTGATAAGCATATTGCTGCGCAGTTGTTATGAGAAGATAACTAGCAAAGAAATCAATTGGATATACCAGGCACTGCTACCCTTGAATTGATGGACATAAGCATCTACTTGTTTAAAATCTACAACATTCTGCTCACTACACAAAAACGATAAAAAAACAATCAACATTATTCACTATTTATTCACATCACACACACATAACTACAAGCACAAAGTAATCAAAGATTAACAGAAACTGCTTAAACAAAAACTCACAGAGCCCTGGCCATATTGTTGAGAAGCTTCTCAGAATCTTGAAAGAACAGAGAAACAACCTCAACAACGAAATCTGGGCTGTTTTCATCTTGGAGCTTCTTCAGCTGTGCAAACTGATCATCCAAGAATCCCTTTTCACCACCAAAAAAAAAATCCATCATCAAAACCCAAAACGCAAAGGAACAAGAAATCGATCAGCTTTGTTCATATATGTGTGAAATAAATTAAAGTAGAACCACTCATCCCGAAAAGAAAACAGCTTTGGCAAAAACAAAAACAATTATATCCGTGTATGAAACATGAAAATGGAAAGCACTCAACTCTATAACTATAATACCTCACAGACGAATGAGACGATGAAAATGAAAGATATTATCTTTACTGAATTTACTCAATTAACCTTATCATACTACTCTTTAACATATAGTTTCATTCTCTGTAATAAACATAACCCAGAAACATTTGTTCATGGAAAGAAATAAACATAAGTTTAGTCGTCGTCAAAAACCTCTCGTCGGAGATAATGGGTGTAGTCGAACCACTGCTTCCGCCACTGAGCCACAGCGTCCATGGTGGCTTTGGTGCTTGCTGCCACAGGGTTTGACTGAAGAAGAAGAAGAAGAAGAAGAAGAAGAAGAAGTGGTTCAGCCACATAGAACAGATCTCTGGTCAACAATTTTTTTGTATTTTTCTTCTTATTTTTCTTGTTTTATGTTAGGGAGATTAAACATGTGGGTCAAGTTTTAAATATTTTTCTTAAATATAACCGGCGACTTATGAGCCGAATGTAAACACACGTGTTTGTAATGAATCGAATTCAGACGCAAGTTCTTGATAGGTTTGATGTCTTGATCACAAGAATTTAAGCGGACATACACAAAGATATAGCTGTTTGTAGAGACGATACTAGTGTTGCTTTCAAACTGCTTGACTAAATGATCGTTAATTCGTTATGTTTTTGAACTTTCTTTCCAATCTTAATTATTCCATCCTTTTTGTGGTTGTTTAGTTGTTTTTATTTTCAAACATAAAAAGAAGGAATTCGTTTTCATGTTTGGATGAGAGAAAGAAAGAAAATTTAATTAAAAATGAGGATTTTATGATTCTAAAAGACAATTTCTTATTTGATAATTATAAACTAGAAATTCTAGATTTCTGTGGAAAATTAAAAGAATGAATTCGTTGTTTAAAATCTTTACTTGAATTTCCCACAAAATATGTGTCATTTATTCATTTCCGTGTTAATTATATTTCCTATTAACAAAAAAAATCTTTCTAAAAAATACTCTTTTTATTTCATCTCTTTAATTTATTTCAAATTTTCTTAATCTATCACAAACTTCAAATTCCACATATATATAACCAAACTGTATAATTCGCATTAACGAATTTTAAATTGATGGATTTTAAGATATCATCATTTATAAACTCTTTATGAATTTTATAATTTCCTCATCCAAACACACCATCAGGGTCAGAAAAATTTTGATTAAATAATTCTTAAATTCATCTATGGTTCACTCCCCTTTGCAATTAATAAATTTTCAACTTTATACAGTAATTTTCTTGATTTAAACCGTTCATGTATCAGAACGTAATGATCATTTTTATAATCAATCATATCGAATGATTATGTGACACAGAGTTGTGAGAGGATCCATATCGAAATAAATAAGCACAAGATGTGCTTTTAATGCCCACTACACTAGCCATTTTGTTTATGTCAACTTCGCATGAAATGACATATGTCAAACACCATGACCATGTCGTGCTACTTTGTGTAAGAATTTGTAGGTGGAGTTCGATTTACTTGTCATCTGTTCCACTTTTCTTTCTATTGCCTTCTGCACTTGCTTAAATAGTCATCAAAATCCAGCTTGATTAGACAGAAATTCTTGTGAACCTTATCTTGGTTTTGCATACTGCTTCAAAATGACAATACACATTCATTTGCAACTACAGGCACATTAGCCATTTTGCATCAAACAGATGGAAATTATAACACAACCAAAATTCTATGCATTTTCTCTTCTTCTGTTTTTCAAATACCATATCAGAAGAATAATCGTCATACAACTTGGAGAGAACTGATTTCACACCAAATTTATCTGCTGTACAGCACAGTACCATAAGGATTGATTGAAAAGTTCAAAACGGGGAAATAGCAGTTCCAAATCCACTCCTTACACACTTTTCAACTTACCCGTAGCTACCGCAAATCATAATTTTTTTTAATATACGATATGTACAATTGCATCTTGAATTTATGGATCACCCTGCAAATTGTAAAGAACAAAGAGATGCCACTACTGTGAAGAAATTATTGATGTAATTGGCATGAAGAGTTTCAGATTTCAACCTTCATCAGAAAAGGCAAACATGCCTCCAAGCATTTCGCTATTTTCCTCATCATCAGGTTTCACCTTATCGCATTGACTACCATCGCTATCATCGGTTATGACTTCAGAGAGGCATCCATTCTGCTCCAATGCCTTACAATGCTCCTCCTGAAAAAACTGCGAGAGATCTATTGGGCGCTGCAGATTCGACTCTTCCTCTGTCATCACAACAGTACTTGAAGCATGTTGATCCATGTATAAATCCGAGCCCTCACTCATCCCAATTGTATTCACCAATAGGCCTTCTTCATTACACAAACTTCCGACCGGGAGAAGCTTACTTTCTAAAACAGCACAACTCCCGACTTGAGAACCAACAAGAGATGAATGGTTTTGAAATGAAGACTCAAGAATAGCATTCGCTCTTCTTTCCGGGCAATTTAAAGTCTGAAAAATGGGAGAGCGGGGAAGATCATTGTTCATCTGATCGAAATCTAGTGAATGCTCAATTCTTCTTGACGAACCTGATGAGAATTCCACATAACTCAATTAGTTAAAATGACTATGACAGAAATATGCTATAATAAATAAACAGTAGATATTGCACCAAAAATATTATTAAAAGAAAGCATTGCAAAAGCAGAAAAGGTTGCATCTCTACATTTTGAAAAACAGTTGTCTTCAACAGAACGTCCTTGGTTTTGCATAAAATGAAATCATGAATAGATGCCATTCATAATAATCCTTTTCACCAAATAACAACAATTGGACAGGGTGGACGTTTTTTTGTTCTTCAGGGGGGTTACACTAATATGAAAAAAATGATAAGACCATAATCTATAAAATTAAATACTATACCCCCTTCTGAGCTTTCTGTGGAGCTAAGTGATGCAGGGTTTGAGTGACAAATAACAGTCTGTTCCAAGATCTTGCCTTCAGCTTGATGAGATTCTGACGAAGATTGATTTGAATATTTCCCGTCTACGATTCTGAACCATAGAACCAAGCAGTCATTTAACAAGTATCAGAAATATGGAGGATATGCGCATGAAAGTTTGCAACACAGACATGCACTCATACATGACGCAATAAGATCTTTTCCCAGACAGCTGAGAAGCTCAGAACAACCGTAACTAGTAATCTTAAGTTGTTGACAAGATACAAACATATGAACATCTCAATATGGATTGAAACTGTTAAACAAGTTGGTGTTATAAAATGTGAATAAAACTCTCAAAATAAAATGGTTCTTAGTTCTTACCTATCATTCCAGCTTGATTTGATGCTATGGAATTGGTGAAAAACAGGTAACAATTCCTTCTGTCTCATTTCAATTTCATGAACAGGGACTTTTTCAACTTCAAACTCTCCACCCGAAAAACTATTAACTCTTTGATACTCCATTGTATAAAAGCAAATCTAGAATACGAAAAAGAATTTAAGACAAACTATATAATTATGACAAGTGGATATGTAACTTTACAGAAAAAACGAAATACCTTAGACTTTTGCCATATTGGTAATCTGAAAGAACTTATTTGCACCTCTGCATTAGAAATGTTCCTGGACCAATGAGTTTCCAGGGTCCTTTTCCCCTCCACTCCCCCATTTAAGCCAAGAAACTCCATTGCATAAGTACCATCAGAACCTGATTTACTCCGAATTGTTTCAGCCGCATCTTGACCATCAGAGTTAATTCCTAAAACACAGTCCTCTCTTTCTGGCCACTCTGAACGCCTGCATACATCCCACCATTGTATAGGTTCAACTTTGACTCTCAGGTCTTCCTCCTGCATGTGCATGTTTGTAGTTGTCTGGGTATTAAGACCACTATGACTTTCTTCTGCTCCGACTCTTGGCTGAAGTTCATGTTGAACAACATGACCTGATGGAGTATAAACTAATAGATGCTCCAAGGTACCAGCCCTTGAGTTACCGTGCTGAACACTTTGAGAAAGGGAATTATGAAAAACAGCAGCAACAGCACCAGATGGTACAAATACCTTTCCTGTTGCAGAACCAGAAACATTGTTGACTGTGCTAAGCCATCCAAAACTACTGTACTTTATTCTGCTCACAACTGAAAGAGCAACAGGCGTTGGTGGATGAGAAGATTGTTGACTCGTGATGCAAGAAGAAGTAGACCACCAAGGAAGAGATAAAACTGGACAAAGTGTGGGTTCTTCGCCCTGAGAATGTTGAATTTGAAATCCGGTATCACCACCAAAAGGGGATAAAACAAAAACATGGCAGGTCCCCTTGGAAGAAACAATTGCAACCCATTGAGAATAATGACTGAAGCAAATGTCCTGGATCAACTGCCAGAATAATAATAAAAATTTAGAACAATGCAAAAGAAAAAAGGATAACAAAACAAGATTACACGGAGAAATCGAACGAGCTCAAAGTGAATACTAACAGCTGATGTTATCCCACGATGCAGTTTGTATAGATGAACATGAGACGAGCTCCAATTCATGTTCTGAATGCCTGATCCATTGCGTTTGCATGTAGGCATTATCCGGAAAATATTTATGTTATTTCCATATATTGAGGCAGTGACAAGAAGGGTCCCACTTGGGTCGAAACACAGTGCAGATATTGGACTAGTATGAGCTTTAAACTGCGATATAACAGCTTGGGTGACAAAGTCTTTGACAACAACCTGCAACCAAACCAAGTAATGAATCAGAACTATCCAAAACTTATGGTTCATAAGCGTAATATAACAGAATTATCCAGAACAGCTGATAGCCATCACATAATAATATTATATCTAACTAGGTTTTCCAGTTTGCAGTTAATTTTTTCAAAGGCTAAAACATGAAAAGCTCCACAAACTATTATGATTGGGATTGGAAAACGTAAAGAGGGCATATATCATGATGCCATGAGAAGAAAGATTGCTATCGTGAAAGGTCCGTCTAATATAGAAACCCTACATATAGTATTGGACTGGTAGATGCAGCAAAACAAGAATTTCCACACAGTGAAAAACAACACTCCCACATTATTATGCTCAAGACATAATTGAGCCACATGCACCACTTTCTAGATAAAACAAAAGGCAGAACTTCACATTTTCATAAGATTCATGTCTAAACAGAACAACAATGTCAGATTTCCATAAAGATTGATAAAAACAGTACTTGACCATTCATGGTGAGTGAAAGACTAACCATCCCAGCATTATCCATTTCTGTTCCGGCAAGCCTGCTAACTTTCCAGCCTGAATTTGATGATACTGGAGAACTAGACCCATCTGGGAGGAGCTCTTGACAGTATTTGTACAAGGTTTTGCATCCCACGTCACCCAAGTTGATAATTCCAGCAGCCAACTGTTTACTAGATTCCATTGCATATCGAGCCATGTAACCACCATTCCCAGGTGATGTAGATGGACTAACTCCTGGAGAAGGAGAAAGATTATGGGGGCCTAAGCGACTTGTGTTTGACATGAGTGGGCTATTGGAAGCATAAGCTAGCCACCTAGGACCCACAGCCATTGGGCCGTAACCTACATTAAACCCAGAGGATCCTTGTCCTGCTAGCTGAGGAACAGGATAGGTAAGAACACTGAATTTATTTTCGAGGGTGAGCGCGTCAAAGCAGTATATCTGCCACCAAAAGTATGACAGTGAGTAAGGAATATGAATCTGTTCTCTATGTACATACAGAAGAACGGTGATTGTAATGCATTCTATCTCAATATCTCATAGATCAAGTAAATCACATTCTAGTACTCATCAAATCTATGTGAGTACTTACTTGACTTGCAAGACCAACAGCCACTATCCGAGGACTGCATCTAATCATACAGACAGCAGACCGAAATCTCAGAACATGCACATAACTGTGGGACCTCAGCGAGTAAAACCGAACAGCTGTTGGAGAGCTGACAGGGTTTCCTGGCCGAGACTCGACATGACCATCTCTTCCTAAGCCTCCCAAGTTGCTATGATTCTGAACAGTGCCAGAACCAATGGTGTCATCTCCAGCAACTACCAACAACAAAGGATGAGAAGTTCTAAATCCCTCCTCCTCATCAGATGCTGCCGGATAGGGCTGCATCTGTAAGAATGTGACCGGGCCGTCACGCTTTGAAACCAGCTCACTGTAGTTAGAGGCATCCTCGACATCAAAAACTTGAAATCCATTCAGATAACCAAGCAACAGAACGCGTCTGAAGGCAGTGTGATTAAGCTCTAGCCTGTCAAATCCAGCCCAGGTCACCTGTACACCAATTCAAGTCAATATACACACAAAACACACAACTCATCAACCAAAACCTCGCTTCGCAAATACATTACCCTAACCACCAAACTAAACATAAATAATTTCCTAATTCACTCAAGTAGTCAATTCAACACTAAAATCGAAGCGAAAATTCACTTGCAACCAAACACCTAATCTTTTTTGCCCAGAGATTAATCAAAACTACAGTAGAAAGTAAATTGAATGCCGCTCTTCACTACATTTCTTACTCCTGTAATCTATTCATCCATAAAATATAAATACCGATCATCATCGAACTACAATTCATCAATAAATTTCCATAAATAAACAATAATAAATAAATAAACAGAACCTATACGATCGACGATGAAATAGTTCATAAACTACAAACGGAAGCGAAATCGGAGTTCACCTGATCCTTGTGATCCTCGGAAGCAGAAATAGAAGCAGCAACGGAGGCTCCGGCGGAGCGAACCGTAGAAGCGACGGTGCTGGCATTCGTCGAAACAGTCTTAAGGCACGACGAGATGATCCTCAGCGAGCTCGGCAACAAGCCTCCGCCGTTGTTCCTCCCCTTCCCTTTCTTCATCCTCCTCTCTCACTCTCCACCGCCGATGAGCATCTCCGATCGCCGGCGATCGGATACACCATTCGCTGACGCAACAGCAAGCGGAGACTTAAGTAGCGATCACGATAGTCCTCGCGAGTTTGACTTGGAGAAAAAGCTCTTCAAGGTTTGTGTGACTCACCCCTATGGGCTCTCTCTATCAGTTTTCTTCTTCTTCGTCGTCTTCAACTTCTACTTGTGTTTTCCTTCTCATGATTTTGTGTGATTATTGACCCAAAAAAAATGATTTTGTGTGATTAGTTTGTGATGATTTCTAAGTTTTAAAGTGATGAGGGTAGGACTGTTTGGTTTTTAAATGGAGGAGGGTATTAATCAAATTATGGCGGTGGACTGTTGGGGACACCAATTTTGCAGCTTTTCCTAATTGGATTTCTCAGAAATTTTAATTTTGCCATGATGGAGAATAGTTTAATCTCCTCTTTTTTCTTCTAATTTTCAGTTAACTTGAGTTTTTTCATGAGTTTCTTATTAAAAAATCATATTTGATATATGAAATTAGAAAAAAATTAAGTAAGATTATAAAATTAAAAAAAATATTTAATTAAATCTCTTAAACAGTTGTCCACGAATTTAGTAAAATTTATACTACTGCCATTGTCCCCAAAAAAGAGAAACTAGACTTTTTCTTACTCTTTCGTTGGCTTCCTCTATCGAGGATCTTCAATAACGAAGACGACGATATCACAGTCGCAGCGATCTGAACCAGATCGGACCAGAGCGCGTGGCCAAGCGAAAAACGAACTCGGCGTCGTTGTAGGAAAAGGAGGTGGTGGCAGGAAAGTCTGGGAAGATCAAAGGCAATCGTCATATTCCTTGGATATTCTGATGAAAATCGAGAAGAACCGCACTGGCGACGCATCAGAAGCTTCCTCTAGGATTGGAAAAGCTTCGTCGATCCAAATCAGAATCGTGGATGAAGGAGGAGTTGTTGATGGCGGAGCTGCCTCGGTGGAGTCGCACAACTTTCTTTCTCGCACAAAGATGCGACACTCTTGCTTTGGATGACTATGACGACGGTGATGAAGATGCTCTGGTAAGATACAACAACTTCGATGAGGATGCGTTGTCGACGTGAATCACATAGATGAGCAGCTAGAATTGGGATTCATGGTGGAGGAAGAGATCACATATGTCGGAGTCATGGTGTTTACATGTGGTGGCGGCGATTGTAGAAACAAAATTCGGTGGGTGGATGATGATGATGATGATGATGAAGTCATGCGTGTTTGGTGACTCATTGTAATATTTGTTTAAATTCATCAACAATGTTTGTGTGACAAGTAGTAAGATTGGTAGTGTGGTTGGTAGTGTGACTATCAATTTACATGTCACATTGTCTGTCACACTACCTATCACACTACTCATTAGAGGTGGCAAATGGGCCAAAAAACCCGAGCTCGGCCCGGACCCGGCATGTTAAAAATTGGCCCGGCACGACCCGAGCCCGTTATTGTAATGGGTCGGGCCGAGATATTTTGGCACATGGGCCCGGCACGACCCGAGCACGATTAATTCATGGGCCGGCCCGTTAAACACATAATTTTATATTATTTATATCAATATTTAAATAATTATCATTATTAAACTTGAATATTATACTTTTTTAATTAAAATATATTGATTATTTCATTACTTTAACTACAATATTTCACAAATATTATCAAAATACTGAATAAAACGTCATTATTTTGAGATACGTAACGTTTTAAAAATAAGATTATGAAATGTGTTGTAGTATTTTATTTATTTTACTACTCTAAATAGTTATATAAAAAAATATTCAAAATACATAATATTTTTTATTTTAATTGTGTCATATAATGCTAATGGGCCGGCCCGCTTCTTGGTTGACACGGGCCCGGGCCCCGCCCGACATGGGCTTGGGCCGTGCCCGGGCCGTGGGGTGGGCCGAGCTTAATATTTAAGCAAATGACCCGGCCCAAGCCTGACAAGATAAATAAATGGGCCGGCACGAGCACGGTTTTGGCCCGTTTAAAATGGACCGGCCCGGCCTAGCCCGTTTGCCACTTATACTACTCGTCACACTACCAACCACACTAACTTTGTGCTACCTGTGACATACAATGTGACATGTAGGGTGACTGGTGGTGTTCTGTACAACAACATAATTGTCGATATGTAGATCATATTAGTTGATTTGAGAAGTTCAAGACCACATAACAATAAACAAAAGTTTGTTATTTCTAGTCATTATTATTATTCTTCTTCTTCTTCTTCTTCTTCTTCTTCTTCTTCTTATTATTATTATTATTATTATTTTCACAACATAGTGTGATATTGGTTGTGACAGATGTTGTGACAAGGGTTGTGACATGTAGTGTGACAGGAGTTGTGACAGAGGGTGTGATAGTGGTTGTGACAGGTAGTGTGATATAAGTTGTGACAGGGGTTGTGACAGAGGTTGTGACAGGGGCAATGTGTGTGACAGTGGTTGTGACAGTATGTGTGACAGTGGGTGTAATATGTAATGTGTGTGACAGTGGTTGTGATAGTATGTGTGATAGTGGGTGTAATATGTAGTGTGATAGTGGTTGTGACAATTAGTGTGACAGTGAGTGTGACAGTTAGTGTAAATAGATAGTGTGACAGCTTCTATGACAGTGGGTGTGATAGCATTTATGACAGTAGGTGTGACAATTAGTGTAAGATGTAGTGTGACAGTGGTTGTGACAGTATGTGTGACGTGCTGAGAAGAAATGTGGAAATATGCGAAATTTTGTTAAAATTAAAATGAGATTGGTATAAGTATGCTCAAAATGAAGAGAATAGCTAGAATTAGGGAACCTTGAGCTTCGGTTTCGCCAGAATTGCTTGGAGCACCGCCATCGATGGCGGCAACCCTTTGTGATGGTTGTTGCGCCTTGTACGGTTGGTTGATCCGGAATGGGTAATATATCAAATGAAAGAGGGAAGCGAGATCTTTCTAACGGTACCAATTTCGTCAAAATCTATCGCCGGACGAGAAAGTTATGGCCGAAATTAGAAAAAGAATGAAAAAAGTAGAAAAAGAGTAAGAAATGACAAAACAGTCCAGAAAATATTTTTTAAGTGATTTTTTTAAATTTTGTTGACTTTTTCTAATTTTTACTTAATGTGATGACATTTTTATAATTAATTTATAAATAGTGATATTTTTCTAATATAAATTAAGAGATTGTATCTTTTATAAGCCTTTTTTTTTCATTTAATGAGAATGTCGGGTCTTGTATTTTTTAAATTTTACGAGCTGGTTGGACATGTGTTCGTCAAATTCACAAAATTAATAAATGTTTCGTATTCTCAAATTTTGAAAATCGAAAATCGAAAATCTTTGCATGTAATGAGCCAATAACTTTACTTGCTTGGTCGCTGTATTTCAAACATAATGTTTTCTTGTCGTGGGTGGAAAACATGCTTGTAACTAAAACACTAGAAATTGATCTGGTTCCATACTTCCATATGATTTTTTGGATCAGAACGGACTTTTGTGTTTTAGTTGTCTTTCATCTTGCTCCACGCAAGTTCATAGAATAACATAGATGAATGTTCTAAAAGTAGCATGCACTTGGTCTTGCTTGTTGGCAATTTATGATCTTGTAATATCATAATTGGCGGTAGCAATACACGACATTCACGTAAGATATAATCTCCTATGAATAACTAGAAACAACAACATTGTCTTTTTCCTGTATTACATGAGATGTGATTTTGGTTTTATGGTTTTGGGTGTTCATAGGATTTAGACTTACGGAGGTGTTCATACTTCTTTGCATCGGTTCTACAGTGGCATATAAATTGTCAATATTACTAGATCTCTCTAAAGTAGATCATAGTCTGATTAGTCTCATAGATGACATACGATACCCGTTTTACCTGGGGTGATTGAATTTCTCAACCAAATGGTAAAAAATTGAAAATCGAAATCACAATGACAATGTCACAATGGGACCATTTCTTTCCCATTAAAAGGACCCAAAAAAGCAGAAAAAATCATTTGGATAAAGGTAACAGAAGCACAGAAGGACATTGATGGCGTCAGAAATCTGAGCGTGCCACCGTTAACGTCAGAACGAATAGTTTGCGGAGACAACTCTGTTTAATGCTTATGCTTCTGCGTGGTACGTGCACTGCTTCAATGCCTCGCCCATCATTATCATTTTTTGTGCTTCATGGACATCAATAATTTCATCATTAAACATATTCTATGTAAAACATATTCTACAATAAGTCTTACAATTGTATCACAATGAAATCGAATAATACTCTTAATATGTCACAGTATCATCACGTATTTGTTACAAAGCTCATTTTCTTAAAGAAAACTGAAATTTACACATATTTTTACAATTTACACTCCTCATTTTTTTCCGCTAAAACTTATACAAAGAAACAAAACATATGTTACTAGAGACAAAACTAATTTTACCAAAAGAGGAAATCAGGAGTGTGGTTTGTAAAACATAGGGTGCAAATTTCAATTCCCTTGTTAAAAGCTGAAGAAGCGTACGCTCTTATTTTGAACAGCTAAATAACTAGTATGAAAACTACTAAAAATTGTCCGTAAGAATCGGTAAGGTGAGAGAAATTGCATGTTGAACTTGATCACTAGAGCAAAAGTACCAATGCTGGGGATTGCTGGCTTAACTTAAGCTTCGGGTTACAGTAATAACTTATATACTTTTCTTTGATTGTAATTCTGTAGTGGAGTATATCTATGTACATGGGATTGGAAAACAACATTTCCTTTTGTTGCAAAAACCCTTATACGAAATGTACAAAAGTAGAACACAGGTCGGGTCGGGTCGACTCATATTCATATTCCAACTTCCATGTCCAATTCCTTCGATGTGAACCTGGCCGGAAAAAGCTTGTTAAGATCTGGATGATCTTTAGGTTATATGTTTCTGCGTTTTAAGGATCTTCGATGTTATTAACTATGTCTTCTCGAAATGCCTTTCGGAAAAATGGCATTCGGCTTCTGTTCATGTACTTCAAGCAGCAAAGATCGCCATTCAGAAGTAGTAACACCTGCGCGCATGAGGAACCTTTGTTTAAATACCATTCTAGCTGTTGCTATCTTCCTGATCAAACTTTTGGCCATGTATTTAGTAGGATTACCTGATTCATACTAGGGCGTCTTATTGAGGATCGTTGTATGCACAATGAAGCAGCCAACAAAACAAGATTCATCTGTATAGGATTGTAGTCATTGGCTAGAGAAGGATCAACTAACCCTCTGATTTCATTCTTCTTTAGCAAGGGCTTTGCCTAAATCAGTAAACAATTTGAATTGTTATGACAAAAACTAAGATCAATGAAAGTTTATCTAGGAGAAAGAAAAATTCAGCTACATACCCACAAGACAAGGCTTTGTTGGGAGTAATCTAGAGCTCGCCGCCCGGTTACTAGTTCCAACAGCAGCACACCAAAGGCAAATACATCAGTTTTCTCATCTACTATACCGTGCAACAAGAACTCAGGAGCAAGATAACTGTAATTGATCGAATTCCGGTAACAACACGAAGTTAGAATAAAAGCTATTCAAATTTTTTGAATAGTAAGTGAAGATAAAGAATGTGCAGAGGTTCTGTACCCAAATGTGCCTTCGAATTTTGAAATAGTATGGTGAGTCCAACTCTCTGGTAGCCATTTTGCAAGACCAAAGTCACAGATCTGTATAAAAGCAACTCATTCAACAAAGGCATTCAAAATTTTCAAGCTTCAAAGTATAAAGTTCATCAAAAGGAGCACCTTGGCCTCAAACTCCTCAGTAAGCAAAATATTTGCAGCCTTAATATCTCTGTGGATAATCCTTCTCTGACAACCCTCGTGAAGATATTGTAAACCCTTAGCTGCACCTAATGCTATTTTGTACCTGACATTCCATTCAAGTTTCACCTTTGAACCTATGAAACAATTAGACTGATCAATAAACACTTGTAAATTTATCATGTGTTATATTAGAACATTTGCATAAGAAATTACCATGGACTAACCATAAAGCACAGAAGCTAAGCTTCCTTGTGGAGACAATTCAAGGACCAAGTGCATTCCTCCTTCAACTCCATAACCAATCAACTTTGCGGTATTGGGATGATTCACATGAGCCATGATCCCAATCTCCGATAAAAAGTCGCCGGTAATTTCCTCCGGTGTTCCCCTGGTTAGCCGTTTGATTGCCACAAATTGCCCATTTGCTAAACAACCCTTGTAAACCTCAGCATAACCCCCCTTTCCAATCATATTTTCTACACAAAAATCAAGCAAACAAACTCAAATTACTAATCAAAACTCCAAAATCCAATTGGCAACAATGTAGATGTGAAATTTGAAGCACACTACAAACCTTGGCTGAAATTCTTCGTTGCAGATTGGAGCTCATAAAGGGAGAAGTTCTTCCATGGTGATTTGAAAGGGTATTCGGAATCTGACTCCAGCTTTGGCGTTATAATCTCTCTCATACTACTGCTCATTTTCTTCGAGAGTTTCAACAGAGGATGCATTGGGACCAATGACCTCTTGGATTTGGTTTTCAGCAATGTAACTAGTCCATGCCACCTGGAATTCGCCTTTGGTTTTTGGTTTTCAAATTCCAGATTAAGCTCTTTGGTGGGGCTTTCGGAATCTGAACTCTTAAAGAAGTCCTCAAGAACTCCAACAGGAGAATACGTATCAACCTTCTCCCTCATATCTCAAAGGCAACCTATTCAAACAGACCAAATATCTGTGTGAAAAAACCAGACCATGAGAAGAAAGAGAGAATAGAATTGCAAAAAC
Source organism: Argentina anserina (assembly GCF_933775445.1). Classification (NCBI taxonomy): domain Eukaryota; kingdom Viridiplantae; phylum Streptophyta; class Magnoliopsida; order Rosales; family Rosaceae; genus Argentina; species Argentina anserina. The sequence goes on along the minus strand of NC_065873.1, from coordinate 20,990,704 downwards.
ACATAAAACAGAGAAGATAAGCATATGAAGAAGGGACAAACCCAGAAGCAGAAAAATACAAGCTTTTATGTAAAAACAAAAACCCAATACTCATTAGAGAACAAAAAAGAGGGTGATAAGCTAGGAGATTGAGCGTACCATAAACAGTGGAGAGTGGAAAGGCTTCTCTGATATTTTTCATACACAGCAAAACAGAGTACGTGTTGAGAATGATTTGGAGGAAGAAGGAAAAGAGTTGGACTTTGATTCTGAATCACTCTACTTCCTCCAACTGTGACTCTCTTTTCAATGTTTCCCGGGAACTATTCACCAGAAACCTCTTTGATTTTCCTTTATTTCATTTTGGAAAATCAGGAGGATGATTATATACAATGTGGTAGAACCGTAGAGGTTCTACTGTTTTCCTGTGTTTGTGGAGTGTGTATTTATGAAGTGTATTTATGTAGGTTTAGTCCCGTTTACTAAAATGATAGAAGACAAGAAGATTAGTTTGGTCCAAACGTTGTTAAACCAGTTTGGTTTGGGTCTTCTTCGGGGACATACGTGTTGGATAAAGATTACTCCACGTGGAATGTGACAATTGTAAAGTTTACTTGGTGAAATTTGTAGAACACTAGTACAGACTAGAGAACATATATGATATATCTATAGAACCGATCAATTCTTGTATACACTGCTGTTTAATTACACGGTGCAATCTTAATCATTTAACGTAACTTACTCATAAAGATCGGACAACCTTGTATCCATATGTTGCCATCTAATTTTAGTCATTCACATTATATGTGAAAATACACGTATATTTACGATAATTTGTAGTAGAGCGACCTTGCAACTAAAAAGACCGTAATGATGAGTGTTAAGAACATCATCACCTATGAAGTAGACTATTGAGTCATGGGTTCAAGTAAGTGGTAATTAGTGTAAAAAATTTGCAAATCTTTTTGAAAAAAAAAATGCAAAAAAAGAGAAAGTGTTTAAGTTGTCTCAGACTCGATATATATCCTGATCTAATATAACACGAATTAGTCCATATATTGTTGGAGAAATAATTAGATGAGTGGCGAAATTGTGTCACGTGAAAACATCTTCTAGTTAATCTTTTATATTCATCACATTATAAAATAAGGCGTTGTAGTCGGTTCAAATAGTCATTTTTTTTTTTATAAACAAGAGACTAATGGGTTAGTGTGTGTGTAATACGTTCATACGTGACGATTTATTATTGTAATACAATTTTGCCAATATGCATAATCTTTATCCTCTCCACTAATTGTATCAAATTTGACCATATGTGCTTATAGACAGTGAAGCTAGTCAGATCAGGCTACCCTTTCCCTTGGTACAATTAAGACTAGCTCATAGTCAATAACAACGAGCACAATTGAGTAGGGATTATCACTTATGATCTTTGGTGGAATTCTAACATAATCACAGAGCAATAAAGTCCTTATCATTCAGTCGTGTAACCAAAATCACCCAAGAAAACGAAATTATAAGTATTTGATTGTAATCATTATAAAATACATGCAAGGGCAAGAAATGTTCTTATGTTCTTGATGAAGACTTGAAACATAAGGAGCTAGGTAGGCGATCGTCGTTTGCTTTATCTCGAGTATAAACTAAATTTTTAATTATATAAATAGAGTCGTGAAATTAAGGACTCGATCTAATCACAACATCGATCAACTGGACAATTGCTAAATGTCGATGCATGCCTTATATGATGATCATGACTACGGCACGCAGATTTTATTCTTTATTTCCTTTTCGATGACCAAGTTGTTCATCCTTCTCAAAAAGAAAAAAAAAGACTAAGATGTTTATCGAAAACAATTAATGGCTAAGATGTTATTAGCAATTATTCTACGTATTAACAGTTGAACACTGATGACAGCATGGGTGAGTCACCACTGCATGAAGCCATGAAGGAATCGCTGTCACTGCATGAAAGCTTTATAAGCATTAGTGCATTACAACCTGGCTCTGATATTATTTTTTTCGTTTTTAATAATTAGAAGTATACGTGAAGCTGAGTCTCCCGGCTTGGCTGGTTCCAAACCCCTTAAAAATGCGTTAGTGCATTACAAAATATGGTGAAGCCAAGGTGTTGAACAAATTGCAAAGAAAACGACCAAGTTTGGCCAAACAAAGCAAAACAAGTTGACACACAAACTTCTGATCGGACTTCTTATCTACTAGTTGATTTGATACGTACTATGGTAAACTTGTTCAAAAATATTATTCTTTCAACATCGTATCCGATCGAACTTACAAGAACCATTAGGGGAAAGATCAACTTACATTTAGTTGATTGGTCGGTAATCATTGTGGATGTAAATCAATAAAATCATGTGATCAGAGGACATGAAGAGCATAAACCAAACTCGATCTCACGCACGGAATTAGATTATGGGAATAATTATGGACATTCTTCACTCTTAAATCAAGCAATTGCTCTAACTAATTATTACAATGCCCAATATACACACAGTTAGTTATACAATACCTGAATCCTAAACTCTAAACAGTACTTGGCTTGTACCTTAAGGTGATAATTGTCGAACAGATTATGGATTGCAACCGATCAACAATTGAGAAGTATTATTATAATTCGAGGGAATAATATCCAAATTATGACCCAGTTTACTCAGAGTAATGGTTAGAGTTGTTTAGTGGTTGGTGGTATAATTCAATCCCACCTATATATCAAAGTTTCACCAACTCACTTTTTCATTGCTTCTCTTATTTTTGGAATTCAGTCGTTCAGATCATTAGCATTATATCCAAGCAACTAATTAAGAACCATTAATTATGCGTTGTACCACTTGTACGTATGAGTATCATTGGATAGATCGAAGTCACATGAACTACTGGCCTCGGTTCGAAGCATCCTAGCTAAAACAGTTTGAGATCTCAACAATCGGAAATGAAGTTAGGGCACGCTTTAATGATCGTGAAATAATATATGTAAGAACTAAGAAAGAGTGTTAGACCACACTATCGTCTTATTTGTCTAGCTTGTGTATGTGTATGAATGACATTGCTGGAATTCCAATGTTCTATTTGTATAAACTAACAAGAATTCCAAGCTTATTTCTCTTCAAAAAAGAAAAAAAAAATCACAACCAAATTTTAGCTTACGTCTCAAGTCTTAAGAAATGAAGCCAGCCAGCCAGATCTCTTCAATTGTTTACATATGATATATACAATTCTTTTCGATCCATGAATAACATATTATCAAAGAAAAAGTATAGAGAAGACCCTCTCAACCTTATATTATTTGAACCCTAATGATGATTTTGTGCCGCAAATATCATCAATTGCTGTTCTGATCTGTTTCTTGTATGAGAAGGAATTGCATGTCATAGTTTTCGTGTACAAGTCGGCCTGATCGAGTTCCTTTATGTGATGCAGTAAATTAACTCGCACGCAATAATCAACTTGTGGGGAAATGATATGATATCAAAGCCATGAGATATACATTGGTTTGCAACTTTACATCTTAGTCTAGCTACATATTGAGGCAGTCACAAGCATAAACTGAAATGATTGATGATGAGAATTCTAGTTTATCAGGTAACCAGGTCCACATATCATGCCGAGATGATTGTTCGAGCCAAGTTGGGTGGTACTTTGGTTTATAAGCTGAAAGAGAGCTTCAGAAAATGGGAATGGGGCTGCAAGCTAGCCAGCAGTTAGAGTTGTAGTGAGGTTAAAGTTTGAAGTCCCAATAGAGCAAGCTCCCCCAGAAGTGGCAACCCCCATCCCATCCTCGACGCCAACAAATCCTTCTTTACATATATATCAATATATGCGTCTCATCACTTCTTCGAAGAATTGAATTAAGTATTTGTTTTTGATAATATAATTCAAGCATAGCTACAGAGTTCTACCACTTCTACGATGCCAAAAGAAGTATACAATTACGTAAGACTGGGAAATGATCAATTATGTAAACTAGAATTCCATCCCATTTTGATAATTAACATGCATATGGGCGTCATCAGTTAGGTCGATCTCTTACAACTTCCTAAACTAAGCTTTGCCTAATTAATAAGGAGTTTACCTAATTAATAAGGACAGTCTCGTTCACACAGTTGGTAAATGACAATGAAATTCATGCTCAACTACTCTTGGATGTAAATATAAAGGTAAAGATATATTTTTTAAAAATTAAGTTATTTTGTTTTCAACTCTTGAATTTATATCTAATGATAGTTGACCATGAATTTCATGGTCAGTTACTGACCGTGTGAACAAAACTGTTAATAAAAATTGGTTCATGGTCTTATAAGATGATAGTTAGATAGATTAAAGATAGACAATGATATGTACGTTTATCCCTAACGACCATGATATATAGTCGTGATGCATGTAGAATATGTTCGTTAGGCACACAGATGTTGAACTAACTACTCTATTTCTTTGATCATAATTTATATTTTGGGTTTTAGTCAATAATACGTTGGATCAATATATCTACTCCATAGTTGCGTTATTTAATTTGTTTTGGAATTTGGGGACTCAAGATGGAATCCTATATTATATATATATATATGTACAGTAACGATAATTCTAGGGCATAAAAGATAGCATACTTTGAAGATGCTTCTTCTAGACTCAACTTGTACATGCATTTCTACCCCAACATTTTTTCCATAAATCAATTATAATCGAGTAAAGTGGAATGCTTTAAACGTGGCACTTTTATTCAAATTCGATAAAATTGAGTTGACTAAAACAAAGAGCTCTATACAACAATTATCTTGCACGAGCGAGGGTGTTGTGAGAAATGACAACTAATTACATCAACATATATATTTACTCTATTTAACGTCAAAGAAAATATTTACGAAGGCTCAACATTTCCAGTTGAAATGCCGATTATTTCATAAAAACTCATTCTGGTAGAATCTTGTTCCAATACTTGAGGCTCATTATGAGCTTTAATATAAGCTATTGAAGTTTTTTTTTATCAAAAAAAGAGAACTTAAATAGACATGCCCGAGGGCACCCAATGTTTACAACATCAAATACAACGACATTGACTGCAACATTCGGAACTCCATCATTCCATTGAGCATCTCCTACTCTATGCCCTAAGTTCACTAAAACATCCGCAACATAATTAGCTTCCCTAAATACATGTTTGAAATTGATACAAGGAAAGTGGGTAGCAATCTCCTTAATGTCTATTATGATCTTTTCTAGCCTCCAAGAGGTTTGATTCTACTCTTCACAGCATGACTAGTCTAGATATCTTCTATTGAAGTTGATCCGAGCTTGTTCTAATATGTGTCTTAGAACAAATCTAGAGTTCCGACCAGCGACCGCCGGAAACGACCGCTCTCGGAGATTTTTGACTTGGGCCTCAACTTAACAAGTTCCCAAACACAGACACAAACACACACACACACAATGGGCTGGAACAAGATCCAGTGGAAGCTACCCGACAACTTCCCCCTACGACAACTCAAAAAAGAAAGCTTTCCTCTTTCGTCACCCTACCATCACCCTATCATCATCATCCTCTTCAACTGTCAAACCTGCTCCTCCGGCCGTGGACTACTCCCCCCTCACTCTCCCCACTCCTCCTCCTCCATGAAACCCTAATCCCCATCTCTCTACCATGTCGCCCCATCTCCTCTTCTTCCTCTTTTCACTATCTACACTCTCCTTATTCTCTCGACTAGTTCTCTCCCAGCAAAACGCCACCGTCCCCTGCCCGCTCAACTTCACCATCCTTGAGCAGTTCGCCGAATCCAACCGCCGCCAATACGACTCCAAAATCGAGTGCCAGTACATCATCCAAGGCCTCCGCCTCGTCGACTCCCACTACCTCCAGCTCACCGGCAACTTCCTCCCCCCTCTCAACGCCGCTGCCTCCTGCTGGTCCGCCTACCAGTCTCTCGCTGATCAATTCGTCCCCGGCTTCGACATTCGCACCTCCTGTGGCTTCCAGACCTCTTGGATCTCCCAGGGCTGCATGAACCTCACCACCAAAGCCGACTTCGAAACCCTCGTCGGCCCCACCGCCCTCGCCGCCGTCGTCTCCAACTGCAACCAGTCCCTCGAGAACAATTCCCCCTGCGCCGCCTGCACCACCAGCCTCTCCAGCCTCTCCGCCACCTACCTGACCGGCAACTCCACCGGCAACGTCTCCGGCTGCACCGCCTACCCCTCCATCTACGCCGCCGCGTTCGCCAACCCCTACGGCCCGGCCGACCACGGCAACGCCAAGTGCTTCTTCCAGCTCGATTTCACGGTGGCCGGCCCCGGTAAGAAGAAACGGACTCTGATTGTGATTGTGTTAGTCGCTTGTGGTTTCGGGCTGTTGTTCTTGATCGGCGGGGGTTGGTTTGCATGGCATAAATATGAAGAGTATATGATTAAGAAGAGAAGGAATGATGCTAATGAGAAAATTGAGCTGGGGTTAGGTAATGCATTAGAGTCGATTAGTGGGAGTACTACTTTGGTTAAGTTCACATTTGATGAAATTAGTAAGGCAACCAAGAATTTCGCTAGGGAGAATATTATAGGGAGAGGAGGCTATGGGAATGTGTACAAGGGCGTGCTGGCTGATGGCTCCGAAGTTGCGCTGAAGAGGTTCAAGAATTGCTCGGCTGCAGGGGATGCGAATTTCGCGCACGAGGTTGAGGTGATTGCGAGTGTGAGGCATGTGAATCTTGTGGCTTTGAGAGGGTATTGTACTGCGACTACGCATTTGGTGGGGCACCAGAGGATTATTGTGTGTGATTTGATGAAGAATGGGAGTCTGCATGATCATTTGTTTGGGACGTTTGAGAATAAGCTTAGTTGGCCGAAAAGGCAGAGGATTGCGCTGGGGACTGCGAGGGGGTTGGCTTATTTGCATGATGGAGCTCAGCCGTCAATCATTCATAGGGATATTAAAGCAAATAACATTCTTTTGGATGAGGATTTTGAGGCCAAAGTGGCGGATTTCGGACTTGCAAAGTTTACGCCTGAGGGGATGACGCATTTGAGTACTAGGGTGGCTGGAACGATGGGTTATCTTGCTCCAGAGTATGCATTGTATGGGCAGTTGACAGAGAAAAGTGATGTTTATAGCTTTGGTGTTGTGATGCTTGAGCTTTTGAGTGGAAAGAAAGCGCTACATGTTGATAATGAAAACCAGCCATCACTTGTGACAGATTGGGCATGGTCCTTGGTGCGTGAAGGAAAAGCGCTGGATGTCATTGAAGATATGCCAGAGAAGGGTCCAACTGAAGTTCTGGAGAAGTATGTGCTGGTTGCTGTTCTATGTTCTCACCCACAGTTGTATGCCAGGCCTACAATGGATCAAGTTGTAAAAATGTTGGAAACAGACTTGTCAGTTCCCTCAATCCCGGAACGGCCAATTCCCCTTGTGGCTGAGATTGATGATATAGGAAGATACAGCAGCAGTGGCTCAATTCAGCTCTCTGGCACAGCCGGCTTCCAGACTTACACATTTGAAAGTAGCCTTCCGCGTGACCATAAGGGAGACGGAGAAAGTTCAAGTTCCACAACTGAAGGGAGGTGACTCCAGCAAGAGATAAGTATCGACTCTTTGATAGAGAATTTCCACTAATGGGTATGCTCACACTAATTTGTTTGTTGGTTCTGATTGTGTTGCTAGTGAACTTGTACCAAACTTACCACTGTAAAGATTTATTATCAATAGAGCTGATTCTTTTAGGTAGATTAGAACACCTTCCACATTGTTCTGCTATCAGACCCGTTCATGTCCTTTGTTACGATCCCCTAACAATGTCAGTGTATCAGTATCACATTTGTACCATATCTGGAGATGAATTAGATAGCTAGACAGATCCACAACGTTTTGAGTGAATATTTCTTGTATTGTGATGCCACTTTTTGCTGCATAATTTACTGAGATGTGAACTTTTCGAGTTTAATCTTGGCTGTTTAATCGAATCGCTTGTTAGGTGTGCATGTTGTATAGGGGAGTTGCTACTTAGATAAGGGAAAACTACATGGAGGAGGAGGAGGAGGAGGAGGAGGAGGAGGAGGAGGAAGAGACCGTAGAGTCTCATGACTTTATTCTATTTTCTAATAATTGCTAGGGTCTCAAATGGCTTCTAGTTAAACTTTTGAATAATCTCAGAGTCTGCACTATTTTTATTCTGGGGTGTTTGGTCTCTGTGTCTATATCTGTTTGTTCCACCATGTGCGTAAATTACGTGCTATCATTTTCCCAAAATCACTGCTGGGTCTTCTGGTTTCGAGTTCGATTAGGTTGCCCAAGTGGACTAGACTCTTGAATACAGAGAATCTATATCAATCATGATTCATGGTGATCCTAGGTGTCTATTGAACTCGGTCAATTTACTTGACTGGGGTTTTCCGTCTTTACTTGTAGCCTGGGGATTTGATCTCGCCAGAAATAGTAAACATCTCTCAGAAATAGTAAAAATCCGTCAGTTGTAAATATGCAAATAAGTTAATTTTGATCAAATATCGTATAGGTGAATATTTTTTCTAGTTTTGTTCTTGTCAATCCTACAAGTGAGCTCAACCTACCGATCAAAGCTATGGAATGGTAGGTTCACTTCAATGACTGACAGACTAAGCATATTCAGTTGCGTATTATATTGTAGCCTGCTATCCAGGAGTATATGTGGACTAAATGAAATCATGTTTGATCCTCAATCAGAAAATTATGTGTCCAACAACATAACATGTCAGAGGTTTATCGAGTTCAGACAATTCCAGCGTAAACCGCTTCTATTATAGGAAGTTTCTCAATTTTTATAACCTTTTCTGCTAAAGCTAATATGGCAACTCCAGCCCATGCACACTGCACATAGACAGGGATTGAAAGGGAAATGTGGATGGAATTTAAGGAATCCAGGTTTTCCTTAGCAATTAATCGGCCCGAAAATTAATTTCCACCAATAAAATTAAGGATACAGATTACAGAGAGATTTATCCTATATAGGAGTCCTCTTGTTATAATGTTTGACTTCTTAACAAAGATTAATCTCTTGATCTCCTTCTGCCGTGCTTCTGTGAAAGTTTGGATCTGTTTCCTTATTAAATGAAAACGACAGAGATATGTCCACCACATCAATCATACAGGTAGTAGCAAACTTGAGCAGGTCAAATTGCATGTTTCTTTAATATATACAGATCATCTGGTCAGTCATTGCAGATCAAACTTACAGGTTTATAATTTATACTTTCAGTAAATAAGTTTGCACCTTTCATAGAGTGGAGTAACGTGTTATCTGTGTATGTTAGTTTGTCTATAAAGAGGATAGTGATAACTTGACTCCATAAGTCATAGAAGTTTGCTCACTGAAGTCATCTTCTTGAATCTGCTCTTTGCTACTCGTAGTGATTCAGATACGTCGTGGGAGTTGTGTAAATCGGGGAGACATGGCGATCAAAGAGGATGTGGAGAATGTTGTGCAGGAGAACATAAGGGAGCCACTCATGAGAGGTAGTGGAGAGGGATCCGGTCATGGAAGCAGCAAAGAGGATCAATGGATGGTTTACCTGAGCACATTTGTTGCAGTTTGCGGTTCTTATGAATTTGGATGCTGTGTAAGTGCTAGTCTGCAACCCGGCATGTTTATTTAGCTTTTCATTGGTTCATATTGAACAACTGTGATCTATGCATGAGCAAAGTTCTTTATAACATTCTCTTGTTGGCATCCAGGTGGGTTATTCTTCGCCTACTCAGTCTGCCATCACGGAAGATCTCAGTTTAACAACATCTGAGGTATGCAAGTGATTAGAGAACTTAATTTCGTTATGTCTATATGGTCTTATTGCAGCTGGAGTGTATGACTGAACTCTGAGAGTTTGCGATATTGGCACTTGCCAATTTGAATAGTTCATGGCTGCTGAGCCATTGCAACTTTGCTAGTTTTCTTCTCAATTAACAACTCCTACTTGCTATCTTGATTTTTCTCTCTTCATTATGCAGTACTCAGTGTTTGGCTCCATTCTCACATTTGGTGCAATGATAGGTGCTATCACAATTGGACCCATCACTGATTTTATTGGTCGAAAAGGGGTATGAAATTGAATTGAGTAAATATGTCACCCCTCGTTCTGGAAATTTACAGTATAATATGTATCCGTTGATAATCACAATCTAACAATATCTATACTGTCATATTACCTGCAGGCCTTGAGAATGTCCTGTGCTTTCTGTGTTGTGGGTTGGCTTGCAATTTATTTTGCTGAGGTTAGTATCCTAAATGAATTTGATCCCACTAAGTAAATTTTCCTTCGTATATGCGAACTTTATTCATGCTCCACATCTTAATGCTATGTAAGGGTGCTTGGGCTCTTGACATTGGGAGATTAGCAACTGGATATGGAATGGGAGCCTTTTCATATGTTGTGAGTAATCTCTATTATCTATAATTTAAGTATCTTATGAGAGTACAAGTCTACAATATAATCGAATTACACTAATGATGAGGAAGTACTTTAAAGCTTCTATGTGTATATATGTTATGAACAAAGTTTGATGCAATATTGGATGGATGCAAGGTACCTATTTTCATTTCCGAAATTGCACCCAAGAATCTTCGAGGAAGACTAACCGCTTTAAATCAGGTAAACAGTTAACAAGATTTAAGAAATGAAGCTGGTATTAACAATTTTTTAGAATATCAACAACAAGCTAGAGGGATTATGATTGATCATTTCTTATTACTTTGTATTCCCTTAATGCTCTTTCTTTCGGTATCTGTGTCACAGCTGATGATTGTTTCTGGAGTGTCAGTGTCCTTCATAATCGGGCTTGTAGTAAGTTGGAGGGCTTTAGCACTAATAGGTGATTTTCTTATACAAACTTTGCTTGTTAGTTAAGAATTAGAATTCCCTACACTGCCTAACACAGCGACAGAGGGCTCATTTGTGTGGTGAATTAATATTTGCAGGACTAATTCCCTGTGCTGTGACCCTTTTTGGTCTCTTTTTCATTCCCGAGTCTCCAAGATGGTTGGTAAGGAACTACTATTTTCTTAATTGTTTGTAATTTTTGTTTTTTTTTTGTTCCCTTAATTTTCATGGTTTCATGCACACAAAATCTTTATCATGCGTGCAGGCAAAGAAAGGACGCCACAGAGATTTTGAGGTTGCACTGCAGAAACTTCGCGGGAAAGATGTTGACGTCTCTCTTGAAGCAGAAGAAATCCAGGTTTCTTGTCTAAAATTCCGAAACCACATCTCTTCATATTATAGAGCATCTGGAACGTCGTATATCTGATGAAATACTATGTCCCTTCATTGACAGGAATATATAGCAACTCTTGACAGTCTTCCCAGAGCCAAATTATTAGATTTATTTCAAAGAAGATACCTGCCAGCAGTCTTGGTAATTGCTGCTCCATTCATGTGTGAAAGAATTCTTATCATTCTTTTCTTTTGAGTTCACTCTCCTATGCTATCAATTATTTTGTATTAGATAGCAGTTTTCTTAATGGTCTTTCAACAACTGGGAGGAATCAATGGTGTCTGTTTCTATGTCAGTGATATTTTTACGCAAGCAGGTAATAAGATTCTTTTTGCAATGATCTGAACTGCTTGTTTGAAGCAAGTAGTTTTGTTTAACAATCCAAAATTTGATTTTCCATTTAAATTTTCAGGATTTTCTTCCACCGTGGGAACTATAATTTATGCTATTCTCCAGGTTTGAATTGATCACCGACAGTACCCCTAAGTCTGTTAATTTGTCTCTACTTGTAGTAACCTGATGCTTTTATGTTATACAGGTTGTGGTAACTGGCATTGGTGCATCCTTTATGGATAGGCTTGGACGAAAGCCTCTGATTTTGGTAAATTAGTGCACAAAAGTTTTGGTTTCTGAGACTTTCTGAGATTCACTTTCTCATCTGGGGAATTCCTGACACTTTCCTCTTTGTTCAAGACTTCTGCATCAGGATTGCTACTTGGCTGTGCGGTGACTGCAATTGCGTTCTTTCTCACAGTAATCTTCAAACATTGATCCTAGTATCTCTAGTATTAAGGTTTGTCTGATCCATAGTATTTTGACAATAAACACTCTTTCTGAACCAGGCTCAGGAATTGGCTTTGAGTGTTGCTCCTATACTTGCTGTTACTGGAATACTGGTAAGTCATCAACCTGTCGAAACATATATTCTCTCTCACAGCGTAGTCTCTTTGGTATTTGAAGTTCTCTTTCTCTCCTTCTTTGTACTTATCCTCATTATTAACTGTTACTTCCTGCTTCCAGATCTTCATAGGAGCCTTTTCAATAGGAATGGGAGCAGTACCTTGGATTATTATGTCTGAGGTACAAAATACTCGCAAGACTTGCTCATCTATCCATCCATAATTTGATAATGTGACCTATCTAAAGTAACTGCTACATGCTGCAGATATTCCCCATCAATATTAAAGGGCAGGCGGGAAGCTTAGCCACGCTGGTGAACTGGTTTGGTGCATGGTTGTGTTCCTACACTTTCAACTTCCTTATGAGTTGGAGTACATACGGTAAATAGAAATATTTACTTGCTTCTGATATTATACAGATGTAAGATTTAGATTACCAAACTGATCGAGGAAGCTAAACATACTCTATGTCTGCAGGTACCTTCATTCTGTATGCAGCAATCAATGGTCTGGCTATAGTTTTTGTGATATTCTTTGTACCTGAAACAAAGGGGAAAACTCTGGAACAGATCCAATCAGCCATAAGCAAAGAGAGAAGTGAAGAGATATAAAGAGAAGAAATGGACATCATTATTGTGGGTAATTTTCATTGATATTTCTCATGCTTCCATTGCCGAAACTGGCAGCATTGTAATCTGGCAGTGTTGTACTGCTGTTTGTCGTTTTTTTTTGCCTTTTAATTTGAGGACTTGAGGTCAATTGGTGCCGGAGTTTCAGTTTATCTATAAAGTGCTGTCTGAATTCGTTGCTGCGAGAATAGGCAAGGTTGATCAAATATGGTGTAACTAGTTTTGTTCTTGTAAATCCCACAACCAAAAACAGTCACAGAAAGTAGTTTGCAGAAGCTAATGAGTGATCAGGAGTATATAATCATGAAACATAAATTATATGCATCCAACCATGCATTACTTCAAAACCTAACAAGCCATGCACACCAACACTGTAACGACCCCAAAATTTCGAGTATAAAAACTCAAAATTTCAAAGTCGTGAAACACCAAACAATCTCAACGAATCGAAATCATTTAAAATGCCACAACGGATCATCTCTGAGTTCAAAATACAACTCAGTCAAACCGATTATTACAAACTAAATTATAATTCAACATTATAATAAATGGAAATGTATAATCCTCATAACAACCTCACAAGATAGTCACACAAAATCCCCACACAAGCTGGAGATAAATAACTTCAAGTCCTCTGAGCGGTCCGTCAATTCCCGCTAATCCACACCTGCGGAGTTATCCATTACACCATCGAACTGGTGCACCGGGATTGTAAACACAAACCCGGTAAGCTTTACAGCGAGTATGAGTAAAATGAAAATATAACTCGCATATCAATATATATGAAAATCCACAAATCAAACAAATATAAATGCACTCATGAGTCAATGGACGGCCCATCTGGTTGTCCCAAAGAAATATGAAATGAAGCGCTCGTGAGAAATTAAGTAACCCTTCTGGTTACCCAAATGCATTTATAATACGGGTACTAAAGAATGCTGGTACACATCTGTTACCCCTCTCGTAGTACACCGTCGATATTGGGCAACCACCCGCTATTGTACAAATCAAAATCACATGCTCGATATATAAATCTCGTCATCAAAATGACATAATCACGATAAAGTCATAACAGTATATTATATAGCAAACTATATATATATGTACATATTTACCATTTATACAATATATATATAATTCACTATATCATATACATGTCTTATTCCATAAACACGTCCGAAGACAAAAACTCATTTGAAGACAAAACTCGTCCGAAGACAAAACTCATTCGAAAACAAAACTCGTCCGAAGACAAAATGTTTTAACAAACTCCATGTTAAAATCACGTACAATAATCACACCTCATATTGTACAAATTAAATCACATGCTCGTCATATAATTCTCGTCATCGAAATGACCAATTCCAATGAATTCATAACAATATATAATATAGCAAACTATATATATATATGTACTTATTACCATTTATACAATATATATGTAATCCACTATATCGTATACATGTCGTATTTCAATATTTAAAACTTGCAAAAATCTTGAAATCACCGCAAGGGTAGATTCGTAAATATGTGAGATTTTACTCACCTTCTTTCCTGCGTGCAACTTTCACGACCCTGAAAGTAATTTCTTCACTCGTTTCGTCAGTCACCTAATAGCACGATAAATGCTTAGAAAATGATACTTAAAATATCAGGTGACGATTTCAGCACAGCTAAATGTTGTTCATAAAACATTGTTCACAGAACACTGTTCATGTTTACTAATCAATGTTTTTACTAAACCACTGTTCACAGTTACTGTTTTTGCAAAACACTGTTCACAGTTACTGTTTTACCATATAATTGTTCACATTTACTGTTACAGATCACTATTTACATGCACTATTCATGCGGCGTCACTGTTCACAGTTACTGTTACCGATCACTATTCACAATTACTATTCAAGCGGTGTTACTGTTCACCGCCCGCCACCAATAATCACCAAATTTCACCAGCACTACCTAAACAACATTTCCAACAACTTTCTAGTTGACACCAAGGTCTAAATCCGAGACTAAACAGTCCAAATAACGAAGAACATAAATTTGGTACTATTCACAAACACTAGAAAATTGAAATTTTGATTCGGGTACTTACACTTCGATTTGACTCGATTCCTTTTGTGGGAATGTTGCTGGGACTGAGACAAGCAAAACCCCCCAAGAATCTCGAGCTATGGTGGCCGGAGGAGGCGGCGCCGACACAGCAGCAACTTCCGGCGGTTGCTGCACCGTGTGTGGTTGTCGCCGGAGTGCAAGGCGTAGCCCAAAAGATGGAGATCGTCGAGCCCGTCAGTTTGATAGGTGGTATGACACGAGGCGACGTCGGATGGTGGAGAAATCGGCCGGAGAAGATTTTTGGGTCGGGTGAACAGTACCCGAGCTGATTTTTGGAAAAAAAAACTGATTTTCTGATTTTTAATCTCCTCTCCTTCCTTTTATACTAAACGAATTCGTATTTACGAACTCTACGACTTTCATGAAGGAAGTTTCCTGAAAAGAGTGACGGATTAAAAGTCAACTCTTGGGTCAAATAAACTTAATCGAATAACACACCTTTGGCTCTCGAAACCAATTTCTACTTCGAACGACAAAATAAAAGGCGTAAAATGTGAATTAAATCAAATTACCATTCCCTTAATTTCTGATAAATTAAAAGAAATGGTATTGAAAATTTGGGTTATTACATTCTACCTCCCTTAAAGGAATTTCGTCGCGAAATTCAAGTTCACTCAACAAGCAACTGTGGGTATCTCGTCTTCATATTCGACCCAAGCTCCCATGATGCATCACCTTCCTCATGATGGCTCTACAATACCTTGACTAGCTCCACTTCCTTCCTCCAAAGCTTCTTTGTGGATCTATCCAAAATACAAACCGGCTGAAAAACAAAAGTGGCATTCTCCTTCACCTCAATGGTGTTATGATCGATCACATGCTACTCATCTAGTACCTACTTTCTCATCATGGAAATGTGGAAGGCGTTGTAAACGTCCGACATGCTAGTAGGCAAGGCTAGTTTTCCCACCTTCTCGAGAATCTCAAAGGGCCCATCATACTTGGGAGTCAACTTTTCTTTCTTGCCAAATCTCACTACACCCAACTTCGGCTCAACAGATAGGTGATCGACATGGTTTACCTTAAGAGTCTCATAAGGTGCCATGCCGATGCTGGAATGGTAACTGTTGTTGTAAGTAACTCAATCGATCCTCAAATGATCTTCCCAGCTACCTATAATATCCAGCATATAAGCTCTCAGCATATCCTACATTGCCTCAACTTCTTCCAAACAGACAATCTGTCACATGTTCTAACATTAACAGCCACATGTGAGTCACCCAAACTATAATGATGTTTTCGGCATAGAGGCGTCAACATACCCTTTTGTCTAGTTTACCACTCCTTTGCGATTTAATAGACAATACTCGTGTCGTGAGCTAGTCCCCACTACCACGCATGGTCAAAACTCTCGACCCCCTAACATGGGTCAAACCAATGATTAACACATGCCTACTACTTACAACACACATTGGTTTTCAACGAAATCATACTTTATCCACAATAGTACCTTCATGACTTCACCACAAAGTATCGCTAGAATAACGAACCTACCATTCCTTCCAATCAACAAAATAATCTCCTTTCATGATCATATTATTATAACCATAAAAAGTTGTCGTACATGATACCCACCCAAGTACCATATTTATATCGGCAACACGATAAAGAAATCTTAACTCATTGAGTTCACAACCACCACAGAACACTACCTTGGATTAAGAATTACTATCAAACAGTTCACCAGAGAATCGACTAATATACGCACAAGGCAGTAGAGAACCTCTACCGCCACCACAGGAGTGATGCATCACGCATCCTACCACCCTCACCAAAACTTACCGTCGAAAATTAATTACAGCTTCCTGCTTCCATGAGTGGTATGCCACAATTTGCGGTTCAGACAAAGAAGGTATTTATCTCCCAACGGTGGAACATGAAAATTAGGTGAACTTTACAACGCAAAATCCAACACGACCACAACTGAGATATACTTTACCCCCTGGTTCATACATGCCTCAAATGCATGACATACGGTCCCACACAAATGCCCCAGTGGCATCATCTTAAGTATTGGTTTCCCCCCACCGTTGTAGTACTAATAAGTTTAGTAATTACTTCAACAGAACCCGATATTAGGTCCACAATCTCCTCAAAACTAACCCAAAATGATCACTATATCATCACTCTAAACAGTTGTTTCTTTACTTTCATTAAGAGCCCTCATGGCCAACGCATTCGGCCAAAATAATTTCTCTGCAAGCAGCAATATAACTGATTACTCTTCATCGTAAAATTATCCCTCGTTGAACACTTCAGTCAACTTCGCCTTATCCAACAATAAACAATCTGATGCATAGAGGGAAATGTGCCTCTAAGTCTCCACTAACACCTCTTGCACTTGCAAAAAGATTTGATCCCCAACTCTAAGTCTCCACTAAAATCACGTACAATAATCTCACATCATATTGTACAAATCAAAATCACATGCTCGATATATAAATCTCGTCATCAAAATGACATAATCACGATAAAGTCATAACAGTATATTATATAGCAAACTATATATATATGTACATATTTACCATTTATACAATATATATATAATCCACTATATCATATACATGTCTTATTCCATAAACACGTCCGAAGACAAAAACTCATTTGAAGACAAAACTCGTCCGAAGACAAAACTCATTCGAAAACAAAACTCGTCCGAAGACAAAACGTTTTAACAAACTCCATGTTAAAATCACGTACAATAATCACACCTCAATTGTACAAATTAAATCACATGCTCGTCATATAATTCTCGTCATCGAAATGACCAATTTCAATGAATTCATAACAGTATATAATATAGCAAACTATATATATATATACTTATTACCATTTATACAATATATATGTAATCCACTATATCGTATACATGTCGTATTTCAATATTTAAAACTCTTGCAAAAATCTTGAAATCACCGCAAGGGTAGATTCGTAAATATGTGAGATTTTACTCACCTTCTTTCCTGCGTGCAACTTTCACGACCCTGAAAGTAATTTCTTCACTCGTTTCGTCAGTCACCTAATAGCACGATAAATGCTTAGAAAATGATACTTAAAATATCAGGTGACGATTTCAGCACAGCTAAATGTTGTTCATAAAACATTGTTCACAGAACACTGTTCATGTTTACTAATCAATGTTTTTACTAAACCACTGTTCACAGTTACTGTTTTTACAAAACACTGTTCACAGTTACTATTTTACCATATAACTGTTCACATTTACTGTTACAGATCACTATTTACATACACTATTCATGCGGCGTCACTGTTCACAGCCACTGTTACCGATCACTATTCACAAGTACTATTCAAGCGGTGTTACTGTTCACCGCCCGCCACCAATCATCACCAAATTTCACCAGCACTACCTAAACAACATTTCCAACAATTTTCTAGTTGACACCAAGGTCTAAATCCGAGCCTAAATAGTCCAAATAACGAATAACATAAATTCGGCACTATTCACAAACCCTATAAATTGAAATTTTGATTCGGGTACTTACACTTCGATTTGGCTCGATTCCTTTTGTGGGAATGTTGCTGGGACTGAGACAAGCAAAACCCCCCAAGAATCTCGAGCTATGGTGGCCGGAGGAGGCGGTGCCGACACAACAGCAACTTTCGACGGTTGCTGCACCGTGTGTGGTTGTCGCCGGAGTGCAAGGCGTAGCCCAAAAGATGGAGATCGTCGAGCCCGCCAGTTTGATAGGTGGCACGACACGAGGCGACGTCGGATGGTGGAGAAATCGGCCGGAGAAGATTTTTGGGTCGGGTGAACAGTACCCGAGCTGATTTTTGGAAAAAAAACTGATTTTCTGATTTTTAATCTCCTCTCATTCCTTTTATAATATTTCCAAAATCGGAAACCAAACTTCTGTTACTAACAACTTCCACATACGACATCCGGTTAAAGCGTGCTGAGCGTCTACGAATTCATATTGACGAACTCTACGACTTTCATGAAGGAAGTTTCCTGAAAAGAGTGACGGATTAAAAGTCAACTCTTGGGTCAAATAAACTTAATCGAATAACACACCTTTGGCTCTCGAAACCAATTTCTACTTCGAACGACAAAATAAAAGGCGTAAAATGTGAATTAAATCAAATTACCATTCCCTTAATTTCTGATAAATTAAAAGAAATGGTATTGAAAATTTGGGTTATTACAAACACTCTCAAGGGAAATGTGACTCCAGTGTTAACAAATCCAGATTCATCTCAGCCATTCGATTTCATCTAAGGTTGTGGTTCATCCGAGAGCCTTGCTAGACCCTTTTGCCGCAGGAGTTCCATGTGTGGGTCCTTAATTTCAGCGATCAAAGACCCCAGGCTCTCGGTCGATGAGATTTCTCTCCTCTCCGTCAACTGCTCTGGTTCGTTCTCTCTCTCTCTCTCTCTCTCTCATCCGTTTCATTTCGCTTTGGTGCTTGTTTGATTTTGTGAATTGCTACGGGGTTTTGATTTTGATTAGCAACCTAGTAATTGCAAATGTTAGACTTAGTTTTGAATGTTAAGCGAGATTTAGACCTCGGCTTAAGTCGAATGTGAGACTAGTTAGGAATTCAACCGATTAATTGGATATGTTTTGTAATGCTCATGCAGCAAGTCCTAAAGTTTTTTAATGCTTTGAGTACATTATGTTCAATAGTTAACCATCTGCAATTTTATTTTCTGGAAATCATGAGGCACTTTTGAACCTATAATATGAAAGAGCTTAATATTGTGGATTGTGAATTGGTTGGTTTGATTTGTTACTGCAGTTTCTATATGGTATTTCAATTTGTGTGGATCAGTTTGAGTTGAGCAAACTGTTTAGGGATACGAGCTGTGCAGAATATGCCTTCTCAGGTCAGGAGTGAGCGTACTAGGGATAACAATAGGTCCAGGAATATTCCATCTCAGCCTCGCTGGGTGCCCAGGGGATCCAACCCTACCGCTCCTCCTACGAGCTCAAATGTACCCAATGGGAATGCGGGGACGTCATACAACAGCTCCGCGCAGCCGAACCACAATTGGGCACCATTGGAGAGTCAGCAGCAGCGAGGAGGGTATAATGGAAATGGCGGGCAGCTCAACCAGATGTAGGCACCGTTGGAGAATCGGTAGCATAGAGGGAATGGACCATTGGATGGTCGGCAACATACTGGAGGGCATGATGGGACCCAGTTCAATCGTAGTTCTGCGCCGTCAGAGAGCTGGCATCATAGAGAGGGGGCATAATGGGAATGGAGGACAGTTCAATCACAGTTATACTTCATCGGAGAATTGGCAGCAGAGAGGGGGACATCATGGTTCCAGGGGTAATGTGGTTCGGCCAATGAATCATAGAAGGGAGAGGGAAAAGAGTGAGAGTCAGGAGGCAATGGGAATGAAGGACACTAATTTGCCGCAGCTTGTACAAGAAATTCAGGATAAACTGACTAAGGGTACTGTTGAGTGCATGATTTGTTATGATATGGTGAGGAGGTCTGCACCTGTGTGGTCCTGCGCAAGCTGTTACTCGATTTTCCATTTGAATTGCATCAAGAAATGGGCTCGAGCTCCCACATCTGTTGATATGTCTGCAGGGAAGATCATGGATTTAATTGGCGGTGCCCAGTATGTCAGTCTGTACAGCTCACATCATCAAAGGAGACTCACTATGTATGTTTTTGTGGTAAGCGGACAGACCCGCTTCAGATTTGTATTTGACACCACATTCATGTGGAGAACATTGTGGGAAGCCACTCGAAAATGAGGTTCCAGGAAGGGGAATAAGTAAGGATCTCATGTGTGTCTTGCAGTGCCACCCAGGTCCATGCCCTTCTTGTAAGGCATTTGCACCGCCACAGTTATGCCCTTGTGGAAAGAAAACAATAACAACAAGATGCTCATATCGGAGTTCTGTTCTAACTTGTGGCAATCAATGTAATAAGGTTCTTGATTGTGGGCGTCATAGCTGTGACCGGAAGTGCCATGTGGGTCCTTGTGATCCTTGCCTAGTGCCATTCAATGCTTCTTGCTTTTGCCTCAAGAAGGTGGAAGTTGTTCTTTGTGGAGAGATGATAGTGAAGGGAGTGGTGAAAGCTGTGGATGGCGTTTTTTCTTGCAGTTCTACTTGTGGAAAGAAGCTTAGGTTCGGCAATCATGTTTGCAGCGAAATTTGTCATCCAGGCCCTTGTGGAGAGTGCAACTGAATGTTAGGACATGCCATTGTGGGAAAACAATCTTGCAGGAGGAACGCCAGAGTTGTTTGGATCCGATTCCAACTTGTTCACAAATATGTGAAAAGACTCTCCCTTGTGGGGTGCACCAGTGTCAACAGTTGTGCCATACTGGTGATTGCCCCCTTTGCATGGTTAAAGTAACCCAAAAGTGCCGCTGTGGATCAACTTCCCGGAATGTGGAATGCTGTAATACAACAATGGAGAATCAGAAATTTACTTGTAATAAGCCTTGTGGTCGGAAGAAGAGTTGTGGAAGGCACCTATGTAGTGAAAGGTGATGTCCTCTTTCTAATTCAAATGATCGACTCTCATGGAACTGGGACTCACTTGTGCTCTATGGCATGTGGAAAGAAATTAAGGTGTGGGCTACATTCTTGTGAATCTCTGTGTCACAGTAGCCACTGTCCTCCTTGCCTTGATACAATCTTCATTGACTTGACATGTGCATGCGGGAGAATTTTGTTAAACAATGACAAGCGTGGCCTATGGAAAAACTGTATCGATATTGTCCCAATTTAGTTACCTCACAGTTATTGGGTTTTAATCACAAAAGGTCTAGGTACAATTGGTTATTATCCACCCACTTATAATTTTTTTTGTTACTTCTTAAATGTGGGATCTCTCATTTCCAACAAACTTCAATCCTAAATGTGGAATCTCTCCTCTCTAACAAACTTCAATCCCTCCTCCCTTGCCCTGTGGTACACCTCCTCCATCATGTCAGCTCCCGTGTTCGGTGCCTCAGCCTGCGGACATTCAGCGTCTCACAGCTGCCACTTTAGAGATTGCCCACCTTGTTCAGTGCCTGTGGCAAAGGAGTGCATTGGTGGACATGTTGTCCTCATGAACATTCCTTGTTAGTCGAGGGACATTAAATGTAACATACCATGTGGGAAGATGAGGCAATGCGTATGCATTCTTGTGGCAGAACATGTCACCCACCGCCTTGTGAGTCTTCTTCGTTAATGGAAGTTGGCTCAAAATCTTCGTGTGGGCAGATATGTAGTGCTCCTAGGAGAGAGCATGCATACATGTATTACACCTTGTCACCCTTATGCTTCATGTCTGGATGCCAGATGTGAGTTCCTTGTGACAATTGTAAAAGAGAAGAAAAGAAATGACTTAAGTGAATTGTTATTGATGTTGCACTATGAGCTTTATAGGTGCAGTGAGAATATTAAGACAACTCATATACAACCTATCACTACACATAAAAAAGCTTTACAACTCATACACAACCAATACAATCAATATGACAGATTTTTCTCAACACTCCTCCTCAAGTTAGAGAGTGGATGTCTTGCACTCCTAACTTGCGAATCATAGGAATAAAAATGTCTTTCCCCAATGGTTTAGTGAGAACAACAGCTAGTTGATAGGCAAAACATACATGTCTTGTGACCACAGAACTATCTAGGATTTTGTCTCGGATATATGGCAGTCCATCTCAATGTGCCTTGTTCGCTCATGAAAAACAAGATTGGCTGCAATGTGGAGTGCAACCTTGTTGTCACAGAATAACAAAACTGGCTCATGAAGCAACATGCCCAAATCCTTGAGTAAGCAATGTAACCAAGTCAACTCACAACATGTGCTTGTCATAGCACGATATTCAGCCTCTGCTGAAGATAAAGACACTTGTCTTTTGGCGCTTAGACTTCCAAGAGACCAAGGAAGATCCAAGAAAGATAAAGTATCCAGTTGTAGATCTTCTTGTGACCGGACATCCTGCCCAATCAGAATCACAATAGGCTCTCAACCTTAAATCACTGATGGAAGAAAAAAATAAACTTTTTCCTGGAGCACCTTTCAAGTAATGTACCACTCTTAATGCTACTTCCCCATGCGTCTTCCAAGGTTGATTCAAGAACCTACTAAGGACATGGACGACATAGGTAATATCAGGACGAGATACAATGAGATATATGAGCTGGCCAATCAACCTCCTGTATTTCTCAGGGTCTTTAAGCAGATCACTATGCTCAGACAATTTCAAGCCTTTTTCCATGGGAGTATATGTTGGAGCGGCCCCTAATAATCATGCATCTTCAATAATATCCAAGACATATTTACGTTGATTGATAAAGTAACCATGTTTTGAAGTTGAAACCTCGATGCCAAGAAAATACTTTAAATCTCCAAGATCCTTGAGATGGAATTGACTATGCAAGAATGTCTTAAGTGCAGCAATTGCCTCTAAGTCATTTCCAGTAATCAATATATCATCAACATATATCAAGAGTACAATAAATAAATTCCATTTCTTCTTAGTGAACAATGAATAATCAGTTTTAGATTGAACATACTCGGTTGACTTTATTGCATCAGAAAACTTCTCAAACCACTGCCTTGAAGCCTGTGTTAAATCATACAGAGACTTGTGCAATCGACATACCAGATTCTCCTCCCCCTGTCGCCGAAGATCTGGCGGAGGAGACATATATATTTCCTCTGATAATTCACCATGAAAGAAAGCATTATTCACATCCAGTTGGTGTAATTTCCAACGACGAGCATCTACTAAAGCTAAGAGACAACGAACAATAGTAATTTTAGCAGTAGGGGAAAAAGTTTCCTGATAATCCACACCTTCTAACTGAGTGAAACCCTTGGTAACCAACCGGGCTTTATAACGTTCAACAGAGCCGTCTGCTTTGTGCTTGATCTTATATACCCAACGACAATCAATGAGAACTTTGCCAGTCGGAAGTGTGGTAAGAGTCCATGTGTCATTAGCCTCGAGGGCTTGCAATTCAGAAAACATGGCTTGTTGCCATTCCAGATGAACAACTGCCTCATAATAGGTGTGTGGTTCAATGACATGACTGATATGAGTCAATAAAGCCTGATGATGGGGCACACACCGATGGTAAGAGAGATAGCTAGCCAACGGGTAACGAGTTCCTTTGGTCGGACCAGGCAACAAGAAGGATGATAGATTTGAGTGAATGGAGCGAACATTGTAAGTGAGGCGGTCTGGTGGGTGCGACTGGCGGTTGGAGCGACAGAGGGGGATGGGTTTGATGGTGGGTGGGGCGACTGATGTGGGTGGATCAGGTGGAGGCTGGGCAGAGGGTGGTGGACGGCGGGAGTATGTGCGGAACAGAGGTGGTGGCAAGGAAGGTGAGGAAGAGGGCAGAGCTGTCGTAGATGGACATGGAGGAGAGGGAGGTGGTGAAGGTTGTGGCTCAAGCATGGCCATATCAATAGTGAAGCCATCACTATCAGATGAAGGAAAGACCGGGTCGGGTTCGTGTATTGGAGCAAAAATTGGGCCGAGTTGATAGCCTAAAGGGTCTAAGGCTACATAAGGGAAAATATCTTCATGAAATTTAACATCCCGACTGGTAAAAACCTTTTTTGTAGACAAATCATATAGCTTGAAAAGCCTTTTGACCGACCGGATACCCGATAAAGAGGGATCGAGTAGCACGTTGATCAAACTTATGGGAATGATGAACATTTGTGGCATAAGCTAGACACCCAAAAACACGAAGATGAGAAAAGGAAGGAGGTTTGAAGTATAGTTGTTCGAAAGGAGTTTTGAAGGAAAGAAGAGGTGTGGGTAACCTATTGATGATGTGAAGCCGTAAGTGCACAATCACCCCAAAATTGTGAGGGAAGGTGAGCTTGAAATTTTAATGCCCGAGCAACTTGGGAGTATATGACGATGCTTACGTTCCACAACCTCATTTTGTTGAGGTGTGTAAACGTAAGAATGGTGGAAAACAACTCCATTATCAGAAAAGAAAGGACGAAGTGAGATAAATTCAGCACCATTGTCACTGCGAAAAATTTGAATGCGAGAGTCAAATTGCCTAAGAGCATAGTTAAAAAAAACCCTTTATGAGATATTGTGCTTCACTTTTATGTCGCATTAGAAAAATCTAAGTAAAACGTGAATATCCATCAACTATTGTAAGAAAATAATGAGCACCAGAAAGTGAAGTATGTTGATAACGACCCCAAATGTCACAATGAATAATTTTAAAAGGTTTATTCTAAGAAATTTTTCTATTATAAAAAGGTAAACGACTCTGCTTTGCCATAGGACATATGTGGCAAGCTTTATTTGATTGAATGAGAAAATTCAGAAAATGTTTAACGATGAAACCTAAGCATGGTGAAGACACATGTCCGAGCCTATTGTGCTAGAGATTAGTGGAGGATATAGAGAGATTGCAAGTAGACTGTTTGATGGTGGAGGTAGGTTGGTTCATGGACTTCTCCGTCGCTAATGCCACCTGATAGGAGCACAAAGTGTGACGTTCTTAATGTATATATGCTCTATTCTTATGCTTTGTTACTTCTTATTTAGTTGTTTTAGGTTCATATTTGTCATATGTATGTTCTAAGTAGAGCTAAGCCGAATTTAGATGATTTGATGATGAAATTGTGATAAGTGTTAGAACTCCTTATTGAGCTAGGATTCCTTACTCGACTAGGACTCTACTTTCCTATTTTCATTCTTTCATATTCCTTAATCGACAAATTCTTTTCAGGAAAGACAAATCATATTTGAAAAGAAAGAAGAGTTGCCGAGTTGCATTCCTAGTTGAACAAGGAAATCATATCCGAGTTGAAGAAGGAGAAGAGGAGGCCGGCCTAGCTACTCCTAGTTGGACCAAGATTGTTGCTGTGCAGCCCTATAAGTGATCTCCCTATTGGACTTGGTTTCCTACATCAAGTTGGATATGGAGTACATAAATCAAATCCATAACAAAGAGGATTTCAGCTTCCCAATTGGATTCTACTTCCTTATAGGACGACAAGAGGCTTCCTAAACTCCTATATATAGAGGTTCGGCCTCTCCATTCAGACCATCATCAACCTTACACACAAACACAAGCCTAGCTCTGCCGAATTCATCCTTCATCCTTCCAAGAAATCCTAAAACCGATTCCACCATTTTCCACCTTTATCTATAGCCTTGAAGCACGATTGAGAAGAGGTTTCATTCCCCTAGAAGTCTTGGCTACACCTTGTAGGATCGATTGATTGATAAAGTGTAACCATGATTCTCTCTTTGTTTCAATTCGGTTTTGGTTTTATTCTTGTTCTTGGATGAGTTGCGATTTGTGTAGTGTAATCTTGTTTCAATTTTGTCTATGAAATAGCTACTTGATTCAACTTATATAAAGGATTCGAAATTATGTTTTGGTTTTATGGAATTTCTGTTTTTGGTTTCTGCCGAGCCTTGTTCTTGATCAATTTTGATTTCTAAGTGTTATGTATACGATTGTAGCATGATATTTAGGTTGTTGGATTAAAGACTTATGCTATGAACATGTTTATTCTTTTCTATATGATTTTCGAAATTGCATGATTGGGGGTTAAGTAGGTGACATACTTAATGAATTCGATATGCATGGCTTTAGGATTGTATGGTAAGATGAACATGTTAGATTTCAATGAAGCCGAGTGGCAAGACTTGAATGTGTTAAGTGTCTATGCATATAGGTTACTGATTTGGAAGTTAGTTTGCATGATCTAACCTTAGTTGTTTATGAACCAATCTCGGCATGATTCTTAAGATGGACATAGGACTTGTTTCGATTTCTCTATGTGAATTGTTTGGTGATTGTTTATGTGTTGGTTGGTTGATCACATGTATATATTAGTGTATGTTTTATTTACTGTTTTTATGATTCAATCCGAAACTTATATCTCAATCCTTAAAATCTTTATGAATTCGTGTTAAGTGTTGTGATCCTAAGCCCTGGCTGGATCCCCGGTTTGTGAACGATACCCTCTTGCTTTATACTACTAATGATGTGTTCAGGGTTAAATATTGATGTCGAGTAATCGAGCATTCATCACCACCAAATAGTATAATACATCACGTTGTTCACCCAAACCAATCATCCTCCTCGTAGCTAGATCCTGCAATATGCACCAATAAGGATAAAATGTCATTGAACAATTCATGCCTCTTGTTAAATGACTAACTAACATCAAATCAACTTTAAATTTTGGCATAGATAACACATCATGGAGGTAAAAATTGGAACTTAAGGGCAGTGATCCTTTTGTGACAATAACAACTTTATCCCCACTTGGTAATAAGATAGGAGGCAAAGAACATCGATTATCAACATGAATTAATTCAGTTGATGATGAAATATGATCGGTTGCCCCGCTATCGATGATCCAATTGTGGCAAGCAACTTTGGACAAACCTTGTTTAGTTTTCGGAGTTGCAGCATTAGCTTTCGGAGTTGCATTAGGATGAGAGTTGTTTCTTGGAGACATACTGCTAATAGGGTTGTTAATCGATTCCGGTTCCTGAAGGAACCGTTGGAACCGAACCGTTTAACAGCCGTTCGGTTTGGTTCCTAGAAGAAAAATGAAGTTATACAGTAGAACCGAACCGTTTTTAAAACAGTTCGGTTCGCTTCGGTTCTAAAATCTAAAATGTATAGGAACCGTTTGGAACCGTTTTGGGACCGGAACCGTTTGCAAAAGGGAGAAATTGCTTTAAACTAAAGTACTAGTTATACTCCATTTGGTGGAGGACAGAGACTATGCCCTGGTTTGGAATTATCTTGTCTCGAATTATCAATCTTCCCCCATTTTTTGTCACCAGATATAAGTATGATATGCTCAAACTAACATCAGTCTTGAATTTAAGACAATTTTTTTTGGAACCGTTTGGAACCGTTTTGGAACCGGAACCGTCATGGAACCGTTAGGAACCGAACCAAACGGTTCCTATTCTGAAAAATACAAGAACTGAGCCGTTTAAATAACACGATTCGGTTTATGGTTCCATCTATTTTTGGCTGTTTTGGAACCGTTTACAGCCCTAACTGCTAATGGCTGCCAGAAATCGAATAAATTGGGCTTCAGATAGAGTGACTGAAGACCCAACATGAGAAATAACAATGCTAGAAACGTTGTTGGCAAATGAAACTTGAAAACCAGTGTTGGAATTCAACTTAGGAGTGGAAGTCTGCTGAGTTTGCTTCGCCTTTGGGTGACCAGGAGGATAACCGATTAATTCAAAACAAGTTTGAACCCAATGTCCAGGGTCTCCATAGTAGACGCATTGAGGGCGGCCTCTCCCTGATCCTTGTCGCCGTTCTTGAGAACTGAATCTGCCAGAATGTGGTCGAGGATTTGGCTCAGATCTTCCTCTCCTTTGATTAAAACTGGGCCTGCTATCTTATTCTTGATTTGTGAATCTGCCAGAGTTTCGGACCGCCATGGCCGCACTACCGCTGGACTCGGCTGGATGTGTAGCACTGAGTAGACATTGCTTCTGTTCTTGGGCAACAACAACGTAAGCTTGGCGGACTGTAGGCAAATGGTTTATCAAAAGAATCTGACTGTGAATAGCATTGTAAGTATCATTCAACCCCATCAAAAATTACATTAGTCTCTGTTGATCTCCTTGAGAGTTGTGTGGAACCTCAGAATAGGAAGTCAATTCATCCCAAAAACCTTTCAGTTTTGTATAATAAGCTGAGATTGATTGTTGCTCTTGCTTATGACAAGCTATATCTTGCCGAATCTCAAAAATTCGAGAGGCATTACCTTGTGAAAATCGTTCATGTAAGTCCTCCCATACCTCTTGAGTGGAAGAGTAATAGGTGAGACTCTCAGCAATGTCTTGACTGACAGCGTTGGTGATCCACTGCTTCACTAAGTCGTTGACCCGAGTCCATGTTTTGTAGTCATCTGGATATGTCTTTTCTAAAGGAGACTCAATTGTGCCATGGATAAAACCAAACTTGTTCTTGGAATTCAAAGCTCGGAGCATATCCCTTTTTCAACTATTGTAGTTGTTCCCTTCCAAGACTTTAGTAATTAGGACCATACTTGAGTGATCAGAGGGATGAGTATAAAAGGGATCTGAGTGGGGAGATTTGGATTTTGATGATTCTGTGGAATTGAGGGGAACTGATTTGCCTGGTGAAAGAACATCATCATCACCAGCCATGACAAATGATAAGAGAGGCTGCACGAGAAATTAAGATACAGCGAGGAAGAACGAGAAATTATAGAGCTGCTGCCTTATGTGAATGTAAGAAAAGAAAGAGGAAACATAAAGGAAGCTCTGATACCATGTAAAAGAGAAGAAAAGAAAGGCTGAAATGAATTGTTATTGATGTTGCACTATGAGCTTTATAGCTGCAGTGAGAATCTTAAGATAACTCATATACAACCTATCACTACACATAAGAAAGATTTACAACTTATACACAACCAATACAATCAATATGACAGATTTTTCTCAACAACAATCACTTGTTCTTGTGGCCGGATAACAGCAAATGTTCTTTGCGATTCTGGAGGCAGCACTTCTAGTTTCAATGTTGATACTGTATTTGAAGCTTTCATCATTCAGAAGTTTCCAGCACCGCTTCAACCAGTTGAAGCCACCGACAAGAAGATCCCACTGGACAAAGGAAGCTCATGTGTGATGATGAATGTGCTAAGTTAAAGTTAGAGCTGACATGTGTTCTTGCAGATGCTTTTGATATAGATCCTCCAAATTTAGATGCACTCCATTTTGGTGAGACTACGATTATTTCTGATTTGCTCTCGAACATTTTTAGGCGTGATCCAAAATGGGTTTTATCGGTGGAGGAGAGATGCAAACAATTGGTGCTTGGGAAGAGCAAAGGTGCTACAAGTGGCATGTGGGTCCATGTCTTTTGTCTAATGCTGAAGGAAAAGAGAGATGTGGTTAGGGTGATTGCTGATAGGTGGAAGCTTGTAGTTCAAGCTGCTGGCTGGGAGCCCAAGCGTTTTATTGTGGTTCATGTGACACCTAAATCCAAAGTCCCACCCAGGGTGATTGGGGTTAAGAGCACCAGCACGTTGAACACATCCCAGCCTCCAGCTTTTGATCATTTAGTCGATATGGATTCCAGGCTTGTAGTTTCTTTCCCAGATCTTCCTAGAGATGCAGATATAAGTGCATTGGTCTTGAGGTTTTTGTCACGGTTCTGAAATTCGAATGATAAAAATTCGAATTCGAAGTCATGAAAACTCTAAAACAATCTCAAATATATTGAAATCATCTTATCATAACAGTGTATCAAAACTGAGTCCACAGTATGACTCAGTCGACTTGAATAATACATAACCAGTTTATACCTCAGTATTATAACCAATGGAAATGTAAAATTCACTCAATCCTCACCACAACAGAAGAAATGAATATTCGACAATCTTCAGAGAAAGCCCTCAAATTCTGCTGATCCACACTTGTAGAACTATCCCCTACACTATCGAATAGGTGCACCGAGATTGTAAACACAAACCCAGTAAGCTTTGCAGCTCATATGAGTAAACCAACAGTATAACACACATAGTATACAAGAGAAAATACTGAAAACATTTAATTATAAATGCACTCATAACTCACAGGACGGCTCATCTGGATGTCTAATAATATCTGAAAATATGTGTACTCATGAGACATTGGGCAACCCATTTGTTTACCCAAAATACATTTATAATACGGGTACTCATGAGACTCAGGTATTCATCTGTTACCCCTCATGCAGTACGCTGTCAGATACTGGGAAACCCATATGTTACCTAATATGACAAAAATATGGGTACTCATGAGACCTAGGTAACCCATCTGTTACCCCTCATGCGGTACACCGACAGACAGACTAGAGCTCTAACTGAATTGTAACTGTCACCCCGCCAAGCCTTGGTTCTGATACTGCCAACACGTCCGAAGACAGGGCCGAAGATAGAAAACACGTCCGAAGACAGAAAAACACGTCCGAAGACATAAAACACGTCCGAAGACATAAAACGTTTTAACAAAACTCAATGTTAAAACCATGTACAATAACAATCCACCCATGTTATTGTACTACAACAAGCGACTCTTGCTCTAATAAAATAAATATAGTTGTCACAATATAATTTATTTGAAAATAAGAATGTAACAATATATAATATATCAACTCATATATATGTATCATATTTACTATTTATACACATACATAACGCACTATATTATATACATGTCATAGTTCGATCTTTTTAAGAAAACGTAAATATGAGTCACCACTAAGGGTAGACTCGTCATAATGAGATTTACTCACATTCACCATAGTCCATAATCACTAAAACCTTTTTAAAATCATTTATTAAAATAGCGTTTCATTTACCCATGAACCGTAGACGATCAAATTCACGTAATTTAAACCAAAATATATTTTTAAAATAATTTTTATAAACTAGTGATTCAATGACTATGGTGACAACTCAAACTAAATTCAATAATTATAATACTACTTCGATCATGATGATCATTGTTAGGTTTAATCATCTTAATTCCCACGTTCAACTTCCACGACACCGAAAACGATTTCCTCACTTGTTTCGTCGGCCACCTAATAGTATAATAAAATGCTTAAAAACGATACGTAAAATATTAGGTGACAATTTCAGTACAGCTAAATGTTGTTCATAAAACACTGTTCATGTTTACTAAACACTGTTCGGTTTTAATGGTTTCACAGAACACTGTTCACATGTACTGTTCATGAAACATGTTTATAGTAACTGTTCAACGTAACTGTTCATGAACACTGTTTATGCGGTGCCACTGTTCATCGACCGCCAACAATGACCACAAAATTTTACCACCACAATCTAAATGACATTCCTAACAACTTTTTAATTCACCACAAAGTCTAATTCTGAGCCTAAACACTTCAATTTAACAAAAACCGAAAAGCCCCAATTTAAAACCTAGAATTTCTTTTATTCGATTCTCCTAGCACATAACGATTTAAGTTAAATCTTTTGGAGGGTTTGTAGTATTGATGGAGACCTTCAAAATGGGACAAGAATCTTACTGATTGGTTGCCGGAGGGGGAAGATCCGACGAGTTGAAGTTCGGCGAAATATGCATTTTCGTGAGAACTTCCGGGCTTCAACGCTCCCAAACGGCGGCGAGATGGCGGGTGGCACTGCCATCAATCAACATGGGACACATTAATCTTTCAAACGTGACTAGTGTGCCGCTCTATGGTGGCTGGACGACGGAGATCCGGCGGCCCAAAGTCAGCCGCTCGGGGAGAGAATTTTTGGATTTTTTCGGAGTGAACAGTACACATGAACAGTATCGATCCGAATTTCTGATTTTCTTCCCATTTTTCTCTTTAATTTCCATATTTATACTATTTTCCAAAAATGTCCAAATACCTTTTGATTCGTAACTTCTTCATACGAACTTCGATTTAGGCGTGCCCGTGTCCACGAATTCGTATCGACGAGCTCTACGACTTTCATGTAAGAAGTTTTCTAAAAAACCCCAATGAGTCAAAAGTCAACTCTTAGACTCGTCGAATTGAACGTTCCCGAACAATTAATCGTTCGAACCCTTTCGTTTTCATCCTCGTGAAATAAAATTGAACAATGACCAACTTAATAATATGATGGAACTCATTGGAAATTAGATATAAATTTTCAAGGTATTACATGTTTGGTGGTGAATGTGAGCTTGTCTGGTTAAATGACAAGAACGCATTGGCTGTATTCAATGATCCTGCTCGATCTGCAACGGCAATGAGGAGGTTGGATAATGGTACTCTCTATCATGGGGCTATTGCTATTCAGTCTGTGGCTTCATCTGTGTAATAACCCTAGATTTTAAAACAATATGTGAATTGTTTTGAATTCTATTAAGTTTTGGAATTTCAAATAAAATGAAACTATTGTTTGCGATGTTTTGAAACGAAAAAACGGAAACGTTTTCGGAACGTTTATTAAGAAAAACGTTACGTTTCCGAACGGAATTATCGACTTTTATTCCGTCGCTCGGTTGCGAAAACTTTCTTCACGAAAGTTGTAGAGCTCGTCGATACGAGTTCGAGAGTATGTGACGCGTTCGAATCGGACGTCGGAGGTAAAAGTTATTAACGTCGGAAGTTAGTTTCCGATTTGGAAACTAGTATAAATAGATAATTATGGAATTAGGGTTTCCATAATCAGAAACCCTTTCTCTCTCTTCTCTCTCATCCCGCCGCTCTCCCTTTCTCTCTCCCTCCCTCGCGACTCTCTCTCCCCTATCTCTCCTTCCAAGCCGGCGATTTCCCTCCAATCGCCTCCGTGCTCGACACCGCCGGTGTCACAGAGACCGCGTGACCACGACGCAGCGATCGGTAGTAGCGGCGACGCACCCCGAGCGGGGATCGAGCAACACCGACGAAGCTTGACCTCGGGATCGTCGAGTTCGACGCGACCGGCATCGTAGGAGCTCGGCGCCACCACCACGACCTCGCCCCTTCCTCCGCGACACGAACCTACCCACGGGGGACTCACCTCGAGCAGCGGCGCCATCGATCACCCTTCCTCCGAAACCGAGTCTCACGGCGACTTTTGGAGCTTCATCGAGGGAATCCGACGGTCCAAAACGTCGATAGAGGTAATGAATAGCTTCGAGTAATTGTTGTGATGGTTGATGATGATTGTTGGAACTTTTTGGTTGGATTTGAGGAGATCGGGGGTTGATGAACGCCGCCGCTTTAGGCGGCGCGTGTGGAAGTATGGGGTGGTGTAGGGGCGGCCTAAGGCCGGAGGGAAGGAGAGGGGAGAAAGTAGGAGAGATTCGAGGTAGCGGTGGCGTGCTACGCGCCGCGGTTAGCCTCGGCACGTGCGGTGGTGTGAACAATTTCGACAGAAGGGCATTTTAGTAATTTACTGTGTACGGTAAATGTAAATGTAATTTTTATTTACTACGGTAAATGTAATTAAATTTTACCTTCGGTAAATGTAAATATTAATTACTTTCAGTAAATGTGAAAAGTAATTTTGTAAAAGGGTAAATTAGTAAATTTTATTTACTGAATTTGTATTTACATTTAAATCGTACGTATACGTACAGAAATACGTATTAATATTTATACGTACAGAAATACGTATTAATATTTATACGTACAGAAATACGTATTAATATTTATACGTACAGAAATACGTATATAATATTTATACGTACAGAAATGCGTATTTAATATTTATACGTACAGAAATACGTATATAGTATTTATACGTACAGAAATACGTATATAGTATTTATACGTACAGAAATACGTATTAATTGAGTATTGCACAGTAACCGTGAATAGTGAACCGTGAACAGTAATTTCGTAAAACCGAAAATTGCTGAACAGTAACCAATTAATACTGTTACGGCATTTAAAGGTTTACGAAACGATTCTAAATTCTTTTCTTATTCTTTTAAGGTGATCGTTAAATCGAGGAAAGGAATTATCAACGGGAATTGAGGATTTACGCTTGAGTCGATAAGGTGAGTAAAATCTCACTGAATTACGAATCTACCCTCGTGGTGATTCAACATTTTTGCAAATGTGTTTATTTAATGAATTACAACATGTATATAACTTAGTGGACTACGTATATATATAGTATAATGGTAATAAATACATATATATATATAGTTCATTAAATTACATACTGTTATTAATTCATTAAAAATAGTCATTTCGGTGACAGAAAAATTGTGCATGTGTGATTTTAATGGTACGATATGATGTGAGATTATCGTACGTAATTTTTCAGGTGTTTATGAAATATGACATGTATATGATATAGTGGACTATGTATATATTGTATAAATGGTAAATAAATACGAATATATATAGTTTGCTATATAATATACTGTTATGATTTTTATTATGGATATATTGTGAAAGTTTTAAAACGTACAATATAATGAGTGATTATTGTACATGATTTTATCACGGAAAATGTGAAATATTGTGATTTGTCTTCGGACGTGATGTGTGGTACAATATGATGTGAGATTATTGTACATGTGATTTTATCACGGAAAATGTGAAATATTGTGATTTGTCTTCGGATGTGATGTGTGGTACAATATGATGTGAGATTATTGTACATGTGAGGCAAGTCGGAACCTAGCCTTTGGCCGGTCGAAAGTTACGATACAGTTAGAGCTCTAGTCTGTCTGCCATAGTACTGCATGAGGTAACGGGTGGTTATCTGATCATGGGTACTCAGCTTGTTTTGGATGTTGGGTGGCGGGTGGTTACCCAACATCAGCGGTATACTAAGTGAGGGGTAACAGATGTGTACCAGCGCTCATTAGTTACCATTTTGTGAAAGTATTAGAGTAACCAGATGGGTTGCTCGTTTTCTCATGATTTTCTTTATATTGTGTTGATGTGGAGTTGTGTCTTTTATGAGACGAGAGTTACTTTAATATTTTACTCATACGAGCTGTAAAGCTTACCGGGTTTGTGTTGCAATCCCGGTGCACCAATTTCAATGGTGTAGGGGATACTTCCGCAGGTGCTGAGTAGTGGTAATTGTGTGACGACTCCGAAGACTCGAAGTCGATCGCATCCAGTCGCGGTGAGGTTCCAGCGTGGATTGTGTGTGAGATTTGGTGTGATTTTATTTGTGAGGTTATTGTGAGGATTATACAATTCCATTTGTTATATGTTGAATTATCATTTGGGTTTGTAATAATCGGCTTGACTGAGTTATATTTTAAACTCAGATGTGATCCGCTGCGACATTAAAATGATTTCGATTTCATTGAGATTATTTTTGTGTTTAACGATTTTAAGATTTTGAGTTTTGAAGCTCGAAATTTTGGGGTCGTTACAGTTGGTATCAGAGCCTAAGTGCGTATTTGGCGATTATCAATACCATCCGGGAGCGATGATCCGACTGCAGGCGGGCACCCATCACATGCTCCTCGGTGTTGATATGTTGTCGGGTACGCGAGAGTGTTAGGAGCCATACCTTATGGTTTGGTCCTGTAGAGAGTATTGTGACGATACTCCGATGATTCACCTTCTTCTGAAATTTCATGATTGATATTGGTTGGATCTATTTTGTCGAATTCGAGACTTCACATGTATGACTGAGTGTTAATTGTTGAATGGTGATGAATTTGGAAAATGGTCGTGGACAGGGTCGAGGACGGATGAGAGGTCGAGGCCGAGTTAGGGCTACAGGCCGAGTCCGCAATGTGTAGAACCTTTATGAGGAGGCTGCTCCACTGGATAGACAAGTTGATCTTGTTGCTATCGTTAGAGACG
Organism: Argentina anserina; assembly: GCF_933775445.1. NCBI lineage: Eukaryota > Viridiplantae > Streptophyta > Magnoliopsida > Rosales > Rosaceae > Argentina > Argentina anserina. The sequence goes on along the minus strand of NC_065873.1, from coordinate 20,954,557 downwards.
ATAGTCGTGTGTTGAGGTTGATCAAGGACATGAGTGAGCTGCTAGTGCTGTCATTTCATGACGCTTGGATCATATTGTAGCGGACCATTGGATCGAGAGTATTGGGACTTACTTGGTAATGATTAAGTACTCTGAGTTAGAGAAGACGATGATAGCCACATTCATTTATTGATAGTTGGCAGTGGAGGGGTTAGGATTGATTTCTACGCCTATGGGAAACTGTTTATGTGTCACTTCGCTTTTGGAGTGTTCCTCGAAATTGGAGACAATGAAAGGCTTATCCTATTGTGATTGGAAGTAGAGAGTTCTCTGCTTATTTGATAGTGATTCCAGACCACACTATGATGTGATCTGAGGAATCGATTGGGTGAGGCCGCAGTATGCGGTGATTGATTGTTTGGACATGGTGGGTTCTTTCGTAGACCCAGGAAACCAGAGTTTCGTATCACAGACTCGAGTCGGATAATGCCATGAGAGCTTGAGTCATAGCATATGTTGAGTATGTGGATCTGAAGTAGCTATCACAGACATCGTTGTGATGTCTGAGTAAAGTGAGACGTTCCCGGGGATACTGTGTTACAGCACTTATAACGAAGACGCCGTATGGATGGGACAAATGAATTCAAAGACTTAATTACTGGTGTGATCAGTTTAGAGAGGCTACAATACACCCTGAGTTTGACATGCGATCCAGATACTGGAATGCTAACAGGTTTGAGTACATAGTTTCCTATCAGGGCAGAGAACTGTCAAGGAGACTTGATAGAGAGCGTTGACCCTATGTTGAGGGATGTTCAGTGTTTAAATGTTGAGGACTAGATTTTAGTTATGCAACTAACCTAAGTTGAAGCCTAACAAGGTTGAGATATTATATTCACGTAAAAGATGTGTAGACCATAGGTTGGAGTTGGTTAACGAAAATTTTCGTGACTAGCATCTCTAACGCTATTGGTAACAGAGTGGTAGGGCGTATGATACGTCCATAAGTGGTAATACAATTATTGAAATGAGATTCACATTTTGTTGACGTGACATTCCAAACTTGTTTTGGTTCGGCTTTAGATAATTGATGTTACGCATTGTTCTTGGGTGAGCAAGAAATATAAGGTGATGGAGAAATCTCAATGTGGCGATATGAATTAATTATTTTGCTAGATGAGCATTTAATTGAGAACGCTGGTCTTTCAGGATTTAATCATTTTGGTATTGAGGATTGGAACTTCACAATGCCACAGGTCCAAACGAGACGCAATGGCGGTGAAGTAACTCTATTAAAGGTAAGGTATGAGATGACCTTAGCTTAGTGGTGTTTTAACGAATTTCTTTTTCGTGACAAGCACCTTCCAACTGGTAAAGAAATGGTTGAGAACCAAATTTTCTTTTCAAGTACAAGTGGCGTTAATGTTGGAGACTTAGAGGTTCTTTTCCTCTATGCATCAGATTGTTTATTGTTGGATAAGGAGAAGTTGACTGAAGTGTTCAACAAGGGATAAATTTTACAATAAAGAGTACCCAATTATATTACTGCTTGCAGAGAAGTTATTTTGGCCGAATGCGTTGGCCAGGAGAGTTCTTAATGAAAGTAAAGAAACAACTGTTTAGAGTGGTGGTATAGCGATCATTTTGGATTAGTTTTGAGGGGATGGTGTACCTAATATCGGGTTCTGTTGAAGTAATTTCTAAATTTATTAGTACTACAACGGTGGGAGGAACCAATATCTTAGATGATGCACGGGGGCATTTGTGTGGACCATATGTCTTGCATTTGAGGCATGTATGAACCAGGGGGTAAAGTATGTCTCAGTTGTGGTCGTGTTGGATTTCGCGCTATAAAGTTCGCCTGATTTTCATGTTCCACCGATGTGAGATAATCACCTTCTTGTCTGAACCCCAAATTGTGGCATACCACTCATGGAAGCAAGAAGTTGTAATTAATTTTCGACGGTAAGTTTTGGTGAGTATGATGGGATGCGTGATGTGTCGCTCTTGTGGTGGCGGTAGAGGTTCTCTACTGCCTTGTGCGTATATTAGTCGATTCTCTGGTGAAATTTTTGGAGAGTAATTCTTAATCCAAGGTGGTGTGCTGTGGTGGTTGTGAACTCGATGAGCTAAGATTTCCTTATCGTGTTACCAATACAAATAGGGTACTTGGGTGAGTATCATGCACGACAACTTTTTATGGTTACAATAAGATGATCTTGAAATGAGATTATTTTGTTGATTGGAAGGAATGGTAGGTTCGTTATTCTAGCGATGCATTGTGGTGAAGTCATGAAGTTATTGTCGTGATAAAGCATGTTTATTTGAAAACCACTATGTGTAATGTAAGTAGTAGGCATGTGTTAATCATTGATTTGACTCTTGTTAGATGTTGAGAGTTTTGACCACGCTCAGTGGTAGGAGCTAACTCTTGACGTGAGGATAGTATGTCAAATCGCAAGAGAGTGGTGAACTAGACAAAAGAGGGCGTCGACGCCTCCATGCTGAAAACATCATTATGTTCGGGAGGATAATTATATTTGGAGTAGCTCACATGCGACTATTATTGTTAGGACATGTGACAAATTGTCTGATGGAGGAAGTTTGAGGTAACGGAAGATAGGTTGGGAGCTTGTATGCTGGATTTTAAGGTAGCTGTGAAATCATTGAGAATGATTGAGTTCGCCTACAACGACAGTTACCATTCCAGCATCGACATGGTACACTATGAGACACTTAAGGTAGACCATGTCGATCATCTATCTATTGGGCCAAAGTTGGGTGTAGTGAGATTTGACAAGAAAGAAAAGTTGGCCGAGGTATGTTGGGCCTTTGAGATTCTCGAGAAGGTGGGAAAACTAGCGTTGCCTACTAGCATGTCGGACGTTCACAATGTCGTCTACATTTCCATGTTGAGGAAGTATGATCCTGATGTGTCGCATATGTGATCGATCATAACACCATTGAGGTGAAGGAAAAACCATTTGTTGTCGAGCCGGTTCGTATTCTGGATATATCCACAAAGAAGCTTCGGAGGAGAGAAGTTGAGCTAGTCAAGGTGCTGTGGAGTCACCATGATGAGGGTGACGCATCTTGGGAGCTAGAGTCAGACATGATGACCAGATATCCACAGTTATTTGTTGAGTGAGCTTGAATTTCGGGGCGAAATTCCTTTAAGGGGGATAGATTGTAATAACCCTAGATTTTAAAACAATATGTGAATTGTTTTGAATTCTATTAAGTTTTGGAATTTCAAATAAAATGAAACTATTGTTTGCGATGTTTTGAAACGAAAAAACGGAAACGTTTTCGGAACGTTTCCGAACGGAATTATCGACTTTTATTCCGTCGCTCGGTTGCGAAAACTTTCTTCACGAAAGTTGTAGAGCTCGTCGATACGAGTTCGAGAGTATGTGACGCGTTCGAATCGGACGTCGGAGGTAAAAGTTATTAACGTCGGAAGTTAGTTTCCGATTTGGAAACTAGTATAAATAGATAATTATGGAATTAGGGTTTCCATAATCAGAAACCCTTTCTCTCTCTTCTCTCTCATCCCGCCGCTCTCCCTTTCTCTCTCCCTCCCTCGCGACTCTCTCTCCCCTATCTCTCCTTCCAAGCCGGCGATTTCCCTCCAATCGCCTCCGTGCTCGACACCGCCGGTGTCACAGAGACCGCGTGACCACGACGCAGCGATCGGTAGTAGCGGCGACGCACCCCGAGCGGGGATCGAGCAACACCGACGAAGCTTGACCTCGGGATCGTCGAGTTCGACGCGACCGGCATCGTAGGAGCTCGGCGCCACCACCACGACCTCGCCCCTTCCTCCGCGACACGAACCTACCCACGGGGGACTCACCTCGAGCAGCGGCGCCATCGATCACCCTTCCTCCGAAACCGAGTCTCACGGCGACTTTTGGAGCTTCATCGAGGGAATCCGACGGTCCAAAACGTCGATAGAGGTAATGAATAGCTTCGAGTAATTGTTGTGATGGTTGATGATGATTGTTGGAACTTTTTGGTTGGATTTGAGGAGATCGGGGGTTGATGAACGCCGCCGCTTTAGGCGGCGCGTGTGGAAGTATGGGGTGGTGTAGGGGCGGCCTAAGGCCGGAGGGAAGGAGAGGGGAGAAAGTAGGAGAGATTCGAGGTAGCGGTGGCGTGCTACGCGCCGCGGTTAGCCTCGGCGCGTGGGCCCCACGCGCGGCCCGCCGGAGGTGGCGCGTGTGCCACACGCGCCGCCACGTGCGGTGGTGTGAACAATTTCGACAGAAGGGCATTTTAGTAATTTACTGTGTACGGTAAATGTAAATGTAATTTTTATTTACTACGGTAAATGTAATTAAATTTTACCTTCGGTAAATGTAAATATTAATTACTTTCAGTAAATGTGAAAAGTAATTTTGTAAAAGGGTAAATTAGTAAATTTTATTTACTGAATTTGTATTTACATTTAAATCGTACGTATACGTACAGAAATACGTATTAATATTTATACGTACAGAAATACGTATTAATATTTATACGTACAGAAATACGTATTAATATTTATACGTACAGAAATACGTATATAATATTTATACGTACAGAAATGCGTATTTAATATTTATACGTACAGAAATACGTATATAGTATTTATACGTACAGAAATACGTATATAGTATTTATACGTACAGAAATACGTATTAATTGAGTATTGCACAGTAACCGTGAATAGTGAACCGTGAACAGTAATTTCGTAAAACCGAAAATTGCTGAACAGTAACCAATTAATACTGTTACGGCATTTAAAGGTTTACGAAACGATTCTAAATTCTTTTCTTATTCTTTTAAGGTGATCGTTAAATCGAGGAAAGGAATTATCAACGGGAATTGAGGATTTACGCTTGAGTCGATAAGGTGAGTAAAATCTCACTGAATTACGAATCTACCCTCGTGGTGATTCAACATTTTTGCAAATGTGTTTATTTAATGAATTACAACATGTATATAACTTAGTGGACTACGTATATATATAGTATAATGGTAATAAATACATATATATATATATAGTTCATTAAATTACATACTGTTATTAATTCATTAAAAATAGTCATTTCGGTGACAGAAAAATTGTGCATGTGTGATTTTAATGGTACGATATGATGTGAGATTATCGTACGTAATTTTTCAGGTGTTTATGAAATATGACATGTATATGATATAGTGGACTATGTATATATTGTATAAATGGTAAATAAATACGAATATATATAGTTTGCTATATAATATACTGTTATGATTTTTATTATGGATATATTGTGAAAGTTTTAAAACGTACAATATAATGAGTGATTATTGTACATGATTTTATCACGGAAAATGTGAAATATTGTGATTTGTCTTCGGACGTGATGTGTGGTACAATATGATGTGAGATTATTGTACATGTGATTTTATCACGGAAAATGTGAAATATTGTGATTTGTCTTCGGATGTGATGTGTGGTACAATATGATGTGAGATTATTGTACATGTGAGGCAAGTCGGAACCTAGCCTTTGGCCGGGCGAAAGTTACGATACAGTTAGAGCTCTAGTCTGTCTGCCATAGTACTGCATGAGGTAACGGGTGGTTATCTGATCATGGGTACTCAGCTTGTTTTGGATGTTGGGTGGCGGGTGGTTACCCAACATCAGCGGTATACTAAGTGAGGGGTAACAGATGTGTACCAGCGCTCATTAGTTACCATTTTGTGAAAGTATTAGAGTAACCAGATGGGTTGCTCGTTTTCTCATGATTTTCTTTATATTGTGTTGATGTGGAGTTGTGTCTTTTATGAGACGAGAGTTACTTTAATATTTTACTCATACGAGCTGTAAAGCTTACCGGGTTTGTGTTGCAATCCCGGTGCACCAATTTCAATGGTGTAGGGGATACTTCCGCAGGTGCTGAGTAGTGGTAATTGTGTGACGACTCCGAAGACTCGAAGTCGATCGCATCCAGTCGCGGTGAGGTTCCAGCGTGGATTGTGTGTGAGATTTGGTGTGATTTTATTTGTGAGGTTATTGTGAGGATTATACAATTCCATTTGTTATATGTTGAATTATCATTTGGGTTTGTAATAATCGGCTTGACTGAGTTATATTTTAAACTCAGATGTGATCCGCTGCGACATTAAAATGATTTCGATTTCATTGAGATTATTTTTGTGTTTAACGATTTTAAGATTTTGAGTTTTGAAGCTCGAAATTTTGGGGTCGTTACAATCTGGTTCTAATACTTGGGGTGGAGGGGGAATAGCCAAAGAAGGAGCCTATACAGCACTGAAGGGTAATGCATGGAAGAAGGCTGTTATTCGGGAGTCTTCTAGGAGAGAGGATTCAAAGGGTGATGAAGAGTTGTCTGGTGGCTCTGCAGATGTGCAGGCATCTGTGTTGAAAAGAGAAGCTCCAATTGCTGCCTCATTAAACCGTTGGAGTGTACTTGATAGTGAAGTGGCTCTGGGATCATCTTCTGTGTCTCCCACAGTAGAGGACTCTGGAAAGCAGACTGCTGGTAGTTTGATTTCGATAGTGGAATCTAATGCATGTGGTTCAACTTCATCAAATGCTACTTCGGTGCCGCTTGGAGGAACTTTAGCAGAAACATCTGAAGTGGTAGATGACTGAGAGAAAGCCTTTGAATAAGATAACAGTGAATCGGCTTATCTGTAGGACTTTGAAAATGGGGGGACTGATAGGAAACACCCTGCCCCTTTTTTTGGTATTTGGGTGAAATTCTATTAGAACCCCAAATAATTGTTAAGTTAGCTGCATTACATTTTAGCTTGGCTACAGTCAAATTTTGTTGTGTTCTAGTTTTAGCTTGGATTTCATATCTATCCCATTGAGAATGGGACTCGTTACCTGTAGCTGCCTTCCATATAGATATAGTTGTGGAGGCAGTTTGTGTTGTTTCTGCCGCATGGGAGAACCTGTATCCTGTAAATTCCTGATTGTATTGGGAGTGTAGCTTTTCTATACAAGCCGAGGTATAATCACATTCCATTTGTTGGTCAAGAACATATATGTTTGCAGATTGATTTCCTTGTTATTTCTTTTACCTTCATTAGTTTGTGTTTTCTCGCCTTCATCATTTTTGACTCGTCTAAAACCAGCCTCCATTAGAGAAACTGGACAAATTACAAGTCTAGAGAGGATAACATTGGCGAGGCAAAATCATCAAGGAAAAAGACAAGACATGTGAGGTACGTGTTCCTACCTAAACCAACTCCAAACAGAAAGTCATGTGAATCAGTTTGGACCTAATTATGTACTTGGTTAGAAAAACCTGCTTTAGTTGTTTAGTTAGGTTTGCCTATTGTTCTCTCTCCTTATAGTGATCATTTGTAAGTCTCGTTGCTTCCTCCTAGAATGAGTTAATCATAGCCATTTCGCTGCTCCATACTCCATAGTGAGTTTATAATCTCCTTGAGCTCATCATCGTGTATAATATGCAGGAGACATGGAAACATACAGTGCTTTTATCCTTTCAGAGCCTTGGAGTGTTATATGGCCAAATGAGTACGCCCCCTTAAGGATGCCAAGGTATTCAGATCTCGGAAATGGGTCTTCATGTTTTGAATATTGTTTCACTTATTAATGGGAGATCTACCCATCTTTTCTTTAATCCTTGATTCTCATTCTGCTGTGTTCCTGCAATAGTTTGAATCTGTTATCTTATTTTGTATGTCTTAAAACACATACAAAAAATCATCCATCACATCAATATTGACACAGTTAATAGCAAACTTGAGAAGGTCAACTTGTTACTAAATGATGACGGCAGATTTGGATGTTTCTTTGATATCAAGAGCTGTTAGTCATTGTAGATCACACTCGCTTAGTCATTGTAGAATATATCCTTATGTAGAAAAGTTTGCATCCATAACATAGTGCATTGTATGTCGTTTGTCTATAAAGAGGATAGTGATAAGTTGGCTTCCATAATCTCATCGATCGTTTCTTGCTCACTGAAGTCATCTCTTTATACTGGGAAGACATGGCTATCAAAGAGAATGTAGAGAATGTTGTGCTGGAGAACATAAGGGAGCCATTCATGAGAGGTAGAGGAGAGAGATCCAGTCATGGAAGCAGCAAAAAAAAATCAATGGATGCTTTACCTAAGCACTTTTGTTGCAGTTTGCGGTTCTTATGAATTCGGATGCTGTGTAAGTGCTAGTCTGCATGTTTATTTAGCCTTGCATTGGTTCATTTCGATAGCTGTGAGCTGTTCATAGCAGAGTTCTGTTCTTAAATTCTGTTGTTGGCTTCCAGGTGGGTTATTCATCGCCTATGCAGTCTGCTATCACTGAAGATCTCAATTTATCAACATCAGAGGTATGCAAGTGATTAAAGCACCTATTTATCTTTTATCTATAAGTGTTTTAGTGCTGCTAGAGTGTATGACTGAGAGTCGGCACTGTGGGTGCGCACTTGTCACTTCAAACGGTTCATGGCTGCTAATCGTGCTATTGCCAGTTTCTCTTTTCAATTAACTGCTTCTAGTTTTGATCTTGTGGACTTCCAAATTAAAGCTGAAGTTTCAGTTCGCTTTTCACTATACAGTACTCAGTGTTTGCCTCCATTCTCACATTTGGTGCAATGATAGGTGCTATCACAATTGGACCCATCATAGATTCTTTTGGTCGAAAAGGGGTATGAATTGGGAAACTATGTTGTCACTCATTCTGAAAGTGTACAGTATAAATGCTATGTTCCCATTGTTACTCACTATTGAACAATATCTTTACCGTAATGTTGCTTGCAGGCTTTGAGAATTTCCTGTGCTTTCTGTTTTGTGGGTTGGCTTGCAATTTACTTCGCTGAGGTTAGTATTCTGAAAATAGAGAACTGAAGAAACATAAAAGAGAAGAAATCCAATTAAGAATCTTTATATTAAGAAATCCAATTAGCCATAAGAAAAGAGAGAACTGAAGAAACATAAAGAGAAGAAATGCACATAATTTTTGTGGGTAAAGTGCAGAACATTTTTGAGCTTCATAATAAAACTTCCATCTATGAAATTTCCCTATGAAAGTGGTAAGTCAGAAAGCCCCAATTTGGAATTGTATTTAGTTATTTACTTTGATGATTAATGAAGTAGTCAAATATGTGAAGTCACATGTGCTTAGTACTGTTTTGTGTATGCCATGAACAGATGGCATGGGCTAAGATACACATGCATGTGAGAAATAAGCAATGAAACCTATATGTAGCCCAGTTGATTCAATACTAAGATCCGTCCCTGGCCAGATTGTTTTTCATCAATTTCAGTTTTCAGTGTATTGCTTTTATTTACCTGTATTCAATTTTGATGTGTTAAATATAATTTTACTCCATAGCTTATTGGAACACAAAGAACAAGCAGCACTCAAGTACTAATTACATTTTCGGTTTACCCTCTGATCATATTACTCAAATTAGTTGTCTATATTACCTTGGGGTTACACACAATGACACAGTACTAGAATTAGATCAACAATTTAACAGCATCAGTTACAAACCAATGGTTCCATACCTTGAGGAGGTTATCCAGATTATTCCTCTTTCCATTTCCGGTAGAAAAACGTGTCATAACTCGTAACACATTACAGTATCACGTAATGAGAAACACAGTTTTTCACTTTCATTGATTTTCAGCCAACAAGTTGGCAGCCCCAGGCCCCCAGCCAGGATGAACAATAATAATGATATGATGAAGAATAAGTATCAACGAAATTAGTCACAAAAGTTTTGATTTTCTTAGCTTGATATCGATAGTGGACTACAACAAATTTCGATAGATGAAATTAGTTCATAACTTTCCAAACCAACCAATATCTGCCATCCATTACATTCTCCTTTCACTATTTCACCTTCATTCTCGGATCTGGGTTCTATTGTTTTTTTACTTAGAATCTTCAAACTCCAAGAAAATACAACCATGTTCTTTATCCTTTTCTTCATTCTGTCGTGTCTTGGAGCAAGTTGAATGTGCATGTTAATCTTGTTTTGTTTACTTCGAAACGACAAAGATATATTCCACACGATAAGCAGAGTATTATAAAGACATTCTACATTTACAGAAGTGATTCCACTCACTGCCTTGTCAGCTAACACAGTTGAGTACCCAACTTGAGCAAGTCAAGTTTTAACTGATTGTGCACAACAGTTGCCTTGGCTTCAGCTCTTTCTATAATCTCAGCAACTGTCAGTCAGTCTAAACCAAACTTCCAACTTGAGGTAATATTACTTTTGTAGCAAATTCTAGCGTCAAACAGCACCTTATCAGTACTTCCCTTCTTGCGTTGCTCATCTCTTTGGTTGTTCTTCGGTTTTCCTCGTATAGAGATAGTGGGGAGTTGTATAAATTGTTGCAGACATGGCCAACAAGGAGGATGGAGAATCTTCAAGGGAGCCACTCATGAACAGAGATGGATCAGCTCATGAAGGGCATCAATGGTTGGTTTACCTCAGCACATTTGTCGCGGTCTGCGGCTCTTATGAGTTTGGATGCTGTGTGAGTACTTGGTAATGCTGTTGTGATATTTATACTACAATGTTTTCTTGTTCTCATACTCTGTGTACCTTCCAGGCAGGTTTTTCGTCGCCTACTCAGGAAGCCATCACTGAAGATCTCAGTTTGTCATTAGCAGAGGTATGGAAGTGAACAGAACAGCTATAACTAGTTGCTCACTTTCTCTACTCAATTCATGGCTTCAAGCCGTTGCTTTCAATCTATGAGGAGTTGAGGACCCAAAACTGAAGCAGACCCCTATGTGTAAATTTTTAGATTGATTCCTTAAATGAACAAGAGTACAAAGAATAACAGTGAAATATTTTCTTGAATGGATTGAAAATCTTGCAGCATATATAACACCTGAGCCAATATTTTCTTTCAATTTTCTTCTCTGTTGAATCTTGACAACTTTGAGACTGACGAATTTTATCTTTCCCTGTTTATTTTCAAGTAGTATTCAATGTTTGGCTCCATTTTGACATTTGGTGCAATGATTGGTGCTATTACGATTGGTCCCATAGCTGATTTTATTGGCCGAAAAGGGGTACGTGTGTCGAATATACAGGGTACATTACTTATTTCAGACATCTAGAATAAAACTAGTCATTTTCCCTTTGTTTTTCTCAGTCTAACAGTATCTGGACTGAGTACTTATTATTTGTATGCAGGCCATGAGAGTGTCCAGTGCTTTCTGTGTTGCAGGTTGGCTAGCTATTTACTTTGCTGAGGTTTGTATTATGCAAGTATTAGAAGTTGAGATTTTCTGTGCTTTATGCTTGTGACCTTAAATAGTAATTCACTTTTTACACCTTATTGAAGAGTGTTTGGCCTCTTGACATTGGGAGGCTGGCAAAAGGTTATGGAATGGGAGCCTTTTCTTACGTCGTGAGTGATTACCTCCCTCTGTTGTTGTTTGAGCATTTTGTAATTCCACAGTATGATGGATCATAAAATTACACTACATCATTCTTACAACAAGTTCACAATTTAAACTACTATGATATATGTTATTAATTAAGTTTGATGCAACATAAGGTACCTATTTTCATAGCTGAGATTGCTCCCAAGAATCTTCGAGGAAGGCTAACTGCTGTAAATCAGGTAAAAATGAAACAACAGATGTCATCCTTGATGATACTAGTAACATGTTCTGTAAGTTGGCTTTGATTTTTCAGCAAGTAAGAGCAAACAAATGATGGTATTTTATGTGTGCTTTGCAGTTGATGATCTGTGCTGGGGTGTCCGTTTCGTACATAATTGGGGTAGTAGTCAGTTGGAGGGCTCTAGCATTAATTGGTGAATGTCTTTGACTTGTGCTTCTAATTAGATACTTTATGCTGTGTGGCTCATACGTTCGGTGATTGCAGGACTTATTCCTTGTGCTGTGATCATTTTCGGGCTCTTTTTCATTCCCGAGTCTCCAAGATGGTTGGTAAGAACCTACTTTTCTATATAGGTTTTGGTAACATCCAACAACTTGACATAGAAAGTAACCTGTACCTCATCATGGATGCAGGCAAAGACAGGAAAACATCAAGAATTTGAAGTTGCACTACAGAAATTGCGTGGTGAAGATGCTGATGTATCTCATGAAGCAGCAGAAATCCAGGTTCTTATATCCATCTACTAATTACCACATTGAAGCTATGATATAGAACTTGCAACATCACAATGTGAATAAATTCCTTCTACTATATGTGTAACTCTGCAGGACTACATAGCAACCCTTGACCAGCTTCCAAAAGCAAAAATGCTGGACTTGTTTCAACGGAGATACTCGCGTTCAGTCATTGTAATAGCTGCTTTCTGCAAAAAATTTACAGTCAACTTCACTTCATCCCTGCCTTCTCAGCTCAGTCATTTTTCTGTGTTTTATTTCAAATCAGATAGGAGTTGGGTTAATGGTTTGCCAACAATTTGGAGGAATCAATGGAGTCTGTTTTTATGTCAGCAGTATTTTTGAGCAAGCAGGTACATATATAGACCCTATCATAATAAAAGAAGACATCACTGTAATATGCAACTACCTGCTATGTACTTTAGTGTCCATATATTTTAGTACAAATTGTTGAACAACTATGTTCTAAAGTCTTATACCACACTCCTCAGGTTTTCCTTCAAGCATTGGAACCATAACCTATGCTATTCTTCAGGTTTTAAACCGTTACTATTAATCTCTATATCCTCCCATTTCTCTCCATTAGTAGGATTGGGATCATGATGTGGTTATGTTTACAGGTTGTGGTAACTGGCCTTGGTGCAGCCGTTATGGATAAAGTTGGAAGAAAACCTCTGATTTTGGTAACTCACTGCGCATAATTTTACTTCTGAGATCTTCTATATGACAAACTTCTATTCACATTTAACAAAGTTGAAATTCTTTATTCAAAAAAAAAAGAACAAAGTTGAAATTCTTCCAATGTGTTCTAGACTTCTGCATCAGGGTTGGTACTTGGCTGTGTCCTGACTGCCGTTTCATTTTTCCTAAAGGTATTTTCTGCCCCTATACTATCTTTTTAGTATTGTTGCAACAATTAAATGACAAGAAAGGTCTTTTTGTTTACCAGGTTAATGACTGGGCACTCGGTGCAGTTCCTGCACTCGCTGTAACTGGCATATTGGTATGAAATTCGCCAATGCTGTCACAAGAAATTATGAGAAATAAATTGGATTTTTATGCCTGAGATTTTATTTTGTTCATTGAATTCCGTAACTAATAGTTTTTGAATTCAGGTCTATATAGGATCATTTTCAATAGGAATGGGAGCAGTACCTTGGGTTGTGATGTCTGAGGTAAATAAAGCTTCCAGAAGTTATACATTTATCTCCTTGTGACTAACTGACTAATATACTTGCCAATCATATGAAAATTTATATGCTCTGCAGATATTCCCTATCAATATTAAAGGACAGGCCGGAAGCTTATCAACTTTAGTTAACTGGTTTGGAGCATGGTTGTGTTCCTACACTTTCAACTTCCTGATGAGTTGGAGCTCCTATGGTGATTAAAATCAAAATTTTCCTTTCCTAATCTTACTAGGAGTATCAATTAGTGCACTAAAAAGCAGCTAGCAGGTTTTTCTGATAGGAAGTTGTTAATTTGTGTGTGATTTGCAGGCACCTTCATTCTTTATGCAGCAATCAATGGCCTGGCTATAGTGTTTGTGGTTTTCGTAGTACCTGAAACAAAGGGAAAAACCCTTGAACAAATCCAAGCAGCCATTAACAAATAGAGAATTGAAGGAAGATTATGAAAAAAGGAATTAATGAAGTTCGCGCATTGTTTGTGGTTAATTGAGACTCATTCAAATGTTTCTACAGCTAGCTGAGGTTAAAGCAACTTCGAAGATGATACCTGGGGATAGCTGGAAAACGAGGCTTATAAATTGAACCACTGTAATGAAAACACTATTAGTGCAGGGTCTCATATCTTTCATCAATTATGTTTCCCTCAACCTGTTTGCTTGGCCAATTGATATTATTGGAGTCTCAAATGTGTACTAGCTTAGAATTAATTTCCGAGGGTGTCAGAAAAATCTCTATTTCTATTGACGAATACATCATTTTTCTGATCTACACTGCAAATATATATATATATATATATGCAGAAAGCTTCCCTCATTTCCTGCAGAGACTTTCAGTTATCTAGAATGAAGAAATAAACCCCAAGAAGCAAGCACACCTAGGAAGGGGCTTATTGGCTTTTGCTACGCTTTGAAAAAAATCAGCTCGTTTAGATTTTTGATTATGTTTCCATCTTCTTATGGTCTGTTGAAACCAGTTCCTCAACTAACTACCGAACAATACATCCACATGAGAATTCGATCTGAAGACTTAAGTCTACGTACGTCTGACGATCATTTCTTATTGTCTTATTATTGGTTTTCTTTTCATCATATCAATTGATGATCACAATGTTTAGATAAATCATTATCCGAAAAAGAAAGTATGATGAATGCAGTAAATCTAACTCGACAGGGTTATGATCGATGGAAGGAAGCAGTGTAATTACATGAACAATGCTCAACACAGAAAGTGACTTACTTATATGAACGGAAATTTTTTTGACACCTTGTATTTTGTGAAACTGCAAAAAAAAAAATGCATGCATTACGTATTGCCAATTTGTGGTCACGGGATGAGAGTGTATCTAATCGTCACTGAATCCAGATGACCAATTTTATTAAGTAATACTCCGTTTGTGCATGTCTGGGGGTGTGGAAAAAAAATGAGAAAGAAAAAAGTGACAAATTTGCATCACTCGATAATACTTTTCACTCAGGTATTGACGGACAACGAAAAATTGTAGGTTAAAGATGTTGTAATAGATTTTGGACTTAACGTAATTATTACTGAGATCTGAATATAATTATATTAATTTTAAGTTAGTGAGCTCCACGACTTTAGTTACGCCTCATTATTTAGCCCGTGGATCCGAAAAACCAGCAGAGACCTGCAAGCCCGACGGGCTTTTACCCGGTCCGGCCCGCGAGAAAACCCGTCAAAACCCGCTTCCGTGGGTAGAGGGCCGGGCTTAAATTAGAGGTGTGAAAACCGGCCCAGCCCGTAAAAGCCCACCAAATAATAAAATATTATATATACATATTTCATTAGGTTTAGAATAAAACTATCGCATTATGAAGCAACGATATGAAGGAAACTTCTCGGGATCAATCGACACCAGTCGATATGATCGGTATATATATTTAGTTACCCTGTAAAAATTTCATTCAATTCGGACCTCGTTTGACTGTCGGAATTTCCGGTAAACCGAAAACAACACTAATATGTCATAAGGGAAGACCCATTACCAAATACGAACACCGAAAGTCGTTTGCATATCTGAAATCACCTATTTTGGTCACCAATTGTGTGCAGTCGCATCAAGGAAACCCATTTGGCAAAGCCCCGGTCAATGAGGATTTTAATATATCAAAACGTCTTTTTGTTGTTGACCATAGGTACGTACGGTCAAACAATATCCAAAACGGACGAAATTTTTACGGGTTCCCTAAATATATATACTGATCACATCTGCTGGTGTCGATCGACCATATTTTCGAACTGGAGTTATTGATCGCCGAAGTGTCCACTAATGTATCATAACTTTTATATTAGGTTTATAATAAAACGATCGCATTATGAAGCGATTATATGAATGAAACTTCTCGGGATCGATCAACACCAGCCGATGTGATCGGTATATATATTTAGTGACCCTGTAAAAATTTCATCCAATTCGGACTTCGTTTGACCGTCAGAATTTTCGGTTTATCGAAAACACCACTAATATGCCCTAAAGGAGGACCTATTATAAATATGCGAATGCCGAAAGCCGTTTGCATATCTGAAATCACCTAATTTTTGTTACCTATCGTGTGTGTTCGAACTGAAGAAATTTATTTGGCAAAGCCCCGGTCAACGGGGTTTCAATATGTCAAAACGCCTCTTTTTTAGTTGACCGTTGGTACGAACGGTCAAATCATGTCTAAAACGGATGAAATTTTTACAGGTTCCCTAAATATATATACCGATCACATCTACTGGTGTCGATCAAGCATATTTCGAACTAGAGTTGTCGATCGCCGAAGTGTCCACTAATGTAATATATAACCTCTTATATTAGGTTTATAATAAAACTATCACATTATGAAGCGACTATATAAAAGAAACTTCTCTGAATCGATCGACACCATCCGATGTGATCAGTATATATATTTAGTGATCATTTTAAAATTTCATCCAATTCGGACCTCGTTTGACTGTCAGAATTTTCGGTAAATCGAAAACACCACTAATATGCCCTAAAGGAGGACCGATTACAAATATGCGAACGCCGAAAGCCATTTGCATATCTGAAATCACTTAATTTTTATTACCTATCGTGCCCGGTCGCACTGAAGAAATATATTTGGCAAAACTTCGGTCAATGAAGTTTCAATATGTCAAAACGCCTCTTTTTTAGTTGACCGTTGGTACGAACGGTCAAATAATGTCCAAAATGGATGAAATTTTTACGGGTTCCCTAAATATATATACCGATCACATCTACTGGTGTCGATCGACCATATTTTGAATTGGAATTGTCGATCGCCGAAGTGTCCACTAATGTATTATAACCTTTATATTAGGTTTATAATAAAACCATCACATTATGAAATGACTATATAAAGGAAACTTCTCGGAATTGATCGACACCATCCGATGTGATCAATATATATATTTAATGATCATTTTAAAATTTCATCCAATTCGGACCTTGTTTGACCGTTGAAATTTTCGGTAAACCAAAAACACTAATATGCCCTAAGGGGGGACCCATTACCAAGATGTGAATGCGGAAAACTATTTACATATTTGAAATCACTTAATTTTTGTCACCAATCGTGCGTGGTCGCAACGAGAAAACTCATTTGACAAAGCCCCGGTCAATGAGGTTTTATTATGTAAAAACGCCTCTTTTTTTTGTTAACTGTATGTACGGATGGTCAAACCATGTTAAAAAAGGATGAATTTTTTACATGGTCCCTAAATATATATATCGATCACATCTATTGGTGTCGATCGATAATATTTTGAAACTAGAATTTATTTGTGACTTTTTTTTTAGAATGTTTTTTAATAATTATTTTATTATTTCAAACCATTAAATTAGAGTATTATATTTTTTTCTAATACAAGCCCGCAAGACCTGTTTTAGGTGGGCGGGTTTGGATCTTCGTATTTGTGAAAATATCCAGCCCGCCACTTATTTAAATTTAGGGTAAATTCCTCCTATGGTACCTGATGTTTGGCTACTTGGATAATTTGGTACCTGATGTATGAAAACGGATAATTTGGTACCTAAAGTTCTCAAATTTAGGCCATTTTGGTACTTATGTCAATTTTGACCAAATTTTCAGGGTTATTTTCGTCATCTTATTTTACTTTATTTCATTTTTTCATAATACCTTCAAATTGTCTCTAAATTATCACTAAAATTTTGATAACTCATCCAAGTATATAATTTTTCATAATGTAGTTATAAATCTAAATTAATTTTAATTATAAGTAATTTAAAAAATATATTTTAATAAAAAATTACAATTGCATAAAGGTAATTTATTTTTTTTGTAAAAAATAATTATGACAATATAAGTATATTAAGAGAAAAAATTATTTTTAATATATGCGAAGTAGATGCTAAGTGGAGTAGATATATCAATTTAATTATCTCCAAATATGCCACAATTATAGGAAGAAATGAAGAAAAATGTGAATTTAATGAGTTTAGAGCTAGAATGACGAAAATAACCCTAAAAATATGATCAAAATTGATAGAGGTACCAAAATGGCTTACAAATGAGAATTTCAGGTACCAAATTGTCCGGTTTCATACATCAGGTATCAAATTGTCCAAGTAGCTATACTTTAGGTACCATAGGAGGAATTAACTCTTAAATTTATTAAGGCCCGGACTCGGTCTGTTGACGAGCCCTATCTTTAGTGTTAAGTATCTTTACGCACATTGTAACTCATTCCTTTGGGATCTTGATTACCAATATCGTTATTGATTTCAATTGAGATTTTTCTTATTTGTGTTTTTTTTTTAATTAATTATACAATTAGTATGTTTCGACCAGTAGTTTGTGAGTGGAACTTACAACCTCTTGTAATTTGAAAGGAGAACTTACGGCCTTTTAACATGTACCAGAGATTGGTATGATATCAGAGTACTAATCCAAGGCTTATGATTTGATCCGAAACTTATGAAAGGTACAAATTCAAACGTGTTTCCATTCCTCGAAACCATCAAATACACCTATACCCGAGTATCCAAAAATAGTAAGGTTCAATTCTGTCCTATGTCGTTGAAGTATTCGGTTTCCTTACTTTATCTGCATGCAAACAACAAAGATTCAATTCATCAATACTCGACGGCCGGGTATATATATTACGTGGCCTAATGCTTCTTCTTCTGCTCCGCCTCGTCAATAATTATCCAATTAGTTACAAACGTGCCACTCTAAAGTCAGTTTCAACAGATTAGCACAAGAATTGCCTACTCTTTAGCTCTTCTATATACATCTTCCATGCGCATGTAAGATCTATACTTCGATCCCATAGAAGTTCATATTCATGTGTATGTATATCTTCATGCATATGTAACTAGCTAGCAAGGGTCAGAGATTTCCTACATTACCGATGCCACCCCGATCTCTGAATCTTCCTTCTTCTTCATAGACATATATACTTGGAGTTTGAGTTGCGTATATAACTAGTAATTGGCAAACATGGCCGGTGATGAAGAGAGTTCTGCACATCATGAGGTAAGAAAGCCACTCGTGGGTGGTGGCAAAGGGGATCAATGGATGGTTTACCTGAGCACATTCGTAGCCGTTTGCGGTTCTTATGAATTTGGATGCTGTGTAAGTGTTTGGTTGTCTTTACATTTTAGCTTTCCCATAGATGCATCAAGAGCTTGTGATCTTTGAAATGGAAAAGGGTTTCGTTTTTGTTTTGATTCTGACACCTCGTGTGAATTACAGGTGGGTTATTCATCTCCTACCCAGTCAGCCATTAGGAAAGATCTCAATTTAACATTAGCAGAGGTGTGTAACTGGTAAACTAGAACAAAATTGACTGTTCTACTTCTACTTATGATTTAAATTGGAGCATAGTTTTATGATTTATATTTCCTCAGTGAACTTAAAATTTATATATGCCTTTTGTAGTCTAAGACTCTACATTGTCGGACAATTGTTAAGAATCCTTCTTCCTTAATTTCTTGCCAAGGCACACCCAGCCACATATCTTGCTTCCCACAAGGAAGAAAAATACAATCCCCAATAGCAGGACAGTAAGAAATTTATACATATAAGGATGCAAAGTTTGGATCACATAAACAAAATGTAGAAATTAATACCTGAAATGGAACAGAAAATTGAGAGTACAATAGAATTCTCCATGCTGACAACATCCACACTGAACTCATTTTGTGAATCTGTATGCAGTTTTCAATGTTCGGTTCCATCTTGACATTTGGTGCAATGATAGGTGCAATCACAATTGGGCCGATCACTGATCTTATTGGTCGAAAAGGGGTAAGTGTTGGAAAATTATGCTGTGCATATAGGGGACACTTCTTATTCAGTAAACTAATCTTTTTCCATTGTTCTTAATTATGTAACATCTCTAGTATGAATTGTATGCAGGCTTTGAGATTTTCCAGTATTGTCTGTGTTGCAGGTTGGCTGGCCATTTACTTTTCCAAGGTTGGTATTATGTTACTCTCAAAATCTTTCTCTAATATTATCTACTGAGAACTATATTCTCCTGCAAATTTGAGCTTCATGTTCTACTACTTGTTTTAATGAAAGGGAGCTGTGGTTCTGGACATTGGGAGAATGGCAAAAGGATATGGAATGGGAGCCTTTTCATATGTGGTGAGATTATTATACAAGTATTGACCATTTTATTCCTGAGACTTATTGCAATTTCAATGGATTATACTAATGAAGTTTGATGCAATATTGATGCATATGAAAAGGTACCTGTTTTTGTTGCTGAAATTGCACCCAAACATCTTCGAGGAACTTTGACTGCTTTGAATCAGGTACCTTGAAGCTAGTAAGCAAAACATTTGTTAGTTGCCTCTGTACATCTAAGCTAGCAAGTAAAAACAAACGCGAACAGTTATTTGGACAACAAAATTTATGGGATTCAATCATACATATCTACAATAATCATTCCCTTGATCTTTTGTCTTAATAGTTAATGATCGTTGCTGGAGTGTCAGTGTCCTTCGTAATTGGGATAGTAGTCAGCTGGAGGACTTTAGCATTAATTGGTGAGCTTCATGAGATAATTGGTGCTTGTTGTTAGTTTACATGACCTATCTAATTCAGTAATAGAGGACTCATTTATGTGGCTTTTACAGGACTCATTCCATGTGCTGTGACCATTTTTGGTCTATTTTTCATTCCTGAGTCTCCAAGATGGTTGGTAAGAAACAACTTAACTTTTTCGGTCTCTAAAAATCTAATGGTAACTTTCAGAACATAAAAAAAAAAACCTCATTGTGAGTACAGGCAAAGACAGGAAACCAAAAAGATTTTGAAGATGCACTGCAGAAACTTCGTGGCAGAGACGCTGACATATCTCAAGAAGCAGAAGAAATCCAGGTTCTTATCTCCTACTCAACTGCATCTCGAGAAAATGACAACTTGTTAGCCAATTGGAAATATCATGAATGTAAATAATCACCGCTAATGCCATGGCAGGATTATATAGCAACTCTTGACCGGCTTCCTAAAGCCAAATTGCTGGACCTGTTTGAAAGGAGATACTCACGTTCTGTCATTGTAATAACTTCTCCCAACATATCATACATACTCTCCCTTAGTTAACTTCACATTTGAGTTAACTTCTGTTCGCTATTGCTATGATCACTATATATCAGATATCAGTTGGCTTGATGATCTGTCAACAATTGGGAGGCATCAATGGGGTTTGTTTCTATGTCAGCAACATTCTTGAGCAAGCAGGTACAAACACTATTGTAGGAAATAGCTTGCGTTTTAAAACTATTCCAATCTACAATATTAGTCACGATTAACGACAGCATCATCTTTATATCTTTCATCTTTCTGAATGAAAGATTGATACATTCACTTGGAGCATATAACCTTGTTTTACAATTTTGACTCGCTTATTCTGTTTGAACTATCTCAGGATTTTCTCCTAGCATGGGAACTATAATCTACGCTGTTCTTCAGGTCCGAATTCTTATGTTCTTAAAGCGACAGATCTTGGAATCTCTAATTTCCCTAGCTACTTACAAGCATCTTGATGTGGTTCTGTCTTACAGGTTGTGGTTACTGGCATTGGTGCAGCCATAATGGATAAAGCTGGAAGAAAGCCTCTTATTTTGGTAAATTAGCGCGCAACAGTTTCAGTTCTGAGATTTTTTTAGACAAGTTCTTCCGATATGAAAGGTCTAACACTTTTTTTTTTTTCACTTTGTTCTAGACTTCTGCAACAGGGTTGTTACTTGGCTGCATCCTGACTGCCATATCATTCTTTCTCAAGGTAATCCTCAAATATGTCCCTAACTAAGACTGTCTAGTTTATTGTATTATCTGACAAGAAAGCTATTTGTTTACCAGGTTCATCAACTGACACCCAAGGCAGTTCCCATACTTGCAGTAACTGGCATACTGGTATTTTACTTGCCTCATAAAATATATTCCAAGTAGATCAGTCTTTTTTAAGATCGAGTTTTCTACTTTTCTCCTTGCATTTTTTTTAACAGTGAGCTTCTGGTCTCAGGTATTCATAGGATCCTTTTCAATAGGAATGGGAGCAGTCCCGTGGGTTATAATGTCAGAGGTATATTAGGCCAATCAAAGTTTACTCACTAATCCGTGCGTGATTGATCATGACAGTAATCTAAAGAAACTGCTGTATCTACTGCAGATTTTTCCTATAAATATTAAAGGACAGGCAGGAAGCTTTGCAACTCTAGTGAACTGGTTTGGTGCATGGTTGTGCTCCTATACTTTCAACTTTCTTATGACTTGGAGCTCTTACGGTAATAGAACTAACTTTTCCTTACTAAATCTATAAAAGGAGTAATTTTCAGTCATAAAGCAAGCTGACCATACATGATAATGAAATCTTTTCTTTTATGAAGGCTATATATGGATATGAAATGAAATGAAAATCTGCAATATAACAGAAATCACTGGCTTATGAACTATATAAAATCACAAAGAACTGGTTAAGCACAGAGTTTTTCTGAATTGAAAAGAGTATCGGTGGAAAGCACAAAGACTTGTTTTTGAATAGAGTTTCTGCAGACTCATACATCATAAGTGCAATCTTACAGGTCATGGGTGACATTGCTGTAAATTAACTAGTGTGTGATTTTTTCAGGTACCTTCATTCTGTACGCAGTAATCAATGCTCTGGCCATCATGTTCATAGTTGTGATGGTACCTGAGACAAAGGGTAGAACCCTGGAACAAATCCAAGCATCTATTAACAAGTAAAGAGTTGGTGGAACAATGATAGATGAACAAAAGAACATGTATTGAGTAACAGTCGATTAATCTATGTGTGACAGAACTAGTGTTTCAATTGTTATAACTTAAACGAACTGTTATATATTATCTTTTTCTTTCTTTACCTGGGCAGCTGATACTACTCTAAATGTAGATTACGGATACCTCTTACAAAGAAATTCAAGTCAACCTGAACATAAGAGAAGGTTGCAGAGTTTAAAATTGACACAGCAATCATGACCTCAAAAATGTACAAGGACATTTGCTTATCATATATATAGCAAATCACTGAAGAAGGATTGAAAGGTATGATTGTTCAAAAAGCAATAACAATGAAAACAAAATCAATGTAGATCCTTAGAACTAGGGAATGATAGAGATTTTCCAGATTTGGTGTTAATGAAGGAGATGAGAAACTTATGCAATCAACTTGAATGTTTAGCACAAGTTATGGAATGCTTATCACCACAGGAGATTGGAGAATCGGCATTGAACAACAAGTCTCTTACTACTTGAGTAACTCTGACAATCAATTGGATAAAGTTTTTGTTACCTCGATAAATTCACATGTATGAAGGTAAGAAAGTAAACCAAGGGAAAACTATAAATACCATCTCTCAGCCTTAATTTTCTTCCTTCAGATCGAAACCATGACCTCCTCCAATTCAGCCTTTCACGATCTTCTTTCTTCTCCCCAAACCCTGAAATTCAACTTCTTCCTCAAGCTTCGTATTTCCGACACTGCCCCTACATTCTCCGGCGCAGCCGCCTCCCACGTCGCATGGCTCAACGACTGCACCGAGATCATCGGCTCAGAGAGCGGCGATCATTTCACGGCGGAGGAGCCGGAGCCGGTCCCAGTAGTACTGCCACGTCGCTACTCCACCGCCGCCGGAAAATCAAGACCTTCCTACTCCGCCTCAACGGTGGTCAGCTCCGACGGCCGAGATTTCCCGCCGAAGTTCTTGTCCACTCTGAACCCGCACGGCCGGCCGATATTCGTTCTCAAGAAAACGAGGATTCCGGCCGGCGACGGTTTCCGGCTGCTGATTACTATGGAGAGGGACGACCGGTTTTTCAGCAGCAGTGACGTCACCTTGATCGAGAACAAGAAGAAGATAGAGTCGCCTAATTCTAGTTGATTACGGATCTCAATCTCCGTAGCGTATTATAATTAGATTTAATTAGTTGTTAATCTCGGTATAATTGTGTGAAATGGTTTATGAATCCAAATCCGGGTGAGAAAGTGACGCGTGTCACTCTAGTATAAATCAATCAAACGATTCCAGCCAGAAATTTAGTTTTGAGGGTCTAGCGGCGGCGATTGAGTTTCTGTGGCGGTTGTGCGGCAGAGCTTCGTCCAGGACGACGTCATTGGGAAGGAGGGGACAGAGAGAATTGGAAATATTGGCGGGAAAATGTCCACGCTGGACAGGAACGAGTGGCCCAGATTTAGTTTGGGGGAAACCAGGGCTGGGCTGAGCCAGTTAGAATCCATAGCCGAGGTTGATGAAAAGGAAGAAGAAACATCAGAAGCAGGTGATGATCATGAATCGAGTTTGTAAAATTTCAACTTAGTTAGGGTTTGATTCCAAAAGAAAATAAAAATTGCAGGGTTTACAATCATGTTATACAATGGATTTGAAATGAACATGTCACTTGATTACTGGACTAACTAGAATAACAGAGGATTCAAACACGTACGTTAGACACATAAATATTGAAACTGTGGCAGCTCAACAGGCAACTTGGTAGATGATTCGATACAAAGTGCTTCAAATCACTTGTACCGCCTCGCTTAGAAGAATAACTAAATTCATTTCTGCCAGAAGCCAGAATAGTGTTTCAAATTGTTATCAAGAAATGTCGATATTATATTTAGCTTTCGTCTTCCCCAGGAGACCTAAGTCGATATCATACTAGTCTTCATGTGTTAGATCAACAAAATCTCTTACAAAAACAATGAAACAGAAACCAACATAAACAATAAACCAGGAAGTAGATGAGTTCAGAGACTTGCAGTTGCAGATTATCTGATCACTCAAAAAAAAAACATGCAAATATATATTCTATTACAAAGATTTATTCTGTAGTAAATACAATTACTACAAGGAGAATTTGAATAAATTTGGGGTCAAGATGAGAATATCATACATGTAAATCTTGCCGAGAGCTTTCAAGATATGGTTACTAGAGTAGATCCTTCAAGGAAATGAACAATCTCAGGATTTCTTATGATCTTGGGCGGCTTATACTGACCAGCTGATGCTCCGTTGGCGATGGCCACTTGTGATAGTCTATCAAAGCTTCCAGGCTTTACAACAGATAAAATCAAAGGACCTGCTTCACCTCTGTCCCTCTGAACCTTGTAAATGCTTCCCAAACCATCTTCCAGGGAGGAATAACACCTCCTTAGAGCTACAACTAACTCTTCCTGCCCAAGCCTGCTTTCCTCTCTAGCTTCTATAAACACCCTCAACTGTTTAGGGCTCAACTCCTTATCCAAGAAACTCGCAAATTCTGTAATCTCAGTTGTCATCGCATTTTCAAGCACAAGCTGGAAACTTTCTCAGTTGTCTCTCAGCCAATTTCTTCTGAGGCCCACCAAGAACCTCAATAACAGCCTTCCTCATTGCTCTATCAGAAACCTCCAAACTCGGAAACCCCTCTTCAAGATCACGACATATCTGCTCCCACTTCCCCTCCAACATTCTAAACGCTTTGATCAGGCCTACTGCATAAGGAGCTCGAATCGCATCAAGTACATCACAGTTGCTAATGCCACAAAGCAGATGGCAGTACATTTGGTGATCAACATTGGACCCAAGAAAGACTTCCCTTGGAGG
This sequence comes from Argentina anserina, assembly GCF_933775445.1. Classification (NCBI taxonomy): domain Eukaryota; kingdom Viridiplantae; phylum Streptophyta; class Magnoliopsida; order Rosales; family Rosaceae; genus Argentina; species Argentina anserina. The sequence goes on along the minus strand of NC_065873.1, from coordinate 20,929,171 downwards.
CTTGGACTAACTATAAATTTCAACTGAGACCAATTTGCACCACCACCCTGCAAAGGGTATGTAGAAGCAGCCATGACCTTAGCACCACCCTTAGTAGTTGTTACATTATCACCATATAGAAAAAACAGTATCCTATCCACTGAAGGCCTTGGAGGAAACAACCTAATTCAAACTTCAACATTTTTAATCCAAACTAATTACCCCAAATTTTTACTAGATCAAACAATTTTTTTTATGAACAAAAAATCTACCTTCTCACAATTGCAGCACCGCCTTGGTGAGCTATAGAGGAAGCCGCTTTTGAAAGCTTGGAATCGAAGTAAGGTATCAACTTGGGCCTCGGTGAAGTCGTTCCGGAGCTTCAACAAGCCCAAAGATTTTTAAAAAAAAATCCAACTTTAAATTTGGAGAGTTGAGAAAATTAAGGAGAAACTGAGAGAATTTAGGGGAGAAAGTGAGATGATAATTTTGGGTACCTGTAGATGAAGCAGAGGAGGGATCGACGGAGGGGAGAGGCTGTTGGTGATCGAGTGAGGTCTCGGCCATTTGGGTGATGGCGTCAGTCTTCTGATTACATTTGAGAACCCTGTTTGGACGTGTTTATGAATCAAAGCGTTGTACACTAAAAAAACGTAAGAGACGCGCGCACAAATGTTGTTGCTTATACGCTCAACCCTATTTCATATAAGAATAAACTCGCACGTACATAGGCGTAGCTGTATTGGGGCGAGATTGGACAATTCAGATTTCAATCTCTTCTATAATTGGTTGCTCAACATTGAATATATCACAGGAAAAAAACTACTTTAGTCTAAAATTTTCCCCTGCAACAAAATAGTAAACTTGCTTTATATATAATTCTTTGATAATTGCATTCTTGTTCATTTCGGACATGACACTTTTTCTTTATTCCATTATGATATCTTATTTTAATATATTACCACAGTATTAATATTTCTTTCGTGGAGGCCCTTTTATATATTTTTTCCTATTTACGGTAAGTCCAAATGTGCTTGGCAAATTTCAAATTATGAAAGTTTTATTTGAGAAATATATTAAGAGAAATGATCTATCTTTGACACCGTCTCAAGTTTCAAAAACAAGAAATTTAATCAATAATGGTATCTTAGAACATCATCATGACGAGGTGAACTTGACAATTCGTAATGATATATATTATCTTCTTATATCGTAATCACTTATTAATTTATTTATTATTTAATGAAAAAAAATATTTTTTAGATTTATTATTTAAATTTTGACCCCTAGTTATGATTTCTAGATACACTCAATGCACACGTATGGTAGACATTAGACAAGAAGAATTAAAAAATCTAGAAAAAAAAAATTATTTTCTGACGGATCTTGATATGATTATCATATAATGAAAGATGATGAAATCATGAATTGAACTATAAGGTCTATCTTCCTATCACAAAAAAAATATAAGGTCTATCTTTACAAAATATTAGATTTAATAAACTATTTTTCATTAAACAAAACCTATTACTTTTTACCCTATAATAGTGTAATGTTTATGTCCCTTGTCTCGTTTGATCATACTTTATGTAATCCTTGGTCTCGTTTGACCATACTTTTTAGAGCTCAAGTATCTCTTCTTTAATTTCCTCCAATATTTCAAAAATTATAGACGCAAACTAACATGGGTGAACTACAGCAACAAAATTATACACAATCCAAATATACAAATCATGTACTCGGAACGAAAAACATAACCCTGTATATCATACATCCATCTCTTTAAATAGAACTGAATCATGGTTGTTCGTTTCCATGTTATTTATGTGCTCACTCACTGCTCACATATAATCACCCAATGTATGCCTCACTGTTTTCACCAAGTTTGTATGGGGACAAATATAAAACACAACGGGATAGCAACAGTGGAGGGAGCCTTCAAGTTTTTCAACACGGGAGATGCATGTTAGGTATCCATATATGATCCATATGGGAACATTAACGCAAACAGGACAACATTTCATCAAAGAGAGATATGCCATTGTTTTGGTTGGATCGATTGGCTGCTGTTCCTGATCACTTGCTAGGTCTGCATAAGTTTGAAATGGTTTCGGAATCCAAATACGGGTAAAAATCGTCGACCTAGCTACCTAATTTTGAGACCGTGTAGCAGAACCAAGGGTTCAAACGGTACTGTTAATCCTTATTTTCCCAGAGACGATGATTGTGTTTCGGTTTAGGGTTTATTATAGATAAGCATTGAAAATGTGAAAGAGAGTACTGCAAAGCCAATCAACAAGGAAAGCTGGGAAGACTAGTGATCAAAGTAAGAAAATCACTCTCATATGTACTTATTACATGTTCACTCTGCTGTACAATTTGAACAAGAAAAGAATGCCAACCACACCAGATTTCATCTCTGATTCGTTCGTTCATCTAAAACCATCTAAACAGTGAGCGAGTAATTTACCAAGTGGAGGAGATAACCATCTGCCCCTCCGTCTTTTAACAAATCAACACTAGAGTACTAACTGTAAGCTGTAAAATAAATAAAGTCAATCATATCTATCTTACTGATCATGTCTGTGATTTCCATATGCCTTTGGATGGAGTAGTCTCCGTAATCTGTATAACTTTCTGTTTTCTTTGCCCGCGTCTGGATACATTTCCTGGATCGCAACTACTTTCCGATTTGATCACATCAACTCTTACTATATGATGATCGGATGTCCCTTTGGATGAAAAGACAGAGTATGATCCGGGAACAAACTTGTAGGGAGAAGTTGAGGATGCCAATATGTAATCTACCCGTGTTCCATACTTACATGTCCCCTGCACACCTACATCATCAAAGTAATGTAAGTCAAATCCAAGTTTTAGGCACTCATATACAAAAGAAATATTAACATCAGGGTGGTAATTTTACTTTGTCCTTTGGCGATCATGACTACTGACTCGTATTCTCCCTCAAAGTCCTTGGCATCTGTGTACTGCTTGCTCTTCAAGTACCTCATGACTTCGACCTTGGGTGTTGGTTTTCCCATCTCCTCGTAATACTGCATCAGTCAATTCACAGAGGTAAATACTAACTGTTCATATGATTTGCACGGCTAATTTTAGAACAAGAAACAAGTTTATATGTGACACCTTTACAATGTCAGTCCATCTTTCTCGAGAATAATCTGATTCCTCTAGTGAATTGAGACCTCCAGCCAAGATGTGAGGCTCATTGCTCGATTGGATTATAGCGTTCATCTGCCTCATCCTCCAGTTCTCATCAAGATGATCAAGGTGGGTGCAGTGGAAATTGACTTCTCCGGCTTGGGGTACGTCAATGGTGGCTTTTAGAACGTTCCTGTGCATTTTTTAACCATAGACCTATTTAATTTCCCCTCAAAATATTAAACTATTAATTACTAATCATACTGGTCTTCATCGCTAACAGAAATGTGAACATCCCAACAGTTCAGAGAAAGCTGCTTTCTCAAGAAACAGTTGGATAATTAAATTTCGTGTAACCTATCATGCCTATTGTTTACCAATATATTGCAGTCATGCCAATGCACTCCTTACCTAACATTGCTGTATAGCCTGTATTATTTTCTCTAACAGCGACACTTCGCTTTCATTGTAAGTGTTCTTAAGCGTTAAGGTTAGCTAGGAGGATTAAGGTTTCTGGTGCTGTAATGATAAAGACAATCACCGATGATAAGTTTTTCCCCATCAGTAAATCTCTCCATAAAAGGAACAAACCCTCAAGTTGCTAAATTGCTAATGCGCCATCTTTTTCTCTCGAAAAGTCGAATTTCATGCACATTACCAAACCATATGGAAGAAGAAGAAAACTTTTAAGTTCTACTTTGATCTGGAAAATTTTATGTTACTGAAACAGATTCAGGTGACTGTCTATGACTCTAGGCTGAAAAAGTATACTTATCAAGTCTCGGTATAAACACAGAAGATAATATAGAATAGGAAGACAACTCTGCACAAAAATAGCTGTTGCTCTGATGATATTAGCATCCCCAGTAACACAACAAACTTTCTACCTAATACAGACGCACCAGTACAGCCTGTAGAAAATTTTTAATACAAGCCTAGCAGAAAAATGAAGCTAAAATAACACAGGATTTAATCTTCATTTCTCTTTATTTTCTGGTAAACCGAGTATATGAGCAAGAACCCATAATTAATCATGGTATATCTTCTGGCTTTTTGAAAAGGTTACCCCTATATGAGCAAGAATAAAGCTTAGAATTATTGCTGACTTTATGAAAGCAAAACTAAAAAGCTATCATCTTTATGGGCATAAGAAACTTCCTTGAACTAAATCCACTTTGATTTAACTGACTCTCATTAAAAAAGACCACAGATACGCAATGCCTTGTAACTTAACCAATATATGCTGTAAAGCAAAGAATCACACTAACCTGAAATCAGAGTCATCAAAGATTTTCTGAACCTTAGACCGCTTGATCGGCCATTTCGACAAGATGGCATTGCCGTACTCCGGCGCCCAGCTCTCGGCAAACACATAGTTCATCCCCAATGCGGCGGCCAAATCCGAGAGAGGCTTCATTTCCTTCTCCTCCTCAGCTTTCACATCTTGCAGAGCCAAAATGTCAGCATCCAACTCCCTCAAAACCTCAAGAACACTCCTCTGGCTCGTATAGTACTCCCCATTCTCACCACCACCACCAACGTTCCCAACATTATTAGGAAAGCTCACACTAGCCTTCAACGGACCTTTTCCTCTTGAAACTCTACTTGGGGAGAAAGAAGACAAAGCACCATTACTATCAAGCTCTCTGCCTTCAGCAAAGCTCAACTGTCTGCTTTTGAGTAGTGAAATTTCATTATCCGGCAAATTGATCGAGACTCTCATCTTGGACTTGACGAACTTCTGTTGGGTTCTCTGATTCTCCGAGCTCTTCATCGCGTTTGGGTGTAAAGGTGACTGCTTTAAGATACTCTTGGGCCGGTCCATCGCCGATTTGAGTCTAACGTTCTTGACTACCTTGACGCCATTTTCGTCTTGCTCGGGTTTTTCCGGCGCCGGAATCGCCGGCGCCATGGAGAACAGAGCAGCGTTGAAGGTGGCGACACGAACGGGCCGCGGCGGCGGCTTATCTGTCTCCGGCTGGCCGTTGGGGTGGACCGTCGCCGACGAGGAGCCGTTGGAAGTGGGTTCGTGGAGGAGGTCGGACTTGGAGTTGGTTTTGGAAAAGCGTTTGATGACGACTTTGGTCCGGCAGCGGCGGCGCGCCGGCCACCGTAGGCGGGAGCAGAGGCGGAGGAGGTTGCGGAGCATTGTGGGGGAAAATGGGTTGGTGTCAAAAAAGGGTCTTGGGTTTGCGAGAGGAGGAAAGATGGAGTCTTTAGTTGCAGAGACGAAGAAGAGTCAAGAGTTTATGGGGTGTGAGGAGTTGGAGGGGTTGGGTTTGGCATGAAATTGAGGAAAAATCTAGTTTAAAGAGGGGTTTAAGAGGATTGAAGGAGTCTTGGGGGAAATGGGTTGGTGACACTTGGCAGGCAAGGAGAGGGTGAGAGAGACTTAGAAGGGTGGTGGTGACGCATAGAGGAGATGTGAGGAGAAAGTGAAGTCCTCATTCCTCAACTGCTACATGGATTATTGGACTGGTTTTGGGAAAACTTGATTAAGATAATGGAGAAGGGAGTGGGGGAGTTTTAATCAAAAAATTAAGAGGGAAAAGGGATGGATTAAGAAAGTTAATGAGGAGAGATGAGGGAGGAGATGCATGGAGGAGGAGGTGGTGGGAATCTTATTGGGGACGCCACGTCACCTGAAATCCGGCGTATCCAACTCCCATGCAACCCCAGTGGAGTTGGAGGACTGTGGAGTCCACTCTTTTGATCAAGAGGATCATATCACAGAGGTGTTTGAGGGTCCTGTGGGGAAATTACTGATTTTAATAGGCAGGAAAATTAAGAAAACTAGTCCAACTTGCCAAAGACTTGCCATTTTTTATTTTAATGAGGTATATATTCAACACTTATAATATGAATACCTTTGCACTACTTGAAGGAGCCTTGAGTTTTGTTTGATGCAGTTGGATCACTAATCGAGAGGTTTCAAGCGTTATTCGTGAAGAGAGCTCGAGCAATATTGTTCTTTAAAACGTGTTTTATATACATAAAACATAACACATAATTCCTCGCCAAGTTAAAACAATACTCATTAGCAAACAAACCGAAAATTAACTCTGTCTAACTTTTAATAAATAAGTTTGAAATATGACCTCTGAGGAAGTTGATTGGTTTGAGTGTTTTGACCTTCATTCGCGAAGATAGAAGAACTGGAGAAGTTCAGATTTTACTCAAATGGGATGTGTATTGAGCAAGATTAGGGCTTCCTAGTAGTTCATCACGACTCTATAAAGAATGAATGAAAGAGTGTTCTCATAGGTATTGAAAACGAATTTCATCTACTATGTTTGCTCGGAGATGTTGAAAGCATTCTTAAGCGCTTAATTGGTTTTCGTTTGAGTCTCAATCATACCGGGATGAATGCATTCAACATAATGCTATGCAAATTTGATCAAAAATTAGCTTCTTTGCCAAAGTTGTCTGATAGCTTGCAATGTATAACATTTTCTTTTAATGAACAAGTTCACATTGAAGTTTCCCTAACAAGAGTGATCCAGAGTCACAGTTTACATAGAAATGCAACCTCATTTCTAACTCACATTAGCTTTGTGTAAAATGAAATCAAAGAGACCTACCTTTTTGGGGTATAACTCCATGGCCAGACTAAGACCCTTGTTAGCCTGCACTACAGATTTACAGAATATTTTGGAGAGAAAAGCCAAGTATGATAGACAACAAGTGTTGACAAATTTGGAATCCACATTCTTTGATGTTTAGTATTATTGAATAGCTGTATATAAATAAAGAGTAGGTAAATTGTGAACTGTGGTGACCAATTGTTGTGGGCCTAGCTGGAGATTATGTCTCAAACAAGATGCCATTTGCCAAAATGCACACCCTCTAGAAGGAGCTATCTAGTACCACTTCATAAATTCTCAGCAAAATGACAGCCTTTCTTTGCTTTCTGCAAGTCCCCACTAAAATCCTCACACTCAAATCAGACCTTAAGCTTTTTTTTATCCAAGACAGGGAATATCTCCCATATCTAAGTGCCTCTCCTAGTCTATGACACTGAAATATTCATATCATAATCTGGATAATATGACACTGAAATACAGAGAAAGAAATTGCAGAGGTCAACTGGGTTTTTGGGATCTCTGCACCTACCATTCTAGTATGATATGCTTTAGGGTTTCTGCTGGGAAAGCTGGCTCAATTATATAGATGATTGAAGCTAGCTAGCTCAGTGATCAAAGTTCATGCTAATATACGATCCAGTGCTGCATTAAAAATGCCTAAAGTTGAAGAAGAAATATATGTCATCAGATAAACAACTCCTGTCCAACGTAGACAAATCGGATTCTTCTGAGGAAAACAATAAATATTAATTTTGCAGTGACTAAAGCACATTTTAAATTGGGTAGTTAGAATTCCTATCAGCATGACCAATTAATGTGTTCAAGTTCAATTCTTCTCTTTAAAAAATATAAGCTAGATTAACTATAGAGATATAGAAAGCTTATAATTGATCACATGGCCAGTGGACCAATCGATCTAAACATTGACAGAGCGAAAAGGACTCATTTACAGATTAAACAGTATACATAAATTGCATTAATATGTGAATCATTGGACCAGAAATGGAATCTGGTGGAGTCAGTCACCTTCAACTTTAGGGAACAATAACTCTTCCCCAGCTACTGTCCTTGGGAGTTTTAAGAGTGTTTGGTTTAAATAAGGATCACAAGATAGGCAGATAGTATGGAACCCAGCTGGTTTTTAGGAGGATCACAATGGCTTTTAGGTGAAACTTCTGGCATTTTCTTTCATATGATTAGAGGCCAATGGAGAGCCACTTATTACTTTACCTCCTCAGCTTTCAGAGGCATTAAAAAAACGTCGACAGCAGGGTTCGAACCTGCGCGGGCGAAGCCCAACAGATTTCAAGTCTGTCTCCTTAACCACTCGGACATATCGACTTCATGTTCATTACCGATTACCGTTTGGTATTAAACCTGAGTACGTGTTTTGTTTGATTAATGGACCAGTGAATACTACAGAAATCAACGTAAAGAGTGGGCAATTATCAAGTTCCGTAGCATCAAGCTTTGAAATATTATAGAAAAGGAGGATATCCAGGTTAAAAACCACCATAATAGGACTATCCAAAAGGCGGAACTTCAACTCTTTCATCCATGTAAGAGGTCAGCTTGCACTTTACAAAAGCCTATGATCTCTACTAACTGTGTCTACTTCCCGACTTATCCTTCCTGAATGAACTTTAAGACCCAGATAACAAAAGCCATCTAGATAATTGAGTTAAGCTAAACTTCAATATTTGCCCACAGTAAACAGTTCCGATTTTGAGTGCGGTTTACACACTATGGACGTGCATACTGCACTTTGATCCTGCGCTGAATCACAGCCCTGCATGAAGGACAGTCCTTCATTCCTTGTTTCAGATGCAGCTCATTGCATTTTTCACAGACCACCTGATGTGCGCACGGGAGGAATACCACTGACATCTCCTCAGATAGGCACATCACACACTCCCGGTCCTGTCTCAAACTTTTAGTCCCATCGGAATTTGTCAACTTCTTAGAGGCAGTAGAACTTTGGTTTCCCTTGCCCTTGGTAGCCGTCACAATTTTTTTGTCTGACAGGCAATCCCCAAAGCTTCCAGCAGCATCCCTTCTTAACGCTGCTACTCTTCTGGAGTCGGAGTTTATTTGAAATTCAGATAACTTGCTCTCAAGTAATTTGATCTTTTCCATGTACTTCTGCAAATCGTTTTCTGCCTTGTGTTTGATCTTGGTCTCCTCCACTAATGTCAAAGCTTCACGTTGTTCTCTTTCATTTCTCATGGTGTCAGCCTGTGCAACAATTGTTTCCTTTTCTGTTATCTCCCGCTTCCACCTGGCCTGTATTATACAGATTTAGTAAGAACTCACACAAAAACTTGTTTACCTATCTACCTATTATGCATGAGAAAATAATGTACACCTTTGAGCAAAAACTTGGTATATACTGGAGTATAATATCTTTTGTGTACAGTCTTTGTCTTTTCTAACATAAGTTGTGATTTATCATGGTCAAACTAAACCTCTCCTAACACCCTGGCCGTTAGTGCTTATGTAATCGTCTAATAAGTAATAGAAACAATAATTTGATACATGCAATAAAATTATAATTTGTATTTCAACTCCTTACAACCTACAACATTCAGTACTAACTAATACGGCTTACAAACTCTAGCCAGTTAGAAAAGTAAAATGCAACTCTAGCTAGTACACGAGCTGAAAACACATGCAACACACAATCTAGTTTAATTGCCACAAAAAATTTAGGATATTCCGGAGCATGTGATGCTTCCACATTTTCAAGTGAATTAAAGTTGAGAAAATTAAAAGCATCACTGCTACTGTCTAATATTGGGAGCAGCAATAATGGTTCAAATGCCTAACAAGAAAAATTTATTTGAGACTATAAACTGAAAATTAAAAATTTGTCTTTTCTACTCCTTAAACCTAACAACATCCGATACTAATTAGTCCCCTTTACAAACTCTAGCAAGTCAGAAAAGCAAAATGCAACTCTAGCTAACGCACAAATTGTGAACACTTCATCCCCTAAATCGAGTATACTAACATAGTATTAGAATGTTAACCGTTAGATCTATGTTGAAGCATACCTCAATTTGATGAAGAACATTTTTCGCCTTGCCTAAATCCTGTTGCAGTGCAGCCACCTTGTTCTTTTTTGTTACAAGCTCCTCCTGCAATGAACCTTTCTGCCCCTCCCATACCTGGACATTTTTCAGTGCTTTCTTCTCCCTCTCTAATGCTTCCTGAAGATTAGCAGCTGATTCCATAACCATTATTTTGGCAGAACTCAACTGCTTTTTGAGAGTGGAATTGTTCACCTGAAGCTTAGAGATTGTTGAGTTAGCGATCTCAACCTGGCTGGAGGTATTATTCAATGCATACTCCATCTCAGACAGCCTCTTCATGGTATTCTCGTCCAGCATTTGTTTCTCCTTTTCAAATTTCCCTGCTTCTTCTTTCTCTTGCCTCAGTGCTTTGAGTTCAGGTCGTTCTTTGCCAAGTCTACGAGAAACCTGCATAACCTTCTCATTTGCCCAGTTTGTCCAACTTTGTAGCTCATTCTGCAGCTTCTGCAGCCGGGGAACTAGCTCTAAAATCAGCTCATCCTTCCTATCTTGCGGGACATACTTCCCTAAAGTCTTATCATATGGGATGCCAGCACAGTAATTAATAGTCTTGCAGGGAACAGAGGTGCAAACTGGAGTCTCAGTTTCAGATTTTTCTTCAGAATCAGAGTTCTGCTTCTGTTTTGTATCCACAGAAGACACTGAAGATGTGGTACCTTTTGAAGGTACTGTTGACGAGCCACCTCCTGCAGGTAAAGCAGATGGATTACTGGTTCCACCTGGAACAGTTACCTTTGAGGAGGAATCTTTTGTGTGCAGTCCAGGATGATCAGATGGAGGCTTCGACCTCTTTTCCATAACAAAACTACCAAATGCAGCAAGCTTCCCCGATTTGAAGCCTCCTTTTGACCTATAAGCCCTGTAATTTCTCTCCATCTGCAAGGATCTCTTCCGAAGTGCTGCTAATTCTGCCTTGGTTCTCACCTTTCTTATAGCTCCTGATTTTTCTTCAGAGGCAGATTTTTGAGATGAAGAAAGGACATAATCCCTTATGGGTCCTAAGCTTCTCTCCAAACTATCTAACATAGATGACAAACTCTCTTCCTTGCCCTCTGGCGTTTCAGGGTTGGCAGAGTTTGGGACACTTCCATACTTATCTGTTTCAGAAAAAGATGGCTGGCTTTGAGACTTAGGAAGTGATGGCTTGGAGGAATTTTCTTCGCTCGGATTAAGATGGCTTGTTTCAGTAGTTGCCTCTGATTTTAATTCGGAAGAGAAGGAATCAGCAAAGCTCTCTGTTGAGGCTTCTTCAAAAGCAAGAACACTAGACAGATCTCCTTCCATTGTACAGGCAAGCAAAATGTTGAGGTCACATATCAATAACCACCACATTGCTTCCGCAACTGATAAGGATGGTCTGACCTCCCTAAGCACACTGATCATTTCTACCATTGTGTACTCCACCAAGTGCTGTAAATTATCAAATTCATTTTCTCTTGAAGCATCGGTATCCTTCCCTCCCTTAAGAAATTCCAGAGTATCATTTACAATGTTCAGTACAGAGTCTTTACCACCTATGTAAAGGCCGCCTCTAGATACAGCCTTCACAGCAACCTCCTCACTGTACCCAGATTCAGTAATCCGCTTGATTGCACTCTGAAAAATCGCTTGCAAATAAGACACCAATAGTTTTTCAAGCTGACATGCAATGGGATCATCCCAATCTCTACCTTCAATGGCTCCCGCTTCCACTTCTTCCTTAGGCTGAACCATGGTAACCTCTATCGCTTCAGGTTCACTCCGTTTTCTAGATATCTCCGGAGCTACTTCACTCACATGTTTACTTACACTAACTGGAGAAGCTTCAGCAGGCTTTCTCTTTGTAACACAAAGAGCTATTGGTTTAATTTTCTCTCGTCTCTTCTCTGAAGACATCCCTTGGTTGCTGCCAGTACCACCACTATTGACCATTTTCTCTATCCTATGAACAACCAGAACAAACCCCACAATATCTTTACCACTACGATCTATATCAAAAAGAACACTGATATTAATGTGAACTTGACCAAAATAACAAATAACAAAGGCAATTCGACTTCCACAACACATTAACAACAAGAAACATATTGTTCATTCTCTAATATGAAATCAACAAACAGGGTAAAGCGGCAGAACTCTCATACCTGAACTACTAATCAGTTGATTAAGCACAGAACAATAATCACTCTCCCAGTCTCCCCTAATCACTGAAATCGTTTTTCGAAACCCGATACGGCCTGGTATCCAATGTTGCAGTAGTTATGATAGCTGAAACCAGCAAAAGGAAAATAACTCATGCAGCCACACAAAGTCAAAAACCAAATTGCTCAAACATTACCAGCACAAGCCATTTGTTCAAAACCATCAAATAATGAGAACCCATTTCACAAAACCCACCAAAATCTCAAGGTGGCTACACAAGGCTGAATTAGACACAGAAAATATAACAAAAACAAAACCCAACGACCGAAAATGAAGAACACAAGAAGAGAATCAAGTTGTCATACCCAAAATCGAGCGGAGAGGGGAGCCAAGACAGCTCTGGGGATTAGTGCGGAGACAGAAACGAGGTGGTAGAGAGAGTGTTTGTGTGTCACTGAGTCACTGTTGGGTTTGGGGAAAAAATGGTCCTGCTTTGCAGTTTGGCGTCTTCGGCCTACTTTTTGGCCTTTTATATTGATAACCGCCGCGGTCACCAAGCAGCAAACAACTCTATCCTAAATCCCCAATTGACCTTTTACACTACCATTCCGTCATTCACCAACCCCAAATTTTCACTTCAGCTTCCCTTCACTTCTTTTGTATATGCCCAAAATACCCCCGCCTAAGACCTGAACTCGAAACTCTGATCCAGTTTGGAGATCCGGATTTGGACTGGTTTCACGTACGTTTTTCTAAAATATGTCGGTTTATGGAGGCGTACAAGTTTGGCAAACAATCCGGTATATTAAGAAAGGTGACGACTACGTACTATATATATAAGCAAAATTCAATCCTAATTCTGATAATTTTACAATTGCGAGACTCAAGCATTGAATCGGTGCTGCTGGATTGTCGTCAGTCAACGGTTCATTGCACTTTGAAAATATTACTGAGGTACAGTGGAGTATTTGCTATAGGTAAATTAAAGGTTTGTTTGCTCTCGCCTTGGATTTTAAACCTTTTTTCAAGGTCGATTTTCAACCAATTTTTGGGTATGATGTTTGACTAAATGACGTTATTTTGCTCTGCTACCATATAATCTATTATGTGGTCAGATACTATGATTAAATTGCATTCAATGTTCAATCCATGGAAAATCTCAAAAAGTTCCCTTCTATGGCTAAAAGAGTAAGTGACAAGAAAGAGTGGTTGTCTTTGCTAATAACTCTATCAATACATATGAAATTACTAAAAAAGTTAAGAAATCTATTCTAAATTACAAATGTATATAATTATTTTTTTGATCGAGGAGTAACGAAAACGAGAATAATAACAACGTAATGGAACATAACGTCACATTTTATTGATTGATAATGAGACCTATATATATGCATTACATACAGAGTATACCGAATAATTAGGGATTCATATCTAGTACATTAAGGCATAATATAATCTAATTATGAAACATGAATAGGCTAAGACACACATAATGGTAGAATAATAATTCTCTCGGAGCACATTTATATTTATTGCTTGAAAATCCCAAAATGGGATATTAAATTGCATAAAATGATTTAATTGATTATCTTCTTTTTTGATAAATATCATAAGCCAAAAATTAAATATAGATGATTAACATCATAAATTGAATGTAGATGATTTAATGTATAAACTACATAACTATCTAAAATTTCTCATAAACTTCAATTTAAACCAAAGAACAAAACTTGTTCATTAGAGGCTAGAATATTTTCATATACATTGATGTTATATATATATATAGTGAAATTACAGAGTGAAGTTCCAATTTTGGCACACTTTTCGGTCAAATTTTTTCACCATAAGTGATTCAATATTTAGGTATGATATTCAAGATCATCTCTACAAAATTTCATCTAATTTGCGTGAAAGGAGGACGCGCGAGATTTGTCAATGCAGGGAGGTGGTGCCGGGTTCATCAGAAGAGGGAGACATCTGTGTTGATGTAGATCTAGATTGCGATGATGCAATTTCAGATTTCCCAGCGAGAATCACAACTCCATTGACGAGTCTCTTATATGGTGGCGATGATGCCTGATCGTGGTAGTGGTCGTGCGAAGATGGTGACAGTGTGCCTAGAGTCGTTTTCTGGGTGTCCACCTCAAATATTAGTAGTTTTTGTTTTTAGAAAATTGTTGTCACACTATCATTACCTTTCACATTATCACACTACCAGTCACACTAACTTTCTGCTGCAACAGGTGGTGTGATAGGCAGTGTGACATGTAATGTGATAGGTAATGTGATAGGTAGTGTGGCTATAAGTGTGATATCACATTATTGTCTATATTTGGATCGTATGAGTTGATTTGAGAAATTCAATATCACATAACAGTAAAAAAATGTACGTTATTTCTAGTCATTATTATTATTATTATTATTATTATTGTTCTTCTTCTTCTTCTTCTACTTCTTCTTCATCTTGTCACAACAGTCACATAAAACAATGTGACAGGGGGTGTGACAGTCAGTGTGATAGGTAGTAATAGTTAGTGTGATAGGTAGTGTGACATCGGGTGTGATAACTAGTGTGACAGTTAGTGTGACAACCGGTGTGATAGGTAATGTGACAACATGTGTGATAGGTAGTGTGACAACATGTGTGATAGGTAGTGTGACAACGAGTGTGATAGGTAGTGTGACAGCGGGTGTGAAGCATGTGTGATAGCGAGTGTGATAACAGGTGTGACAGGTAGTGTGACAGCGGGTGTGATAGGTAGTGTGACAGTGGGTGTGAAGCATGTCGAGAGGAAATGTCTAAATATGAAAAATTATATTCAAATTCAAAGGAGATTGGTATAAGTACGCTTATAATGAAGATAATAACTATAATTAAATAACCTTAAGCTCCGGTTTCATCCGAATTGCTTGCAGCACCGCTATCGGCGGCGGCAACCGCTTACGAGGACTATTGCGCCTTGTACAATGGTCGGTTCTGAGTGAGTAAGGTATCAAATGAAAGAGATGACAAAGATCTTTCTAATGATATCAACCACTCTCAAATCCATCGTCGAAAGGTAAAGTTATAGTCGGAATTAGAAGAAGAAAGAAAAAAGAAGTATAAAATGGTAAAATTGTCCGAAAAATATTTTTAAAGTGACTATTTTCTAATTTTGTTCTAAATTTGTTAACTTTTTCTAATTTCTAGTCAATTAAGATGACATTTTTATAATTGGGAAATAAGTGGTGACATTTTTCTAATTTATAATGTGATATGGTGCTACAGTAAAACCTCTATAAATTAATAGACTCAGGACTGAGAAAAATTATTATTTTAGTGAGATATTAATATATCGATTAATTAATAACTTATTAATTTATCAAGGTATAATAAATATTTTCTTTCACTTTTTTCAAAGAAAAAAGTTTTAATTTTTGTTCATGCACCACATTGTTGGATTTGTCACATATACCATGATTTAAAATAGGGCAAACGTCTGTTTAGTCCATGCACTTTTGGTCAGTCATTCATTTAGTCCCTGAAGTTTATATATCATCTATATAATTCCCGAACTTGCAATTTTTAATCTAGATAGTGTACTCCGTCAATTCATCTGTTAAAATGATGAGGTGGCCGTTAAATATCCTCTAAAAAATGTGTTTACCAAAATGTCCTTATATCAATGTTTTTTTTTATTTTCTTTAGTATTTATTTTTTATTATTTTCAATATATTTTAAGAGATATTAATGCCTTTACTTGACAAAGTCATTTCCATTTTTTCTTTGTGTCTTCATATAAATTTATTAGATAATTGAATAAAATATTTAAAAAAATACGCCTAGGGCAAACGTTTTCTAATATTTTCTCCAATTATCTAATAAATTTATGATTTTAACCTTATATTTCTTTGTGTCTTCATATAAATTTAACTTAAGGTGAAAATCATAAATTTATTATATAATTAAAGAAAATATTAGAAGGTGTTTTCCCTAGGAGTATTTTTCTTATATTTTCTTTAATTATCTAATAAATTTATGATTTTCACCTTAAGTTAAATTTATATAAAGACACAAATAGACAATGGACATAACTTTGTCAAGTAAAGGCATTCATATCTCTTAAAAATATATTGAAAACAATAAAAAAGAAATACTAAAGAAAATAAAAAGAAAACAATGATATAAGGACATTTTGATAAATACACATTTTTAGGAGGATATTTAACGGTCACCTCATCATTTTAACATATGAATTGATGGAGTAGACTATCTAGATTAAAAGTTGCAAGTTCGATGACTATATAGATGATATTGAAACTTCATAGACTAAATGAATGACCGACCAAAAATACAGAGACTAAACAGATGTTTGTCATTTAAAATATTATGTTGTTCGATATATTGTATTATTTTATTTGATGATAATTAAATCAACAAAATTATTCAATGAAATCCTCATAAATGTAAAAATTATTATATAAATTATGTCATTATTAATTTATATATTCGATGGAGGGTCTATATAGATTATGGCTGGTTTTGGTACAATACCAAGATAATTTTCCTAAAACCATATACCATACCAATTGTAATTGGTATATAAAATTGGCTACCACTATCGAGTTTAGATTTTAATTGGTACATGTTGGTACTTTGTTGGTACAGTTAGTATGGACTTCCAACCGAGTTTAGATTTTGGGTCAAATATTTTTAAAGCCCATAAAATTCATAACGGAATAATTGACCGCGTATGGTGTAAACAATAAAAAAAACATGTAACAAATTTCAAAGTAATAATCAATACATAAGTTTAAAACAATGAAAACATAAGTCTAAAACAGTCCAAAGCAATAAAAAGATAATTAAATATTGAAGTTAAAGTGCTATAATCAAGCAAGTAAAGACAATAGACATAATACAAATATCAAATGTCAAAGCTCAAATGCATAGGCTAGTAGTTATAATCCAAACATAATAAAAAGTCGCCATACTTTAAATATTTTTATAAAAAACTAATTATCATATTTGGTTGGTATGGTATATCATAATTACTAAAAAATATATACCATTACCGTCCTAACATTTTATAATTGGTACGGTACTACCGTATCAAATTTTTGGTAACCAACGTCTTCGGTTACCAGCTATTTTAGTTTGGTTAGTAATCGGTTGGTTAGTTTGTTTTGGCACAAAATTATGAGTTTTAATATGAATTTTTTAATTTTTATTATCTTAAAAATTTAGTGAAATATTAATTTAACACGTTAGTCCCGAATTAAAACTGACAAAAAATATTATTTTAGTAAAATTATTCATTAATCAGATATTAATTTAACAAAATTATCCTGTATTTTATAATTTGCCCCAAAAAACAATTGAGTGAGTTTAAAGAGAAAAAAAATACAAATACTTCAGGCGAATTATAAAGGTATATCCTCCATAAATGGAGTGACCTCCTGACTATTAATACTCGTGAAAAAAGAGAGACAAAGATAAAAGCATGAGAGGCGCCCCTTTCTTCTTCTTCTTCTTCTTCTTCTTCTTACCTTATTGAAGAAAACAAACATAATCAATCAGCGACTAAATGAAGGCCGCTCAGGAAACCCCAAAATCGTCGTCCAAGGTACTATCTTTTCCATTCAATATTGCTTCTTTTTCTGATTTGGCTTCTTTGTATAGATCTTCAATTCATGATAATTGAAATGTTTGGTTGCCATGAAAACCCAACTAAAAGGAAAGTTGGTTGAAAAAAGTGGCTGAAATTTAGTGTCTTCATGTTTTGGGAGCTCAATAAGATAGTAAAAATGTCAGCTTAGGATGCATGTCAATGGGTTTTCAGGAAATGGGGTTTTTGGTTTGAGGAGGATGTGTTTTAGGTGAAGTTGACAGTTCTCTGCTTAGCTGAATGTTAATGGGTTTTTGGAAATGGGGTATTTGGTTTGTTGTTGAGTTGTGTTCCAGAAGTTCATAGTTTTTCTTGCATAAGTAGCTTGATATTTGAAGGTTGAAGGGTCAGACAATCGCCTATTAGCTTGTTGTTGATATACTTAATGGTAGTATGGTGTTGCCTCTGCTACATTTCTGTTGGAAATTGGGTTAAAAGATGGGGGTTGAGGTTAGAGTGAATGATAACTGGCCTGCATAGATGTGGATCGTGTATACGGTATACTGAACAGCCAATATTTATGTGGAGCTGGGAGTATATAGATTGAACACATGAGTGTTTATTTTGTCCTTCCTTCAATAATGCATTTTTGGGACGTGTTCCTCCTTTGGATTTAGAAGCTTGATTGGCACGAGTAGCTCAAAAGGCTTGTACGCTTAGCAGAAAGCCTTGGTGTAAACTTGAAATGGAGTTGGGGTATATTGATATTTGAATGAACATAAGTGTGCATTCGGTATTTTTTTTCTTGCTTTGGTTAGCAGTCTGCCTTGTGTTCTTCATTTAAATATCAACTTTCATTTGCATGAGTCGTTGGGTTTGTCTTTGCTTGCGATTTTGATGAATGGAAAATATGCTGACTCATTGGAGTGTCTTGACAGAAACCATACTCAGGGCAAAGCTCCATTGATGTATTAGCTGCACAGTGTGAGAAATGCCACAAATGGAGGGTGATTCAATCTGAAGATGAGTTTGAAGACATCAGAAGCAAGCTCAGTGAGGAACCATTCTACTGTAACAGAAGACCTGGTGTGTCTTGTGAAGATCCTGCTGATATTGAGTACGATTCTTCTAGGACATGGGTTGTTGACAAGCCTAACATGAAGAAGACACCAGAAGGGTTTAAGAGGCATTTGGTGCTTAGAAAAGACTATTCCAAACTGGATACTTATTACATTACACCTGAGGGGAAAAAACTGAGATCCCAAAATGAAATTGCCACAATCTTGAAAGGCAATCCCAAGTACAATGGCATATCCCCTTCAGATTTCGACTTTGGAAGCCCAAAGGTTATGGAAGACACTATTCCTGTGGATGTTCCCAAGAAGGTTCCAGGTAGCAGCAACAAAAAACTTAAAACAACAAAGGACTAGAGCAAGTAGTGTATCTTGGAAAGACGGGGGCAAATTTTGGTTGGGAGGCCTTGCTTCGTGTAGAAAGTATGTTTGTTTATCTTTGTGATGGAATTGGGATACCTAGCTGTTGTTATTTGGTTTTGCAACTGTTGCTCAGTTTATTAATGGAGATGGTTTGGTGTATCCTCACAAATGATCCTTGTAGTGCTATTAGATAGAGTTTTCATCATGTTGGTTCCATATTGCATGTCAAGTGTCAGTTTTTGTAATCTTGTAAAGACATACACATCTCTTCACCACAGAATTACCTAGTGAAAAGAAAACCTGTTTTAAGTTATGTTCCTTACTATTCGTTGGGGACATGACAAATGCGAGTGAGCAACTAAGCTGCCTGCAAGTTCTTCAAGGAGTCTCCTTCCTCTTGAAGTTTCCCATCACACACACGCACACACACACACACACACACACACAAAGTTTATGAAAGTACAGAAATGGACTGGAGACATTTTCCTTGAAAAAACTGTATGATTGCCTTGATTAAATTTCTACTGTACTATTTACATAACCAGTAATTCTGAAATATACATGTGTACATGTAACCACTATTGTCCTCTTCTATTAGGCAAAAGGTATGCTACACTGAGAGTCATTGACAGCAGAGGGTTGAATTTGACAACTGGTCTAGTCAGGTTTTGTGTACTCTAGAAGCATGTGTGGTGATCTGTATATCTTCACCAGCGTCCAGTACAGGATCTCTTCAATACCAAGCTCACCCTCTGCTCTTGCAGCATATATATCCTCACAAATGGCCAACAACCTGAAACAAAACCACGGAAATCTTGAGACTAAGTTTCTCATTTGAAAAATTGAACTTGAGTGGGTTGTGAATGGAAAATAAGGTTCAGATCAAGGTTGCTTACCTATCACACGAAGGGAGATTCTCATAGGGGATCCTCATTCTTAGGTCAGAACACTGGAGTCTGATGAAGCGGCCAACAGCAAGAACAAATGTTATGTAGAGACCCCAAATGCTGAACTTGCTAAGTGTGTCACCAAGAATACCTTCTGAAATGATATGACAATTATATGCAGGTCAGCAACACCATCGAAATGATGATTCGAATAACCAAAATATAAGTCACTAAACCACAAAATTTAAATATGCATCTGAAACAAAATATGGCAGGTAATCTTACGTGGCGGCGTTTCTTCAGACATAACAATGGCCATAGGTCCTCTCAGACCGCCGCATCCGTTAACATCCGATGAATTGATGTCAAGGAAGGACCACCACCACTGGTAGCTAGCATGATTTATAATGAGGTCCGCAGTGACGAAAATTTCCTGTGAATACCAGCATTTCAGTAATCTTAATAAAGAACTGCTGTAAAAAAGAGAATGAGATTGAAAGCCTGTACCCCTGTTTCCAGTGGCCTGACATCACCAGAACCAGTGACACGCAAGTATCTTGGATAGACATTGTATATCCTAAAGCTATTGGTAGAGCCATTAAGGACCTTCTGTACATCTGATTGTTTTGGAAGATCCTCAAAACCAAGATAATTTTCATATTTCACAACTTCCTTGCCTTTGGGTCGCTCCCTGGTAAGCACCCAAGTAAAAGTTATATCCATGTTGCTCTCCCAATCGAGGGACCGTATAAATCTGGTTTGAACGACATCGGGAACAAGCCACAGAACACTTGCATCAGCTTCACAGCATATCAATTGGACATCCTTCTTATTATATGTCTCCAAATAACTTTGAGGATCAAGATTAACATCAGAGTTCACGACATCCCAATCGATCTTTTCACAGAGGGTGCTCTGATACAGGGTCAAACTCCCACTCATTGTCTTGATATCAACTTGAACACTGGCATCTTTAATGGGATTTGCAATGTTTGTCGGGTTACCACTGCTATACATCTGTGAGCAGACAAAAAACATTTCTATGCATTATTCCATGAAGATACTATGATACATCTATACCAGTTCACCATTAAGATGGAGGACTCAGGGTTAACAATTACATTGTGGATATCCCCACACGACTACTTAAAAGTTTCTCATTGCATGCAGTTAGTTTCTTAGAGAAGAGAATGCATCAATCTGGACCTTTTTTTTTTTTTTTCCTCTTAGCATTTCCCACTTGATAAATCTAATTAAGCACAGTACACATAGGGTCTAGACAAAGTTTAAGATGTTATTCATCTTATACATATGTAATATGCACATATCCTTTAATACTATGAGCCAAGTAACCATTAATTACCTCACTAACCCTGCTAGACACTATGAATTTTTCCCAACACCTATAAGGATAAAACTTCCATATATTATCAAATTTACTTACCAGCATTGGCGCCCAAATGACACAAATCAATATGAAAAACAGACATATCCCATTGCAACATTTGGTCATTTGTGTTTGCTTTTCCCCTTGTTTGTGCGTTGCTCTATTCAGGAGTGCATCACATTTGACAAGGTACAAGCTTGCATGTATGTCCTCCAGCTATATGAAAGCAACAATTTAGTTTCAGATTTAACATACAAAATATTCCAGTTAAATCATAGACAGAGATTTGAAAACTCACTTTCAGCCAATCATACATGGTCAAAGACGTGGTTGTGCATGACCAGTCAAGCACACATCTCAATTCATAAAGGAATGGCAGAGCACGATATAGTCGATATCCTAGGTAATTAATTCGTGAAATTTCACTGGTCAAAAATTGACGGTACAAAGTGCTTTTGTGAGGAATTCCATGTCTAAGTTGTATAGCTTGCAGTGCCAGAGATACTGATTTTGCAAGAAATATAGCACGAAGTGCTAATCCTCCAGCATGGTGGGAAGGCTCCATATGCCAAGCATACTTCGTAACAGAATATGTGAAGAGGATGAGGTTGAAAAGGTAGTATATCACTTTTCCAGTGGCAAATGAACAGAGATAGATTATTCGATCAAGCACAATCAAGAAGAAGATAATCTGCAATGAAGACCACTTATTTGTTAGCACTTAGATAATTTTGAAATTGAATAAAGCTTATTAACACATAAGAAATGCCATCTATTTCATACAACATATTCCATAGAGTGAACCACGTGATCAATTAACTTCTATTTCATACATCATATTCCATGATTTTGAGTGAATAATTTATCACAGGTCAGAGCAAGAAAGAGACAAGAAGAACTAACCATTAAGATGAACACGAACTCTTTAGGAAATTGATCTTCAAGCTGATACACGTCAAGAAAGTCACTTTTATTTTTTATAACAGACTGGTAGAATATGGCCACTAAAAAGAAAACACTTAGATCAGCACCAAATACGTAGGCATAAAGATCAATGTCTCTTTTGCCTCCCCCAATAACAGAGAGTATAGGGTATGGGAATCCTACTTCTTCAACAAAACCAGCATGCAGGGCTTTATGAATCTCTTTTGCCACATCAGCTGCTGGAGTTAGCGACTTGTACCATTCTACCGAAGCACAGTCTATGACAGAGGAGGCATATACCACCTCAAAAACAACCAAGGCCACATTTGCATTTTCCTGACTCCTTTCAATGCTTTGTACATGCACCCTGCTAGCAAATGGGCATCTTTTAGGATCCTTTTCCTTACATCTTTCATCATGTATGATTCTAAGCAATTCATTTACTCCAGACTCAATCCTTTCTGGCTGTATACCATCCTCTGGCCAGGAGCACACATCCATGGAAACCTGAAGAAAGTAAGGAGGGGACTCTGCTCCCTGTGTTAGTGATCCCCAGTATCTAAAGAAGCTTCTAAATATCAACTTTATGAAATTTTCTACTATGTGCTGCAAGTCCTTTGCCCGATCATTCCATCTATAAGTGACAGGAACCTCTTTTCCATGGAAAGCGTTCCTCCTATAGGAGTTGACGTCTGCAGACGACATCCACTCACCATCCTTTGCAGTTATAGAGCTCTGGACGAGGGTGAATAAGTATACAAGAAAGAGTGGCAAAGAACTGACAACAAAAGAAGACGTGATTTTATGCGCAGGAAATCCCAACTCACGAAGTAGCTCTGGAGAAATACCTAAACCATAGTGCTGGATGATAATCTGGTATAGATACTGAAGCAAAATATAGACTTCTGTGTATATGAGCATGATAACCCAGAATATGTAACTTGGACCAGAATTGACACACAGTGCATAGAAGAATAAAGCTGCCAGATACACCATGGAAAGCAGACTGAAGTTCCACAAAAAGAGGATGACAAAGCAACAATAACAGACAACATCATTATTGGACCGCATGCGCGACCATATGTGACGGAAGATCCTTCCTAACTGCAGACTTGTGGCATCAGAACTCATATCAGACTGCAGGGAAGATGAACGATGAAAACTGGAATATTTTGTTTTCTGGCTCTCCATCTCATCATACGCCCCATCCTCAGGAGAGTGCTCATGGATATCAGGCTCCTCGTCAATATTCAAGAAGCTGATGAGGTTGTTAACTGCTTGATTTCCAATGGACTGTACCTGGGAAACACCATCACCTATCAGATGAACTGCTGATATCAGTGGGTTATCTTTTGATTTCCCTTTATTCTTCTCTTTCTTCTCTGAATCAAAAACTGTACCATCAGCAACGTCCTCTTCAATTTCAGTGATCTCAGAAGGGATAGACTGCATTGAATTCTTCTTAGAATCTACAATAAGGTTTTCCAGATTCCCTGCTGCAGGAGACTCATGCAATTCATTGTTAGATGTCTCTCTAATTACCTGCTCCTTTTTCATGAGAAAACCATCTTTATCAGGGCTCCCAGCATCATTGTTCAAGTTAAGAGAAGTAGTTCTCCTCCTTCTTAGGCCTTCACTGACAGGAGAGTCACCGCAACTTGTGACTGAGTTCATACTGTGAAGCTGGGTTTGTAAATTAAGCATTTCTGACTTCATCTTCTCCACTTGCAGGTTACGCTGGAGTTTCTTCTCCTCCGATTCACGAATATGTTGCAACTGTGCAGTTTTCCATGCAGCTTTTTTTTCTTGTTCACGAACAATCATACCAATTTGTTCGGCTTCAAGATATCGAGACACATAATCAAACTCTTTAGAGGAGAACATATATGACTGAAGTGATACCAGCATAAAAATGATAATCTCAACGAGAGCTGATCTTGACGTTATCTGAAACCCATAGTCATATTTATAAAAGCCAATCATTTCGTACATGTAATCTACGGTCTCACACTTCCCAGAACAACCCACAAAAGGTGATTGATATGCAAGAGAAAGAACAATGACAGCAAAATTGTAAATGCGCAAGTATTTGAACATCTTGTTCCTTTTCTTTAGTATTTCAAGTCTAACCCGAAAGAAAACCAGCGCAAATGCAAGATAACCGAGGTGTAGAATGTCATACTCAATGGTTCCAGTAATCAAAATCAAGGCAAGCACAAGATCCAGTAGATGGCAATAGCAGTAAAGCCGCACGTAATCAAGGAATGTCCACATGCTTTTAGTTTCAAAAGAGAGGTCTCTCCATACAAATGTATTTTTACGTTGAGATATCATCTCACGGTATGTTGACGAGCCTGAGAAGCTGGACAAATGATCAGCACGAAGTTTGAAACAAGCAAGCATGAAGACTATAAGATAGCTAATCAGCATTCGTGGATCATCAACATTAACTCCTGTGACAGAAGCAGCACACCCATGAGTTATATAAACTAAAGTGCATTGACTCCACAACATTTAATTCTAAGCAAACAAAACATAAAGGCAGGGAAAAACATAAATAGCATTTTCAAATTTTAAACTAATTCAAGCAACGGGTAGTAACATATTACAATGAAAACTGTCAGCAATTATGTTTCCAACTATTCAAAGAAAATGAATAACCGAGTATCTCAGAACAACATTGCATTGTTAAAAGCCAACATTTAAAAACTCAACCTTAATGAATTGGTGTCTGTGGGAACATGCACATGCTCTATTCTGTAATTAAAAGATAGATAAGGAGAGTAATACCTAACCAGCAGTACTTGCAGTAACTGAAATACATGGTTGAGGTTGTGTAGCAATCATGGCAACGTGGATTAGTTGCATCAGGATGATTTGGTGGCCAAGTACTCTTCCAGATGGCAAAGTACTCAAGAATGAGAATGGACGCAAACAGGAAGACAAAAACTGGCCATAACTTACGTATTATCTGCCGATTCAAAATAATACAAGCAGCAAGCAATGCAATGTAAAGCATAGATATGACATTCAACAAAGCAAAGCTTGCAAGAAGCAGGGCAATCATGTTGATCTCAAGACCAAAGAGATTGAACATATTCTCCATCCAGAATTTCATATAGATTTTAGAGATGAGCTTTTGTGTTTCAAATCTCTCCTTTCGCAAGGCAAGGATCCTTTTCTTGTTCCACTTATGACTCTCCTTGGTGCTTCCCCAAATGTATCCAAATGAATATTTGCTACTGCTACTACCCTCAGAAGTTCCTGCCTTTGTGGATGAGGAATTAGGTGATTGCAACAGACCAGGGGGAAAAAAGGGCCATGAATGACTTCTTGCCCCATCTCGCTTCACAGAAAATGGAATTGATGGCCTGTTCTCCTCACTGGGGATGTCAGCACTATTTTTTGTATCTTCTTCTGACACAAACAGTGGACAAGGCTCTCCCATTCCTTTGCTTAGAATAGTACTTGGCATACTCTCCAACCAGTGAAAAACATTATACTGCAGGGTGCATGCAGCAATCACCAGAACTTTTCCTCTCAATCCAGATTCTAGACCCCAAAAGCCAGGTTTAAACTCACGGAAACCCAAAAGAAAAGAAATATTATAGTGCTTTTGTCCAGGAAACATTGCAGCCTGGCCACCTAACATCTGAAAAAGATACTCAGCTGTTACAAGAAATCCTGTGTACATCAAGAGTGATTTGGATGGGATCCGTGAAGCTTTAGGTAAAGTTGAACAGCTAACGAGTCCAAGGAGATACAAAAAGCTAAATGCACTAATTGGAGACAACGATGCATAGAATAATGCAATAAACAAGATCTTATTGCTGTGCCAAATGAAAAAGCGCTTTACAAACCCAAGCACTCCAAGTTCTGTCAAGTCAGGACCATCTGATCTGATGTACCTACTCTGCCTCCTCTCATAGCTGTAAAGTTGCATCACAATCAAGACTGCAAGAGATTCCCAAACATTTTCCAAAGATGAAGCTTTTGGGTCATAACCCATACAAAATTTAAGGTCTATCAACCTGGACAACCAAACCTCAATGCTGGGGAAGCTGCTCAAGCTATATATAAATATGAAGACCGTAATCGAATATGCTTTTAATGGGAACCACAGGCGCTTTTTCGTTCTCTCAACAAGTTGTCTTCCAATTATCCAAATGAGGAGAAGAAATATATACCCAAATGAAATATAATTTGGTCTCATCAAGTAAACACTAACAAGAATAGTCAGAAAAGCAATGTAGGTTCCACATGATCGGTACATAGATAGGAACTTCTGCCCAATTGCACTGAGGAACAACGCTATTCTTCTCTCTGAAAAGCGAAACAAAACAGCAATATCATTGTTAAGTAAATGTGACAAACAGCATAAGGAGTTGCAGTAGAAGTAGAAGTAGAAGAAAGACACTAGTGCTGGTGGTCGTTTTCCTAGGTGCCCTATACTGGTTTAGACACTGCTGCTTTTTAGTTTTCAATTGAATTCACAAACTGAATGAGCACAGTTCTGCCCTAGTATAAGCCATGATTGTTGGTCCTTAGCCTCAGAAAGCTAACGGCATGTATTTTGTAGGTTGATCAGATCAATTTTATAAATCCAAATTTTATTTCACAATTGCCAATTCACCACTCTTTCCATCCATCACAATGGATGCTATCAAATCTTATTAATATTAAAGCAGTGGATTTCTACCAATATCTATGAGAAATTTTCTGTCCAAATATTGGTTCTCATCCACCCTATTCTATTTAGTTTATCTCATACTAATAAGTTGGGTAGACAAACTGTAGACCCAACTTCCCTGTCTACTGCAATCTCATCGAAAGCCCAACTTCCCCTAACTCCAACTAAATAATGCACTACCATAACAACTAATTTATTCGGACTGAAAGTCATTCAAAAGCATATGAAAACATATAGAATGGAGAAATAAGATACCGTAAGAAGGATTGTCATGGCTGTAATTAGTGGACGAGGAAGCATACACTGACAACAATACTGATTTGTTCAGACCAGCTTTTAAAATGCTAAATCCAACTGGAAGGCTAGGTGTATGTTGCACAATTGCTGAGAATGAAAAAAGCATTTCAAAACCATGGTTATGAATTGCACAGAAGCAAGCAAGCAAAGCAATTTCCAAGAAATCCCACGAGCTTTCCTTTTCAAGGAGACCTGCAAAAATTCCAATTGAAATGCTATCACTACACATACATATTTCCTTTTTGCAGCTAGTTATTGATCAGACCAAAAAAAAGAGATAATTTGCATTAATTATCTGAAACAATCCATAACTGCATTCACCAATTCACAAATGACCGAAGAAGGAAAAAAAACTGTGACTACCTAACTGTAATAAGACTTGTGCACTCAAAGAGCCTTCTTGCTCCAAGCTATTGGAGATCGGATTGATCTGAATGATATACAATAGTGCAAAGTGAACCTCGCAAAGAAGAATCAGAGACTGGCGCAATTTTCTGTTGATGTTGTGGCTCAAAAGATATATCAAAAAGAAAATCACTGAAACACAGATCAAAACATAACAACCAGTTACAAAATTGACGTAGATGGTGTCACATTGTTTTCTAATCAATATCCTGCTAAATAACATTGATAAAAGGATTGAACAGCATCACTGTAACCATCAATTTTGTAATTTAAGACAGTTCAAATTTTATTTGACACATACCATACACAGCATGGATAAAACCAGGTTTCATGGCAATGAGAAATATCAGCACCAGCATGATAGGCCGAGAGCATTTGTGCAGTCCCCAAGCTATTGTGGCAACAATCAAAACTTTGGTCTCTCCCTCACCTGTGATTAAGGATTAAATAGAATTACACAAATTAAATATAGACCGAACAAGCAATGAGCAAAGTCTACGTGGATCGCTCAAAATCAGTAGAATACTCTATCCGTGGAAAAGTAATAGAAATAGAGTAGGTAGCTATAGGAGCGACATACTGTCATAATACAACCAATTTGGATATGATATCAGGTACATGTAGGCTGAGTATAATGTCGCTAATAACTCTTTAAGTGCAGAGCTACTAATTATTCAACTATTATGATTATATTATTTCAATACCTTCCATAGTACTATTGTCATTTGATGCTCGCCCATCCTCATTAGACAAGCATAGGAAAACTGAGTTGTTCACAAGATTACCCAATGCAACCAATATCCCAAGACAAAATTGTGCAAGCAAAAAGAATCCAGGGGTGGGATAATGCCACAAGCCAACCATCTCCCATATGTCCATGTTCTGAATATGTAATGAAAATAATTAGTTCCAATTATTTTCAGTAGAATCCAGACATAAAAGAATTCAACCAGAAACAAAACTACCTTCCCGATTTTCCAATTCAAGAATGAGTAAGCTACATTGAAGATATATGTGCTAACAGCCCACAAGAGAATGAAGACAAGAAGCAGCCCATTCAATCGATGCAAACGGAATAAGGATGGGAATGCATATATGATGTAGCCAACATATGCAAGTAGCCCAAAAGCACAAACACTTGCAAAATGAAAACTCCAAAAGGACAGAGCAACCAAGGATACCTGTTGAATACATCAGTGAAAACTGTTCATATGAACTGATTATGCTAGAGTCAAAAGACAACATAGTGTTATACCATCAATTTTTTCTAAATAAAAGTTAGCTAAACTATGGGAAGTAATAGTTTAAAAATGTCTTTAAAATGGGCTCCTTGGAACCCAAATAAAACCAACCCTTAGTCAGTCCCTAATGAATTCAAATAAACTCAGTAGATGCCGTTGTTGACAGTTCATGAAATAAAGCAGTTAAAGACATTCACCTTACTCACGAGCCTTCAACCAAAAGATCTTAGCTTGCATGACAATCAAATAAACTATTCCATTTGGATTCGTTGCAATACCAATGTACTTATTATTATCATCCTTACCTTAACCCAGTTGTAGAAAGTCAACCATATCGATTCTATGCGCCTTTTTTTTGTATGCAATATCTCCTTTAAGCCATACACAAATAGGCTTCTCCTCTAAACTCTAATCAATATATTTCTCTGTTGCCACAATCTCATATGATGAATTTTTGTGGCAAAATTGAACAAGGAGCGTCAATTTTTCTACAAGTAAAACTGACAAACAAGTGCTCAACTACCAAATCAAGCTCACTCGATTAGCAAAGCATTAAAAGTATGTCAGTCTTGGATATAACATCCCTACATGATGGTTCACATTAAATGTATTAGATTCAAGCACTAAAATCACAACTACCTCATCCTGTCCTTCAAAAATATGGCATTGTATGTGTCAAGTCAGTCTTATAAAACATTTTAAAAAAAATTTGTATGGTTGAGGCAAAGACTATTGGAGCAAATACCGGAAAACCATAGGTGAAAAAGTTGATAGTGAAGGTCCGGAAAACTGCCCCTGTTAACAAAACATTGGTATGCCTTACACCAGATCTGCAAGTAACAAAAGAATTCAGTAAGCTGCCACACACATAATAAAGTTGAATTAAGGTTGATAGATCGAACCAACAATTATCAAAGACATCAACTTAGGGTACGAAGACAGGCCACCCTCCAATTTGTGTTAAAATATAAGAAAAAGTCAGATGATTGGTTAACTTCTACGTAACGAAGGAATGAGCATAGAAAATGGTCTAATGTGAACAGGAAGAACAGATGCGATAACCTCAAAATTTTTTACCTTGATTGATGAATAAAAAATGAATGCTTTGAGGGAAGAAGATGCTCCGTCAAGTTACTTTCTTTCATAGACAAAATAGAATCCATTTCCTCAAGATCACATCTGATATAGGATAACTGCATTAAAGGCAAAAATGGGTCAAAAGAAAACAAAAACCAGCTGAAAGGAATGCACAAAGAATTTCAAGACCTGAAACAAAATGTAGCAAAGCAGAAGGGATAACACACAGTTGGTGGGTTAAGTAGCGTTCTCTGGTGAGCATAATTGAGATTTCATGTTTACAAATTAACTTCATGGCTATAGCTTATACTTATAATTCATTTCAAATAGAAAGATCAATAAAAAGATATAACAACATCATCAAGGAGCGTGTTTTAATGATCAACTTCCATAACATCTGAGGAGCTTTTATAAGTATAGTTATTGAACTGGATAGATTTATAAAAGCCATAAAACATAGGCTTACCATTATGTAAAAGAGTACGAGGGAGAAGCTTGAACAAACTTCGGTTCCTTGGGATCCTAAAGTTATTTTGAAGAGACCGATGAAATCAGCTACCCATTGTAACATAACTGGAAAGTCTACAGGGAGCTGATACAGATAAAGCACGACAATGTTGAAGCCTGCATACAAGTGAAAAGGCCTCCACCACCTTCAAATCCATAGATACCCCCATGAGAGACAAACTGAATAAAACACACAGAGAGAGAGAGAGAGAGAGAGAGAGAGAGAGAATAATATTAGAAAAAAAAAAGGGTAAAATTTATGAGAAAATCACCTGAAAAGTCCAAGGAAATTGCTTGTCAAGGACCAATCCACAAGACCAACACAGCTCCCAATAAAGAATGGTAGAGAAACCCATGATGGATTGCTGATTCCAGCAACCAGTTGGATAGCGGGCAACAGCAAGCAAGAAGCAACCCTTAGATGAGAACCTTCCTTGTGGAACAGAAAATTAATACCAATCAGTTTCAAGATTTATACTATAAACTAAAGTATCTTACTTAATCAACTGAAAAAACAATGACAACAGCTGGGCATGCATGCATCTTTCATTTATACAAAAGGCTACTAATCAATTACTCTGCCTGAATTTTGAAACAGTTTACATCGATATCTCAAAAGAACCTTATACAAGCTCATAGTTGAAAATGTTTACATAAATGATGCTATATGTCTTCATGTGCATAGATAAAAACAGGCAGGAATAAATAAATTCCAGCGATAAATTACTTACACAGTAAGCGATCAACAGTTGATGAGATTTGTCCCCAACATGAATCACATGATGTAAAATGACCAAATCTGTTCCCATACAAATCAACTAATGAAATAGCAACTATGGAGAGTTGTAGGACCAAAAAGTATACCACAGATGGTGATTTCCATGACTCAGCTCTGCAAAAGAATAGACAAGAAGTGAATTATATATGTATGCATACACAGAAAACAAGTGCATATGTGGTCTAAACAGAAGAAAGAACTCGTACATCAACAATCCTATGAGCTTTCCCCACCACAATTGTGCTGTACTCCATACATCTCCCTCGATAGCCCATATGACCAGATATAGAACTTCACAAAGTATAACAAATAAACAAAATATGATGATGAACCACAAGAATAAAAGCCTCCTTCCAAAATGAAATCCTACAACAAAGAAACAGTGTTAGAAATACTAAAGTTGATTTGACACATAATAAACCCCCAAAATTGTTTTATTTTTCTCCAAAAGTCACACAAATAACACCAAAATTGTGGAATAAAAGAAAAAAAAATCCTTGATACTGACTAAATTTATAGTTGTAGATTCAGTGGTATTAAGGCCAGCATTCAGATAGGTTTCGAAAACTCAATATTATTGTAAAAAAAGAAGCTCACAACATTATTTTACCTTTCTTAAAAAAGAAAGACATTACTATACCTAGTAGCTTCTTAAGTTTAATCAATATGAGTAGAGTCTACATAGACTTCAATATCATAGCAATATATTCAATCAAGTTTATTAAGCAGATTGTAAATTATATGTTTCAAATGCCAGGAGCTGAACTTCAAATTCATGGATAAGGCGCTCTACCATTTGCGGAAAATCCGAAAATAAAAGGCCAAACCAATGCAGAATCATGCAGCTAGTCATGAGTGACTGAGTGAGACACAAAAAAACTGGACTTTCAAGCCAAAAACCATTAATGTCAGCGATATAGCCTAAAGCTAAAAGAGAAGAATTCGACCAAGAATTGTAGGTTCAGGAAAAACTCTCTGCATTATAAGGCAGTAATTTACCTAATAAAAAAAAAAGGCAGTGTAGTACTCCCTAAGCACACAATGCATCTACTTGTGTCCACAACATTGTCCAAAGGAGAAGTAGGTTAAAGCAGATAAAAACAACTCACCAAATTTGGGTGCCTGAAACAGAATAAGAAGGAAAGCTATCAAATCAACAAGAGAGATCAAGCTCCAGTGCATGCAAGCAGCTGCAACAAATAAGATGAAAACATATAGCAAAGTATAATTCATCTAAACAAGTGGACACAGAAAATTAAACTGAGCTGAAATCAAAAGACAGAAAATTTAATAAAAAGAAAAGGCCCCATGAGTTACCTGCAAAGAGCAGCAGAGGCAAGAGAAAGGCACCAACTAATCTCGCCATTCACCTCTTCAATTTACAAAAATGGGTTTTCGTCTCTCATCCGGCCGGAGAGTTGGTTTCAGCTCCTTCTCCGAATTCGCGCGGCGAATGATAAAAAAAAAAAACGACCGTCGTCGTCGGAGAAGTGATGATGAATCCCCCCTAATTCCCTTAGCTCCTAGCTACCAGTCAGAGAAAGAGACCTCCGAACTGCAAGTCTTATTTTACAGCGGAAAAGTCGGATTTCAGACCATGAAAAACCAATCTCGCAGTATAAAAGATAAAAAATAAAAAAGACCCATCGCAACCTAAGTGAGCTGCAAGATTAAGATTTGATCTGGTTTGGTTTGGTTTGGTTTGATTCGGTTTGGTTCGGTTCTGAGTTTAAAACATAGAATGCTATATATAGTCACGGACTCACGATCCGTATTAATTTGGACAAAATATTATCTTTCATCATTGTCATCACTATCACAAGTTCTTGAGACCGTGTGCTTAATCCGACGTCCATACAGGGAATTTTTGTCGGAGTGAATATGCAATGTCGATCGACACTGTCATCTTTCATGTCGGTTAGGAATACAATTGAAATTATAGTAACAGTTTGTATTTAACTACATAAGTTGGTTTGGTTGTCTGTATTCCATTTTGTTTCTTATAAAGTGTATGTGTGGTTCGCGTGATTGAGCCTCTAATGTCAATGATTCCTATCTTCTTATATTTATAGAATTCCCTGAGAGGTCTTGAGGGTCAGGAATCGACATAATACGCCTAGTCGATTGGAATTAAAAACTTTATGTCCATATTGTTACAAACATACAATTTACAGGTAAATAAAGAAAACGGGTAGCTCGTCGCGAGATAAAATCATGATGTCAACAGTTTATGATAATAGCTCATTTGATTGATAGATTTCAATAATTAAACTATCTTCAGTTTTACTAATTTGAAAGATCAATCTTATGATATTAGTCGTATTACATAGGAGACATTCTTAGTTAGGGCAAACGTAAGATGTAGTGAGAGACTGAGACAGGTTTAAGTGTAAGTCTAATGGGGCCACACATGCGTTTGGCTCAAATGAGAGGTGCAGAATCAAATGGCAAAACTGGTTTACTGTTGGCGCTTCCCTGCCTCAAGCGTCTTATCTCCCTCTGTTTCTCTCTGCCTCCTTGTTCTTGAATTTTCAGGCTCCTCCCTTGCAGGTGGAGTCTCTTAAACATGAACACCTTAACTTCAACATATTTCTGCAACTATCAAGTTTCAAGATTTCCTTCTAGCATTTCGAACCAAAGGAACATATCAGCATTTAACACTTCATTTCCTAACAAAATCTGCTTCAAAGTCTATGCCAATGCCAATGCCAACACCAATGAGTTAGAAGCAGAACCGAAACAAGAACTAGAAGCTCAGCCAAAGGAAGCAATCAAGTCTTCTTCTAAATCAGCTACTGCTCCACTTGATCAGGACCTCAAAAAGGTTGGTTTTCTTCTGAACGAATACTTGCTTGTGTAGAGTAAATGGCTTGAAGAATACTTCTGTCTTATGTTAACTGGATTTCCATAGATATGGAAAATGGTGTAATTGTAACACAGAAATCTAGCTTGTTACTGTGGAACACTATAGGCATACATTTTAAGCTTCGGTTATACTAGCCACAACTCTGTTGTACACCAGAATTTGTGATGTTATCAGTTCTCCTCAAATCAATGCTTTCACTTGCAAAACAGGTGGTTCAAAAGACTGCTGCAACATTTGCACCAAGGGCTTCCACAGCAAGCAAAAACCCTGCGGTGCCTGGTTCCGTATTGTACACTGTTTTCGAGGTTCAAGCTTATGCATGCATGCTCTTAGGTGGAGTTCTGTCTTTCAATCTCATATTCCCTTCAAATGAACCAGATCTTTGGAGATTAATGGGAATGTGGTCCATTTGGATGTTTAGTAAGTTCACTTCCTCTAAATTTTAGCTGCAATTTTTGTATCTGCAAATGATAAAATGTTTTAACAGAGAAATCTAACTAAACTTTTTCAGCAATTCCTTCACTTCGTGCGAGAGATTGCTCGAAAAATGAGAAGGAAGCTTTGAACTATCTATTTCTCCTGGTTCCATTGCTCAATGTGACAATCCCATTTTTCGTGAAGTCATTTGCAGTTGTTTGGTCTGCTGATACTGTGGCATTCTTTGCCATGTATGCATGGAAGGTGAGCAATCAGACCTATAACTTGGCCATTTCCTTCAAATAATGTGTTTCTTTAGTTTCAGCTAACATCAGTTCTGTTTTCTACAGTTGGGGTGGTTACAAAGCGAAGACTAGAAATCCACATTACTTGCTTTCTTCAGAGAACATAGGTATGTAGCCATATATGAAGTTTCTGAATGGCCCCTAGTACAAGGAAACATTGTACATGTTGAGAACACACAGGTGCATTCCCCGCTTGCAGCGATGATGGCAGAATTTGTTTTGGGAGAATAACAAATGAAAATATAGTGAACAATGTAGTGGAATGATTCTTGTCCAAAACAAAAAAGTAGTGCAATGATCTGTCTGTAACTTTGTATATACGATGTCATGAATACCACTTCTTTCATACATATCTTTGCTTGTTCTGGAATCTAGAAAACGATCAGAAACAGGAATGTTCAAAGCAAATAAATTTCAAGCTACTAGTATAGAACATAATTGATACTCATTTCTTAGACTACAGAGCGATCAGAAATAGATAGATATCAGAGCCAGAAACAGGGGTTACCAATAAGGCAAATCTGCCCTTCCATTCCTCATGTGGAAGAGATGGTCTTGTTTTCAGTTTGTGTAATGGTAGAATGGTAAGACTTCTAAGAGCAAAGAAAACTTACTTTTTATAATATAACATTCAAAATTTCTACAAGGGTAACCCTGGGATGGACTCATGATTCTATGCATACTCATCGTCGCTAGCATACTCATCGTCGCTATCATAATCTGAACCTGATTCATCACTCCTGGGTTCTGTGAGCGTAGTCATGTCGAATGATGGTGATGATTCCATCTCATCCATTTCAATAGTTTCGTAGTCCATCCGTTGCTCAAACTTCTCATCAGAGCAATTGAGAAGCCATCCAAGTGAGCATTTCAACCCATTCTTTGTAACCATTTTATGCCTTGGTTTAATGGTGGATTCCAGACCATACGTGAAGAATGCTGGGAAACCAACCAAGTCGTCCAAAGGCCTTTGCATCTCTTTCTGAAAGAAATCAAAGCTAAGTTTCATGATGTCAAGATTCAAAGCAAGCAACTGGGGACACCCAATGACCATCTCCCTCATTTGTTCCAAGGAGAACCCACAATTCTTAAGGAAATCGACATGCTTCATCATGGGTTTGTCACTCAGGATTACAACCTGTGGCATCTTCTCAACAACTCTACCAAAATCTTCTGGACCCAAATCAATAACTGACTTGAGTGAACTCTGTTGACTAAAAAGCTTAGGCTTGAGGTAAATTCCTATTATCTCAGGATATTGTGCAACAACAGAAGCAAGTGATTCTTTTCGAACGTGAAACTCCAAAAGGGATTCAATATTTGGTTTCACCCTCTCCTCCAATCCAAAACCAAGAATGTGAGGCCGCTTCTCTATCAATCTAGCCACGCCTAACCTTGGAATACCCAAGTTTTCAAGATACTCAACAAAAGGCTTGATCACCCTACCTACACGCATCCCCAAGATCTCAGGATATCTAGTCAAAACACCTCCAATCTCTCTTCTTGCAACTCCAATGCCAACTAAATAAGCCACTGATGTGCTCATAGTTCCCTCAAGCTTGAATCCCATCAATTCTGGATACCTTTCAAGTACACGAGGTATATCATCAGGCTTGATATCCATTCCTTGAAGATACTGGACAACCGGTGCAAGGTCAACAACCACACTAGCATGTAAGACTTGTGGATATCTTCTCAAGAATTCAGTGAAAGTCGATTTCCTAACACCCAATTTACCAAGATAATCAAGCACAGGAATCATGTTCTTCTTCACACTGCAACCTAGCACAAGCGGATAGTTGTTGATGTCTTCAACTGTAAGCCCGAGGCTGTGAAGAAAATCAACACGCTCCCTCATAACTTCAACAGTAACAGGAAGCTCCAACCCATCAAGCTCATCAGGGACAATACCAATACCCTGTAAGAAATCATAAACCCGGGCACGATTTTCCACCTTTTCATTTTTCATATCTAAAAGACTAGGACGACTATACAAAGATGAAGGACCCCGTTGTCTCTGACCCAAACGACTGGACTTTGTATTTGACACAGATGAATCAGCATATCTGGTTGCCTGTGTTCTACCAGTATCAGAATGCTGAGACCTTGTAATCAAACCAACCAACTTCTCACGAGTACGAGGTAGTCGAGGCGATATTGAAGTTAGTTGTAGCTTCCATGCAAGTGTTGGCAACTCCGGATGCACAAGCAAAAAACTGGGTTTTGCAACACCAGCATAGCTTATGAACCTCATATCTCCAGGGTTTAAATTTATCAATGAATCTGTCCAAGGAAAAACGAATCAGCTCACACAGCACCGATATTTAGTTCATGTAATACATATCATACAGGCAAAAGAAATAATGGCAGTGATTTATCATGGGCGAAAAAAAAAAGACTCAAATTTCATCTCCATCAAATATAGCTGATCTTCTTACTTATTGAACAATGGACTTCTGAGAATGAATCTAGGAATACAAAATTAGAAAACCACATTCTGACACCATGTCTAAAATCCTTTTCCAACTGAAACAATCAAATGAGGCCTAAATTACAATACATAGTGCTTGTTCCATCTCTACTACCCTGGACAACAAAGAAAAACTGGGTAAAATTTAGGAAGACATTCATCTTCCAACAACAGAGACAACCCAGAAGAGGTAAAATCATAACGGTTTGGTTAACTACGAAACTCCTATCCAGTAAATCAAAATACCAATTTTATAAATAACCATAAAAATGTCTCCTTTTGTCTAAATAAGCATAAAAGTACATAACCCAGAAGATAATACCAACTCTTCTAATACAAAAAGCCACAACCTTATCATTTTGGTCAGTTTCCTTCACCTACTACATTTTACTCACTATTATGTTCTCAACTTGTAGAAAACTTGCAGAGAACAAACAAGACGAAGAAGCTTTACCTGTATCCGGCGAGTTGACTCAGACCCAGTTCCGGGGTTTAGCTCGGCAGCTCACTAATGGAGAATGCAGAGAGTGCAAAAACTGGCATGGCCTTTTTTGTGCCTTATCTCCCACAGATTCGGGTTCAAGTTCGGGTCACGGGTCATAACAGGTGGTTAAAACGTGGACCGTTTGTCTGATCTAACGGCTCATATCCTTCTTTACAATCTGTGTAGGGGTTACGGAGTGGTAGAATCAGTGAGAGAGAAGTTTCACTCATATTGAATTTTTTTTTTTTTTATCCCCCATGACTGGAGAAAAGATGGATCTTTTTAGAGAGAGAGAGTCTGCCTTCTCTCTAGAAAAAAAAAAAAAGTTTATCCTTTTCCTTTGTTCACATCTCCTTCCTTCCCAACCTTATTCGTTAGAATCATCTGGGTACTAGTTAGTGGGTCTTCCTGCTTGTTTCTCTCCACTGTTTGATTTGGTTTATCTAGTGGTCTTTTGCTCTCCTCCGAGTTCTTGGAGGCTTCTCCTTTGTTTGGAGTTCTCTACCCAACATGTGGTAGTCTTTTTCTGAAATTGGTTTTCTCTTTTGGTCCTCTGTTTCCCAGCATGCGATCCTTTGACAACCTTGCATTCAGGTTGGAGAACAATTGCAACTTGGTGGAAGTCAATAATGGAGTCTCTCTCCTTGGAGCCCTCATAGCAGATGTTGTCCCTAACATTGGAGGCATTAAGGGATCTCTCAGACGCTCTTGGAAGCATTTTGGTCCTTTGAAGATTGTACATCTTCACAGTAATGTTTTCTCAATTGTTGTCACTCCAGTAAATGTAGATGAGCTTCTTCTGGGTGGTCCTTGGCACGTCGATAACAAGAGGTTTATTGTGGTACGCTGGAAACCAAATCTCACTGTTAGAGATGTTCATCTTCATAAAGCTTGGTACTGGGTTCAGATCTCAGGACTAACATGGGAGAAGCTCAACAACAACAATGCCAAGGAGATTGGTGCTGAGATTGGTGAGGTGTTGCAGCTGGAAGATATTAGTCATGAGGATATCACTCTCAGAGCCTATCTCAGAGTTAAGGTTCTTTTGGATGTTAGAGATGCGTTTCCAACAGGTTTTCTAGCTACCTCTGAACTCTTTCACGAATAGGAGGGTGGAGTTTGCGTATGAGGGATTAAAAGATTTCT
Organism: Argentina anserina; assembly: GCF_933775445.1. Taxonomy (NCBI): domain Eukaryota; kingdom Viridiplantae; phylum Streptophyta; class Magnoliopsida; order Rosales; family Rosaceae; genus Argentina; species Argentina anserina. The sequence goes on along the minus strand of NC_065873.1, from coordinate 20,890,328 downwards.
GTTATTGTTGTGGAAGACTTGGTCACAAGGAAGAGGAGTGCCAGAATCCTTCGCTGATTAACCATGAAGCTACTGGGGAAGAGGAGACAGAGATCTTATGGTTTGGACCATGGATGAGAAAGAGTGTGTATTCAGCCCCTGCTCCCTCTTGGCTGGATAATCATCTGAAATTCCGTCGCCAGAAGCCAGCCACACGCCGGTACCTCGGTTCTGTGCCGTTTATTGTCCCCGAGGAAGTTCCTACCCGTGAATGGGCACCTTGGCCAAGGTCTATGGGCAAGAGCCGTTTTGTCAGTGGTGATGGTGACCAGAGTGTCTCCTTAACCCGTAGGGCTGAACCCGTGACGAACGTGGTTTCAAACAACTTTTTCTCTCTGCCCCAGCAAGTCAAAAGTTTGGTGTCTAACCCATTCCCGAGCCCTAACTGGTTACAGCTCGCTGTAGTCTCTAAGAAAGTTCACGTGGAGCGGTCAAAGAAGGCTGACTGCTTTGAGTTGGTATCCCTAGATAATAACAACTCCCAGCCAGCTCAGCTTTCTGTTTTTCAGGTGGCCCAACCTTTAAGCCCAGGCACGGACCTCACTCTCAGTGTCTCTAAAGTGGTTAGTGGATTGCAGTTGGGCCAGCCCATCTTGTCAGGTCGGGTTTCTAGTTCGGTTCAAGGTGTGAGTTCACTTAATCTTTTTGAACCTGAGAAGTCCCCTCAATTTGATCTGAATGCCGAGCCAGAGCGCTCTCCTTTTCAGCAGCTCCCACCTATTCCTCCCCAAATCAATAACTGCTCAAATAAGTCTCTTCCAATCTCCTCCTCTTTGGGTAAGATTCGATCTTTGTCTGAGTGCTTGAGATTGGAAGGTGGGGTTGGTAGTGAGGGATGTCGTGGCCGTGATAGAGTCCGTGGAAGTGGGAGGAGGTTCTGTTCAGAGAGATCTGAGGATGGTATGGATAAGAGGAGTCTTCGGGTGTATAAGAGAAGAAGGGGAAACGTTTCTTCGAAGGTTGGGTCTGGTGTCTTGGGTTCGTCTGAGATAGCTGCGTCTTCGACAACTACTGCAGTGAGTGGTGGTTATCCGGCAGGGCAATCCTCTGTTCGGGGCGGTGGTGGCTGGCCGACAGCCACATGCCAGCCATGAGTACACTGCTCTCTTGGAACTGCCAAGGGTTAGGGCGCGCCTTGACAGTTCGGAAGCTTGGGGAGTTGGTTCGGTCTCAATCTCCTTCTATTGTCTTTTTATCGGAAACGAAGCAGTCAAAGTTTAGAATCAACAATCTCAGAAGACATCTTCGCTACTCAAAGGGAATCACAGTTGATCCTACAGTTAGTGGCGCTGGAGGGTTAGCAATTTGGTGGAAGCCTGATGTGGAAGTAAAGATTTTTTCTATGAGTAAGAACTTAGTGGATGCGGAGGTGAAGTTTTCCAACTTTAATATCACCGTTCGCATGTTTTTCTTCTATGGCCCTCCTTATCATGGGGATAAGAGAGTGTTCTGGTCCTCTGTCTCTAATTTAGCTATCTCTAGTTCTATTCCTTGTATTTGTGTCGGTGATTTCAATGAAGTTGTTGCTATGTGTGAGAAGGAAGGGGGGCTCCCTTGGTCTTGGAGTAAGATTAGGTTCTTAAAGGAATTTATGGATGCAAACTCGTTGGTGGATTTCAGCTTTAAGGGTTCGAGGTTTACGTGGGATAATTGTAGAGAAGAGCTCTCAGAGGTGATCAGAGAGAGATTAGACAGAGTTATTGGGAATGCAGCTATTCTCTGTGCATGGCCTAATGCCTTTGTGGAGCATGAGGCTCGTGTGGGGTCTGATCATTCTCCGATTGTTCTCCATTCTCACGCCAAAGTGCAAAAGAACCCGAAAACATTTCGTTACGAGGCTAATTGGGCTGCAGATCCTGATTGTCAAGAGCTAGTGGCTAATGCTTGGAATCCTTTTGTTGATGTTGACCCCTTTGTTGGCTGGGAGAATAATTTGGCTTGTTGTAGGAAGAAGTTGGTGTGTTGGAGCAGGGCAAAGTTTCCAAATAACAAGGCGATTATTGATGCTCTTTGTTGGGAGTTAAAAGGATTGCAGGAGGGCCCTATTGATGGTGTAAATAGAGTTAGAGAAGATGAGATTTGTGGTGAGTTAGAGGCTGCCTGGGCTCAGGAGGAGCTGTTTTGGAAACAGAGGTCTAGGGTCAGCTGGTTGCTTGAAGGAGATCGAAATACGAAGTTCTTCCATGTCACTACGGTCTACAGGAGGAACAAGAACAGAATCAGTAGCTTATGTTTGGATAATGGCAATTGGATTAGTGGGGAGGCGCAGATTAGTGTTGCGTTTGCTGATTTCTTTGGTAATTTGTATTGCACTTCTGGCTCTAGAAGACTGGAGGATACGCTGATGGCAGTGGATAGTCAAATTTCTGAGAGTGAGAACTTGTCATTGGCAATGCCTTTCTCTCCTGATGAAATTAGGAAGGCAGTGATGCAGTTAGGGAATTGGAAGGCACCGGGGCCGGATGGTTATCCTGGTCATTTTTACAAGGAGCATTGGGAAGTGGTTTCTGAGAGTATCAATAGTGCAGTTGCTTGTTTCAGAAATGGTGATTCTTCTATGGTGAGCCTTAACAAGACCAATATTGTCCTTTTGCCGAAAGTGCCTCTCCCTGAGAATATGTCTCAATTTCGCCCGATCAGCTTGTGTAATAGCTCTATGAAGATTATCTCAAAACTTCTTGCAAATAGATTGAAACCTCTTCTTCCTAGTCTTATCTCAGAGCAACAGAACGCCTTCGTTCCTGGTAGGCTGATTCAAGATAATCTTATCTTAGCGCATGAGGCTTACCATTACCTCAAGTTGAAGAGGTCAAAGAAAGGTCATGAATTCGCCTTAAAGTTGGATATGCAAAAGGCTTATGATAGGGTTGAATGGGACTTTCTCGAAGCGGCTTTGTTGAAGTTTGGTTTTAGTTTGGCGTGGGTGAGGCTGATTATGAAGGTGGTTACCTCGGTTTCTTTCTCAATCATGATCAATGGGAAGCAGGGGAGCTATTTTAATCCTTCAAGAGGGTTGCGACAAGGGGATCCCCTGTCGCCTTATCTTTTTCTTATTGTTGGGGAAGTTTTATCAAGGAATATTGAAGCTGAGATCAGAAAGGGGAATCTTCAAAGTATAAAGCTTAGTCCTCAATGTCCAGGGCTCTCTCATCTTATGTTTGCTGACGATACAATCTTGTTCTCTAAGGACACTGCCTCAAATTGTAGGGCTTTGAAGTTGATCTTGGACTCTTATTGTGTTGCTTCTGGACAAGCTGTTAACCTTGGTAAGTCATCAGTTTTCTTCTCTGTTAACTCTCCTCTTGAAATTCGTGAGATGGTTACAGCGGAGTTGGAAATTCCTATCAGTTCTCAGCCGGGAATTTATCTCGGTCTTCCCACTATTTGGGGAAATTCCAAGAAAAGTGCGATGGCTTACATACGAGAGAGAATTAATCAAAAAATTCAAGGGTGGAAGGCTAATATTCTTTCTCAAGCTGGAAGAGAGGTGCTAATTAAAGCTGTTGCCATGGCGGTTCCAGCATATCCTATGGCTATCTTTCTGCTTCCGAAGGTGCTTTGCAAAAAAATCAACTCTGATCTTTCTAAGTTTTGGTGGGGATTCAATGAGTCTAAAGAGAAAATGCACTGGAAGTGTTGGGATGACCTTTGCAAGGGAAAATTTGAAGGTGGTCTTGGATTCAAAAATTTACAAGCATACAATTTGGCTCTTCTTGCTAAGCATTGCTGGAGGCTAGTGAATAACCCTTATTCCTTGTGGGCTCGGGTTCTCAAAGCTAGATATTTTCCCCATGTGAGTTTCTTGAATGCAAAAAAAGGGTCTAGGCCGTCTTGGATTTGGAACAGCATGCTTGCTGGCAGAGACTCTATTGCGGAGAAGTCGATTTGGAGGGTGGGAAACGGTAAGAGCATTGATGTTTGGGTCGATAGATGGGTCCCAAACAACAATGGTGGTCGTATCATTCCCACTGATTTGGCAAACCGGTTCACTCCCTTGTTGGTTGCGGATTTAATAGATTCTCAAATGAATTGGAGCATTGATCACCTGAAAGGGTTTCTTAGTAAGGAGGATATGAGTGCCATTGGTGCAATTGACACTGGTAGTGAGCAGGACAGTGATGTGTTTGTGTGGCCTCACTCAAAAAGCGGCTCTTACTCGGCTAAGAGTGGGTACAAGTTGATTTACTCTGAGTTGGGGAAAAATTCTGGGAAGAAGATAAAGCCTTCCACATCTCACATCATTGATTCCAAAGTTTGGAAAGCTATCTGGAAACCAGGTTTTGTTCCTAAGATCTCTAATTTTATGTGGCGTGCCCTTTCTAATGCTTTGTCCACAAATTGGTGTATTTTTAAGAAAAAAATCATTCCTAGTCCGATGTGTGAGCTGTGTGGAGAGCATCAGGAAACTGTGGAGCATTGTTTGTTGCTTTGTCCTTGGACCAAGGCGGTTTGGTTTGGAAGCACTCTTTGTTACATTCCGGATATAGCTTCAATTTCTACTCTTGATGTTTGGCTGCTTGCTATGTTTAAGAAATTCAGTGGTGGGGATGGTGGTACTTCTAACCTTTTCTTGTTAGTTTGCTTCCATCTATGGGAAATATGGAAGCAAAGGTGCAAGGCAGTCATGAAGAAGATTCTCCCAGACCCGGCTGCTACAATTGAGTGTATTCAGCGCAGTTTTGCCAAGTGGTCTGTTGTTCAGCCTATTATGCCGGAAGGAAATGGGGAGGTTGGTCAGGTGGTCAGGTGGCTTCCTCCTCCTCCAGGTTTTGTGAAGGTGAACTTTGATGCCTCTTGGAATTCAAAACAGCCTAAGTGTGGATTGGGAGTGGTTATTCGTGATGAGAAGGGTGTGTGTTTAGTGGGAGCAAGTCGTGTCAGTTCTCATAATTCTGCGGTTGAGGCTGAGTCTATGGCGACTTTGGTGGGGCTTCATATGGTGGCTGACATGCATCACAAGAAGGTGGTGATAGAAGGTGATTGCAAGGAGATTATAAGCGCTTTCAAGGGTGATTCTTGTGCTAATTGGAGGTCTGTCCCTTTTTTAAAGAAGATTACCCAGCTGAGTTAGGCTTTTGATGAGGTATTGTGGAATTGGATTCCGCGTGACGCTAACCGTTCAGCGGACGCTGCGGCCAAGCTTGCAATGGTGGAGTTGAGCTCTTCGGAATGGGTGGAGACACCCCCAACTTCCCTCTGTCGGGTGTTGAGGAACGATGGTTTACCAGGACCGCCCTAATGTCTTGTTGTCTGCTTTATTGCTTTAGTTTGGTAGTTGTGTTCTTTCTTTCTTGTTTGTGTTCTCTATGTTGTTCTCCTTTTGTTTTTGGTCTTTGCTCCGGTTTTATTGAAGTTTCACTTTGTCCAAAAATTCAATATGAGTGGTAGGATCTAAAAAGATCCTTCTCTGCAATATCTGAAGCTTCCAAATGCTCAGTGCAAGGTCAGCTCTTTCTTTCATGTATTAGGGGTCCGGGTTTCATGTTGTGGGTTGGTGCCATTAGCTACTGTGATTTGTGTGTGGAAATGTGAATTTGTAGTATTGGATTGCTAATTAGTATGACTGGAAAGCTTAGTGTTTTTGTCCTTGGATGTTTAATTGTATTCATGGGTTTAATGGCATATGGTGGGTTTTGCTTCATTTCTGTGCTGAGATTTTCTGGTTTTGGTTGAATTTGAGCATTTTCAGATTGTGTGTTTTGTAATTGAGTTTAATGTGGGTGTAAGTTTTCATTGCAGGGTTTCCTTTGGTAAGGAATATCAGTGAGCTTCCGCAGAATAGCTATGGAATAGGAGGTTTGGCTCACACCACTGTTGCAGGGTCACTCTTGCATGGCTTGAAAGAGGTATGCTGTTGGTTTTAGAGTTCTTTTTTTAGTATTCTTGTGATTTTGGAGTTTGGAAAACTATGTCATGTAGATAGATAGTACGATGATCTTCGAAGAGTTCTACTTGAGTTTGAAAGAAGGATTTTCTTATTTTTGGTGATGTTTTGAGAGTTGAAATGTGTACCAATTTAATGTGACTATGTTTTGGTGAAGTGATTTTGTGATGAACAATAAATTTGAGATATTTTTTTGGGGGCAATGTGTAATGCAATTACTGGCTTTACAGGTTGAGGTTTGGCTACAGACATTTTCTCCAGGATCAGGTACACCAATACACAGGCACTCGTGCGAAGAAGTGTTTGTTGTCCTAAAGGGCAGTGGAACTATGTATCTTGCACCAAACTCACACGCAAAGTACCCTGGAAAGCCACAAGAGTTCTCCATCTTTGCAAATAGCACATTTCAGATCCCTGTTAATGATGTTCACCAGGTAATTTAAGCTCTATGAATCACTATGTCCCCACCCTAGTAGTTTCCTTGTCCACTACGTTGATCTCATTTTTATCATTCATAATGATAAATGATTAGAGGATTGGTAGTCAACCAGGAAAGTGTATTTATAATTGTGTTTTGAGTTTAGGTTGTCAATTTTGAATTGGATCAAGAGTTGCTGAATGTCTTTTTAGCAGATATATATATATATATATATATATATATATGATATATCTATGGATTCTAACTACTTTAATGTGGTCTTGCTTGTATGTCCTTTCTATTGCTTTCCAGGTCCAAAATACAAATGAGCATGAGGATTTGCAAGTGCTTGTTGTCATATCTCGTCCGCCTGTTAAAGTGTATGATCTGTCTCCCTCTGTGTTTGATATCAATCTTTTAGATTATTTCATGTTCCTTCTATAACCATGTATTATATGATACTTGTGCAATTTACTTTTAGTTTATTTTACACTTTTTTACATCTAAAATCCTCTCGACTTCAGGTTCATATATGAAAACTGGTCAATGCCTCACTCTGCAGCGAAACTAAAGTTCCCCTTCTTTTGGGATGAAGAATGCCTTGAACTAGAACCACCTCCAAAGGATGAGCTGTGAGACTTTGTGTAGAATTGCTGTAACTAGTATCAAGATCTTTGACATGAATTAGTGCAAAGTTTCTAGATGTATGGTAGATTGTTTTAGTGACATCTCCACCTAGTTTCCGACCCGCTAAGTACTGCGTTTAAAATTGTACTTAGGTGCAATGATCAGAAGTTACAAAGTTACCTCTTATTTCCAATGGTAGCACATTACTTTCACACGGTTGTTTAATGTATATTTTCATACTCTTTCAAGTTGATTCTATAGGCCAAGTAGACATGGTTTGTGCTCTAGAACTCAGATTCAATAAATGGAAACTAATACTAATAAACAATAGATTATATTGAGACTGATGCTACTAGTGATGGGCTGCTGTATGTTCCCAATATCCATTACACCGAGTGATCACTTAGGAACTCAACAGTGCTAATTTTCTATTATAAGTCGAAGGCACAAGCACGAGAAAGAAATTGATGATACAGAATAAAAAAAATAAGGATCCAAAAAATAATGTTCAATTGCGAGTAATCATTTCTTTTTATTCACGCTTCTCCTTGCAGCCTCCTTTTCTGCGACAAGAACACAGAACTCTGCACCAAGCATTTCATATATGGGGACCTGTTGCTTCAGAGAAATGCTCAACTCGACTGTGTCCATAATCACTTCAACTGTAATACTAAAGCCTAAAGTAGACAATATGCGAATAGCATTTGCAATCCTGCAGATGTTCTCCCTTGTCTCCTGGGTAGTGTAATTTCTTTCTTGCTCTTCAAGGCTTAGAATTTCTTTATCAGATTTTGCACTTTGTTGTTCAGAATTGTTCACTTGATCAACTACCATATCATCTGTAACTTCTACATGCTCACCAACCCAAATGAACCCATTGCAGCCAAGGATAAGGTCAATTCCATACTTCTCCACATTATGAAAGTGTTGTTTGCGTCTTTTCACTAGATAAGGAGGGACTGTGAGCATTTGACCCCTTCCAAGCTGCAAAAGGTTTATAATGATTCAATTATAAAGTTATTCAGAGAGATATATCTAGGGATCCAAATATTACTAGAAAGACAAACCTTTCCATACTTCTGACTTCTTGCTTGGAGATGTAAACCGTCATACTGAAAACCGCGAACTTCAGCCTGAATAAGAAAAATTATTAGAGAGATGGAACAGATTATCTCTTCATCTTTTTTCAATTAGGTCAGTTATCTATGCCACAGAACTTACACAAATGACATCGTTCTCTTCAAAAATAGTGCGCATGTTCAATTCATCCAAAGCAGTTCGACGCCTCTAGCAAACAAAGGAGACAAACTCATATAAGGACACTTCATGATAGACGAGGCAGACACCAATATCTAAAGATTCACAAATGGGAAATAAATGCCAATGTCCTGGCTCTGCTTTTGTAATACTACAATACATGCATCGTTTGACAGTCACTTTCTAATTTAAACAAATAAAATCTCCAGTATATCCAATATATAAAAATTAGAAACATAATCTTATAACTGTAGAGCAAGAACCAGTAACTAGAAGACTCTACCTACAAGTACAGTCAGGAATTTAGAGTAATAAAAATGAACCAAATTAAACCTAGTGCATTTTCATTTTAGAGGGATGATGTATATTGTGCCAGTTTTTCTGGATCAAATAAATATCATTAAGGTTATGGAGCATAAGTCGCATTTGTGTTACAAAAAAGACTGGCATACAAAGTTAAGACTTAGAACAGCCTAGGCACCTCACAGATTTATATAAATGCCTATAAAGAGATGGCTAGAAGAATTATAGAGTTTGTCTCAGCGTGTTAAATGCAAAACTGGCAATCTTAGTTTCAATCTAATCACTATGTTGGTCACCAATCAATGATAGTTTTTTGGCAACTTTTACAAAATAACAAACCAATTAGCTTCTCCATGCATTTTGCACCACTAGTCAACTATTTAGAAGATGGAACACAAAAACTTGTATCTTTGATGAAAGGGCTTCACGGATACTGATGTATCTTACCCACATGACATCCAGATTCAAACACAGACAGAGTCACAGATGAGAGTAGAAACAGCAATGCATGCCTTAGTTAACATAGTATCCATATCGGTTGGAAACGATGCAATAAAACACAAACAGTTAGCATTTTGTTGCAACTATCTACACCATTCTGATCCACTAGCAACACTAAGATACATATTGCTGTAAAAATTTCATCGTTACTGACACATGCTACCATTTATAAACAGTTATACCTGGATGCCATTGGGTAAGTTCATCGAAGAAAGCATCAGCACAGCATCGTGGCTAAAGTTTATCTCTACTCTCCAACGTTTCGGAGCAACCTAAACAAAAATTCATGATCAGTAAACATACACAAGCATCAAATGTTATCTAACCAACATAAAAAGCATTCTTTTCCATTACCTCAATAACACGCCCTACAAGAATATCTCCAACCTCTGGTTTATACCTAGCATCATTTTCCCCACAGCTCAATCATCACAAACACCAAAAACATAACAAAACAAATCAACAAAACACTTAAGCACATTGAATCAGTGACTACCTAGCTCTCAATGACCGCACATAAACCAGCTTATTCACCCTCTCGACGACGCCGCAGACCGTCGCAACAACCTCACCGTTAACTTCAGACGTCCCGTGCCCCCTGAAATCACACATTACCCACAAACATTTTCGAACAAAGATCACAACTTTATGAAAACCCAAAGCTGAAACTTCACAAATTCAAACAATTAAGAGGGAAATTTCAGATGGGTACTTGAGAAGTCCATCTTCGTGGTTGACGGGGATGGAGTCGGCGACGATAACAGAAGCATTGGAATTGGGTTTTGAGGAGAGAGATTCGAGCTTTTCGAGAGCTCTCTGAAGACGAAGCTTCTGGGTTTGGTTCAAGGAGAGCTGCAACCCTCTCATTTTGAAACTCGATGACTTGAAAAACCCTAACTAAACCCTTTGCCGGAGATTTTAGACGAGAGATGAATTGGAACTTGGTAAGCTCCGACTAGGGAACCCGAGCCCACTTTAGAATTGGGCCTTTGTTTGAACGATAATTATTACTATTACAATAATAGTAATAATTACACAAACGATCAGACAACGAGAGTGAGGCTAAAAACCTCAGTAGTTGCAACTAGAAACATGTCTTGGATCAGGATAAAATCTTTTTATGAAACTGATTCGATTATGTTGAAGATATTAGACTAAAAATCCAGATGTCTCTCCTCTCAAGAAAGGAGATAACAAAGTGGCTAAAATTGATTTACAAACAATGATATGATCACTATAAGAAACAAACATTTTTGGACGATTTTCAGTGCATGATTCTGCAACATAGGTTTTACCTTATTACATTAGCCTCCGAAGATTTTTCTCTTCCTCACAATCTCACCAAACTTTGTTTCTTTCCCGTTCGTTTTATATTTATACGAGTCATCAATCTCTAACCTCTCTTTCCCAAACCCTTCCCAGAATGTCGACCACTCTCCCTCCTCTTCTTCAACCTTGACGGGTTCCACCGTTTTGTAAATACAACTCTAAGGACAGGATGGCCTCTTCCCCGACAACCCGCCACCGTCTGGCCGGCCTCCTGTCTTCCCCCTTCCTCCTCTTCGTCCTCTTCCACTACCACGTCGCCGCCACAGAAGGCATCCGCCTTGCTGGCATCATCCGAAAGCCTTCTCCGGATGTTACCAACATTTTCCGAGAGGCCCCGGCCTTTCGGAATGGGGACTCCTGCCGCGGCGAGGAGAGGATCCACATTGCCATGACGTTGGACTCTAACTATTTGCGCGGCACAATGGCCGCAGTGCTTTCCATCCTCCAGCACTCCACGTGCCCGGAGATGGTCGAGTTCCACTTCTTGTCGGCAAGGTTCGAGCCCGACGTACTCTCCAACATCAAAGCCACCTTCCCCTACCTCAAATTCAACGTCTACCGATTTGATTCCAGCAGGGTACGTGGCAAGATATCAAAGTCCATACGCCAAGCCCTAGACCAGCCATTGAACTACGCGAGAATATACCTTGCTGATATCATCCCATTGGACGTGAAGAGGGTTTTGTACCTCGACTCAGACCTCGTGGTGGTCGATGATGTGGCCAAACTATGGAAGGTCGACTTGCAGGGCAAGGTTCTGGCTGCACCGGAGTATTGTCACGCGAATTTCACACCATACTTTACCAACGTGTTTTGGTCCGATCAGAAGCTTTCGAAAACGTTTGAGGGCCGCAAGCCATGCTATTTCAATACAGGGGTGATGGTGGTCGATGTGGACAGGTGGAGACAAGGTGGCTACACTAAGAAAATGGAGGAGTGGATGACGGTGCAGAAGCAGAAGAGGATTTACCACCTAGGGTCATTGCCGCCGTTTTTGTTGGTTTTGGCGGGAGATATTACGGCTGTGGATCACAGGTGGAACCAACACGGGCTCGGCGGCGACAATCTCGAAGGAAAGTGTAGGAGCTTGCATCCTGGTCCTATCAGCTTGCTTCATTGGAGTGGGAAAGGAAAACCATGGTTGAGGTTAGATTCGAGAAAGCCTTGCACCGTCGATCATCTTTGGGCACCTTACGATCTCTATCGGTCTTCAGCTCATTATTTCGAAGAATGACGAGACCCTAAAAGAGCCAAACGGAAACGATAGTAATGAGTGGCGCTAATCTGTTGATGGTGATGATCAATTGGATCAAGAATGAAGGAACGGGGACAAGGGAGTTTGAACTAGTTTGAAAAGAGGAAGAAGATGAAAATGGTTAATGGGTATGTGCCTATACCTTTTTATAAATTTGTTTAGTGATTCTTCTTTGGACCGATTTAATTGTAAAGGGGAGAAAACAAAAATTGATTGGGTGGGAAGTGATTTGGTTTGGTTTGAAGATGGTTAATTAGATGGAGGGTTTAACTCTTTGTTCCACAAGCTAGGGTGTAAAGAAGAAAAGGGCTAATTTAAATTTATACGTTGTTATTGGTTATGGGCATACATTCTTTAGAGGAGTCTTTTAGTGGCACAGTTTACACGAGGAGGAAGAGACTACGTACATATATTATTTGACTGTTGTTTTTTCTTCTCTAGCTTGTTGGTAAATATTATGTTCGTACTCCTTAATTTGTATAGAACAAATTGATTCTGGCAATCATTCTCACTTAGCTGAGTTTGTGTTGGCCCGGACTGGTCTATACGCGTACGCTTCTTAGTTCCATTAAGTAGCGCGGAACTACAGAAGATCTGGAAGAGAGGACAGATACTCAGATTGAGATCACTGGTCCGGTAGGGTTTATCTGCTAAACCCAAAGATAAATTGATTGTAGGGGTATACATTTACCATTACCGAATTAAGTACCAAGTACGTACACTGCGTTGTCTGCGTATGTACGTATTTGATATTGACGATCACTGTGTGCACACACTTGCATCGCAAAACAAATTTGCAACGAAGTCGACAACGATTTATTTGAGAGCTCAAGACCAAGATGCTGCCCGGCCAAAGGTACAAACATGTATGACTACTAATGCTTCCGTTGCTAGTTGCTACTTCTGCATGCCGCCTCTCATGGCAGAAAAACACTTGGGGTGTTGGATAGAAATTAATGTTTTTAGCCTAAGCTAATATAGAGAGGCATATTATAAAGCATAAAGATAGAGGCGTATGTGAAAATCATGAGCACCGTACCATGAACATGGACTAAAATTAATAGCAAAACTCTATAATTGATGAGCCTCAGCTTAAAAGAAAATCATAGATCTACATTCTTAAAAAGTTAAAAGCATAATTGCTACAATGGGAAATAATATGATCTATATATGATTCTTCTTCTTGGTGTGGGCAGCATATATAGTGTAGGAACTGGTGTACGCATACGTACCATGCATGCTTTCACGAATGGAAAGGCGCGTAGAACTTGTAAAATATCTCAGCATATGTTTGGGTTTAGGTTTAGACTTGTAAAATATCGAGCGGAAATGCGCTTATGTTTAGGTTTAGGCTTCATATTAACATCACGTACCTTATAATGATTATATTCTGAATAATTGACTAGTATAAGTTACATGCATCCAACATTGGAGGAATATCGATCTGATCTACAGCCTAGAATAAGACTCGCACCTCTTCATATCATAGTGTTCGAATATATATTATAATTTTAATTTCTCTATTGTAGTTTGCATGTTGGAATTGTTGCTAATTTTTTGTTTTGATCTCTTCATTCTCACCAAGTACCTTCTTTCGTAAACCATAATTAAGGAGCTGTCGTATGCATGTTAGATTGTTAGTAAGCTCATTAACCCATAAGAAGAAGAATTGCACGTCCTTCATATGCATATGAACTTCTCATACAGAAGAGCGATGTCTTTTAAGTTTTAAGTATTAACTGAATCTTATGTCGTCAAAAATAACCGAAGAACACGCTACTATATATATATATATATACACAGTCCCTATCCAGAGTGAAGCTTCATTCTGAAATTTCAGAGTGAAGTTCCAATTTTATCACACTTTTCGGTCAAATTTTTTCAGCATAAGCTATTCAATATTTAGGTATGTTATTTAAGATCATCTATACAAAATTTCATCTAATTCGGCTTATGCTGAAAAAAATTGACCGAAAAGTGTGCCAAAATTGGAACTTCACTCTGAAATTTCAGAGTGAAGTTTCACTCTGGATAAAGACTATATATATATATATATATACACACGAAATTGGGATTCTGCCAACATAAGTACTTTGGGCACGTTGCTCTAAATTACTAATAATTGAGCAATTTATTCTATGCATAACATACACTTACCAGTATATACCATTAAATCTTTGTTAATTATGATTTATGAAGATCGAACTGAAGAACATAGAAGCTAATATGCCCTGGGTATTATTAGTACCTCTCTTTTATTATTCTAGGCTTTGGCTCCGTCTCATTGCTTCCTTTCTACTCCGAATGAATTCGTCTGATTTTTCATTAATATTTGGTGCAACATAAAAGAGAGGTCTTGCACGCCTCAGAGGAAGCTTTGATCTCTCATCTTCTGCATCCACCATTGCTACTGTGAATTTTTCATCACTCATTAGCACAGTTCCTTTCTTCTTACTGTCCTTGTCCTTGATCTCCTTCTCCAACCCCGCTACATCTGCGTTTCTTAAACTCTTTTTCGGGTCCTTACCTTGTGATATGCTCGTAAAAATGGGCTTCACCTCCTGGAGACTCTTGCCTGAAGAAAATTTGTGCCTACCCCTAGAATTCCTCATTTTTGAATCATCATCATCATCCTCATCTGTTCGCTTGTAGTGAATTTGGATCTCAAAAACTGAATTGTCGTCTGGTGTATGCTGAGCCCGTTGTTGGTAGACGCCTTCGACCAAATTACGCCTGTTTGGGACAGGGGGTTGCTGGTCCTCCACAGAAACCACCGCATTGCTTGAACCTTGAAGCTTTGTATAATGGCTGGTTATCGGTATGTGCTTAATAAGGCTTCTAGCAATGACACTGTTCATGGTGAGGGTGATGAGCCTGTGGCAAATGCCAAGAGGCTGCCATTGCTTCCTCTTCTCCTGCATAATCGCATATAGTTTCAGAAGCAAATGTAGTTATACATATATGCTAGTAAGAACAATGAGTTTGGTGAGTTAAACCAAGTGTTGGAGTGTTAAGATAAAGAAATGGGAACATGATATATAACTGGATATCTGATTCCATGCTTGCAAATGTGGTAACCAAAAGGAAAAAAATGTGACTTTAAAACCAGCAAGGTAATCTAGTGGTGAGGGATTTAGTTTTCTCATCCATCACCAGCTTTGGTGGGATACAAAAGGAATAAACTTGCAAGTATACAAAAGGAAAAGTTAGGAGTTGAAACCAAGCATCCGAGAGACAGCTCGAATTTCCCTTTGCTTCGATTGATCTCAATTCTTAAAACAACAACTAGCACTATTGCCAACATCAAGTGGGCAAAGTAACTGAAATTCTGAATAGATATAAACCTATAAGGAACCAAGATGGAGTACCATTAGGGATTTAGGGGTACCCAATTTTGTTGGGAAACATGAGGACCATTTCATGTGTCTGCACCAACGCAAATATTTGGTTAGATGGTACACTAAGTATACCATTTAGTTAGCTGAAAAAAAAAATCACAAAGGCCAATATCCCGGTCACTTACACATTAAAGATAATATGAGCGAGAATCCTTCTAAAAAAAATTTAAGCAAGAACCACAAGGTGTAGCTTATTTGTTTGAAAATGTGGTAGTAGATTAGAGAATTGCAATAAATTGATGTTTGTACTCTGAGTGCTATTTTACGAGGTATGAATTTATTTTCGGCGAATCCGAATTCTACCGACCAGGTAAAACATGCTCGATTCAGAAAATAGTTGATGGACCTGTAGGGTGCGCTTGGACCTACAATCCAAAATACTATAACCCGAGCCCCATTGTCGACCCGACATTGGCCCTCCACCAAATACTGTACTAAAACTTCGCACCAAAAAAGCGTCTGTTAGAAATCTCCCTCATTTTTCTGGTAAAAATTCCCTCTCTGCTTCCCCCAAAATCCTTCCATGAATTTCTTCAAGTCCGTATTCGCCGACGAACCCGAATCAGCCTCCCCCCTTAGCCAAGATCCAGATCCCAACCCCCAACGCCACCCCAACCCATCCGCCACCGGCGGGTGGAACTTCGGCGATCTGATCAAAACCATCGCCACCAAATCCGAAACCGTCATCGAAACCTACCGCCGCGACCTCCAGGAGTTCGGGTCGGGTCTCAAGAAAGAGATCGAAGTCGCCCAGGGCTCTCTCGAAACCGTCGGCACCAAAATCGACGAGCTCGGGACCACCGTCCTCCAAGGCACCGCCCAGATCATCTCCCACTCCATCCTCAACCCCGATCACGAGTCCGACTCCCCCGATTCCTCCGCCGCCGCCGCCGCCCGCCGGAGCCTGAGCTCCAAGAGGTACAGCCGCTTCGAGTCGCAGCTCCGCGCCGCGCAGGGCGACGCCAGCACGTACTGCGAGGAGCCGGAGGAGGCGGAGGAGTACGGGCGGTGGAGGCTAGGGTTTGCGCTGGAGGAGAAGAGGGAGGAGATTGAGGAGTTGCTGGAGGGGAATGGAGCGATGGAGGCGGTTTATAAGAGGGTGGCGCCGAGTGTGGTGGACGATGAGACGTTTTGGAGTCGGTATTACTTTAGGGTTTATAAGCTGAAGCAGGCTGAGGATGTGAGGGCCAGTTTGGTGAGGAGGGCGATTTCGGTGGAGGAGGAGGATGAGTTGAGCTGGGATGTTGATGATGTGGAGTATGATGAGGATCATGGTGGGAGCAATGCCGTTGCGAAATCGACTTTAGGGAAAGAGAGGGAGGTGGTGAGTGTTGATCAGGCTGGAGGGGAGGGGTTTTCAAGCAATGTAGATGCTGGAGAGGCGAATGAGGCCGCGAAAAAGGTTGTAGAGGAGGAAAGTGCTGCCAGGGCGGCCGAGGTTGTTGGAGAGGAGGAAGGGAAGAGTCTGGAGACGAAAGGCGATAAGGAGTCGGAGGAGAAAGCGAATGTAGTAGGGGATTCCGGGGTGCAATCAAAATCTGATGAGGAGAATAAAGACTTGCCGTCTAAATCTGATGAAGCAGTGGCTTTAGAGGTGAAGAAGGATGAGGCTCCTGCATCTAGGGAATCTGATGAAGCAGTGGCTTTAGAGGGGAAGAAGGATGAGGCTCCTGCATCCAGCAAAGAGAGTGGCGTATCGGCTGCTTCAGTTCGGTCCTCAGCAGAACCCGAGGAAGAAGAAGACCTTGGCTGGGATGAGATTGAGGATCTTAGCAGCATTGATGAAAAGAGAGTGACCCCTGGTGCAAGTGGGGGAAGTGCCAATACAGCTGAGCTGCAGAAACGGCTGAGCACTGCTGAAGATGAAGAAGATTTGAGCTGGGATATAGATGATGATGATGATGATGAACCCCCCAAGGGTTGATACTTGATAGCAATTGATTTTAAGGTCTTTACTCTCATATTTAGTGCACCAATTCTGTATTACCCCATGTCTGTTATGCAACAAGTGTGTCATATATATGTAATAGCCAAATGGGGAACTTTATTTTTCTTAAATTTGTTTCTATAAGATTGTTTGAAATGCAAAGATGGTCAGTGAACCAGCTCTCTGTACAAAATTGTTAGCTTTCATTAGCATTTGACCATTACCAAGTAAAATTCCGAAGTTATTGGTTGCATACTCTAATTGTTACACTTTCTGTTTATCCCTTTCATCTCTAAATCTGAATTCTAGTTTGATTAACCCGAGCTTCAGCTGCTTTGGACATTGATGAAACGTTCTTCTGATGTTTTCAGAGAATCACTCTGCAGATTCTGGTGTTTTCAGCTCATTCTCAGAATCTCAGTACGAAATTTGAGTGGCTGCAGTTCAATGTGTTATAGATACTTGAATTTCCATATGGTTCACGTATACCAAACTGCAAATGGTAGCGAGCTTCAGCATAAACAACAGGTGCTATGGCACCAAACTACTCAACCAGGAGTTCTCAGCTTCGATATGGATGCCATTTCCACGAGTGTGAGGAAGTTCTGCTGCAACAGCAAACTTTCTTATAGTTATACCTAACCCAAACATTTGGTGCAATCATTTTATGCAAATTGTAAGCAGATTGCCCCACTTGAAAAGAATGCAGCTTGTCACTTGAAGAGTACTAATCTCAACTGTGTCTTCTACCTTTTCAACTGGGTGATATTCTGTTTTCTGTTCGTAAAAACTTCTGAATGTCAGAACCAGTACACATCATACAATGCAGCTTTTGAATGACAGTCACAGAATCACAAGGACTTTCCAAAGTGTAACTTGAAGAGTGCTAATCTGAACTGTGTTAACTGACTGTAAGAATTAGAAGTTGACACTTCTCTTAAAGAAAACCAGAATTTGGTTGTACATTCTATAAGTAATTCACATAACCTGTAACAAAAAAAAAAGTAATTCACATAACTTGGATTAATTGGGGAAAAAGGAAAAAAGATATACTTGGTTAAGAAGATGATATATAAGTAATATAACTTGTCTGAAAAAAAAAACTAACATAACCCCAATACAAGATTCAGCACTTAAACTAATTCACACTCCACAACTTGAGCTCAACTACCTACTCAGGATATGAAAAGGGAAAATTTTGAAAATTGAAACCGACTCTTCTAACAGCACCTAGGCCTGTTTGTACAACAAGAAAAACTCCTGCAGAACTTGGAAGTAAATATGAATACCATCTTTGCTGAATTCATATCATTTTTCAACCCAGGGCTGCCTGTGACTAACTTGACACCAATGATCTTCCTCACACAGTGATGCCCGGCTCAGAAGCAGCCTCCACTACATGTGTCTCAGCCGGGGAAGGGAGTTCCATGAGCCGTCCTTTTTGCGCGCGGGGCGGAAGATGTTTTGCTGGTTTTCTTGATCCCACAGTCCATGGCAAGAAAACTCCAGTACCACTTTGAGGAACTTTTCGAGGGCTCATTACCATAGGACGAACTGGGGCTATCATGACCACTGGAGCACGGAGGACACCCCATTTGGGCATGACATCCATTGCCTCATAGCCATTTGGTGCTCCTTCGTGAGCTGCATATGGGCTCATGACGCTGGGCTGCCATACAGTTATAGCACCATTCTGTGTTGGACTTTGAGGGGATGACTGATATTGGTTGGAGTCTACTCGGACTCTAAAGAATGTAATGCTGATCCTCTCGTTTGGAGATGGACACATAACGTGCCTTGCCATGTCTGCACTGTTTCCCCTCATAACTAGGAGAGACCTGTAGAGTATACAATCAATGTTCATGAGTTTGATTACTCTCAATAAAATTCACAGCTAATAGATATCTCATGTTGATAAAAGTATAACTAGGAATGCATACCCTTCCTTCAACGAGAGGGTCAGTGGCCCCTTGTAGTTCCCCTCCGTATCAGTCACAAGGGTGCGCCCGTAAGCCATTGTGGATTCAGATAGGAGAAGAGTGGAGATTGGCTGATCCAAATGTGGTGGCTTTAGGAACGGCTGCGAGTATTCTCCCTGCACAAGAAATGATCATGAATTCCCGGTTTATCTCTGGAAATCAAATTCAAATTACATGTAACAAGACACATAACACAAACCAATGGTGATAGACTGCAAGTTAAAAAAAAAAAAACAGAGGAGGGAACATGATAATGCAGCGAAACAGTGAATACCTCCTCAAAGAAGTTGATGATGCAACCATTAGGTCGTTTGTACTCTGGGATTAGTTGCCAAAGTACAAGGTGATCAATCACATCATGGAGAAGAGCTGGAATTGGTCCGATGTTGCCTAAAAATATCAGGTCAAGTTAAAGTAAAGTTAGTGCCTAGTCACAACTCACAACTGCATAAAATGCCAGATTAATACCAAATTATTTTTAGGATTTAAGTTGAGTCTTACTTGCAGCTTCCTCTTTGACCTGTCCAAATATTGGAATCCCAAACTGAATCAACTCTCTCCTGTTTCCTTTAATCTGCTTGTTGAACAAAATAAAAGTCTCACCTGTAATCAACAAACTATTTAGAATCAGCATCTTTAGATGGTCTTGACCAGTATTAGTTAGAAATTAACATAAACTCAGTTGAATTATCACAAGAACCTTAGGGGGATGGGACTTACCTGAGAGCTCTCCATTCAGACCAGCCGTGTGGAGTTCATTTGCAAATTCAGTCAACTTAGAGAGCTCAGATTCGGTAAATATGTCCTCAAATAGCTTCAAGCCTTTCACAACATTAACCTGCCATGTAACATCTACCAATCAGTCATAGCTACTTGCATTTCTTTCACATAATAAATCAAAGATTGGAGTTTGCTTCAGCCTTCTGTTTATAAATTAGATAGTAGAAGAAAGAGCTTACCATATGTCCCTTGACTGACTCCTTTGCTGAGAAACCTTTTGTCAACTTGATCTGGGAGCGACGTGCCTCACAGTCATCATGGTTAGAACATATCTCATTGTTCACTGAATTAAGCACTTCTTGAGATCCTGAAATCACAAGAACAGATGAACAAGATAACTAAGTTCAGACAGTAAAAAGATCAGAAAACTAATCAGCTTATGTACTCAATAAGACTCTCTAAAAGCCCAGTATTTAACTGATTCAAACTTCTATATCCAATATTTGTAACCTGATTTCACAAGCTCCAACTAGGAAAAAAAAAGTTAAGCCAAAGCAAAAGCTTAGTAGAGTCTAGTAGGAACTCCACTAAGACTAGGAAAGCTATTATAAAAATGAGTTACTAAAAGTATATGCTCAAAACTGCCAATGATTTTTCTAATCCAATTTGCCGATTTGGCAATTTAATGGGGAAAACACCTCCACTACACCACACAGATTTTATTTTTGTTATCCTATAATATTTGCTTATGTTACCATATATTCCAACCAATTAATGTCTCGTTAAAAACAACTAATTATGTCTCAGATATCACTCATTATAGGATCCGCAACCATACATATTTTAGACTAGCAGCATCAAGAGCTCCATAAAGGAAACTTCATTCCAACTATGTTCATCTCATAGATCCCTAAATTCGCCGGCATATCCGAATACATGTGCTTACGTCACTTTCCGGTCACTATATTAACTAACTGTACGTTGCTGCTTTATTCCAAATAGAACAATGTACTTTAGCTTTGTTCCAAATGCTGTCACTAGTCACCACGCACCAAAGAAGACGAGACACAATAACAAACAAAAACACACACAAACACAGAGTAAAGCAATGACACTAGTCCCTCCCAACTCTGCTGCCACCAATATCATTCGAATCTTCCTCCGGCCCCCGAGTCCAACTCGGTAATATCAACCGAGTCAACCAACACGAGGCCACACCCCCCCCCCCCCCCCCCCCCATCTTCAATGTTGGAATGACCACCACCCCAAGCGGCCCAGCCTTTTTGTTTTTGTCAAAACCCTACCCTTTACCTACCAACGCATCCCGTGACGTCAACCGTAAAAGGTACGGCTCTGATGGACCGCCGCCTATAATTAAATCAACGGCACGCCTCTCGAGCCATTATTGCAATCAAACTGATGCTGAAACCTCATTCGCTGACCCCCAAAACTAACTGTGACATCGACTACAGCCAATAATCCCCCCCGGCCCACCTCGATTTTCCCAAAACCTCCCCCTTAAACCTCGCAAACACTACCGGCCACTTAAACAACAGTAGAAAAAGTTTGACCGGAGTAAGAGTATCTCTAATAGTTTTTGATAAAATTTCTTTAAAATAAAAAAGTAAATACTAACAAAAAAATATGCTTAAATTCCAATTATTTCTTTATTTTACATATTTTAACATTTATTGTAAGTGAATAAAATATTATATAATTATACTTATATAATCATAAATTATTTTATATATTTAATTTGTTAATTTGAAATAAATGATTCAAATATTTTATTATTTTAATTAGTTGATATTAAAATTTGAATTATTGGAAAAAGTGTACCATTTAATGTTATTATTTTTGATTTTTTTTTTTAAATTGCTGCAAAAATTGAGAATTTCTCATTCTTTCTCGTCATTTATTTTATTTTAGAAAATGATATGCATAATTTATTTGAATGGAAAAAAAAACATAATGTACTCTAAAATTTCTCCTATTATTAATGTAACCAAAAAAACAAATTCTCTTATTCTCCAAAATATCAAAGCTGTTAGAGATGTCACCTCATCTCTCACTGTCTAACAGAACGTTGAATTCAAAGGTAGAGAAAATTGGTAACGGGGTATTGAATCTAGGATCTGGTGGAGAAAAACATGTTTTCCTTTTCTTACTTAGAAAATTGGGAAAATCGAACGAAAAAGGTAACTCTCTCAATTTAAATGATAAAAATCTTTTCGTTGTTGTCAGGGAAATTAATTTTTATCTCGAGCTACCAACAGAGGAAAAGTTTTCTCCAGATTCCAGACCACTCTCTCCTTCGTTTTTTCTCACCAACCAAACCGGACCTAAACTTCTGAACAAACCTATTATAACAAGTAACAAATTTCTTCCGTTTTTTATGGAGAATTCAGACGCCGGAGGTAGGTTCCAATCACACAACTGAAATCGAACGAGAAAGAAATTCTAAACTTAGTGTAGTGCTACGAAATCTGGCTCACTCAATTTCAGTCAATCATTTATGGTTAAATTTAAAATCCACCGTAAAACTAGGAAATATAGATCCGAAAAAATAAACATTAACAATTCAGAACTCAAAGGGAACTAGATCACGTACCTGAGTCAGTGATATCACTCTCCGGCGAACCGTCTTCTTCGGTAATGACCTCATCGGCGGCGACCTCATATCCGTTAGCTTCTTCCATCTTCTCGTCCTCCACACACGACTTAGCGCCTTCGCTGCTCTTGCAATTGTCCTCGGCTTCAAAAACTTCGCCGTTTTGGTGGCTCTCCCGCTCCGCCATCTTCGCCCCGAGGTTTCGGAGCTCCACCATCACGTCAGCAATGGAGTGATACTTTTGCATCTGGAGCACCGGGATCCAATTCATCCGCCGCCGGTGTATGGCGGCGAAGACGGCGCTGTACTCGGTGCCTCCGCCGCTGAGCTGCGTCAGGTGGCCGCAAAGAGCGTCGATGATCGCGTTGGCCGCCGCGAACTCGCCGCGGTACCAGCCTAGTATCGCGTCCTTGGCCACCGCGTCCGGCACCAACGTCATCGGCGTCGGCATCATTGCGGGTCCCATGGCTGGAGGACTGGCTCCATCGGCCGGCGGCAACGCAGCTGGCCCAACCGCCATCGCCATGTACTGTCAGCTCAATACTCTTTTCCTTTATATCGGAATCTCTCACAGCTCCCGTAGCACTCGTTCACGGTGGTTCAACTCCGGCACGGTGGTTGCTTAAGCTGTCTCAGGGGAGAGAGTTAAAATATAGAGAGAGAAGGAGGAGGTTTTCACATGGAGGGTTTTTGTGGTGCTTGGGATTTCATATATATACTCCGAGCGGGCTGCTGGGCCGTGGCATTTCCGTGCATGTGGAGCCCATGCGACGAGGTGGCAATTTCGAGGTTTTAGTGACGTGGCGGACCGAAATGAAGGTTGGGTGGTTTGGTACACCCAAAGATAAATTTTGGCTCTGTGAATGATGGTTAGGGCACGAAGGTACCTAGTTACTAAGGTCAGTAAATGGAATTACAAAAGTAGCCTTACATTTTGTTGAGCCTTACTATTCTTCCTCTGAGTAAATTTATCATTTATGTCCCTTGGGTTATCTATAGATATTAAAATGTTTTAAGTTGTTTGGTCCGTGGAATACAAGTTCGTTCAAATTGGTATGTGGATGTGGTTTAGAACTCTACCACATTTTTTATGCATATTAATCGTCTTAGACAAAGAATTTGGGTAGATGTTTCAATAACTTGCGCTACATGCAATGAGATTTGCGAGCATGATAGGATTGATGACTAATTTCCTTTTCTTGCAGAGGAATTTGAGGAACTTAAACATTACTATTTCTTTATATGAGTAATTATTTTGTGTACCTAGAACACTACATGACACTGTCATATGGTATCCTTGAACCAATCATATAATTATTTCATGGTGTAGTAAACATGCACACGTTGAAAGAAAAAATATATATATTTAAATATGAGTAACCAATCAGAAACAAACACAATAATAATTGACTAATAATATTAAATGGGTACGCCACGTAGACTATATACTGTGTACATATAATAATTTTTATTCTTTTTTATAACCATGTATTGAAGATAATAACACGATGTCATGTATTACTCACTTCATAAGTTCATAACTAATCAATTCAATATCTATATGCGAGTAAAGTTTTGGTGATAAGAACTAATTATTTCAAGCCTGAAGTAGCCTCTAGGATTAGAGAGAAAACAGAGAGTGCGCGCGCGAGGGAAGAAGAGAGAGCGGTGTGACCCTCTGGCGACACGCTCTTGTGGCGTCTTCGTCGGATGGATTAAGTTAAATAATCCCCATTAGAGAACAATATGTGTGGTGGAATGGTTGTCCAAGCTACCGAGAGACCAGGTTGTGGCAAGAGAGAAGGTTGCTTCATCTATCGATGGGGAAAAGGGATTTATGTAATACCCCGAAATTTAGTATTTACTATTTAGTACTCTAAGTTTATATTAACTTTTAATTAATTCAATTTTTCTTCTAATATTTATCTTTAGAAACCAATGATGCTAAGGTACATACTTTCAAAGATAATTAATTTCTTTTTATAAGTATTAGACCACGATTTGAATATGTTAGTTTACATTCTTGCGTATACTCGATACTTTGTAATCGAGTTTAAGACTAATACTAATAGTATTATTTTTATGCATTATATTAGTATTAGATAGTGCAAATATATTGAAAACCTTATAAAAAGAATATACTAAATTCCTTTAGAATAACACATATAAATGTGTTTGTTATATCTACACACACATATATATAATCCTTATGTCAATATGTTTTGACCCTTGCTTATTTATTTTTATGTTTTACCCCATCACACTATTTTTTTTATTTGCCAACAACCACACTAACTCAATATTAATTATTGCGAATGGTATATGAGAATTGAAATTTTGTATTCATTCTTAGCCTATTTATAGTTATGAGCTGTCTCAAGTTTTCTTCACACTTCAAAATCAGAAATCATGTAAGTCTAGAGTTCCCTTAGTTGATATAAAACTCAATCATCCAATGTTTCTCAAGCTAAAATTATAGCATTCATTATTTCTCTCTTAAACAAATTTCTTCTTTACTAAAGTAATCCAACTTTAGATCCACATCAAAACCTTTATTTCACTCCTGAAAATTGAAGGTAAGTACATCTTACATCCTTATAATCTTTTGCCTATTTAGATTTATCAAAGTGCATAACTAAGGATAAAATGGAAAAGACCATGTTTTGGTAAGAGATATATTTTTCGTATTTTATACCATCTGATTTTGTCCAAGGTAACAATAGCATTAAATTCCTCATAAAAATGCTTTAATTTAGTCTTTTGAATCACTCAAAAATGTTTAGAAATTGAGAAGTTATCGCTAATCAAAGTTAGAGTTAATAAACTCACTAAAAATCTTATGTAGCACTCACAACTTTAAAAACTCATATCTCACTCATTTTTAACATTTTCCACAAACTTTATATTAAATTAGAGTAGAAGACCTCTATTTTTAATCTAGAAAGTTTAAGAAGAAGTAATAATAAAAATTGTTACAAGTAGAATATATAAGACATCTAAGATGATAACTTGATGATCGGTTTCTGCACTGTTACTGTGTTTGAACTTTTTGGACTTAATGACTTTGAACTAGACTGTATGACTTATCCTATTGGATTCTTTACGAAAAATCCTTGAACATAGACTCCTCACTTGTCTAATTTGGACGTTTATTGATTGAGTTATTGATACGGAAAGTTGAGAGACTTTGACACTATTCTTTGAATGACAATTGCTACTTTGGACAAAGATTTTTCTCATTATGGGAGAAATGACTACTAATCATTTGACTACTAACTAATATTATCTCATTACTTTTAATTTAAAGTACATTTACTTTATTTGCACATTTACTTTCAAGTTTATTAACTTGTTTATATTTTATGCATACATTGAGTTATTGATAAGTATTTTATATCTTAGTGTAAGATTATTATTTTTAGTATTTAAATATTATCTTAATTACTAAACTGTTTGATATTCTATTGAGGTTATTGAGTTGGAGCTGTGAAGCCGGGTGATTAGTACTACCCCATGCTTAAGTGAATTGCTGGTAAAATTGTTTTGTGCTTTGTGAGTTCGCCTTGGGCCATAGTCCCTACAGACAATGCATTATTATACTCATAGGAGAATTGACCTTGAGTATACATACTTTTGTGTTAGTCTCGGTATGCTGAGGATTATCCGTGATTTTGGTAAACGTGAACCCTAACATGTGACTTTGTGATTAATTACCAGTTTTCTTGAAAATTCACACAATTGATTAAGTTTATTGATGCTGATATGTATATCTATATGCATAAGTAAGAATTCGTATGACCAAATACATTTAGTTCTTGGTACATTTTACTTGGTTGTTCATATTTGAATTTCTCATTAGCCAAATTATTATAAGAATGTATTATGTACTTAATGGGTCTGTGTTACTCATGATGTTATACAATCTTATTTTCAGGTAATGAATAGATTTTTGGGGAATGAGATGAATCTACTAAATAAAATGATGGTTTTTCTTCAATTATTATTTCAAGACAATAAATGCGAGACTCATGTATCTTCGCTAAATTTCAGTATTTCTAAATCTGTTTTATTGTAAAATAAATATGATTCTGTTTCCTAATAAAAGTATTATTCAGACATATATTTCTATCAGTTTTATTGAGAAAATTTTATTGTTTTAAGGTCACACCTCTAATTCGGGAACCATATTTTCCATATAATTGTAGTCTCAGATTTTGGGGCGTGACAATTTGTGTATTTATTTGTAGAGATATTTGATATTATGTCAGGTCTTTGTAATAAGAGATTTTAGTTTCACGTCCTCCTCATGTATTCGACAATTTCATTAATAAATGTTTGAGAAAACAACCGCACTAGCTCTTACATCAAAAAATAAACATTATAACTAATGTATGATTTAGCTAGTGTACTTCGAACTTTGGTATGCCACGTATGGATGCATAAATAACCAAATTATAATCATTGGTTATGATAGTTAGTTCTAGATAACTTAATCAATTATCTATTTACTTAAAAATAAAAGAAACCATCATCCCCGCTAAAATAACAGATGCGTGATGATTGTACTTCTTGAAATACTCGCATGTATGTTTATGAGCAAATTACCTAGTGTATATTTCAAATAACAAGTGAGCTGGTCTTTAATCGAACTCACGTATATCAAGTCTCATTTCTCTTGTTGCATTATTAATGAGGTGATGTACATTCAATTTTCAGTTACAACACTCCAAGTAAGAGTAATACGTGTCGGGAACCGAGAATCGTGTATTTAGTGATATTACACTTCATTTAAAGTTCATGTAAATGCATAGATTTTTGCTATCTATTAACTTAGTTTGTTTTCTGTGCTAAACTTTTTTAAAAAATTAAAATTAAAATTAAAAAAGCAAAAAGAAAACCTCAACATATTGTTCTGCAAGTGAAGCTCAAAATCACAAATTACTCAAAATAACTTACGTAGTAATGTCTTCAGCATCAATCACTTGAATCTACGTCAGATTTTAAGCAATTTAATCTTTTTTGTTTGGTTTCAACTTTATCACTCGCCGTGATAACAGAAAATTAGATTATTTGCTTCCGATTTTGAGGTACAGAGGCGGTTAGTCTGTACCTTTTGACAAGACCAAGTAAAAGCAGGCCATAACAGAACGACGAGACGCGCCCCAGAAAATGCCATGTACGGTGGCGTAGGGTATCCCTCCCCTCACAGTAAGTCAGGTCCGTTCCGGGTGGTGGGCCCCCCGCACCCGCCTCTATTGTTGGCTTATAGACGAGGAAGGAAAGTTGCGTGGGTCCGCCCCCCTTTTAGGATAGGCGGAGGAGAGGAGAGCCTAAAAGGCTCAACTTCTTCTAGTTGCGTGAGTCCACTGACGCGCATTCCGCACTAACCTCCACCAAGTGTCGTATATATAAAATGGCACGCAAAGCCACCACTATAAACGACACGCCGTCCGAGACGATCCCCGAGCTGGCTACCCGGCTCGTTATCAGCTCGCCTCGGCCGCCAACTTTCCCTTTAAGGCGACTTTTTTTTTTTACCGGAGGGGTTGTTTTTCAGGAACTTTCCTTTTCCGTATTTTATTGATGGGAAAGGGCTTTGTTGTCTAATTCGATCGCATCTCCGATATATAACAGAGGGAAGCTTGTTTCGGAAGGTTGACGTATACAGTATACCTGTCATTCATGTGAGTTAGCTTCATTCTTTCATTATTCTTAAGAGGTACCAAATTCGACCAGTATATCAATCTGTTTAGTTCTAAATTCGAATGCATATAATTAAGATAAGATAATACTTAGTGATTGGCATAACCTAATAAACCTATGCTGGCTGATCGTGTCAAGGTTGGCCTTAATTAGACGTTTGGCCTTTTGGGGTGCCCTAATGGTTGTGGCAGACTCTTTCAATGGGGTACATAGTTCTGCAAGAGCAGAGACTGCAGAGTGGGTATATATATATATATAAGTTCATGACTCGTAAACAGTCGTGTAAGCATTAATCTATAGTAGTCTATGTTCACCTTAGCATTTTGATATGTCATGCTTGAGAGTGTCAGAGACGATTTTTTTTCTTTCTATGATGTTGGTAAATGAAGTTACTTTGGAGTTTCTGATGACAAAAACAGACGATTCTTAAAAATTAAATTTGTACGTATGTAGGCTTGTGAATATCTCAAATGAGTACGTATATATAGTATTTCATCGATTTTTCTTCAATGATCTGAATTAAATTTACTAGTAGAAAATTCCATCTTTGTAAGGTAATCATGAACATATATTATGCTATAATGAGATCAGTCGACATGTTTCAAGATTCGATTTCCTGTACCAGAAGCTTTAAATATAGAGATGGACTATTTGTTAATAACATGCATTTCAATCAGTGAGTGTCCATATAATAATACACAATCTATACATGCAGTTTAGCTTTGGCACACATAATCACTGTTTAGGTCGAAATCATAAATCATGTGCTGTGTTACATGACATTAACCATGCATAGGATGCGTTTTATATTCATATGCGAACCTGCGCCATCCAAATCATTTCTAACTTTTTAACAAGAACATTAGCAGCTGTGCCACACACGTACTTTAACATATTCTAATGAACTTCTCTTTGTTTAATCCATCAGGGCATAAATCTTCACCTGTCAATTCCCCTAATAGTGCAAGTGAATAATTTTTATGCCTTTAATCCTTTCCATTAGGGCATAAAAGCCAATTGCTGCTAAAAGGATGACAAAGCCATCCTCTTCACTTGTTAAACAATTTTAACTTTGATCTTGTTAATCCTTTATTTGATTCTACCCGTCAAAAATAATCTTTATTCTCTACGTGGCCGAGTTTGCAAGCCAAGCCAAAGCTACGTACTTGAGTGGGGGATAGAAAGCCCTAGATTCCCATTGTTACCTTTTAATCTTTTATAGGTCAAAATGGAGGGTTGCACATGAAATATGTCATATGAGAGGCGCCAGTGAAAAGTAGGGTGCCCATTTAGATGGAGACCCTCCCATGACTCGCACCCACAAAGTCCCACAAGATTACAAAAGCACTTTCTAGAAAAAAAAAAGTTAGTTTGCAACTTCCTACTTAATTTCAATCCTGAAATCTAGAGGATTGTTCCTTCCTGGTTGGATACAAGTCTCAAACCCATTGTATTTTTTCTTAATTGAATGAAATGTTATTTGATAAAAAAAACTTAAATTTGTGCTTATGAAGATTAAAAACTTTGGTTTGCCAATAGAAACCCTACATGTGAAGAGATCATGCATGAACGTCAATCTACGTCGTCTATTTATTTTTGGGAAACCAAATCGTGATGCCCTTGAACTTATTGACAGTGACTACGACTGTACGTATAGAGGTTTCTGATATTTGGACGTCGATTATCACCATCGTGATCATGCCGACTATAAGATGTGACTGTTCAAGTATAAGAGTTTTAGTTAGTGTTGTATTTCTAATTGAATTATACTGTGAGAGTAAAAATGCTTTCTTTTTCGAGATGTGATGGGTGCCTCACTGCCTCGTTGATTCTACGCTACAATTGGATTGCTTGTTTGAGTTGTTACCTTGTAATTTGGTTGGAGGAGAGAAAGAACGTTGTTTCTTCTCTAACAGGTCGATCGATACCTTGGAAAAAATTAGATTTTGTATATTGCATTGTAAACAACTAAGAATAATATTAGTCTGTTTTTGATTAGTAGTATTCCATTAAGTTCATCATTTATCGATCTTGATCTTAAAATAACTACATATACTCAGAGTTTTCATGCATGGTAGATCGAATATGATCTCATACACCCTCAGTTAAACTTTATATATTCCCAAAGACAAAACCCTTTAAACACAAAGAAGATAAGGAACCCTTCTACATTCACACAAAACATGAGACCACCCCATCTCCTTGAACGTGCTTGTGCCCAAAAGCACTTTTAATTTTGTTAAAATTTGGATGGCGGAGGACAAAACCCACACACCAAAACCTAGACCATCCAAACTAAATTAAGCAGAAAATGATCGTATTTTTCTTCCTATGTATTGGGATAAAGTGTCAAAAATGCTCTAACATGTCATGTGGCATGTGATCTTTACGGCCGTTAAGCTGGGAAAAAGATGAATACACGAACACAAAGCAAGCTAGCAGAAATGGCTGGATTCCAGTTCCTAATTATTCATAGTTTTTATATATGATCGATCTGTTAAATCTAGGTGATCGATGGACGAAGAAACCAATTAAGAAGTTGATCCAAGAAAAAAGAGGAGCTTGATTCTTGGCCAGGCTACTCTATTTCTACTATAAATTAAGTAGAGCAAAGATATATGTGCTCTTCTGAAAAGAAAAAAAAAAGATATGTGCTCCTATAAATTAAAGTTTGTTTTTGTTTCGATTATTTTTCTTCTATGAGCAGCAACCAGCTGCTAGTTAATTGGGTATAAATTGATTAATCTGCACTTGGATCAGCGGAGATTTAGGAGATCGATCTCTATACATGCAGGTGTTTTAGCTCCTTACTTTGGTTTTAAAATATATAAATGTTCATGGCTCCTTTCGACAATGTTGTTCTCTCAGTTGATAAATTTTTCAAAATAACCACTTTTCATTCTCCAAATTGATTTATAACCTAGTTTTTTCAAAAGTTGAAAAATGACCTGATTGAGAGATAGAAAGACATAATTACCCCAAGATGTGATTTTTATATTATCTTTACTGGGCAGAGAATCTGGAAGTAAAAAAAAAACATAGCAATTTGATTAGACATGAAGAAGATCAAGATAAGGAAGAACAAAAAATTACTATACAATTGTAACATATGATTAGAAGTTAATTTTGTTTTGGATAGTATTGCAAGAACTAATAACGAATTCACTTTCATATCATATTCACATCACATTCAACGTATTCCTAGGTTAATGACATTTATAAACCTTTTTTTTTAAATAGTGAAACAAATTCACTTGGCATAAGCCAATCCGAGGGCAAGGCTCATAACGATCACAATGATCATGCATATAGGTGATAAGCCACCCTTAAGCAAGCACTAACCAACTAGGCAATAAACATAAAAACGAATTTAAAAGTTCGAAACTAAAATTCGTACAAAACAAGCGGACATAACCAAAGTTCGGAAAATAAAAGCATAAAGCAAATAACTCCTCACTTCTCATTAGCTAGGAACCAAAACCAACATGAGCAGAAAGAGCTCAAGATAAATGAAGCCCAGCCCAAAAAGCTAAGGCCCATAGCCTTGCAGCCCTCCCTCAACCACATCAATTCTGGCTAGATCAGACCGCATGGGACTTCGTCTACACCTCAATCCGGTGCCATGGCCGGCTTTGGAACCATGATGAAACTGGTGGTGGGACTCAACGCCTCCGCCGCCGCCGCTAAGAAAACTTGCTCGACTGTCGCCAGTGGGTTAACTAGGATGACAATTTTAGTTATGGGTGAAGATCGGCACCAAGTCCGTCTACAATGAATCGTCAGGAAGCATATCTGAATAACCTCTTCCGTCTACAAGTTTAGGCTTCATCTCGCCGGAAAGATATAGTCTTTGAGCAGGCGAAAATCAACCTACCGACCGACAATCCACACCGCACGAAAGAAACCTCCCCACCTAGGCCTTGCACGTCGTGGCGTCCTAGTGCGGGCGAAGTCGGAGACGTCGCCGCCCTGCTGCACAAAACCTAAAACTAGGTTTTGGTATCGCTCTGCCAAACTCGGAGCTCTATATTTTTCTTTTCGTTTTGGTGATATGGAGCTTAAAAGAGAATGATGGTTCCTTTACGACATTTATAAACCCTCATTAATAGAAAGAGGAACAAGAAGACGCATGGGAATTGAAATTGGTCTTTACTTGAGAGGAAGATTAAGACAATAAACTTCGTTGGCATTCGTTGGAGATATGAAATCAATGTTGTGGTTCACGCCAATATATTTGAAAGAGAGATAAGTGAATTAGTGTTGCTACGAAGCATTGATTAGAAAGAGAGTTTACGAAGATATTTATGACATTTTATCTCTTTATTTATAGTGGATAAAGTAGGTAGTTATCTACTTGAAAAAGTGGGTTAAATCTAATAAGAAATAATATTTATTATTTAATTTATTTAAATTTTGACTGTAATATCCCTACTTGTTTGTTTGTTAGTGTGAGATTTGAAAATAATGTTTTCAGAAGTTCGTATTTTGGTCGTACTTGGTTACTCACTTTATAGTAGTAAACATAAGGTTGTTTTTCAATTATTTTAAAATATTAGGTTAAAAATCAACCTAGATTCCTAAATGTGGTCATTTCTCAAAATTTCTCTGTTCAGTTGTTGTATACATGGAGATTTCGATGTAGCACATCGATATATGAAATACTCCATGATATAATAGATTTTGTGAAAACTTAAAAAAAAAAACTACTAAATTTATACAACATTACGTACCCGTGTACCGATATTTTACTGCATGAAGTTTACTTATAGTGTAAACTCTTGGATCATGAAACCAATCACCACACAACATCACTTCATTTGTTCTATTACGTACACACAAAATACCACACAAGTGTCTAGTATTTTATATGCTTTCTAATCACTCCTCCTCTTTCTCAGTAAATTTCTGATTCTGATATCACCGGGACATAATTTTGACATGTCTTGAACTGGAAGGAAAAGTCACAGAGCCCCGATCTGTAACTCTGTAGGCCATTTGGCTGCATGCGACATATGAAAATATAATAACCTTTCTACCATACACACTCTAGTGTACGTAAACAAGTGAAATAATTAACAATAAGTGTTTGCCCTCAACTAAACGGACAAAAACCTCTAAATCACCTATGCTGTCAACAAATCCATATCATTTTACACAAGCCACCGGACACGAAACGATCGCAAAAAAAATAATACATTGAGATATACTGTAGTTACCAAGCATGCTATATATAGCTTCGTACCCATGATTTTTATGAACAAATTGAAGGTCGGCTTCCCATATTTCTTTATTTGTTATTTGCATCTCCCTAACTCCCTTACTAATATGAAGAAGAAGAAGAAGAAGAAGAAGAAGCTATCTCAAAATTGAAAGTTAAAATTAATGTTGTATAGTTTAGTCAATGATCTATAACTCACTCCAAGCTACACAAAAGTATGTTGTATATATGCATACATCATCGACCTCAAGACCTTGATGATCATGCATTCATGCTTCCAATTCATATGATGTATGTAATCCAGTTGACTTTTACAACAATTTTTTTTTAATTTCCAGTTCCAAAACAATTCCTATATGAGGCCCGAAAGCAAACCCAGCGGAGAAAACCCATAAATGCTTCATGGTGGTACACCGTTGCATACCGAAGCGGAAGAGCCAGTACATAAACCGGGCATCAAGGTATCCCCACGGCCGAAGGTAATTTCTTCGACATGAGACTAATCTCTGACATAGCCCATGTGAAATGGTTCCAATTCGGTAGTCTAGAAACCGGGTGCCCTGGCCACAAAAATGTCCTTAATGCCCTAATTTAGACTCATTTTTGGCCAAGTTAGAAACAAATAGGTGTGTAATGACTCGAACAATTGACTAATGTCACGTTGGTCAAAGAGTTGCCGCGGTAATAAACTACTACACCACACCACTTGGTCGACTTTTACAACATCTTATAACACTGTAAATACCGGAAAACATGAATGATATGGGGTGTGGCATCATACGTACATCCCACATCACATATATATGTATTTCAAGATCATTAGTCCCCCTCCATGATACTTAATTTGTCTCAAAGTTGAATTGTGAAAGGGTTTCTATCATGTTAATTAATTGCTAGAAAACTATTCAGCGTGCGTGAGCATGCTGTACATGTATGATTACTTTTATCATCTAATGGCTTGACCTAACGCTTAATGAAAAGATTGAAGAACTGTGTTATATATATTCCCTCTATACAAGCCACATTAATAATTTGTAGAAGAAGAAGAAGAAGAAGAATAAGAAGACGAAGAAGAAGTATAATACAAAACATGCATGAATATTATTGAATCCAGTATCTACTACTTACTGCGTGGAAAAGAACGAGAAATATTAATAGTTTAGTCTGATAACTTGATTAGTTTACTTGATGACTCTGACGTATGTATATATATATATATATATATATACATATATGCAAGTTTGAGAATTGTTTATGATGTATAGATGTAATACAATATGTCAATAACACAGTTAATATAAGTTTCTTCTCTTCCTGAAATTGACATGAATCAGTCTAATGTTGTTAGCAGCTTGTTGATATATGGCTGCTTCCCTCATACGTACGTACTTCAGCATGCTTCCCGTAGCCTCTTGATATTATATAGGAATACCAAATAGCAGAGGCGGACCTATGATTCTGAGAGAGCGGACCCAGCGTCCGCTGGCCAATTTTTCATTGGGTTATGCTAATATTTTTTTCCCGCTGGGTAAAATCTCATGCCAATCCAAGGATCTTATGATTTATGATAATATATTCATTAGGCTGCGTTTAGTACCATAGAATGGTTAGTTGACGTGGGTTAGGCATGCTTTTAGAAGTACATGCAACTATAATTGAGCTAATGGTGATAAAACTTCCCTACTCTATTCTGGATATGCAACTATTAGTAGTTATATATGCAACTATGTAAGAAGTGTATGCAACTATAATTTATCACCATTTTCGCATGCTTTGGGTGCGTTGGGTAGTTTCATTTAAAAACAAGGTAGCCAACACCATATCGTATTAGGAACAATACTATCAAGAAATGTAGGTTTTAAGAAGATGGTGGTTGATAATTAAAAGGAAAAATATTAGTTGATGATGATACAAATGGATTTTGGACTTCTACAACATGTACATCTCTTGAAGTTGTGTCAGCCTAGATGTTATTAACTCTTTCGTATACTATGTAAGAAATATATATTGACTTATCACTATTCTGATGGTTTTTTTTACCACTCATCTAATTTTTTATACTAGATCCGCCACTGCCAAATAGTTCGATCAGTTGAGCAATTCAAATTATACACCAACTTCCTGGCATTAACCATTGCAGGAATTCACTTCTCATATACTTTCTTTTGCCACTACTGCAATTGACGCATTGATAGATCAATGTACTTAAAACGCATTAAACTATGCCCTGACTAAGTTTTCATAAGAATCATCAATATTACAGAAGATAAAACGACAGCAAAACTCATATAGATCCATTTAGATAGTCACAACACCAACCGGCCGGAAAACCCGAATCCACTCTCCGACGATCATTAAGCCTCCCGACTCGCCAGCAAAACAGCCAGATCGCAACCAACTCAAACAACGGAGACCGTTAGCCAAATTTGAGTGGGAACCCTAGGAGATAGCACTCTGTCAATTACATCGAAACAGTTTAGGTGTTTGACGTCAAATATGAGTCACAATGTGAAACAAATCAACAGAGGATTAGTCTTAGCTCACATATAGGTGTAGCTAGCAATTATTTGGCTATATATAGTTAATGGGTTGTAGTATATGCCGTAATATCGCGCCTGTTGCTGAGGGCTTGGGACAAACAGAAGATTGAATATTTCTCCAAGAGGTACCAAAATAATGTAAAACAGTCAACCATATATTTCAAAACTGGACCCATACTTTTATAAATTGAAGGAAAAAAATGGTGAGTTAATAGTCTAGAGAATGATTCGAAGTTGTGGTCGTATTAAATAATGGGAAGAACAACTCATGGTTATGGACTCATATGGTGCTTAATGCCGCCAGGCACGAGCTCAATGCATCAGATCTGTAAAGATCAAAGGTGGCCTAGTGCCCCAACTTTGATATGTGACGAAATTATTTAGCGATCATACTTAGATATTGTCCAACATTCCTTACAATATCTAAGTATTTATTAAATTGTATTTTGATATGAGAGAAAAAAAATCGAAAAAGATGCATTTGCCGTAATACATCTTCGTACTCATTTCAACGCTACATATACGTACGTGTGAAAAACTTAACTTGGAACCATAATTGAATAACATTTTTTTGATATATTACGGACAAATGTGTTATATTATGGACAAGCTTGTTATTCTTTCCATTTTTTATTAATATGAAAGTTAAGTATAGATACTCTTGATTGAGATAGTCTATGAGGTTTTCCTATCAAAGGTGCATGTAGGCTGTTCTTTCACATACTCATCAATTAAGCTTCATGTTTATCATAGCTCTCTACACCTATCGTACAAGTTGTAATTTGGTAGACAAAGTATTTTTGCTACCTTGAAACCGTTGTAGCCACCGTTCAAAGGAGCCTCGGTCACCGGCTTTCCTTTCATGAGGTCCACCATCTTCCCCGACCTTCCGGCAGACCCATGCCATTAAGCAACATTCAACATTTCAAGGAGGAGCGAGTCACCTTCAGCTTAAGGACAGAGTTTGTTATAGGGTCCCGTATCTATTATTACGCAACAACGTACACAGACTCAGGCAAGTGGGAAAAAAAATTAGTGATCACAAGCATCACAAGTCATGAATCATGACATTTCATGTACAGGTCTACATGAAATCGAGACCCTCAGAGTTTGGTATTTGAATGAGCGGTTGAGTGGTTGGGTGGGTTATATACCATGTTGATCACGTTCATGTATGCTATGGAGTACGGGAAATGAGCTCGCAGTTAGCTCAGTCCGGTTGTTCCAATTGTATATTACTACCCAAACTTCCTAAGACTGTTCTTATCTAGCAACAAGAAGGAACCAGCTTACTGAATGAGAAAAAATTTCGAATGGTTACCAAACAATCACGATAACACGAAACATATGTAACTTTTCATAATCTTGGCACACAATAACTTAAAAGGATCTCAGATCAGGCGCTTTGGATTCGCTAGGCGGTACCAGGGTACCTGATTTCTTGAACTTGATTTGTTTACCGAAGGTAAAAGAAAATTGAAAGAAAAAAGATATGGTCCAAATGGAGGTTTGATTATTGAGCGGGCCATATGTTTGGGCTTGTTGGATGTTATAACAAAATGCTGCAGAATCGTTCAAGAAGTGGTCACAAAGAAGAATACACGAAGCAAGATGTTCAAAGACGAAGGATGCTCCTGCTTACAATCTCTCTAGGATAAGGTCAACACGCTGGAACAGGGGAATAACATGATGAATATTATCATAACATCCAACATTCTTGGTTTTCAGAAGCAAAGTCAATTCAATTCAATTGTCATTTGTCACAATCTCTTCTACGTTCTCAATGTCAACAACAGAGAGGCACAAGGAATAGTCAAATCTCGACGAGAGAACATCTAAATCTTAAGTGAGTTATGTCTTCACTTCACAGTGAATCTGAAAAGCATGAACCGCTTAAAATGTAGTATTGACAACTAATCCATGTACACACAAGGCAATGGGCATCTCCCATCAGGCGCGAAGCTAGCCTATCACTTGGTAGGGTGAACCCAACCGAGATTATAATTTTCAAAATTTGTTAGTATGTGTATATGATAGGTAGTTGAACAAATTGTCAGCTTTGTTAAGTCTATTAAAAAAGTATCCATTTAAGTTCAATTCTCATTCTCACATGCTTTTATCTATTTTTTAGTTCTTTATTTCTCAATGTTTTCTAGTTTCTACCCTCAAATCCTCAATCATCTAAATTTGAACAGTGGGCTTTCCTCATTTGTGGTTTTTTTAATCCATTTAAGATTTAACCTTGGTTTTTTAGGTTAGCTCTAATAGAATAAGTCATAATAAATTATTAATGATAGTTTCCTCTTACTTTTGTCTCAATAGTCTTATTCAATAAAAAAAATTATTTTCTCAATAAATATAAGTAGTTTGAAAAAATATTTTTCAACTTGGCTATATATCATACGGTTCTTAAATTTTTATAGATGTAAAAAGATTATGTATAATATGTTCCGGGAGAATTACTATTCTACCCTTGTGTGTGTCTTAGCCTAATAGGTTTCCTGTTAGGAAATAGATTAGCATCTCCGTAATAGATTAGGACTCCGAATCCTACGGGATTGTGGTTTTGTAATGTCTATATATAGGCCCCCATATCATTCAATAATACACAATTATTTTCATCCTGAAACACGTTATCAGCACGTTGCTCTAAAACCCTGAACTTTTAGAGCCCTAGAAATTTTTT
Organism: Argentina anserina; assembly: GCF_933775445.1. Lineage (NCBI taxonomy): Eukaryota > Viridiplantae > Streptophyta > Magnoliopsida > Rosales > Rosaceae > Argentina > Argentina anserina. Next base: position 20,851,933 of record NC_065873.1, on the reverse strand, counting down.
CTCTTCTCCACCGCCGGCCACCGTCGTCTCCGGCCTCCGACATCTTCCCGTCGACGTTCCTCGTCGGCGCAGCCCCTGCTCGTCGTCGATGCAGCCCCCCTGTTGCTACCTCTGCAGCCCCGCGCGCAGCCCCTGCATGCTGCCCCCGCAGCCCCTGCATGCTGCCCCCGCAGCCCCTGCATGCTGCCCCCGCAGCCCCGCACGCTGCCCTGCCCTGCAGCCCCCGCAACGCAGCCCTGCACGCACGCACGCAGCCTCGCACGCAGCCCTGCACGAACCCCTGCTGCCCCCGCATCACAGCCGCATGCAGCCCCGCACGCAGATTTTGCCCTGCGGCCCCTGCTGCCCCTGCACGCAGCCTCCGCAGCCCCGCAGGGAAAAGTGATCACTCGTCGTACTATGGTGATGACATTCATGCCGAGATGGATGATACTTTTGTCATCTACATACGATTTTGATCGTATCCTCCCAAGATTTTATGTCATCGGACGAAGATCGAAAAGGAATTCATCAAGCAACTTCATGCATGACAATCGATTTGCAGTGCAATTTAATTATATGCGGTCTATTTGGCACACAAACAAGTATGTTTTTCTTAAAGTTGCTGCTTTTGAAGATATATATATATAAATTATCGGGCGCTATTAGCCTTTTTTTTCATGTCTTCTTTTCTGGCCTTTCTTATAACGCCGATGAGACCAAAGAGGGATATGATTCCCCTCTTGGTCGACGTTTTTCGTGTGACGGTCCTGGGGGAGTCACGTTATTATTTAAAAAGGAAGATATCGATTTCGTGTGGTCGCCTGAGTGCACCGCTGTTTTGGGTGCGATCATGAGAATCGCCGATATGCATCGATTATTTTGTGACCATATACATCACAACCCTTCTAATTCCGGTTACATACTTGAATAGTTTCGATTATTCGAAACCTATACAACCCTCGTTTCTTATGGATGCGTCGCCATCGCGACTGTTATTTGAATGTTTGAGTTTCTTAAACTCATGTCTATAAACGATAATCTCAAGGTCTACGTACTCATTTATTTGAGTTGATTCATTACTCTGATGCAGCACTATTTGCTGACAAAAAGATCCCAAAAATAACGAATTCTATGGGACACACTTAAAAGTGATTTAATGAACGTCTATGACGACGTATTACCAGAGTTGACCTTGAAACATGCTCCACATCCGAGAAACACATGTCATTTATTGGCACCTGTATCTATTTCTTGAGGGAATTTTGGAGATGGAAACGTAACATTCTTCCATTCTCAAGTAAGCACATTTTTGAGCCTCAGGCTAAGGCTCCGCCCAATCAGATATGCAAGATTTTGTTGGTACAGACTTTTGATTAGTCAATCTATTTTGACTATGTCTTCTGCTTACTATTTTTCAAGTATGACGTTGGCATTGCCATGATTATTGCTCGACTTTAGCTTAAGTCGTCTATTGGAATTGGAAGCTTGTTTGTGTTGTATTAAATATTGGCATATTCTATAAAATCTCTCGTATATCTTGTTTACAAGATTGACTCGTGAGAATTTTATTTGCCTTAGCTTAGCATGCATGGTCAACGTTGCAACTCACGTGGTTTTTAAATTGGCCGCTTTTGGGTTACATGGGACCCCAATAGCACTACATTGTGATTTTGGACTTTGAAATTTGGAAAACGGACCTCAGAACGTCAAAATTGACGTCGTTTTTCCCGGTTACTGTTCCGGCGTTTCCGAAACGTTTTTTGACGTTTTACCGGCGTATTCGCCGCCTTCCGGCCATATTCCGGCGTTTCCGGCACCGCCATCCGGTTCTGGACGGCGTTCCCTGTCGGACATGAAGTTATGGCCTCCATACCGGCCAGGTCCGGCCACTGCCGGCCGGATTTCCGACAATCGGTGCCGCCGGCTTCTGACGAGTTTTTCCGACGTTTTTTTTTCGTCGTTTCTCGTCATTTTTCCCGCATATCTCAGCAGTTCTTGCTGCCATGTTTTCCTAGCCCAAAATTCACCCGGTTTTGAGTTAATTTGACATGGTTTTCCGGTTAATTTTTCGGTTTTCTCCAAGTCGTTTCATAGCTCAAATGATTTTATTATTATTGGTGACCACCCGCACCAATTGGATGGTTTTTACCACCCAAATTTTTTGGTATTCAACTGCTCCAATACCATGTTTTTCCAACTCTTGAGTTGAAGAATGTAGTTCTATTACCATGTGATACATTCGATGGGATTGCCATTTGTTTCAATCCTCTCTCTTACAATATCCTACGGCGTATTGTGTAGAGAAGTTCACCGCGTTGTTGACTCTCTTAATCTTCATTTTGAGAATGTCCCGCCGTGAAATCGAGTGTCTTGCTAATTGCGTAACCACCCACACTGTCCTACGGCGCAGGTAGTTGTTTTACGGATCTCGTGCGGAGATTGTGTTGTATATCTTCGTGCCTTGCTAAGTTTTAAAGGCCATTCATGCCAATGATGGATTCTCATCTTGATATTTGTGTTAAGAATGGAGAGGAATAAATCTGTTAGATTTCATTGACAGTATCTTTTTCAAGCTTCGACAGTAGCTTTGTTAGCCTGCAGACATCGTTTTGCTTGCCTGCAGCAGTAGCTTTATGTAACTCAAGATTCTTTGAATCATGGGTTCGGTTTTACTGTCTTCTCGGTTTTGACATGATCATTTTTTGGTCATTTTGAACAAGATATGATGATTCGAGTTCTTTGAAATTCACATTATCATCTATTTTTCATGTTCATGAAGCGATTGGAGGACCACCTCACCCATGCTCCACACGGTGAGGCCGAGCCTGCCTATTTCGGCGGCTCCATGGCATTAAGGCCGTTGGTGGCGGCATCCCCTCCTTCACAGGAGCTTGTGATGTCTCCCGTGTCTTCTAATGCCTCCATGACAATCTCTGATGCCAATCGCTTATTTTGCAAAGCTTGTTCTTTTGCTAGCTTTCAAGGAAGTCCTTATTTGCTAAGGCTCCAACCGAGAACATTTCATTCTTACAAAGTATTTAAGGTGACATTAGTGGACCCTATCTAACCGAATACGGACATTTTTCGGTATTTTTATGGTATAGGTTAAGAGCATCGACGCGTTGGTCACACGTCGCTTTGCTTTCCACAAGAAACGCTGCATTCGCTAAAGTTTTTAGCTATGATCATCATACTAAGGGCTCACCACCCTTCCCATCCTCTCAAATCTATTTGATTGGATACCGTTGGAGAGTTCACCTCCACGACTTTGATGATTTCGTTTTGCATATCTACTGGGATCGTCGTTGAACATAGTATTCCTCATGTTCATTCACTGCACGATCTAGCAGAGCTCGGACTTGGTTATGGGTACTAACCTGCCGATTTTTGCATGGAGATATGTAATGATGTTGCATGCAGCGACACTTATTCGTTTTAGACCCACAACTTGCCAAGCGTTTAGTGCCTACCAGATGGTTACTGGATACGATCCCAACGTTCTTTCCCTTAAACGCCTATTTGGTTAAAGTTGTCTATGTGCCTCTATTGTAGTTATCTCAATGGGTCTACTTGAAACGATTAAGTATTCTGGTTGGTTATGATTTATGAATCACCAACACCTGTCCGCTATTTCCAATCTACAACCGTTGATCTCTATCCTGCGATATTAGCAGACGGTCACTTTGATGAGACATACTTCCCGTCGTTAGGGGGAGATATGGATTGCTCCCATTCCGGTTTTAACGCCAGGAATTGATGTGGTGTGGCACTATGTCTCATTAAGATCCCGCACTACTCAAAGTGAGCAAATGTGCAACGCATTACCGACCTCCAGAAAGTCAAAGATTCGATGCTCAATGACTTTACCGATATTGCGAAAGTGACGAGATCGCACATAAATGCTGTTATGTGCCGGTAAGGTTGGGACTCTCAGAATATGAGAGAATTTCATATGACCTGGTCCTAGCACTGTTGGCACCATCCCTGACAGTGGGAAGGAAGCCGGCGATGGCACCATCGTACGCTGTGGTGTTGTCGGCGGCCGTGGCATTGCACCACAAAACAAGGGCGGCAAACGTAAAGATGGACTAGTAAGGGTCATAGCTTCAGTCTTGGCTCCTGCCTAGATGAGGGGGAGACCATTATTCTCTGGTATCAAAACCAGAAAGAAGCGAAGTGCGTAGGCACAAGTATTTCGCCCATCATCAAGAGATATTCTCTAAACATGTGTATCAACTAAGTTTCTGTGGGACGCTACAGACTCCTTTTGTTGATGTTAGAGAAGAATAGAAATCCCACAAATTGATCATATACAGCGCGCGCGCGTGTTTAATGGATTGATCTCCCATGATTGATGATGTATTCGCTTATGCTCTTATTCCGTTGTAAAACATTAACGATGAACAACTTGACCGAAGTGGAAAGAATCAATACAGGCTGAACTAGACTTGTTATGTTGGTCGTTGTTCGTAAGTGTAATGAGAAAGATGAAGTCATGCAATATATGCAGGACTTATGGCGCAAAGATTGTCTCATTATCCTAGTATTGAGTACGATGAGTTATATTATCTCGTTATGGACATAATTGCTTTCCGCTACTTGATCAGTAGTAGTGTCCATGAAAACTGATTTGCAGCATATGATAGTGGTCATAGAATATCTGTAAAGGGATCTTGACGCAGATATGAGAGTGCCCGAGGGACTTTAAATGCCTCCAGACCACGGAGAGCTTATGTAATCAGATTGCGACGTTCGAGAGAACGTAGTACAATCGGTTGCAAGAACTCATACCCATATGTGTTCATATGAAGCTAATTCTTGATTCTCTATTCCGTCTAAGTACAGATGATGAAGAGATTCAATGAGCTATACATTCATGCATGCTAGTATTGTTGGGACACTATTGCTTTCATTATGACGTGATTAACTATGCGCCTATGCATTGTCATTGGACTTGCATTGCTTATTTGACATGGGTTTAGTTCTACACTTAGTGAACCAACACAAATCCTATCCACACCAACGCCGCCAGCAGCTCCAGCAACATCAACGTACGCCTTGGTGTAGCAGTCGACACTGGTAGCGTAGAAGATGCGTACGGTTCCGTCTTGGACCAAAATCAGTCCTTCATTGGTCCATTCCCCCATTCTTTTCGCGAAAGACACATTAAATGTGACAAATCAGAATCTGTCCAGTTTCATAGGTCAACTTCAACGAGACCTACAGGACAGCTCGCTCGATGAAATATGGTGAAATTAGTACCGTTGGAAAGGTCTATGTGTCTACTTTGAAGAGACATCAACCTTTCGTTCATAGCTATCATATTGAGTGAGTTATGGCCGTTTTAGCAAAGTATGACAGTCCTGTCCGGAAATTTGCAAGTCAGTCAACTTCGACAGAGCATTGTGAACTGCTCCGATCGGATGAGGTTGTGAACCTTATGTCACTGGAAAGCCACGGGTGTCTACTTTTCAGAACATTTTACGGTTCGCTGATATCTATTTTGACGAAGAAGTTATGGCCGTTTAAGTGAGTGAAGGTCATTCTATCCGAGAATCTGATTTTCATTGCAAACTCTTGTTTTGAGTTGTTATGCAATCTTGTTTCCTAAGATCTAAGTTTGGCTAAGTATAGCATGTATGATCTAAGGATGTGTGGCTAGATTAATGATTAATCATTAGCCCAAGACTACGTTTGGGAAGCATGTAATGAACGTTGTATACGTTGTTCTTTGTACACCATGATTATGGCACTAATCAGGGGGAGTTGTTTCGTAGACTTCAAGGGGAGTCTACCTCACATGATGCTATCAAATGTAGACGGTGCGTTGTGCTCTTTTTCCCTTCGATCAAGCTTTTGTTTGTACCCAAGTGGTTTTTATTTTGCTTGACAAGGTTTTTACCGAGGCAACGATGTGTGCACCATGCAACCTAGGCATGCGACACAAGGGAGAGTGTTCCGGGAGAATTACTATTCTACCCTTGTGTGTGTCTTAGCCTAATAGGTTTCCTGTTAGGAAATAGATTAGCATCTCCGTAATAGATTAGGACTCCGAATCCTACGGGATTGTGGTTTTGTAATGCCTATATATAGGCCCCCATATCATTCAATAATACACAATTATTTTCATCCTGAAACATAATATACATTTTATTAAATATTTACATTGCAATGAATTTCTTAAGTAAAATTTTCAAACATACCCAGGCCTTAAATACTGGATCCGCCACTGTTTCCCATTGTAACAGCTTAGATCTTATCACTCACACCACCTGACCTCCCAAAGTTCTTGCTCGAACAGGTAGCTCATGCGCTAAACAAGTTAAAAGGTAAGTGTTCTTACTTGATTGATTGCATATTACATACATTTGATGATCTATATATAAGCTAATTACAAGTGGAGTTAATCATGCTAAAGTGAATTGCACTAACTAGCACTGACACTAACTAGCACTAAGTAGCACTAACAAGAACTAACACTCCCCCTCAAGTTGGTGCATATACATCAACCATGCCCAACTTGCTAAGTGCGTCATAAAAAGCCTTTTTAGACACTCATTTTGTGAGCATATCGGCAAGTTGCTCTTCTGTATGAACAAAAGGAAAATTAATGATCTTTGTGTCTAGCTTCTCCTTTATAAAGTGACGATCAACTTCCACATGTTTTGTACGATCATGTTGCACAGGGTTATGTGAAATATCAATAGCCGCTTTGTTGTCACAGTACAGCTGCATAGCACCCTTAGGCTCAATGCCCAAATCTTGTAGCAAATTTCTCAGCCATAACAATTCGCACACTCCCTGAGCCATACCTCTGTATTCTGCCTCAGCACTAGATCGGGCTACCACTTTTTGTTTCTTACTCTTCCATGTAACAAGATTACCCCCAACAAAGGTAAAGTACCCTGATGTGGATCTCCGATCTGTAATATTTCCAGCCTAGTCTGCATCTGTAAAGCCACAAATTTCAAGGATTTTATTGTGATTAGAGAACATTACTCCTCTCCCCGGAGCTGACTTCAAGTACCTCAAGATCCTTACAACAGCATCCATGTGATCCTCGCTGGGATTATGCATGAACTGACTTACTACACTTACTGCATATGGAACATCTGGTCTGGTATGTGATAGATAAATCAGACGTCTAACTAGTCTCTGATAACGAGGTTTGTCAGTAGGGACTTGATCTGGATATTCTGCTAACCGATGGTTCTGCTCAATAGGAGTATCAATGGGAGTGCAGTCCAACATACCTATCTCTGTTAGTAGATCAAGAATGTACTTCCTCTGACACAGATAAATACCATTACTTCCCCGGGCTACCTTAATGCCTAAGAAGTACTTGAGTGTACCTAGGTCTTTCATCTCAAACTCTGTGGCAAGCTGTTTCTGTAATTTATCCACCTCAACAGAATCATTCCCAGTAACCACCATATCATCAACATATATAATTAGGGCTGTTACCTTCCCTTGTTGATGTTTGAGAAATAACGTGTGGTCTGAATTACTCTGTTTGTAGCCAATCTTCCTCATGAATTGTGAGAATCTTCCAAACCAAGCACGAGGTGACTGCTTAAGACCATACAAAGACTTTATCAATCTGTATACGGAGTTACTTGGAGAAGCGGCCATATATCCAGGCGGAAGATCCATGTATACTTCCTCCGTTAGTTCTCCATGAAGGAATGGATTCTTAACATCAAACTGCCTAAGTGGCCAGTTCAAGTTAGCAGCGACAGAAAGCAATACCCGGATAGTGTTTATCTTTGCAACAAGTGCAAATGTCTCATCATAGTCTATGCCATATGTCTGAGTGAACCCCTTCGCTACTAAGCGTGCTTTATACCGGCTTACTGACCCATCTGTATTATGCTTCACTGTAAACACCCAACGACATCCTACTGTCTTATTGCCATATGGTGGAGGTACAAGCTCCCAAGTATTGTTCTTTTGTAATGCTTCCATCTCTTCCTCCATTGCTTTCCTCCATTTTGGATCTCGCAATGCATCCTGCACTTTGTTAGGTACTGATACAGTAGATCTTTGATTCACAAATGACTCATATGACTTAGATAATCTTTTGGTAGATATAAAATTCACTACCGGATACTTGGATGTAGTCTGAAGGGTAGGTTCATATCTTTTTGTTGGTTGACCCCGAGTAGACCTATTTGGCAAAACATATTGTCTACTAGTAGCTCTAATAGAATGACTAACCTCAGGTGAGTGATCTTCTGTACCAGGAGAGCATTGGTCAGGTGTAGAAACAGTAGTATGTGAGATATGAGGGGCAGTTGTGTTTTCATCTGCTAGTTCCTGAATCTCTGGAGTGACTACACCGCCGGAACCATCTGGTGGCGCCTGTGGAGCTGCTACATTGGTAATCTCAACTGAACCTGTCACCATATCTACTGGCTTACTTGTCTCCCCCTCTCCATGATACAGCTCTTCAAAATAGGAATTCTCCCCCTGAAGAGCAGTATCAGAAGGGGCAAAATAACTCATGTCTTCAAAGAAAGTAACATCCATAGTGACATAGTACTGCTTGGTAGGTGGATGATAGCACCGGTACCCTTTTTGATGGCCTCCATACCCAACAAACACACATTTAACCGCCCGGGCATCCAATTTAGACCGTTGATGTTTTGGAAGATGGACAAAAGCAACACAACCGAAAACACGGGTAGGAAGATTATGAAAAGAGGGTAAGGAGACATGGGATGCAAGTACCTCATATGGAACTTTACCCTGAAGGACACGAGAAGAAAGACGATTAATGAGGTGGGCGGAAGTGATGACAGCATCACCCCAAAGATACTTAGGCATATGGGCACTAAAAAGAATACACCGAGCCATTTCAAGTAAATGACGATTTTTCCTTTCAGAAACGTCATTTTGCTCGGGTGTGTAAGGACACGTTGTTTGATGAACAATTCCGTGTGAGTTAAAGAACTCCTGAAAGACATGATTCACATATTCCCCCCCATTATCAGAACGAAGAACTCTAATTGTGGCATTATATTGTGTTTGCACAGTGGTATAGAAGGCTTGAAAAGCCGGAAAAACCTCATTTTTAGTTTTAAGAAGAACAGTCCACGAAAGACGGGTGCAATCATCAATAAATGACACATAGTACCGCATTCCTGACATAGTAGACTCTTTGGAAGGTCCCCAAACATCAGAATGAATTAATTCAAAAGGAAGAGTACTTTTATTAGATTTACTAAGGGAATAGGTAGACCGATGACTCTTGCCCAAAACACATGTTTCACAATGTAAAGAAGACTCATCCACACTGAAAAACAAAGTAGGCATAGATTTTTTCATAACACTAAAAGATGGATGCCCTAAGCGACGGTGCCATAACCAAATTTCACTTAGCTTATCAGAAGTGGAGATTAAAGCGGTCCGAGATTGTGCCTCTGGTTTCTCCCCCGCATATGTCTGATCTAGATGAAACAACCGGCCCCTCAGATATCCCCGACCAATTAACTCTCCGGTGAGAAGATCCTGAAATATCACATACATAGGAAAAAATGTCACATAACACTTAGCGTCAGTGTTTAATTGGGGAACAGATATCAAATGATGAGATAAAGCAGGGACATATAGCACATTGTGAAGCTCTATAGTGGGAGTAATGCGAACAGACCCTTTTCCTAAGACAGGAAATGCCTCACCATTAGCATTAGTAACATAGGGTACAGGTGAAGGAGACAATATGGTAAAATAAGATTTGTCATAAGTCATATGATCAGACGCACCAGAATCAATAATCCATGTATCAAAGCCAACAAAGTGAGAAATAATTAGAGTTATACCAATTTTACCATGACCAACGATGGATGCGGTAGGGATGAACATTATTTGACAAATCAGAGGTTATACAGCGGAAGCACAAAAAAAAATGGATATAAACTGGGTCGGGCAGAAGATGGACCGGGTCGGGTCGAGGATGGACCACAAAGAAAATTAGACAGCAAAGAACCACAAAACAATGGAGAAGAATCTGTTGCCGGTGCACTTGCACTGACGGTGCGTGTGTACTGACAGTAAGAAAAGACTGCTGGTTATTACTGGGCCGGGTCGGATCAAGCAGGCCAGGTCGGGCCGGGCTGTTTTTGGATGGGCCGGGTCGTGTTTGGGCCGGGCCAGGTGAAGGAGACCGGGTCGGATCCAGGGGCTAAATTAGGGCGATTTGAGCGGATTATGAGGGATTTGAGGAGGAGAGAGAACTTGCGACGCGATAACGGGAAAGAGCGAGAGAGAGGCGATTTGAGGAGCGACGATTTGAGGAGCGGAGAGGGGCGATTTGGGGAGGGGATAACAGCAGCGGCGAGGACGATCCGTAGCCTCTACGGTTCTCTCAAGCTCTTCGTTTTCTTCGATACAGTATGTCACTGGAAGTTACCCAGGTACTTCTGAATGCTCAAGCAATAGATGGAACTGTGCGGAAGCAGGCTGAAGAAAGTTTGAAACAGTTTCAGGAGCAAGATCTTCCTTTGTTTTTGTTATCTCTATCCAGAGAGATAGCGAATGAAGAGAAACCTGTTGAGAGCTGAAAGTTAGCTGGTCTGATTCTTAAGAATGCTTTGGATGCTAAGGAACAACATAGGAAGTCTGATGTTGTTCAGAGATGGTTGGCATTAGATCCGTCGGTGAAAGCCCAGATTAAAATGTGCTTGTTACAGACACTCTCTTCTCTTGTTGCAGATGCTCGTTCAACTACTTCACAAGTCATTGCCAAAGTTGCCGGCATTGAGCTGCCTCAGAAAGAGTGGCCAGAACTGATTGGATCACTTTTGTCAAATATACACCAGTTACCATCTCATGTGAAGCAGGCCACTTTAGAGACTCTAGGGTACTTGTGTGAGGAAGTCTCTCCTGAAGTTGTGGATCAAGAGCACGTAAATAAAATATTGACGGCAGTAGTTCAGGGTATGAATGCATCCGAAGGGAAAGAGGAGTTCGGTGACGTCGGGCGTCGAGGAGAGTTGGAAGGCAGCGGTGAGGGAGCGCCGGAGGGAAAGAGGCAGCGGTGTAACCGGCCGGAAAAAAAAGACGGGACAAATACCCAGAAAAAGAAAAGCACAAAGGCTCTGATACCAAGTTAAAAGGTAAGTGTTCTTACTTGATTGATTGCATATTACATACATTAGTTAATCATGCTAAAGTGAATTGCACTAACTAGCACTAACACACACTAACTAGCACTAAGTAGCACTAACAAGCACTAACAAAACACACCTGCTTTATTGAAACCATTGCGACCGTAATAGCATCGATCAGGAAACTTAAGAATGAACACAAGCTAACTTATTACTCAACTGATGTAACAGACGCAAAAGTATGCAGGTATCAAAGTCTGGAAAGCCTGTGATGTCCACACCATTGAGCACCACAAATCTTTTTCCAAAGTAACCTTCAAGAAGCAAAATCTGTGTAAAAGAAGAATCACAGACATATATATTTAGACTAGAATACATATGATCCAGTCACTCCAGGGTATGAATTAGGACCAGAGCCATTCCTTTCGAACCCGGCCCCCTAGAATTTCCACCAACTCTCTTTACAGTCGTAATCGTTCCTGTATTCAGTCATACTATGAGTGGGGTCGGGGTCTGCTGGGTCTGGGGATACGTCTTCTTCCGTGATCCATTTCATGTACGTCTAGAAGTCAGTGATGTGGTTCAATTGCAGCCCTATTGGAGACTAGAGTAAAAAAGAGCTATATCTGAATAAAGTTATATCAATTTGTGGTCAGTTAGGAGAGGCACACTTCGAACCAGACTGAGTTTATACAAAGAAGAATGAAAAGAGTTAGCCTGATCAATTATGATAATTTATAAAACGTAGAAATAAAGTTATACAGACAAGTAGGTTTAGCAGATAGCTCAAATTCTCTTGATATTCAAGCCTGTAAATACATGTGAAACACCACTGACAGATAAATACATGTGTAAAGATATTTACAGCTACTATTGTTCCCAAATGTACATTACATAAGCATATCTGTACAGATGCATGTACCATTTATACTTAAAGAGTGTATACTGGTTAGAAAAAGCTGCTTGTACTGTTTTTAGAGGCAAACATAGTATCAAACATCGGTTTTAAGTAAGCTGCCTGTCAAACCTGGAGGACACAATTTGTAACATTGACGAAAGGTACAGCTGCGAGTGTAACAACAGTTACGTCTCGTATGGTTTCAGTCTGAAAATAAAATAAAATAAAATACAGATTATATATATAAAGGGAATAAAGCAGAGAAGAAAGCCATATAGACTGCTCATTGACAGATACTCGTCAACTATTTCATTGCTGAACAGAATCTCTTGAGATGAGAACCCAGAATTAATCTATTTTATCACCAAATGATAAAAATCATTCAGGTCTCTGTGGCGTACCATTGTATTATGCATGAACCATAGCTGAGGTAATGCTGGCAAGGCATCTACTCGATGTAAGTTTGTAACAGTTCAATACCGCAGCTTAGATCTTGTCAGTCACACCTCCAGAGTTTTTGCTGAGACGTACAAGTAGCTCACGGGATATGCACCTGCTCCATTGAAACCATTGCAACCAGAATAGAATCTATCATTAAACTAAAGAAGAAAATGAAAGAGATGGCATATTATAATGAACACATGAAGATGACTTATAACCCACCTTATGGAACAGAAGGAAAAGTATGCAAGTGTCAAAGTCTGGGAAGCCTGTGATGTCCACACCATAGAGCTCCACAAATCCTTTCCGAAGTAATCTCCTGGAAGCAGAACCTGTGTAGAAGAAATAACAGAGTACATAAAACGTTTAGACCAGATTATAGATGAGCCAGTCACTACTGGGTATGGATTGGCACCAGAATGAGACTAGAGTAAAAAAGAGTTATCCCTGATAATAATTATATCAAGTCGTGGTCACTTAGTAGAGGAACATTATATTTCCAACCAGACAAAGTAAATACAAAGAAGAATGAAAAGAATTACCCAGATCAATTACAACAATTCTTAAAACCTAGAAATAAAAAAGAGACAAGCAGGTTTAGCATATATTTATAGCTAGGTGAATGCTCTAGCTCAATTTCTCTTGATATTCGGGAAAACCAGACAAAATAAAGATAAAAGCATTGTGTCCAAGACCCCAAGAGTGCATAATTGTCGAGTGTTAATTCATGTGAAACAGTACGTGGGTCTTGTAGTACCATTGAGGGGGTCGATGCAAGTTCCCCGATGTACATCGTAAGCATATCTGAATAGATGCATGCACCGTATATACTAAAAGAGTATACTAGGTAGAAAAAATTACTCATACTGATTATTGAGGCAAACATAGTATCAAACATCAGATTTAAGTACTGGTAAGCTGCATGTCAAACCTGGAGGACACAATTTGAAATAGTGACGTAAGGTACAGCTGCAAGTGTAACAACAGTATACGTCTAGTATGGTTTCACAATCTGAAAATAAAATAAAACACAGATTATATATATAAAGGTAATAAAGGTGAGAAGATAGCCAAATAGACTGCTCATTAACAGATACTCGTCAAATATTTCATTGCTGGACCAAATCACTTGAGATGAGAACCAAGAATTACTCTATGTTATCACCAAATCATAAAGATCATTCAGGTCTCTGTGGCGTACCATTGTATTATGTATGAACCATAGCTGAGGTAATGATGACACAGCTTTAAGATAAACATAGAAAGCCCACAAAATTCTATTCAAATTGAACTGCTGCTCTGTGAAGAAGGGAAGGGCATCAGAGAGATGCTCTGTGGGTATGGGAATGGCTATAGAGAGCAGAAGACATAATACCACCTGGATACATTAAACCGAACAATCAATAAGGGAACCAGAAAAGGAAAATTTATAGTCCACAATTATAACATTTTAGTGTGGACTATCATCACTTAATGAATGTGTGATCCTTGCGAAATTTCACAAGACATTAGAAACTAACAGTATGTAGAGCAGCAGGAGCGCTGACATAGATTGATCACTTTATATCCATCACAGTTAGTGAACAAGGCATTGTCAATAGTCTACACATTTTCTAATTACAGATATGGAAGCCAGCTAGCAACAAATCTACCTAACATTAATAAAGCAAGAACAGTAGAAATTCATTTCAGCTTTTCTAGGACTAGATATAACTGCCACCATCAAATGGTAACATCTATACACACCCATTTATGCAGACTCGAATACAAAATCAACCTATATGGAAGCCAGGAACAAATGTACCCAACATAATTAAAGCCAGAACAGTCGAAATTCATTTCAGCTGGCTTCAAGGACTAATAAACAGCACTAAGAAGTAAGAACCTATCCATCTTGCTTCAGTGGCGAATTCAGAAATTGGAGTTCGGGTGGATTTGAGTTTTCTATAAAAAAAATATAATAAAAAATCTCAACGCAGAGAAACTTACTATATTAATTAAGAAAAAAAATACCACAAAGAGAACATAGTGAGTCTTACCTATCAAATATAATATAAGATCACTTGAGAGACGGAGGCACGTAGGTGCCTACTGCCTTTAGTGATGGGTTGGTATAACGGTGGGGTGTCTTATACACGTAGGTGCCTAGTATCCTTTCGAATCTTGCTGGCAACAATAATAACTTTTTTTTCCTTTTCATTTCATGGTTCTTTTAAGTAAGTATTTTTATTTATTTTTGTATTTTAATATTAATGTTATTTCTAGTTTTGTTTTTTATTGAAGATCTTATAATCAATTCCGAAACTTTTTAAATTGTTTCATCGAAATAATGGTGCTAGCTATAAATGGTATTGAAAAGGTATGTGTACTTTCAGCCTTATAATTTAGTTGCTTCTAGATCTGAAAAGTCATACGGGATGACTCTTATTGTCAGCTTTTATGGATGAGTTATCTTTGTATTACTCAATAAAATTTGTTTCGTCTCTGTACTCAATTTTTTTTTTGTTTCATCCAAAAAGAAACATTTTCTTCATTGTAAGCTTTCAAATCTTTTTACATTCATCGATTCTAAAAAGAAAATTAGTTTTTTTATATCCATCCTCATTTGTGCACCAGTAAACTTAGATTTCTGGCTCCGCCACTGAATTACCACCTTATTATTAACAGAATTAGCATACTCAATCTCAATGTGGAGGGTTATACAATTATCAAGAATATCTATAGATTAGGAAACCGTGCTTATATTGGACTAAGTATAGGCAAACATAGTAACAATAATAATACTGATACAACAATACCATATTTTGTGAATTTTGATAGAAACCAAAAGGACACTACTGAACTTGATGGAGTCAAAGAAATAGAATTTGGTGGCTCAGTGGAAGACAAATTGACGAACCATGTCAAGACTTTGATTTTGATTAAGGAGCTGCAACAAGTTATCGACGCAGATTGAGAGGTGGAGAGGAATAGATCAGGAAAATCAAAGCCAAATGTCTATTACCAAAACAAATATATATGTATATACCTAGGTTTTTTTGGCAAATTATAAAATAGTACCATATCCTATCATAAATTAGAAAAAGTCACTATTTTATTTCTCAATTATAAAAAAGTCATCTCAATTAACTAGAAATTAGAAAATAGTCAACAAGCTTGGAACAAAATTATAAAATAGTTAATTTTTAAATATTTTCCGAACTGTTTTGCCATTTCTTCTTTATATTCTTTTTTTCCCTTATTCTTCTAACTCCGGCCATAACTTTGTCATCCCACGATGGATTTGAGCGTGGTTGGTACCGTTGGAAAGATTTATCTCACTTCTTTCATTTGATATCATATCCACTCCGAACCGACCACCGTACAAGGTGTAACAATTCTCGCAAGGGGTTGCCGCCTTCCATGGTGGTGCACCAAGCTATTCCGGCGAAATCTGAGCTCAAGGCTTCCTAATTCTAGTTATTTTATTCATTTTGAGCATACCTATTTTTGAATTTTAACATCATTTCGCATATTTAGACATTTCCTCTCGATATGTCACACCTGTTGTCACACTCCATGTCACACCCACTATCACACTACTTGTTACACCCGCTATCACACCCCATTTCACACTACATGCCACACTAATTGTCACACTAATTGTCACACCTCTGTCACACCCGATGTCGCACTATATGTCACAACCCTTGTCACACTACCTATCACACCCGTTGTCACACTATTTATCACACTACTTATCACACTAATTGCCACATTTGCTGTCACACCCCCTGTCACACCCATGTCACACTACCTATCACACCCGCTGTCACACTATCTATTAGACTACCAATCACACTAACAGTCATACCCCCTGTCAGTCACACCCCCTGTCAGTCACACTCATTGTCACATTGTTTTATGTGACAAGAAAAAGAAGAAGAAGAAGAAGAAGAAGAAGAAGAAGGAAAAAATGACTAGAAATAAGAAATCTTTGTTTATTATTTTATGTGACTATGTCACATTGTCTGTTACACTACTTATCACACTAGCTATCACACTACCTGTCACACTACATGTCACAACACAAAATTAGTGTGGCTAGTAGTATGACGGGTAACTTGACGGTAGATTCTTGCATCAACATCCTTGTCTCTGCCCAACCATTGAGCCTTTAAAAAATACTGAATTTCTTTTCTTATTGGGCACCCATAAAATGATATGGGCACCCATAAAATGATATGGGCACCCATGTCAAACCCAAAAACGTCTACGCCGTCCTCTTCTGCCGCCACCAACGTCATGCTCGCCAGTCTCCCAACTTCACCTTTTTCTTCAACGGCGCAATCACCGTCGCCCATCCCTCCGCCGTCCTCGCCCTCTTCTGGTCGAAGCCCAGTTTCCAGATCCAGCTCACCGCCAGAACACCACCAGTCATATCATCTAAGGGAATATGAATCCAGAAGACTCAAATCATTTAAGTAAATTTATCTCCTCCATTCGGGGTCAAGTACTGATATGCGAACCTAGAAAACTCAAGGCATGTGGTGACCACCGACTCCTCGAAGTTTATAGATGGTGAGCGAGGTCGTCAGTTCTCGGGCTTTGGCTTCGGTCTAATCGAATGTGAGGATGGGAATCAATTCCAGATTCGCGTGCTGAAGCACCTTTAACTATGCACCATTCGGTCCCTTCCACTTTGTCATCGGAGACCAAGACGATGGTCGAGCTGGCGATGATGATGATGCCAGGGATGGGAATCAATGGGTGTTAAGGGAGCCATATGAAGGAGGGGAAGACGTTGATGAAGGAAGAGTACCAGTTGCGCAAGATATGTTCCAGTTTTAGCTGGATGACAAGTAGGTAAATATTATAAACTGCGATGGCAACTGTTTAACGACTTTAATTGAGTGACTTTTTTCTAATTTTAAAATATTGCTCGACTTTTTTTTCCAATTTCATGTATGACTCTTTTTTATAAGAAGTCCTTTTTTTTCCTCCCGAAATTCTCGGGCCCAACAAACCCAAGCCTTGGACCCGCCCCTGTCTTGCTTGTTCATGGACTAATAAAATCAATCCATACACTAATTTTTGCAAACTCGAATACAAAGTAGCAGATTGGGAAGTTATCTTTCGATTCCATATAGCTTGACCTGAGTTTGAAACGAATCATATATATGATCCACACGGTTATCATTAGAAAAGACCTCTCATGTGTGAGCTGGTCCACCGCCCAACATTACTTATGACCAAATTGCAATGAGTGCTTCTAAATGTACCAAGTAAAGTTCTAAATATACCCAACATCACAATTTTTGGCACATATTTTCCCATTCTGCCCATTTAATAAAGTATTATCAGTGTAATTAAACAAGGATACCAAATACCATGTTTGTGATTCAGGTGCAGTACGATCTTCAAGGCCAAACAATAGATCAAGCATTAAGTTTCTTCTTTAAATTTGTACTTCAATCATTTCAAAATTTTACATCCAACTGAAAAACAAAGAACCTATAAATTTCAATAATCAGCAAAATAAGGTAATTTGATAAAGAAAGGAAATAAGAATGATCAAGAAAGTGTGTGAGAGAGTTGAAGTCCTCAAATACAACCCATCGAGCGACCACAATCCATATGGATATCAAATCTGGGTACTTCCCAAATTCCCAATGGGAACCCACAATCCTACTTCTTTCTCTTTAATAACACTAGCTATATTTGGAAACCTTATAATCAAATTATCATCATTTGATTCATATTCTTATAGTTGTGCTTTCATGTATTCATGTAAATTGGGACCATGATTCAGAAACCATGGTTGACCATCGGGGATAGAGGATGCCTAGGGGTCATGAACTTAATTTTCAATTATCTTTTTTCATATTCAAATAGGGGTAAATATGTCATAAAGAATAGTGCTGGGTACACTTAGATATTTGATGGGTACAAATAACAACACCCAGTTGCAATACAACCTAACAACCATATATAGAGCCATAAGCTCCAGTGATTTGAGTGACAGTCCTACAAATGCTAACAACTTCATAACAAGTTTAAGCAAATTCAAAACCCTAATTTTGAAAAGGGGGGCGGATAGGCTAGGGGTTACCGGCAGAGTACTCTTGGTCCAAAAGTCAATAAAAATGGAGATGACTCCGACAAATTGGAAAATCTCGACAACGACGGAGAGATCGACGGGTTTTATGGTGAGTGCTCTTAGGATCAAAATCGTGATGAGTAGCGACAGCAGAGGAAAGATGAGGAGAAGAGCGGTGAGGCATGCCAACAACTTGGGCCACATTCACCGCGGAGGCAGTCATCAACGGTGGTGGATGGTTGCGCCGGTGACGGGACTCCGCCACGTGAAAGAGCCTTTCGTCCATTTTGGTTTGGGGTTTTGAGAGCAAAGGTGAGATGGATGGTAAAATCAAGCTAGATATATCATTTCTAGCTCTCTAATAATGAATGGGTTGTAGACTTGCAGTACATTATATAACAACGTTCTCTGTCATTGAGGAGATCACACGTGGCGGAGGACCGCCACATGGTAACAAATTGGAGCAACTCATGAGAGCTACGTGAATACAAAAGTGGCGGAGGCCTGGGAAGATAAGATTTTACGACTTGCCCTTTTTTTATTTTCCTTTCCTTTATTCTTTTATTTTGAAACCAAAGAATTGAGGGTGACCCAAGGGGTTCACATATCTTGAAATCTCCAAAGACTACTGTTTACGGTTACTTTTATGTCCAATTCATCCTTGAGCCTTGAATCAGTGGTTAAATTGTTGAGTTTTCGTTTATTTGTTTTCACTATATCTATGATTAAAATGCATGACATCTTTGTCTGTTATTAAAAATCGATTAAAAATGATACACTTTAAATAAATTATGTTTTCTTTTTAATAGAAAAGAAAATTACACAGGGGGGGGGGGGGATGGAAAGCCCCACATTAGCAATTGCAATTGCATCAGTCAAGAAGTTTGCCTCTCTATAGACATGGGATCGGACACTCTGAACTTCTTCAAGCTACCAAGAAGATCTGAAGCGTCTCTAATAATTGATTTGATTTTAATAAATTATGTCACATTGTTAATTATCTCTGAGTTGAAGAAAATGTACTAAGACGTGTAGTATATGTTAATCTCCTCAACAATGTCATCCTCATATTCATCAGCCTCACACCAAGCATCCAAGAAAATTGAAAGCAAACAATGAAAAGTGACGAGTTTTTTTTTTTACATAATCGGTTGCAACTTCATCTAACAGAAGACCATCCAACTTCGAATTGAAAAGTCACAAACATATATCCAACAAATTATAGGGGGTTTTTTTTTGAATATGGGATAGATACATATATAATAGGGGTGAGCTCGGTTTAGTCCGAGCCGAAAATTTGGTGAAACCAACTCAAAGCCCGAAACTTTCAATTCATGCTGATTTGGATTTTTTGTCAAGCAAAATCAGCCCAAACCCGACCAACTCAGTTCGGGTTGGTTTACCGTTTTCCTCATGCCCCAAATCCATTCAACCTGCAAGTCATTTCAAAATTAATTTGTAAGAGGAGAGACTCAAACCCATTACCTCATTTAAAATGGCCATGCTCCAAAACCACTAGAGCACAAGCTACTTTTAGCTTATTCTCACAATAATTATACTTATATGTTCTCTAAACATTATAATCAATATTCAATATAAACTAACTCTATCAACATCAGCAAACTAACTTCTTTCATTCTTTCGAGAACTTTAACCCCATCGTTTTCAATTGAAAAACCAAACTCAGATGCAAATAACACTTAGTCATCCATTTATTCTTATGAAATTGAAGAAGCAAATTTGGCTTGGCTTAATTTTTGTATCAATTTGAATTGCTGCAAGTCTGCAACTCCAAACTTACTATTTTCCAAAGTTGATGTACCTAGGAAACCCACCGCCGACAGAGATATGAGAGTATGGAGGTCAACGGCGATTTAAAAGAGCTATCGGGTCAGTTTGGTCTTTCGGTCCCTCAAAAAAACTAAGACTGAAACCAATTGGAATTTTTTTTTCAGTTCGATCGGTTCGGTTCCTTGGTCCAAACGCCTATTATATAGTTGTTTCACAAAGAAAAGAAAGGAAATTGATAGCTTTTATTCGATTTATGAAAAGATCGGGGTCTATTTTTGAAATTTTTGCCAATGTATCCCTCTAGGGTTGTGACTCACTCACTCACTACTACTCAAAAACCCTAATATTAGAGAGAGATCGTGAGATAAAAAGTTTTTCAATCCTCCCAACGATACATAGTCATAGAGAGAGAGAGAGAGAGAGAGAGAGAGAGAGAGAGAGAGAGAGAGAGAGAGAGCAAGTCATCAATGACGAAGAAAAGGCGGAGCTCGAGACAGAGCCATGGGAACCCAGAGACTGTCCTCGCCGAAAAAGGAGTTCAAGCACCAAGAGAGTCTGTCTTCATGTGCACGCATGAGCTTGAGAATCATCAGGGAAGCTCAGATTCAGGAGAAGGAGATCGAAGAAGAGGAGAACACAAGCGCCTTCACTGAAGATCCGCAAAAGGATGAGGAGGACGACGATGACTTTGATACTTTTATCAGAACACATAATTATCAGAATGAAGCAAACAGTGTGAAGGAGGTTATGATGAATGGGACTGAAGACAACGATGAGGATAAGTTACTAGACGATTCTTATCAAAGGAGGATGGGGATGATGGTCCGCATAGTACTCTGACTGACCCCATTCTTCCACCATCTAGCTAGTCTCTTCTTGCATATGTGCAATTGTGCAAAGGCATTGTTAACTTTGTAAGAAGTTTTCACTTGTCTAAATTATTTAAGAGCAGCAATTTTCTTCCAATTTTAGTATAGTGATGATGTGGTTATTTTTATACCAATTAAATTTATGTATTATGTTGGGGGTCGAATGACACAATTTCATGAACCCTCAAATCCAGAAATTACTTGCCCTTTAGCCCCCTAGCTTATCGACCAACTATTTTATTTACATACAATTTTCCCTCTTTTCTCAAAGACTTCACTCCCGTTTTTCTTTGCTCAAATTCCTATTGGTAACTTTATAGCAGACTGGCTAGGAGAAGTTGCTTAATTAGTATCCCATTCTTGAAATTCCAAAGTTGATTCATTTTTTTTTTTTGGAATTTTCATACTAAAAGTCCAGAATAACCAAAGTTGGATCTATCTAAAACGTACATTCCCTTTAGCAATTGTGAGAAGCATTATGGATGAGGCCAACTATATATAGTGTGAAAATTGGCTTACTGGGATACCTGATGTTTTGAAGCTTTACTGCCAGCTCATATATCTTGGGGTTTCTTGGACTGCAAGTTCTCCTCTAGGACTCTCTTTTGACTTTTGAGTATGTGTGTTTGATTATTCATATATCGTCTGAAAATGGTAGTAGGTGGCTCAATATGGAGTTATGTCCTCATGTTGTACGTGTTCTATAAATTGGTACTGGATCGACATTTATTTGTGATTCCTCCATATTTGCTGTAGTGCGCTAATGGAAATTCAAACTAAATGATCGAAATTGATCCAAGTGTAGATAGTTATACATAAACGTGCAGTTACATTATCCCACACATATAATGCTCATTTTCTCCTTATCCACCAGGGAAACTGAGCACATAAAAACACACTGTTACTTCATCACCAACATCAACACCACTGTTATTTATCAAATAAACCCATAATCAACCAAACAGTTGAACATTCAATCTTCTTCACCTCCAGTCCTACTGATCTCTCTTATACGAGACAGTCTTTCCGGTACCGCCAACATTCGATGTGCTAGATTTGAATTTGTTCTTGGCACGATCAATAAAATCAGAAAAGTGGACGTCCTTACCACCACCAGTACCCTCATGATCAAATTCTTCTATCTTCTTTGATGACATGCTTCTGATCTTAATCTTAGCTTGAGTTATATATTGAGAAAACCTTTCATTGATATCCACTCCTCCTGCAGGTTTCTTACCTTCATTCTTAACTTGTACTTGTTGTGCTTTCTCAACTTTCATAGCAGCGTTGATATGTTGCCCCTCCCCAACTGCTCCTCCTTTCACCAGTAATGGCTCAGACTTAGATTTCTGCTTCTCCTTCTTTGCTTCCTGGCCATGAGTGATGTGTTCAATAGCAATTACCTTCTTTTTGGCCACCAGTGCTGGTTCAGTTCCTATCTTAGCAGCTGACTTGTGTGATGTTGACAACTTTCCTCTATTCTCATATGGAGTACTAGCAGGCTGCACCACTTCAGTCTTTTCAAACTTGATAGGAACCTGAACGACTTGATTCGCCAACTCGTTGGGTTGATGAGGTTTGCTTTGGATGTCAATTATCTTCTTTCCTGCAGCATGTTTGACATTTGCCAGCGGAGAACGATCTCTAGCAGGAGAGGAGAGTCGCCGGAGTGTTTGAAAAGAAGGACTGGCTGTAATGGCACTGAAGAGTTTCTCACACACCCCTCCTGAATCTTTGGAACCAGTACCATTGATGTTCTTTTCCATAGAACTACAAGATGAAGTTTTGAAACTTAAAGATAGCTGAAAACTTGAAAGTGATGCATGAAACTAGGACCAGATAAGGTATTTATATGCATTGTAAATTATATCACCTCATGGGGTTTCTGCAAGGATAGAGAAAAGCATTTATTTTGTTGGAATCATATTCCTGACCACTTTATGTGACATATTTTTCTACGGATATTAGAATCTAAGAAAGCAAGCTTGCACAAAGAGATTAAAGAAATCTTGAGCTGGTTTCCAACAACTACTTTGATAGATTGGGTTCAGAAGGAAATGAGTTTTTGAGACAAGTCTCAATTCTTCTAGAGACGAGCATGTACATTATGTACATTAACAAACCAATTAACCATCGTAATCAGAGCTAGGAGTCTTCCTCTCATGGCTTCTGATGCTTTTGCAACTAAAAAGCTTGTAAGAATCATACTTTTGTAGTCTATTGAAGGGTGGAAAATCAAATCAGGGTAAAAGGTTACACCAGATTTTGACGGATAGACTCAGTTTCTCTCCAATTTTCCTTTCCTACGGTCTCCAGGTAAAGTTCTGGGAAAGGAACATCGAATCCTTTTGAACTGGAATATAAACTGTACCGAAGAAGGTAAGTTCTAGCTCTAAAAACAACTCAAAAGAAGCACTAGAAACCAGTCATTCTCATAACTGTAATGTGAAACCGAAGAAGGTAAGTTCTAGCTCTAAAAACAACTCAAAAGAAGCACTAGAAACCAGTCATTCTCATAACTGTAATGTGAAACCTTGAAGTTGATATATGAACACGTCTAGATTCTAGAAAACGTAAAGCTTTTTCAGAATCTTATGTATTTCCTAATTTTGTAGGTGAACCCCCCGACACTAAAAGAGCGCTGTGGCATCAACATTTACTTACAGACCAATCAGGAGTTATGCAGCTTAAGCTATAGGTTTACAATACTGTGTTTATCATCCTGTTCAAAATCCTTACCTCTTCACATCATCAAAGAGCCTTGCAAGAATGTTTCAAGTATTGACCAAAAAATAGCAAGAGCCTTGCTATGCAATCCCGCTCATCATCCGGCATGAAAATGGCCAAACATGAATGCTGGTGAAAAACTGCCAATTTTGTAAATTAAGTGAAAATTAATTGTAAAGAAGCCTCAGTAATCAAGTGTTAATGCTTTGTTCATGTTTTCATTACCTTGTGCTAAGTTTTCCATCATTAGAAAGCAAATCCTCAACCAGATTCCTTCAGCAATTTACTAAAGCTGGGCAAGTATTGTACTCGAATGATCATATCCAAAGATCTGGGTGATACGTACTGTCATACTTAAGGGCATCCTTGTGCGTCACTGCATCAGCGACATCGATGATTGTCTGCACCCAACAGCTACAGGTACTTCTTGTCCATACTAAACAGAGGATACATGTCTCATAAAAGAAAAAACGAAGAGAAGGCATTTCTGTTGTTCAGCCTAAAGAACAGCATCAGTATGTAAAAAAGGAAACAGAACTGAATCAAGTTAGGGGAAAACATCAGGCGTCAAGCGCAGACAAGTACCACTGTACCACATGGGTTAGTGTTGGGTCTCCAAAAGAAGCAAAGAAATGATACTTTCAACACATTTTTTGAATAAACATTTTCGATAACAGTAATGTTGGAGTAATTTCCTGGGAGAGCATAACCTATACTCGTACATGGAGAGGGCACACTCTCAATCTCCTTTTACATGAATACTAATCTACAACAATATGATACATCCACTCATCATTTACAAGGTACAACTTGGAGATTGGATTGAAAGAACTGTGTTTCAGTAACTTTTCTGAAATAAAACAAGAGCATGCTGAAATGTACTCAGAGCAAAAGTCGAGGGGCTTAGTGTTGCACCACATTTCAGAGTCAGATTGCAGATGAGGTGGACCTTGAGATCAACAAAAAATTGATCTACTATCTTTTGTCATCTGCTACAGAAGCTGAAAGCATTTTGATCAGAATCTTAATGGCGGAAAGTCTTAACGACCTGCTCAATCCGCCGCCGACAGAGAGGACAATTGGTCAGGTGCAAGGAGCAGGTTGTACAACAGCACATATGACCACACCTGATTAAACAAACCAGTCAGCCACTGCAAAGTTTTAAGGGAATGAACTACGAATCAGATTAAATTATAGTATCAAAGGACTAAAGTGAGTTCTTACGGGACAAAAACCGCATTATACTCCTGCTCGAGGCATATCACACATAAATCAGGCATCAGCCGGTCTTTCTTGGGAGCATCTGACACATTATCATCTATTTCATTTGAACCTGGGAGAAACGGATTTGAAGCATATTAGTAGACTTCTGAGCATATGATCATGTAATGGGGTCAGTCAATAATAAATTTTTTACCTTCATTATCTTCCCCGGATCTTTTAGCAGCAGCTGCAGCAAGAACCCTGCATCAAGAGGAATCTCATGTAAATCTATAGCATTTCTGGGAAAACAGAAGAAACAATTTTCAATGGAGTTAACTGAGTTTGCTGTCCAAAAGAATTACACCCCTAAGGAGCAAGAAGCCCCACCAATCTGAGTGACAACGACTATATACATTGTTTCCCATACTTAACATTACAATATTAGCAGGAACTTACCTTTTCTGCAATTCCCAACGACGCCTTCTTTCCATGATGTAGTGGACAGAATGTTTAGCGATCAAATAAACACCAAACACGCTCAAACCCAAAGATGCATATTCGTACAACCTGATGAATAGATCCCTACCATTAGAGTTCAGAGAAAGGACGGACAAAAATATACTCGCACCCAAATGCACACACCATATTGTAATTCAAGAATTCAATAACCAACCTTGCCCATTTTCCTAGGTTTGCAATGAGCTGATCAATGGTTTTGGGGGAGATATAAAATGGTCCTTTGTGGGGCCGTTGAATTCGAATGGTACCAATGTCATCTTTAACAGCCTGAACATAAACTTGAAACAATCAGAGATACAAAAAAAATTTGTGATGAAAGCAACCTAAGTGAGAGAATATATTAAAAGAATGTAACATTTCATTGAATGATCTCAATAAAGGTTTTTCCCTTACAAACACTGAGATTATGAAAATAACCTAAATCCATTTATAGGGGCGTATACCGTACCATATTCTACACTGCAACAAATGTCAAAAAAGGAAAGTAGAAATCCTTAATGTGGTTGGACTACATCCAATTGGTAAAATGTTAAACTAAAAATGTTCGCTTATGCTGTAATTCTACAATATATATATATATATATATATATATATATATATATATATATACACACACATCATAACAATGTAACAGTAATTCATTTGCTTTAACTCTATTCACATGTAAAACGACAAAGTGCTTACAGTGGGTAACATACCTCGCCAACAACACTCAAAGAACTACCAGTTGGTAATACCCTTTCAATTCGTTTGACTCCAAGCATCTAACAAAAGTAGTCACCATATTAGTCAACTAATTAAGTTCTGCGAGAAACAAAGATCAATAACAGAATCAGACGGACCTTGAGGCCTTGAAGATAATCCAATGTTCCTCGTACAAGGGATCGCCCTGACTCTTCAAATACCTCACTTGCAACCGGCAAACAAAAGCCTGTGGCACCTCGAGCTCCTACCACATGCACACGACCAGTCCCATCATCCTGTTATAAAAGAATAAAACACCATCAACATAACCAATTAGTCATCTTTCAACTGCAAGCAAACCCATACATCACTATTCACCCAATCATGCACATCAAACATCAGGTGAAGTATTGCAAAGCCACAACTATAATATGTTTGCATATATTCATATGAGAGCTAGGAGAGGGGAAACTTAGCACAGTTTCCTCACCAGATACCACGGGACTTCTTTACTCATCGACAGCATCAAAGCAGAATCCTGTATCCATGATCCAGCATCATTGTGTTTCAGAAAATGTTGTTCTGCCTAAACAATACATAACCAAGACCATCCATTACCAATTACCCAAACAACTAATCGCTAGACCAAAATACACATGATAACAATAGCTCTAGAGTTCAATTTCCATACCGTTTCTTCTACAACTACACCTCTCAAACCACTGAACTCACAAGAGATGGGAGTATCAGAGCTAACTCTCCCCGAAATCGCAACCACCAATGGTAATATAGACTCAGAATCCAACAATTTAGCTGAAAAATCCAAAAAGAACACGAAGGCAATCTCAGATTCTAATACAACTAATTAGACTATGGTCATTAAAAGGGTACATACCCAATTCCTTCAACTGGCTAACCCGAGTGGCGGTCTTAAGAATATCAGCATCCCTGTAAAATCACAACACACCCAATAAGCTAAATGATCACAGTAACTTCAAATTACCAAACAAAACTCAAACTGGGTAATTAAGAGTCGGTAAAAGATGATCAGATTGATAAGAAACAGACCTGCCACTGCTTCTGCCAAGAAGATAGAGAGCAGCAGCGCTCAGACAGCAGCTCAATCCACCCCAAGGAAGCATCTTTACCAATCAAGAACCCTAAAGTCGGAGCCTTTTGCTACGTAGGCATATGATCAGAGAGATTAAAAGTCGAGACTTTGGAATGAAATTAGGGGAAGGAATAATTAGGGATTTAAAAGGAGGGAGCTTTAGGGGGGAAGGGTATGCCGGGAAATTTAAAAAAACGGGAAAGGAGGAATGAGATACGAGGAGTGTTGAAAAGGGAGAATGAAGAGAGAGAGAGAGAGACTGGAGAGGTGGTGGAGGTGATACACAGCTTAAAAGCTTTGTTGGGATTGACGTTGATTTGGGATAGGAATGATGTGAACTGCAGGTTTTTTGGATTATATATT
This sequence comes from Argentina anserina, assembly GCF_933775445.1. Taxonomy (NCBI): domain Eukaryota; kingdom Viridiplantae; phylum Streptophyta; class Magnoliopsida; order Rosales; family Rosaceae; genus Argentina; species Argentina anserina. Next base: position 20,824,158 of record NC_065873.1, on the reverse strand, counting down.
ATTTACTTACATGGTTATTTGGTTAAAAACGAAGAGAATTTGTAGTTGATCTTACCCTGGTGGTAAATTCTTGTGTTCCAAATTCCAAAAATACCCAGAAGCACAATCCCAAGATAAATCATTTATCAATCTGTTGTGTAACCGGAAAAAAACATGGTTAAAACCATTTAACCCAAAAAAATTGTTAAAACTGGATTCAAAACCACACATGAGCAGCATATCGAGCAAGCTACTCAATGCACATGAATATTGAGCATGCATGATAACCTCACACTCAATTCATCATAATAACATTCAATTGTGACGCCCAGTTAGTATTTCTATCAAGCTCTGTATTTGTATGATTTTCAGTGATAATAGTAACACCTCAATTGCTGGTGCATGAGTCGAGTAAATTTCTAGGCCAACAGCTTTTGACAACAACCTTTAACGACTTGGATTTCAATTGGAAACATAATGAATTTGGCAGAAACAGAAACTAACAGAGAACAATCAGGCTTCCTCCAATGACAGCAAAACAGATTAGCGAGGAACTCAAATTGTACATAACAAACTATATAAGTCGCTTAACAAATCGACCCTGATTACATTATTATTGTCAGCCCTGAATAGAAACTAATGTGCAAACAAAAAAACTACTGCAGAGCAGGGAAGTTTCCTTCTCAATATACGCTGTTTTCTCTAACAAATAATCTCGTTGAGAATACCTAAAACAAACGCACACAACTCATAATATGCAACGAATAACCACGTCATGTTTTTCTAAGTGCCCTTTTTCACTTTATGAATACAAAGGGAAATGAAGGCTCCAGCGTTAGGAAATCTCTGCTCAAAGTAGTTTAGAAACTACTCCTGCACCAACTGTTCTACCTCCCTCCCTCAAGGCAAATCTTTGACCTGAAATCAATATAGAGAATACTAAGTTTCTAGAACATATTATGAACAGACAGCTACACTTGGTTTACAATTGAACGAATAAATCAAAGTCAATAAGGGAAATAACAGGGGCTATCACCGGGAATACACAATGAGGTCAACATACCTGCTTCAAGGGGAACAGGTAGCATGAGCTCAAAAACTGCAGTCACGTTGTCCCCAGGCATAACCATCTTAACATCAGCTGGCAATTCTACTTTTCCAGTGATATCTGCAGTCCTCAAATAAAACTGAGGCATGTAGTTTGAGAAAAAGGCAGTATGACGTCCACCTTCATCCTTTGTGAGGACATATATCTCTGCTTCAAATCTCTTGTGCGTTTTCACTGTTCCTGGCTTAGCAATTACCTATACACAGGTATAAGAAGTTAAGTATCTTCCAAAATCGAGGAGGTCAATACCAAATCATAGTTCAATTAAATGTAACGTGTATAAAGTACAAATCTGGAATAGATGAATTTCCTAATGCAACTAAAACCACACACCTGTCCTCGTTGTATATCTTCTCGTTTTAGACCTCGAAGAAGAAGACCCACATTGTCACCAGCCTAGTCAGGTTCAAACCCATCATGAGAAAATGATACAGAAACTTAGCATCTTGAAGAGTTTTAGTCTTTTAGAGCAGTCACTTACTTGCCCTTGATCCAAGATTTTCTTAAACATCTCAACACCTGTCACCACAGATTTTTGAGGACCGGTCTGAAAATAGAAAGTTCAACCTCAGGTGTTAGGACCAACCTTCATATAATGGTATTCCATCATCAACACTGCTGTTTTAAGGATCAATGCCACCTAAGTTTAATGTGCTGTATAGCCTTATTAACTGAAGCTCCACTGATTGCATAGTATATCATTCACCGAAATATACAAGAAACATTATGCAGGATTATGTAACATAAAAGAGCAAATACACACACACACACCTGATGTAACCCCAAAATCTCAACTTCCTCACCAACTTTAATGCACCCTTGTTCAATGCGTCCAGTAGCAACAGTTCCACGCCCCTTAAACACACATGAAATTGATGAATCCAGCACCAAAAGACAATATATAAGAATAAAAGTGAAAACCACATCTTCTAGTTTATGACATGAGAACAAAAGCAATTCAGGACAAAAGATCAACTAAATTAAAAAAGGCTTTTACAGACATATCTGTTATCAAAATTATAGTTATGATGTTATCATCATGAATCCAGTACATGTTATTTAGGAAAAGAAATGCACCACAAATCTGTTACAGCTAGAAGCATCCAGCTTACCTGAATTGAGAAAACATCTTCAATTGGCATAAGGAAAGGCTTGTCGAGCTGGCGTACAGGGTCGGGAATGTATTGATCCACAGATTCCATGAGTTTTAAAATTGCCTTTTTGCCTATCTCTTCATTTGTGCCTTGCAAAGCAGACAAAGCCGAACCACGGACGATAGGAATTTCATCCCCAGGGAACTTGTAGAAACTAAGAAGTTCTACCAAAAATTTGGAGAAAATATGAGAAATCAAGTAAAATACAAAACTATCAATTCATAAATTGTAAATTTACATACCACGGAGTTCCATTTCGACAAGCTCCAACAATTCTGGATCATCAACAGCGTCAACTTTATTGAGGAAACACACAAGCGATGGCACACCAACCTATTATTAAACCCAACGAACACATTATACGCATTACAATACACTGAAAAGCACAGGATAAACAGAAAGGTTGTAAATTATTAATAAATTTGGCATCAGTAAATACCCACCTGACGTGCAAGCAGAATGTGTTCCTTAGTTTGTGGCATAGGCCCATCAGGCGCAGATACAACAAGAATACCTCCATCCATTTGAGCAGCTCCAGTAATCATGTTCTGCCCATCAACGGATCGAATTAAGTATAGAGGCACAGGGTTATGCAATCTTTTCTATTAAAATCTTTTCTTCATTCAAACTTCAACTTAAGTAACAAACTTACTTTGACATAATCAGCATGACCTGGGCAGTCTACATGTGCATAATGGCGTTTTGTGGTCTCATACTCCACATGAGCCTACAAAATCAAGGCAAACTAAGTCACATACGCAAAGACAAGTGTGATAATGAATACGAAAGCTACAGCATTCCAATCAAAAGGGCAAGCAAGCATCAGATGGAAATACGCATACTAACCGTAGCAATTGTAATTCCTCTCTTTCTCTCTTCAGGGGCCTTGTCAATTTCATCAAAGGCTATTGCCTTAGCTTTCCCTTCCTCCGCAAGCACCTGAGAAGAAACCCAAACCATTATTACAATCGAAAATGCTAAAGTCAGGACCTTTTAAACAAAACACTACTTCTGAACTATGCATCTAAGAAGAAAAATGAAAATAGGCCAGGAGAATCAGTGACCAAACCCTTGTAATTGCAGCAGTCAGAGTCGTCTTTCCGTGATCGACGTGTCCAATGGTTCCCACATTGACATGAGGTTTTCTGTTACACAAACACCACCATATCTTAAAGTCTCATCCTTTAACACTCAAGCTCATCCAAGTAAACCAAAAAAAGGCAAAACTATGCCAAACCCAATTCAGAAAAAGAGAACCCGATACATATTAGAACTTGGGTTCTCCAAAAAAGTCATCTTTCTAATGAAATAAGTAAATCAATCACTTAAAAATCCAACCTTTGATGTTCAATATTACTAATCGGCTTAAAACCCTAAACCCTAATAGTAAAAAACAGACAGAGAGAGAGATGGGGAATACTTACGTGCGTGTGAAGGTGGCCATGGATCTCCACCAGGGAATGGGGTTGTAAGAGCGATCATTTTGGGAGGAGATCGGAGAGGCGGCGGCGGCGGATCCACGGCAGCAGGAGTAGATTTGGGAGGAGACGGGGAGGAGGCGGCGGGAGTTAGGGTTTCGGAGAGCGACCGAAGCCATTGGGAATTGGAATGAAGGAAGAAGAAGAGAGAGCCTCTGCTACTGACTCGCAGTGTTGTGGCGGAGAGACTTGGAAGGGTTTTAGTTTGGGGTTATCAGAGGTTTTCACTCGCGGGTCTTGGTTTTTTAACCCGACTATACCCGACCCGGCCCACAATAAACTGATAATGAGTCATATGACTGGTTGGTGTTTGTGTTTATCCTATGAAAATCACAAGTATGTATAATTTTATCTTTTTAAGATTATGAATTTTCCATGAGGACACAACTGAACTTGGACCATATTCCATGGACAAATGGACATTATATGATTATAAAAAAGAAATGTCCATGTTTTTATGATCAATTACAGTAGCATGAGAATTTTTGTTTGAGTATACACTTATCTGTCGTGTGAAGAGTATTACGGTTTGGTTATATATGACTAAGCCACAGAGTAATAACAAGCATTACTTCATCTATGATACATTCATTGTGATATTATTGTATGACATGACTCCCTGACAGCTAAACTAAAAGGTCATAAAATCTAAATGAAGATTTACTCCAAAAGCACAGTTTCTTCTTGTTAAAACTTGCCTTAGATGCTTTGGATCACCTCCTAAGTATCTCGAGATGAGGCTTGAAGCGAAGGGTTAGGTTTGACAAAGCAACAGAATTAGAAGTTGGCATCATTTTGACTAGGATGTAAGTACGTAACCATCCCATTTGGACTTGAGATACTTTCAAGTTCATGGATTTAAATCCATCCCTATTAGCATATTTATTTCAGCTTACAAGGCACCCATATATCACCTAACCCTTTTTCTCTAGAAGAAAGAAAGACACATATATCACAGAACTTTGAGCACTCATATTACTACACAGTTATTTTACTTATTATATGTTCTAATGAACCACACTTCTTCAGTAGCCATGTGTTTGAAAGTAGTCTTTATCGTTCATTTCCTAGCCTTGGTGTCTGCACTATTACCTAGAACTAGTAATATTCCCACCAATCTCACTTATCCGGCAGTTTTTAACTTCGGTGATTCAAATTCAGACACCGGAGGCATTCAAGCAGGAGTCGGTTTTCCCATTAAGCGCTTCTGCAATGGCTATTTGATCATCGACTATTTCGGTTAGTCATTTTGGTGTTGTGTCTATGTCCAACATAACTTTAGTGTTAAGCATGCATTTTGAGCTTTGAAGTCTATTTAATCTATTATTGTAGAGTCGACATGCACTTGAGCATGTTTTATCTATGTTGCAGTGACTGCGATGAACCTATCTTATCTGAATCCTTACTTGGATTCAGTTGGTGCACCAAGCTTCCAAACAGGATGTAATTTTGCAACCGGAGGGGCTACCATTCTTCCCGCCAAAGCATCTTCAACAAATCCTTTTTCCTTCGGAATTCAGGTTGCTCAATTCTCCCGATTCAGGGCTCGAGTACATGAGTTACTGGCTAAGAGAGGTACTAATAATGTTGTGCATGGATGCATGTTGTTTTTTTTGTTTGTTATCTTAAACTTACTGATCTGAGAACATTTCATGTGTGATTTAGACAAGAAGCTTCAACCAGTCCTCCCAAATGAAGATTATTTCAAGCAAGGCCTTTACACTTTTGATGTGGGACAGAATGATTTTGATGGTGCATTTTATTCCAAATCAGAAGACCAAGTTGTTGCTTCAATCCCAGCTGTTCTGACAGAAATGGAGACTGGATTTGAGGTAATATATAATTAGGTAATTCTTTTCCTTCTCATGAATTGGAAGTCCTTTGTGACTGAAGATTTTTATTTTTTTCATCTGCAGAAGCTATACAATCAGGGGGCTAGGAATTTTTGGATTCATAACACAGGTCCACTAGGATGCCTACCAAGAATTATAGCAACATTTGGGAAAGATCCCTCAAACCTGAACCAGGTCGGATGTGTTGCTTCGCATAACCGTGCTGCTACTGCCTTCAATGAACAACTACATGATCTTTGCTTGAAGTTCAAGGAAAGCTTCCCTGAAGCTAATGTTACTTATGTTGATATCTTCAAGATAAAGCTGGACCTTATCACAAACTTTGCTCAATATGGTAGCCTGCCGTTTTCATAGAACTTTCTTATCTTTCACTATGTTTTGCCTTATTTATTGATGTTAATTTCTGTGTTACTGTTTCTTTTTCCAGGTTTCAAACAAGGCATAGCAGCTTGCTGCGGGTACGGTGGTCCGCCTATAAATTTTGATAACCGGATAGCTTGTGGCCAAACCAAGAATCTGAATGGGACTGAGGTCACTGCAACACCGTGCAGTAATCCAGCTGAGTATGTGAACTGGGATGGTAATCATTATACAGAAGCTGCAAATCAATATGTGTCCTCGCAGATATTAACAGGAAACTATACATACTACTTGAACTCTTCCATTGAATGCAAGCTTTCTGATGGGAATCCAAACCTTGCGTAGCATGTACCACTCACAAACAATGTAATAAGTTATCAATTATACTGATCAGATTATCCTACATGTCCTTCTGCCTTACTGCTTTCTCCGCCCCGTCTGTCTTTCTGTCTTGTTCTCCCGCGGGTGGCTTCTTGTTCCCAATCATTAATTCCCAACCGTGGGGAGAATGGAATCCTACAGCTGCAGTCACCCATCATGTACTACACACTTTGCATGCAAATTGAAAGAAACAAGATCTTTTCTGTTGGTGGAACCAAAAACACTTGCATAGTTGCATTGAACAAATGAGTTCAGATAGCAACAATGTAGAGAGGGAGCAAAAACATGAAACATGCACTGTCCAAATGACTAGCACTTTAACTTCGTATCAGTACACAATTTCACAATTGATGTACTACTACAAGTCTACAACCAATCACTAATCATGTATAGTCATACTGTTGTTAAAGCATATAACCAATTTCTTTCAAAGATGGGTTCTTCAATTGTGACATGTCCGATAGAACACCACAACAAGCCTGTGACATCGTCCAAACTAGAAACCATATCTTCAATTATTGGCAACTTTACCTCCCAATACATACCTGAATCCTCATCATCTTCACGTTCAAGCAAACCCTCCACACCCCACTGCCATCAATGTTGCAGCATGTAAGTCAATCTCCTTGAATCTTTGTTCACCTAACCTCATCATTTTCTGTTTTTTTAATTCGTGCTGGTAAGAACTATATTGAGTCCCTCATTTTATTCACTGCTCAAGATTACCAAACTAACTCAAACTCCGGTGTTCAAAAGTGTAGACACAATAACAGAAAAACTGACAGTAATAGTATTGATCAATGACCCTAGGAGCTAGGAAAGTAGGAAACAGTTTCACTTGAAAAAGCTATCACTTAAAGTTTCTTAAACACTTGAACATATAGGCACTAATAAGGTGCAAACAAACAAAAGAGTTTCTGAAAGGGATATATGGTATAGACTATGAAGAAACATATGGTATACAAACCAGCTGGCCGAGTATTCTTTCCAGCCTCATGAATGTCGCAGAAGATGAGCAACCAATAACGTATGATACTGTAGAACGCGAATCTGAAAACAAATAAGAATGTAGACACGTGTACAAATAAAATGTGATTTATTGAATATCAAGCGCATGGTTACAATCTTTGGTGAACTCCTCTGATTCTATCTCCGTATGTGATTTGGCTCAAGGGTGGCATGCACTTGATCTTGAGGATTTGAGTTTGATTTGGATTTGATTTGATGAAGAACGAGCGATTTGGCCGCTTGATGGTTCTTCGTGGACTTGAGTTTGGATTGGATTTGGATTTGATGAAGAACGAGCGATTTGGCCGCTTGATGATTCTTCGTAGACTTGAGGTTGGATGTGGATTTGATGAAGAACGAGCGATTTGGTGGCTTGACGATTCTTCGTGAATTTGATGATCTTCGTGGACTTGAGAGACTTCGGGATTTGTCGAGAGTGATTCTTGCTCAAGTGATTTCTCTCCTTCTTCTCCAAGTCTAAAAAAAACCTCCATTTCTTTATGTTGAAACAGGTATTTATAGTGTCAAAAATATTCTATTTATAGAATATTTTAATGACACTAAAATAATAATATTTCTTTAGTTGTATAATTAAATCAATATGTATTTTTTGATTAATTTAAATAATCAAGATTCAAATAATTGATTTAATTATAACCGTAAAGAAATTTATTAATTTAATTAAATGCCCGATTACCATTTCGATCGTCAATGACATTTAATTTCCAATTAAAGTCGGAATCACGTAACTTTGATTACGATCATCCGTTTATGTGCTGACGCGAATTATATTCAGGTCCGTACTGACTTTGTTGACTTTTGGGCTACGTATGCAATTTTGTCGGGTTCTTGGTCGATTTAATCATTCAATAAAAAAATGATTTACTTCATTAAATTTCTTGTGTCTACAGATACATCATACATTTATGGCAGTTGAACATGCCAAAATCGTTGGAGAGTTAGGAGAAAGTGAGAATTGCAAGTCTGGAGGCTAGTAGTGTTAAGCAGACACCTTGTGTTAATTGTACTTAGGACCACCATCATGGAAGTACAGGATTGGTCATCAGCCAGTGGTAACTTCCCCTGTGCATATCTTTATCTTGGAGACTGCATATTGTCTGATGGCTGGAGATGCATCTCTTGTGCCGAAAAAAGGTCATGCCATCAGAACCCTTGCTGATGTTACGATTGCAGATTATCGAAGTGAAACTAACAAGGAAAATTTCAGCATATGTATACGTTGGTGTTGCTCAATTCATGTTAAAACCAAAGAGAAATAACAACATTGAACTCTTCATTCTAAAGTCGGAAGTAAGATGATTAAATTTAATCCTATCCACCAGCTATGTTTAAAGTGCTGCTACCACTGACTTAGTGCAGTAAAACGCAATTCCCGTACGACTTTTAGTCACGCAAACATGTCCTATCCAACACAGAGAGCATAGAGGAGCTTATTTACGCAAAGTAAAATGTAGAGGAATAACACTGAGACAGTTCCATGCACAAAATTGTACCATGTTACAGACTACACGCAACCTTCTTATCAATTCACATTCTACATGAACTAGTACTACTACTACAACCAGCTGACTGGTCATCAGCCAGAGCCAGCACGCTCACCGGACTTCTGGTTCACGTCAACTGAAGGGTTTTTAAGAACATATTTCTTAAAAAAAGATGGGCACTTCAATCATAAATAATTAATGAACACGTTTGATCAAAGGGCTTCACCTGTACAAGTATTAGCTGCCGCCATATACAATTATATTCAGATATAGACCATCTAGTCATATGTGATCCACACCATCTGTATCTCACAAAACTTTTTCATTGCTTCATGTTCAAGCAAATCTCAACACCGCCACTGCCATCAAGGCTGCAGCTCTGAAGTAAATCTCATGCACGCTTGTCTCTACCCTTGACAATATTTCATCTTCTTTTAAATCCGACTTCCTTAGATTCTTGCTCATAGGAACAATTGTGTCCCTCAGCTTATTTACTGACCAAGATAGCCAAACTAACCCAAATCCAACTCCGGTGTTCATGAGTTTCAACGAGCAGAAGGGTACCCTCGCACAAGCTACATTAAAGACAACAGAGAAAAGGACAGCCAGTCCTGTTCCGGCAATACTGGCAGAAAACTGGGTCAGGAGCTGAGGAAGCTCAGGGCCAGACTTTTGAAGTGATAGAATTGCTGATTTCCCATTCTTCTTTCTGTCGATCATTAAAGATAGAAGGCTCTCACAAGCGTGGAAATAGTTCCTTGTGTATAGTTCTCTGTCTTTGCCCACCTTTTTCCCATTCTTCTGCTTTGGCATGCCCCTTGTCTTAATTTTTTCAGGACTGTAAAGAAAAGGATGGCATAAACTTAATAAGCAGCAGGTATTTCTTGATTCAAGATTTAGCAGAACAAGCATACAAAAGCCACACCAACATATTAACGACCCTTGGACTTTCAATTTAATCTTGAAACTGATATCACTTCAGCTAGATAGTAAGAAATTGAAGAAAAGGGAGGCAGTCATAGGTATCAAACAAAAAGTATTAAGTACTCAAAACACTCTCATTCTTGTACCTCTTTAAAGGAGCAACAGTAGTCCCATGCATCTTCAAAGGAGAACCATCAATATTGATTTTTTCCCTGAACTGGAACCTGTGCCAGATAATAAGCTGACTGTCAGGTCATGTCTACGGAACCAAACGAAATTTGGGAACACATAAGTTTTGAAATATATGACGGATTCAAAATTTAAGAATACTACTACAAGCAAGGAGTTTTATAATTAAGCAGTCCCCACTCCCCACTATCATAGTTTACAATCCCGGTACAATTATGTCAAAACAGTTTACAAGTTGTCCATAGGGCCAACTTGGAACAAGTTAATAAGCAAAAATTTTATATGTGAGAACACATCAAACTAGGAGAACTGGAGTAGCATAAAACAGCTTTATGCAGAATATAAATAAATAAAGAGAATTTATGATGGGAAGTTTATAATCAGAAACACACCGGCAGAAACAAGTAAAAAAATATAAAATTGTACAGAACTGGCAATGTAATACATTTACAGAATCCAATTGTGTTCAGTAGTGATAACTTGTATGATTTATTATAGAATAATTTATAGACTAAACTAGCAAAATATCATTTAGGTTTTTCTTTGGCAAGAAAGACAGAATTCACACTGCGATGGATGTTAAAATTAAAAGCAAGATCGCCTTTAACAAATAATATAGTGCCACATTCTTCTAAGAGAAATATAAACATAATTTATTCTAGAAGATTCATCCAAAGGAGAAGCATCAGAAAATGTTTGATCCTGTAAAACAAGTGACTGCAAAGTCAAACAGGTATACGAATGCTTACCTATCAAAGTATGGAACCAGAACAGAATGCTTTCCTGAACTAGCTGATCTGTTCAATGAGTAAAACTCAGATACAACTGAAAGAAGATGCTTCATCTCAGTCCCCGTACCTGTGAAGAAGACTCGACCATCTGGCTGAATTGTAATCTTAGAACTAGATGCCAGACCACCAACAAAGTCCAAGAGAGGCTTTGTGTGTGACTCACTAATTGGATAGATGAGAGAAGGAATTAAGGGCTTTTGGTGCATTTCATTTAACCGCATTAAGTCATATAGGGAAGTTATATCTAGTCCACCTCTCTCTGCTTCACTTTCTCCAGATATGAGCAACTGCGCCATCTTTTCATGTCGTAAGAAGTGGTCAGCAATCCCATAGCTGAAGAGCACTGAATCTTGATGAACATCTGTCATCAGCAGTAAAAGGAGATCATTCAACATATCAATCAGGAAGCATATTACATTATAATATATGCAACAATTTAGCAGGTCAATCATCACATGACAGTCAGTTGAATATATGGTGTTTCCTGCAAACACCTTATTTAGCAGGTAATGCTCATGTTTCGCACATATCTGTGATCATGAATACATACACCCAAACAGGTATTGACATTGCATCTTTTTTCCACAGACAAGCAGTAGCCAATAGAGAGTTGTCATTTTCCACCTTATTCTCAACTTATTTAGCAAGGGTTAGGATGCATGAGTATATCATTACAGCAACTTACATGGCACATGAATCAAAACATGGTAAGAAATCCCTGCCACTCTAAAACATTTAAATCTAATACTGCAATTCTCATCAAAACCAACAGAAACTAGGTATAAGCATACCTTGCACATCAGTGAGTGTCGGCCTTTCAATATCTGAGGCAGTCTTAGCAAACCAGTTAGGCTCTGACAATCCACTTATTGCTCTCCATGGCTCCTCACCTTGCTGAGGAATCAATTTTAAGGATCCTAACTTTGTAACTTCCTGTTTTACTCCATAACTCGGCAGAAAGGATTGGAAATCCTGCAATAAATAAAAAGTTTGATTATTTTCAAATACAGATTAAGGTCACTAACCAAAACATAAACACCAGGCTGCTAAAGCTTATTTGTCGACTATATAAACTTTATAACAACAGCTTCGATAAGAAAAAAGGACAATATCTCAACTTCACCTAGAGATTCAATAACCAAAATGATACAGAACAAGAATTATATGAAGTTGAGCATTCACCAAGAACTGTAATTTGATCGATATGTAAACAGCCCAAACTACAAATCAATCATGCATCCCAGAAGAACTCAACAATCGTCAGGTATCATAAACCATATCCGCAAAGCTTTAAGTATCAACTTGAACAGACGAATAAAAGACACACTCTAGGAGATAAAGCAACTTATCCTTCAAATTCATTCACCAAAAAAGCAAATCAAGTCTAATTAAGACCCAAAATAAAGCTAAACATACACCATACATCAAAGAACTGAATTTGATTAAAACATATACAGATTTACATTAATAAATCAAACAATAATTTCGGAAGAACAAAAACAAGCCCAACCAGAGCTCAATAAAGCTAAACAAACACCACAGCTAAAAAAATCCATAAAGCCAAGACATAAAGACCTTCACTTTACCTTAATGATGCCCATGTTCTGTTCTTGCTGCAAAACAAGGCCATGAGGGTAACTGTGGGAGGCCATCAAGCAGAGATGGCTCAGCATGAAGCTCAAAAGAGAACAGAGAAACCCAGTTCAGATTAAACTAAATCTCTTGCTCCTTTTTGTATGGTTTGCCTCTTTAGGCCACCATAAACTGATCCATCCCAGAACTCCAAATCCGAGACTTATTAGAATTTGAGTGGCACCCAAATTAGGACGATTGGAAATCACAAAGTGGGATTTATGTCGTCCAGTTGTTTTGATTCTCTCATCTGAGAATCCAGGTTGGATTTCTCATATCAGACAAGAAGTCTGTTTGTTTTATTCTACCTTGGAGTCTCTAAAATCCAATGTAGCTGTGTGACCTCTTATCATGTTTCTCATGTAATCGCTGCCGTCTATATCGCCATAGACTGTTGAGTTTGGTGGATGATTTTAAAGAAGAAAATCGTTGCTTGACTTGATGGTCGACCTACCCAAGAGGCAAGGAGCAAAGCAAACTTGGTTTTATTAATCAGATGCCAATTGGTATTTAGAGATTTAAGGAGAACACTACGAATCTAAGATATGTAGAAATTCATGCAAGAGCCTATGTGGCAATACCAATCCATTATTTGATCTTTTTTTTTTAATGAGATTTAATTTAGGGAAAATTACTTACGGGTACTAGACTATATTTGAATTAACTAAAAACTTACTTTTCATATTTCTTATACAAATTATGACATAACCCCAAGTCCAAACAATAATTAGAACAAAACTGATGATGCATGATGCAAATTGTGTCTTATTGAATGATATGGAGGCCTATATATATGTGCATTACATCACCTGAACCCCGCAGAATTCGGAGTCATAATCTATTACAGAGATACGAATCTATCTCTAACAGGAAACCTAATAAGGCTAAGATACACACAAGGGTAGAATAATAATTCTCCCAGAACACTCCACTTTGTGTCGCATGCCTAGGTTGCATGGTGCACACATCGTTGCTTCGGTAAAAACCTTGTAAAGCAAAATAAAAACTTCTTGGGTAAAAACAAAAGCTTGATCGAAGGAAAAAAGAGCACAACGCACCGCCTACATTTGATAGCATCATATGAGGTAGACTCCCCCTGAAGTCTACGAAACAACTCCCCATAATTAGTGTCATAATCATGGAGTACAAAGAACAACGTATACAACGTTCATTACATGCTTCTCAACCGTAGTCTTGGACTAATGATTAATCATTAATATAGCCACATATCCTTAAATCATATATGTTATACTTAATCAAACTTAGATCTTAGGAAACATGATTGCATAACAACTCAAAACAAGAGTTTGTAATGAAAATCAGATTCTCGGGTAGAATGACATTCACTCACTTAAATGGCCATAACTTCTTCGTCAAAATAGGTATCAGCGAACCGTAAAATGTTCTGTAAAGTAGACACCCGTCGCTTTTTAGTGACATAAAGTTCACAACCTAATTCGATCGGAACAGTTCACAGTGCTATGTCGAAGTTGACTGACTTGCAAATTTCCGGACAAAACTATCCTACTTTGCTAAAACGGCCATAACTCACTCAATATGATAGTTATGAACAAATAGTTGGTGTCCCTGGAAAGTAGACACATATACCTTTCCAATGGTACTAATTTCACCATATTTCATTGAGCGAGCTGTCTTGTAGGTCTCGTTGAAGTTGACCTATGAAACTGGACAGATTCTGATTTGTCACATTCAATGTGTCTTTCACAAAGGAATGGGAGAATTGACCAATGAATGACTGATTTTGGTTCGAGACGGAACCGTACGCATCTGTTGGTTGAATAACTTAAGTATGATTATGTGTATTTATGTGTGAAACTACATACTTCCAAGTATAGGAGGTTAAGTTTTAGTAAGGGAAAGTGTAGAGTATCGTACCCAAGGGATTGAGGGAAACTCAACTCAAACTAGATTTCCGCAAGAAAAACTAGAAAAACATGCATTCTAACTTTTTACAAGCTCACAACCTTAGCCCTTTGGAAGCTAAGAGTCATGGAGATGGTATTAACAAATGGTAGTGAATCGACTTGGTTGATTTTAGAATTAAACTAAGCAAACTAATTCTTGCACAAAAACAACAAAGAAATATAAACGTAGAGATAGAATCAAAAGAGGAGTAGACACTTAGGCGTTGCACCTAGCCTTACTCATGCACAAATGCAACTCAAGATTAATGCATAAACATGTTTGACAAACTTCCCCCTAGTACTTTGGTGAAGCTAACAAGAAACCAACTACTCATGCAATTTAACAAAGTCTTTTGGAGCCAAATTAAATCACAAAACCTTAGTCCCAATTATATTACCTTATAATACAAGTGGGCTATGTACCACAAGCATAACACCCCCTTAGAGTAATTACACTAATGACACAAGCATTAAGTTCAAGGTAAGAAATTCAAGCAACTTAATATTTCCCGTAAGAAACACTAAGCCACCACCTAAAGGCTACACATGCTCACGGATTCAAGAAGTTGTCAAGTTCAAGTTCTGATTCATTAATTACCTAAACATGTTTCTAGGTGACAAAACTAGCAACACATTTAGTAAGCATTTTAAGTGTAGAAGCCCATAGATTCAACATGCATCAACATCAATTAAAAGTAAAATGAATTCATTAGCACATGAGTTTGGATAGGGCTAGCCTAGCCTCAAATCCAACTACTCACAACCCATTAAATACAACAAACCCTTGAAAATGAAATACATCAAAAGAGAAGTAGAGTAAAGAGAGAAGATATTACCAAGGGTTTGGTACAAATGATACCAAACCGTACCTCTAAAGGTTCACTACCCACAAAGATGTAATAAGAAAGAAAATGCTTCTATGGGTTCTAACAAAATGAACTCTATGAACACCATACTTTATCCACACAATCGAGGAACAAAGAACAAAGGGCTGAGAATGAGTATGAGTAGAGGATGAAGAGAGTGAAGTGAGTATGACTTTGGTAAAACCCCTACACTATCACAACTCTTTACTCCAACCCAAATCTATGAAACAAGTTTGTGATTGATCAAGGGTGTAAATGATCTTTAGTTTTTGGTGAAAACTCAAGACACTTTACACTTTTCTTTGCACAACTTGATATCTATGACTTAGGCCTAAGAAAACTATGTTAAAACTATGGAAAATATGAAGTTTTGATGAAGTTTTAGTGTGGTGAAGGAGATTGCACGAATTTGGGAAGAATGAGGGTATTTAAAGGCCTTAAAGTCACAAATGAATGGTGAAGATGTAAGGGGATGAATGGCTAGATACGATGGACAAATGTGGAAGCACAAATTGTGGATCTTGTTCTTGAAATGGTCCCCTTCATTTGTCTTATTCTATTTTAAATTTAAATCCTCAATTCATGGAGCACAAATTGTGGATCTTGTTCTTGAAATTGTCTCATTCATTTGTCTTCTTCTATTTTGAATTTAAATTGTAAATTAAAATTTACAATTCATAATTCACCAATATGCTTCATTGACTTATTGACTTTAACCACCACCATTTACGGCAACCACATTTTCATCGCCGGAGTTTAACCGGTATTTTCTAGCGTTGACTTTTGTTTTCTTGTGAAATCTCCACATTTGCTCTTTTTGGCTTGAAACTTTCACCCGAATCCATAATGTGCGCTAAATCCACTCTTCTTGACGTGTTTCCGATCATTTGCACATTTTCCTAGCATGAGTAGGAAACGTAATAAGAAATAAATAAATATACAAAAAAAATAAAGCAAAAGAAGAAGAATAAGGCAAACATTACTAGATTAATATTAACCTAACAACATCTTTTACGCTACCAGTGTCGACTACTACATCAAGGCGTACGTTGATGTTGCTGGAGCTGTTGGCGGCGTTGGTGTGGATAGAATTTGTCTTGGTTCACTAAGTGTAGAACTAAACCCATGTCAAGGGAGCAATGCAAGTCCAATGACGATGCATAGGCGCATAGTTAATCACGTCATAATAAAAGCAATAGTGTCCCAACAACACTAACATGTATGAATGTATAGCTCATTGAATCTCTTCATCATCTATACTTAGACGGAATCGAGAATCAAGAATTAGCTTTCATATGAACACATATAGGTATGAGTTCTTGTAAAGGATTGTACTACGTTCTCTCGAACGTCGCAATCTGATTACATAAGCTCTCTGTGGTCTGGAGGCATTTAAAGTCCCTCGGACACTCTCATATATGCGTCAAGATCCCTTTACAGATATGCAATTACCACTATCATATACTGCAAATCAGTTTTCATGGACACTACTATTGATCAAGTAGCGGAAAACAATTATGTCCATAACGAGAGAATATAACTCATCGTAGTCAATACTAGGATAATGAGACAATCTTTGCGCCATAAGTCCTGCAAATATTGCATGACTTCATCTTTCTCATTACACTTACGAACAACGACCAACATAACAAGTCTAGTTCAGCCTGTATTGATTATTTTCACTTCGGTCAAGTTGCTCATCGTTGATACTTTACAACGGAATAAGAGCATAAGCGAATACATCATCAATCATGGGAGATCAATCCATTAAACACATGTGCGTGGTTATACGATCAATTGAGAGATTTCTTTTCTTCTCTAACATCAACAAAAGGAGTCTGTAGTGTCCCACAGAAACTTAGTTGATACACATATTTAGAGAATATCTCTTGATGATGGGCGAAATACTTGTGCCTACGCACATCGCTTCTTTCTGGTTTTAATTCTAAAGAATAATGGTCTCCCCCTCATCTAGGCAGGAGCCAAGACCAAAACTATGACCCTTACTAGTCCATCTTTGCATTTGCCGCCCTTGTTTTGTGGTGCAATACCACGGGCGTCGACAACACCACAGCGTACAATGGTGCCATCGTCGGCTTCATTCCCACTGTCAGGGATGGTGCCAACGGTGCTAGGACCAGGTTATATGAAATTCTCCCATAATCTGAGAGTTCCAACCTTACCGGCACATCACAGCATTTATCTGCGATCTCGTCACTTTCGCAATATTAGTAAAGTCATTGAGCATCGAATCTTTGACTTTTTGGAAGTCGATAATGCGTTGCACTTTTGCTCACTTTGAGTAGTGCGGGATCTTAATGAGACATAGTGCCACACCACGTGAATTCCTGGCATTAAAACCGGAAAGGGAGCATTCTATATCTCCCCCTAACGACGGGAAGTATGTCCCATCAAAGTGACCGTCTGCTAATATCATAGGATAGAGATTCACGGTTGTAGATTGAAAATAGCGGACAATTGTTGGTGATTTATAAATCATAACCAACCAAAATACTTAATCGTTTCAAGTTGACCCATTGAGATTACTACAATAGAGGCACATAAACAACTTAACCAAATATGCGTTAGTGAAAATAACGTTGGGACCGTATCCAGTGATCATCTGGTACGCACTAAACGTTTGGCAAGTTGTGGGTCTGAAACGAATAAGTGTCGCTGCATCCAACATCATTACATATCCCCATGCAAAAATCGACAGGTTAGTACCCATAACCAAGTCCGAGCTCTGCTAGATCGTGCATTGAATGAACATGAAGAATAATATGTTCAACGACGAACCAAGTAGACATGCAAAACAAAATCATCAAAGTCGTAGAGGTGAACTCTCCAACGGTATCCAATCAAATAGATTCGAGAGGATGGGAAAGGTGGTGAGCCCTTAGTATGATGATCATAGCTAAAACTTTAGCAAATGCAGCGTTTCTTGTGGATAGCAAAGCGACGTGTGACCAACGCGTCGATGCTCTTAACCTATACCATAAACATACCGAAAAATATATGCATTCGGTTGGATATGGTCCACTAATGTCACCTTAAATACTTTGTAAGAATAGAATGTTCTCGGTTGGAGCCTTAACAGAGAAGGATTTCCTTGAAATCTAGCAAGAGAACAAGCTTTGTAAAATGAGCGATGGACATCAAAGATTGTCATGGAGGCATTAGAAAACACGGGAGGCATCACAAGCTCCTGTGAAGAAGGGGATGCCGCCACTGAATGCCATGGAGCCGCCGAGAAGGGCAGGCTCGGCCTCACCGTGTGGAGCACAAGTGAGGTGGTCCTCCAATTGCTTCGTGAACATGAAAAATAGATGATTATGTGAATTTCAAAGAACTCGAATCATCATATCTCGTTTAAAATGGCCAAAAAATGATCATGTCAAAACCGAGGAGACAGCAAAACCGAACCCATGATTCAAAAAATCTTGAGTTACGTAAAGCTACTGTTACAGGCAAGTAAAGCTATGTCCGCAGGCTAACAAAGCTACTGTCTAAGCTTGAAAAAGCTACTGTCAATGAAATCGGACAGATTTATTACTTTCTATTCTTAACACAAATATCAAGATGAAAATTCATCATTGGCATGTATGATCTTTTAAAACTTAGCAAGGCATGAAGATATAGAACACAATCTCCGCACGAGATCCGTAAAAGAACTATATGCGCCGTAGGACAGTGTGGGTGGTTATGCAATTAGCAAGACACTCGATTTCTCGGCGGGACATTCTCAAAATAAAATTAAGAGAGTCAACAACGCGGTGAACTTCTCTAGACAATACGCCGTAGGATATTGTAAGAGGGGGGATTGAAACAAATGGAAATCTTATCGAATGTATCACATGGCAATATAACTATATTCTTCAACTTAAGCGTTAGAAAAACATGGTATTGGAGCAGTTGAATACCAAACAATTAGGGTGGAAAACCATCCAATTGGTGCGGGTGGTCACCAATAATAATAAAATCGTTTGAGCTATGAAACGACTTGGAGAAAACTGGAAAATTCACCGGAAAACCATGTCAAAATAACTCAAAACCGGGTGAAATTTGCACTGGAAAAACGTGGCAGTAAAAACTGCTGGAAATATGCCGTAAAAATGACGAGAAATGATGAAAAATCGCCGGACGGCGGCATTTGGAGCTGGCCGGCAAAGAGGCCGGGGCTGCTGTCCGACAGGGGACGCCGGCAGGAACCGGATGGTGGCGCCGGAAACGCTGTCAAGTGGCAAGAAGGCGACCAAAATGCCGGAAAACGTTCCGGAAACGCCGGAAAAGTAACCGGGAAAAACGACGTCAATTTTGACGTTCCGAGGTCCGTTTTCCAAATTTGAAGGTCCAAATTCACAATGTAGTGCTGTTGGGGTCTCATGTAACCAAAAAGCGGCCAATTTAGAAACCACATGAGTTGCAAACGTTGATCATTCATGCTAAGTCAAGGTAAATATAATTCTCATGAGACCATCTTGTAAACAAGGAATACGAGAATTTTTATTGAATATGCTAATATTTAATATAACACAAACAAGCTTTCAATTCTAATAGACGACTTAAGCTAAAGTCGAGCAAAAACAAAATCTTGCATATCGGATCGGGCGGAGCCTTAGCTTGAGGCTAAAAAAATGTGCTTACTTGAGAATGGAAGAATGTTACGTTTCTATCTCTGAAATTCCCTCAAGAAATAGATACAGTTGCCAAAAATGGCATGTTTTTCTCGGATGTGGAGCATGGTTCAAGTTCAACTCTGGTAATACAACGTCATAGACGTTTATTGAATCACTTTTAAGTGTGTCCCATAGAATTCGTTATTTTTGGGATATTTTGTCAGCAAATAGTGCTGCTTTAGAGTAATGAATTTCAACTCAAATAAATGAGTACGTAGACCTTGGGATTATCGTTTATAGACATGAGTTTAAGAAAACTCAAACTTTCAAATAACAGTCGTGATGGCGACACATCCATGAGAAATGAGGGTTGTATAGGTTTCAAATAATCGAACTATTCAAGTATGTAACCGGAATTAGAAGGATTGTGATGTATATGGTCACAAAATAATCGATGCATATCAGCGATTCTCATGATCGCACCCAAAATAGTGGTGTACTCAGACAACCACACGAAATCGATTTCTTCCCTTTAAATAATAACTTGACTCCCCCATGACCGACACACGAAAAACGTCGACCAATATTGGAATCATATCTCTCTTTGGTCTCATCGGCATTATAAGAAAGGCCGGAAAATAGACATGAAGAAGGCTAATAGCGACCGATAATTTATATATATATGTTCAAAAACAGAAACTTTAAGAAAAACATACTTGTTGGTCTGCCAAATAGACCGCATATAATTAAATTGCTCTGCAAATCGATCGTCATGCAGGAAGCTGCTCGATGAATTCATTTTCGATCGTACTAATGTCATAAATTGCGCGTGAGTAACGTCCATCTCAGGCATAGATGTCATCACGATGGTACGACAATTGATCATTTTTCCTATACGAGCACGTGAAAACGTAGTTAGAAAACTAAAACGTGCAACTAAACGATGTAATAAATCAATAGGAAAAGAAAAGGAAAAACAAAAACAAAAAACGTTTAAAGGCCCATAGGGCTGTCTAGCTCGTCACGCCATAGGCCCAAATTCGAGACAGGTCGAACTCAAAGATCTGGGTCGGGCTCGCTGGGTTTTCAGCTGGGAAGGTAGCGCCGATCGGAAGAGATAGACGCCAGGATTGGGTAGCAGCGGCGCCAAGAGAAGTCGACGACCGCGGTCGTCAGTGTGTAGGACCAGTCCGGTCTGCTTTCTAAGGCTAGCCGCCTGCGTTGGTCCGACGTGGGTGCAGATGTTTGATCTGCAAAGTTGCCGGCGAAGAAGAGGGGTGCCCAGATCAAAGTATTGGGTGCCCTTATCAGTTTCAATTTTTTTCTTGTTCCTACAACTATTTGCCGGAAACTGATGTAATTTTCTGGTGAAGCCAAGAAAAAGATGCTGCCGTAGGAAAATGATTTAGGACCGGGGTCAAAAAAATTTCTGGTGGGGGCTTTGTCGCTCATGCATTGTAGAATAAAGTGCATCATAACGTGAAGCATGATGAAAATTGTGTCTTATTGAATGATATGGGGGCATATATATATATGGATTACATCACCTGAATCCCGCATGATTCAGAGTCCTAATTTATTACAGAGATGTGAATCTATCTCTAACAGGAAACCTAATAAGGCTATGACACACAAAATGGTAGAATAATAAATCTCTCGAAACAACTGATTAATTAATTAATGTAAAAATATCCAAAATACCATTATTTCGTGAAAATTACCAAATATCACTTCTAGATCTAACAAATTTCTCTCTGCTCATTTTTTAGTTTTTGTTTCCGGTAAATTTAAGTTTTCCGGCTAAACCACCGGCAATTTGGAGGTGAGCCAATATATAAAGTTGTTCCTTATCTCATGGGCTTTCATTTAAGTACCATATTGCATATGTTTTGAGAAATTTTGAAATTTTGAATTATATTCACCAAAAACCACAATAGCAATTAGTTTCTCAGTCGACAGTAGCAGCTAGATTTATAGTTGACAGTAGCAGGTAACTTTCAAGTCCACAGTAATAGTAAGATTTATAGTTGACAGTAGCAGGTGTATTCCAAGTCGACAGTAGCAGCTGGTTTTTAACTCGATAGTAGCAGTTAGGTTTTATAGTCGACAAAACAGTTAGTTTTTATAACCGACAGTAGCAGATAACCTCTTCATTGATGGTAACAAACACTATGGGTCAAAGAGGGGTGAAAAAGTAAAAATATTTTATGACATGTGACAACTTGTCATCATTTGGTCCTTGTAAATTTTAGTCCTTATTTGCTCTATCAAATTAAGTAGTGAGTTATTTGTAAACTAAATTGTTGTGTGTTACTTTTGAGTAATTTGTTCTTTAATCTATGCATAATTATAGTCTTTGATATTTCATTTAAAGAAAATGTTAGAGAATCATTTTATAATTATTATAAAATTACTATTTATTCGTTTGTTTTATTGTAAATAGTTATCTAGGCCGCTGAAAAGAGATCGAAATTAAGATTTAAGGACTAATCATTTATTATGAAAATGACAAATGATCACTGCAACGTTAACAACAAAATTAACTTCTTGAAATATTATGAGTCAAAGAGATAATGATCAAACCAAGGTTCAAAATATTGGTATCGGGGGATATATCGTTTTTTTTTTTTTTGAAAAAGAGAGATATCGGATATATCGGAGATATTGGAAAACAAATATCGTTCCTCTTCCGAAATTACTTATTTATTTATTATTGAATTACATACAAACAAATACAATGATTAGTTTTATCTAGTACCTAAAAGAGGCTATAAGTGCTTGAAAAGATGCAAGTTGGTCAACAAAACTATAATACTCTGCTCAAGACATACAATAGTACAAATTTTAACGGTTAACATGATAGTCATATATTTCTTTTGAGCTACCGACAGTTTCTCCGAGAATGTGATAGTAAAGATGAACCCAACTCGATAATTGATTATAAATGTCTCCAAATTGACCTTAATTGTAAACAAGATGACTAGATTGATAGTTGACTTCCATGTGATTCGTTTGACATCCCACTGTACTCTGTGTCAAAACTTAAGGCAACTGAACTAACATCATATGAAATACTTTGATCATCAATGACTCCTCTTGTCATCCTCCCGCACATATTTTGTTGTTGCACACAATGACCGCCTACTCTAGATCGATGATTCTCATCTTGGGTAGCATGATCAAAATTACTTTCACAAGTAAACTGTTAATATCTTCCACCTACATATGATTGTCCATATTCAAACCTTGTATCTCCACCACCTTGTCGACTTCCACCACTACCATCACCATTACCACCACCACCACCACCATCATCATCACTATCTGAACTATCTGGAGTTGCTACACCGCTCCACACACTAGTATTATCAGAAGCATTTCCCGGGTCTCTAACTTCATCAAATAATACTTTGTTTACATCAATTCTAAAATTAGTTGCATTTTTTTATGACATGTGGAGGAGGGTTGCCATTTTCATCATCGAGGTGTGCAGACATAATCCAATCATGAAGATGATTAATGACATTCTGAAGTGGTTCACTAGCAACATGAAGTAGATCGATATAGTTATTTTCATTGATCACATTATCCTTTGTTCGTTTATCACGTAGTCGTAACTTCATGTTGTAGTAGCAGTATACGAGTTTTTCCAACTTCATGAGACTACGTTGTGACCCTTTATTTTGGATTCTCTCAAGGTCAAGGAGAGCACTTGTCACTGATATGACTTGACTTTTAAGAGTTAAGACTTGAACTTTCACTCCTCATCTCGATATCTTTTACGAAAAATTAAAAATTAGCCGATTGAAGGACTACTCTTCTAGTCTTATTTTTTATATCCCTCGAGGTGATTAATTAATCAAAAACTGCAGGTCAAGAAGAGTCTGAGACATCCTCAAGTTGAGTTAAATTTTTTAAGTTAAATTTTTTAGATATTTCTCTAAAATATCGAAGATATATCAGATATATCGTAAATATCGGAGAAATATCAGAGATATTTTATGTTATCGGAGAAATATCGCATATACGGGAAACAATAAGATATTTAGCCCTAAGATATATAGTTTTTTTGAAAAATGGAGATATCGGAAATTATATCGGAAATATCAGGGAGATTTTGTACCTTGGATCAAACACTGAGTAAGCACCTAGACAAATCTGAAGCAATAACCTCCGTGAGATATTTTGGTTCCTTGTGATGCAGTTGATGACAAGAATCACTTTCAACACAAACTTTGGAGAAATTAAACTCTATGCCTTTAAAAACGAAAATTCTTCCCTCCACCCAGTGGAGATTCACTGTCTGATATGGCAGAATAACAACCATGTATTTTAGTGTGTAACTATATTTTAACTAACCTCTTGTTTCTCCGTTAACTTTTATGCAATATAAGAGGGTAGGGGAAAAAATGCTGTAAGAAATGGTTTACCCATTCTCATATTTATCCATGATGGCTTCCATCTCCACCTGGGGTGCGAGTCTTGATCTCATCGGCAGTCGACTAGTCTTATTTAGATCAAGAAGGAGTTGCAAAGGATGTACTCGGTGTTGGCTTCGAGAATGAAGGAATGGAATATTGAAAATGGAAAATGGAGAATGATGGAATGAGGATAACAGCTGCAGTTTGAGATTGGCAGTTCTGGGTTTGAGTGGTAATTGATTGCATCTGCTTTGTAGCTTGATGTTCCACATCTATTAATTCACAATTGAAGCAAAATTAAGATGGATTGATTTGTAGTAAGGATGATGCGGGGAAGCGGAAATTTCACAATCTGTGAGTAATTCATATCGGCGGCATCATGAACTCCTGAGTTCAAAATTCGGGTGTCAAGTCGAGTGAAAGTGTGAAACATGTGAACCCCTCCTCCCACATCTACGCACTCACAGATAACTGAGATAAGCAATATTAATTAAAATTTATGAGTAAGTTGTGGAATGGGGTGTGTTTGATTACATACATGTTATGAATTAGAGGAAACATGGGGTTTGGGTTCATGAATTTAGAGAGCGAGCTTGGGTGGAGAGGAAGGGAAGGGATCTGAAAAAGGAATAGTGAACTACAGAGTACAGAGGAGACGGAAGCGATTCAAAATCGTAAAAGTCTTCGATAAGTTTTTGCCTTTTTTGGACTTCTTCTCTGTTACTGTTTCTCTTTTACCCTGTTAAAATAGTTTGTTACCAACCTTCATGGCTTCATCGATATCTGTTAGTGTGTGTGCAATACGCGCGTTAACAAAACATCAGGTGAACCTCTACGGGGAGGAGGGAAGAACCTCCGCTTTAAAAATACTATCTCTGAGAGTTGTGATAACAGACACATTAGCTTTCCCGGCACTTGCATAAATAATGCAGCCAGCAATATCACGCAACACCAAGCCGATAGTAGCATTTGAGTGTTATTGGTAGACATAATCTTTGAAGTTTATTTCGATATGGTCCTCTAGAAGGAAGGAGATAGCTTCCAATGATTACGTATTGATGCACCGGATGAGAATGAACTCTTTTAGAGTTGGGGAGAAGAGGAGCTTCATTAGCCACAGGCCACAGCAGCACAACTCATAACTAATTGAAGAGAAAACGCCTCATTTTTGAACACTATTATTTCTCTTATGCCAAATCTGCCAATAAAGAGTAATAAATTTTCAAGGCTATTGAAAAAGAGATCATTCAGGTTTTTAAATTAGATTAGGAGCACTAGCAACTTTAAAACAGTGGGCAAGAATCCAAATTGGAGGAAATTGAACAATTGCAAAAAAAGATTGGAAATAGTTCCCACATGTTATTGCATATATAAAGGGGCAAAGATTAGTATTAAGTATTAACCTCACCAAATCTTAACATTCTTTCTCTGGTTTTTAAACGCTCCCTAAGAGAAATAGTTAGTTTTCAGCTAGAGCTTTATTGGCAAATGAGACTGGCCATGCACGATAAAATCATTATTTTGCTATTTTTGCATCATATTTTATTTTAATTGGTTTTTCAATTTAAGCTGTTCATTAAAGATTATAAATTGTATAAACTTATTGTAATTATTGTTAAATAACGTATACGGATAATTGCAGCATGCATTTATCATGTTTTATGAGTTTGCTACGTACTCTTTGTTTGTGATGTTATTTGAGTGATAGTTAGAGACATCCAATTCATCATCAATGGTATAATGGTCGTCTTATACCTACAGTTCCAATACATGTATTCACAATGTAAGATACATCCGCATTGAATGAATAAAATCAACCGCTGATCGATGTGATTCAGATCTATACATGCATATATATCTCATCCGAATTTATTTGTGTTAAACAACGACAAGCTTGACCCATGGACCAACTGTACCGATATTGTCTCAATTTAGTCACCTCACAGGTGTTGGATTTTAATCACAAAAGGCCTCGGTACAATTGGTTATTATCCACCCACTTATAATCTCTATTTTATTTGTCACTTCTTAGATGTGAGATCTCTCATTTCCAACACGCCCCCTCATGTGCAACCTAATTTTTAGGTCTGCACGTGACAAATTAACATTCCACACACTGAAACGAAATAAACCAAGGTCCAGTAACCAACGACACTTGGTGACCATCCAATTGGAAAACCCTCCGATGACATGATAATGACACCCATCATGGGCCCATGATAAAATGACACTCATCTCGAGCCCACGACAGATTGAGGACGCGATTGGAGAGAGACCCGCTCTGATACTATGTTAAACAGCGACAAGCGTGACCCATGGACCAACTGTACCGATATTGTCCCAACTTAGTCACATCACATGTGTTGGGTTTTAATCACAAAAGTCCTCGGTACAATTGGTTATTATTCACCCACTTATAATCTCTATTTTATTTGTCACTTCTTAGATGTGAGATCTCTCATCTCCAACACTTTGTCCTACATAAACTTGGACCAAGTTTAATGTTCCCAGTTGACTACACCAACTATTTATACAACACATTCATTATGTGACATGTTTTTCATCACCTCTTCTTCTTTCTCAGTCTGTATACTCACTATTCTTCGATTCCTGCAGTCAAAACTTATGACAACAGGTAATACTTGCTACACATTCAAGAGCTCACCTACAAATGTGGATCAGCAGATCGAGGGCTTTCACTCCATGCCTGCATCATATGTATCTTACCGGATCGAGATCGAAGTCAAATAAGTTGCCATTCATTACAGACTTAGATGTATATAAATGTGTTCACCAAATTCACGTACAGTCAATCTGGAAATCATGACCAAGTTTTTCTTCGCTTCATTGCTTGGTATTGTTTTTTTTACCTGACGGTTGTTTTTACGAATTAAAATCTTTCAGAACTGCAGTGTCATGCCACGTGTTTTTTTTGACGCTGTCTTACCCGATTATTCATAGAGCAGGCTGTCAGCTCTTTCATCCAGATTCTTGGTTGCAGCGTGACGCGCGCGCGCGAAACCAATTGGCGCGTAAGACAAAACCCCACTTGAGCAACAAACCAACGGCTATTAATCTTGTGATTTTCGACATCTTCACCTCATACCATTCACCAAAGAGCAAATCTTCAATTCTTCTTCACTTGGCCTTGATACTTGATATATGACTCTCCTTAAGGATTTATCTATAACCAACATCCTATAAAACTGTAAAGATACGAAAAACATGGTTGCTTTGATCATGATTGTTGACACTTGGTACCATATTTTTGTATTAGAATAGCCTTTTACTAATCATGATAGTGTATTCCTAAATCTTTGTTAAGCGTGTTGGAGAAACGCATCTATTTCTTTGATCGTGGTTACTGCGAACTATTATCTCTTATTTGATAATAATAAAGATCTTTACTAACCGCATTATTAACTGGTTTACAATTTGTTTACTGGGTGACTATGCCGCTAATTCTCGTATCTCATTAATTGTACAAGATATAAATCATATACGTAACTATATTCCATTACCATGCTCACTCTAAAACTTCCGTTGATGTTCTTGATCCCAGTATAAATATGGCTAAGCCATCTACGAATAGAAACTAAATCCTGCTCCCACATCCCACATCCGAAATGCTCACAACATCCTTCCATTAGCCCCCCACCAATAAGAGAGCGAGTGGGTCAAAATTAGTTAGGCCAGGCACGTAAGCTTGTCTGCTTCCTCACCAATAATTCACAGTCAGCTAAAAAAACACTCAGTATAAAATCCGCCATGACGATTCACACAAGTCATCATCCTCTTTCTTCTTCTTCCTCGTCTTCTTCTTTTCTCTCTCTCTCTCTCTCTGAATGTGAACACAATCCCTAGTATTATTTACCTTCCAGAACCCCATAGAAGCTTTTAGATTCTCTGATAATTAAAGACTCTCGCTTTCCTATTCCTCACTCGAGGAATCGTCAATTCCACCCTGAAGATTTCTCATTTCCCGACCCAATTCTCCGATCAAAACCCTAGATCCCGATTCCGGCGAAATCCGACCCCCCAAAAGCAGCTCAATTCCTCACCGGAGCATGGGCAAGGTTCTCGTCGAAGCCTCCAGGCCGTCATCCTCTTCCTCTCCCTCTCCCTTGGCCTCGCCGTCGCCGGCGCCGGCGACGACCTCGTCGACGTTGATTACCGAGACGGTGAACGGGACGCACCAGTTCAAGATCAACGGCTATTCTTTGTCGAAGGGGATTGGGATTGGGAAGTACGTGACGTCCGATGTGTTCAATGTGGGTGGGTACTCGTGGGCCATTTACTTCTATCCCGACGGCAAAAGCGTCGAGGACAATGCCACGTATGTGTCGCTGTTCATTGCGCTGGCGAGTGAGGGCAGCGATGTGAGGGCTTTGTTTGAGCTGACGCTTTTGGATCAGAGTGGGAATGGGAGGCACAAAGTGCATAGCCATTTTGGGAGGTCCTTGGATAGTGGTCCTTATACTCTCAAGTATCGCGGCAGTATGTGGTGAGTTTGAATCGTGTTTATCTTGCATTGTTTCTTTGTTGATGAATGTGTTGGGAGTTTGTTGGATTCGCTAGTTTTGTAAAGATGTGTTTTTTAATATGTTCTTTTGCCTTGATCACTATTAATGAACTAATTGTGCAACCCGAAACGGCGCTGAATCTTGTTAGAAGCAATGTAGGACATGTATAGAGTACAAACGTATGTGTTCTTTGATTTGATTGTTCTTGACTTAGAGTAGGATCAACAGACAAGGTGGTACATCATACTGTCCTAGAGTCCTGTGTATGTTGTATAATGACAATGTCTCATTTGATTAATATGTTTCTGCTAGCATTGTTTAGTAATTAGTATCTTAGTGGGTCAGTAGTTATCTAATCTTGTATAGGCAGAATATATACGTCCTACATTATTATGTTAATTATTCTGCTACTTGATGTTCCCAAATAATAGTTTGGTTCAGCTCGCCATATCCTGTATATATTCATTGTGGAGACTGGCTAGTTGTAGAATATAATGGTTTCTTTGGATGCTGCAGGGGTTACAAGCGTTTTTTCAAAAGAACTTCTCTTGAGACATCGGACTACCTTAAAGATGATTGCCTCTCAGTCAACTGTATGGTTGGTGTTGTGAAATCACACACTGAAGGGCCAAAAATATACTCTATAGCCTTACCACGATCCAACATGGGTCTACAGTTTGGGCAACTACTAGAAAGTGGAAAGGGTACTGATGTGAATTTTGAAGTTGATGGGGAAACTTTTGCTGCTCACAAGTTGGTATTAGCAGCTCGATCGCCAGTATTCAGGGCTCAACTATTTGGTCCTATGAAAGATCAGAACACTCAGTGCATAAATGTTGAGGATATAGAGCCTCCAGTCTTTAAGGTACAATGCCTATCCCTTTCTTTGGTTATTATGTGTATAAGTCATATTTTAACTTATGCTTATTGTATTTTCTACCAAGATGGGAGACTAGGCTTGACATTGCATTTATCTCTTTTCCATGTGTAGGCTCTACTTCATTTCATGTATTGGGATTCACTGCCTGACATAGAGGAGCTTACCGGCATCAATTCTCATGGAGCTGCCACTCTGATGGCTCAGCATCTGCTTGCTGCAGCAGATCGGTATGGCTTAGAAAGGTTAAAATTGCTGTGCGAGGAAAGTCTGTGCAAGGATGTAGCAATTAACACTGTGGCAACTACATTAGCTTTGGCAGAACAACATCACTGTTTCCAATTGAAAGCAGTGTGCCTCAAATTCATTGCAACACCTGGAAATCTACAAGGTGAGTCTTTTATATCTCTCCTGTTTTGTTTTACTAATAACTTCAAAATGAATTGTAGCTTTTAAAGATGAAAGGTACATCATCCTCAACAGTCCCAGATGAGATTGTTGATGATGATTATGGAAGAATTAAGTTGCTCGAGTGCATTATTGAATAACTCTAAAAAGCTGTGCTAGAAATATTGTGTAATCAATCATTGGAGAATGGAGAATTACTTTCTGGCATTCAAATTCCTGATATATCTAATGATGTTTTGATTTTGCATTCAGTTGCATCTTATTACCAATTCTCTTGACTATTATTTGTAATTACTTGTAATGTACAAATTTGTGTGACCCTGTGGGCTCATCACCAGTTCTCTGGTTATTTCTCTGGTTATTCTACATATGCCTCAATTATGCCCTAAGCTTAAGTGTACCTTAACCTTATTGTCAGAAGGCCATTACTTCCTCTTGGTCCTTTAGTATCTGGAAGGTCATTTGATGGTTGTTATTTTCTATTAGCAGCTATTATACTAGAGGCTTTCACCATAAGCTTTTGAAAAGGGTTGTCACAATTGTCTAATAGATCAAGAAAACAAATATAGGCTATTTTACACTAGGTCTTGTTTTCACGTGGAAAACTTCTAGAATGGTGGTAATCTTGGACTACATGATTATCTTACATTTGGATCTTATATATAATCTCCTGTAAGTGTATTTCAGATCTCTTTGTATTACATCATGCTGTCTTGATCCTTGTTTGTCTTTGTCTAATTATATGGTTCCTGGATGTAATGTATGCTTAAATGACATTACTATGATTCAGTAACTGAGATTTCATTTGTTTCTGTAGGCGTGATGAAAACAGATGGTTATAAACACTTGAGGGAAAGCTGCCCATCTGTTCTGACCGAACTGTTGGAATATGTAGCTAGAGTTAGTGAGCATTCTGTATCTGTATGCAGAAATGGTAATGAAGCTATTCTTGATGGTAGCGACATTAATGGCAGGCGAGTGAAGCAAAGGCTGTAGTATAGTAAAATCAGCTTGTTATATGTTCTCTGTGTAGATGAGGAGAAAATGGAAACGAGAAAAAAAACGAGGCCAGAGATTGTTTCTAGGGTTTAGAAATATTTCTAATACTAGTTTCTTCTTAGCTTTGTTGTTTGTACGGATGGTGATGTAACTGTTTGTTTGTGATGTGAAAATTGTAGCACGGACTGTACGATTGATTAAGAAAAGAAATTTAATTCCACGCTTTCAACAACTTGTGTGTGCTATCTGCTTGAGAGATATATGTAACGTTGCCAACAAAGTGGATTTTAAGACCCCTTTGAAAGTTGAAATTCATTAGATAATCAACTGCTAATACATTGGCAAGAGACTAAACACCGATGAATATGAGATTGTCGGGTAAACAATCAATTCCGATTCAGGCATGCATAGCTCCGTCAAACCAATTCAGCTCGCATATAGCAAGCTGAATACATACTAAAATGTTCCCGTCTGTACTCTCACATGTCGAAAATACTCTATTGTGGCACAAGTGATAATACATACACAACTTAGAAACTAAAACTAAGCAGAATGTATCAAGCTTGGAGGGCGAAAACATCATACTTGAACTAAAGCCATCTCCTTCCCAATTGGGTTGGAGTTGGCATCTACCTTCGCTTTCTTATCCATACTGTCAAGCAATTTCTTCTTAGCTTTGTTTTGCTTCCTGGTCCCAGCATGTTGTGCCTTCTTCTTTTTATTTGCAGCTGCAGTACCATATGGAAGTTTATTCTTTCTGCTAGGCGGATGACCTTTTTTCTTAGGGCTCGGTTGGCTGAACCATCAAAGTTCGGTTTCATGTATGATAAAGGAGGTGGATGCCATTTGATTAAAACATTTTCCTTTGGATCTTATCATAATGTCAACACTAATTTTTTATGACGGAAGTTGAAGCAAAAACTATCTGAATGGGAGTTTGTTCAATACCAAGGGAAGTTCCTTTATATAGGACTGTCCCCTTGTGCGTTTTAGTGAAATCCTATGTTCTCATCCTACGTTGAATATGACCATGCTACTTAATCTTCATTTGTTTTCATCAAATCCTACATAGCATCATTAGCATGCATCACTCGCTACTGTAACAAACTATTTCTTTTTCCTGCAGATGATTGTGAGCAAAGTTAATTGCTTGATTGGTTTTCTTTGTGTTGATCTTGTCGAAGAATATATGAGGGTTTACTTTAGCTTCAAAA
Organism: Argentina anserina; assembly: GCF_933775445.1. Classification (NCBI taxonomy): domain Eukaryota; kingdom Viridiplantae; phylum Streptophyta; class Magnoliopsida; order Rosales; family Rosaceae; genus Argentina; species Argentina anserina. The sequence goes on along the minus strand of NC_065873.1, from coordinate 20,791,944 downwards.
TAAGCCAAATAAAACTGCTCGTAACTTCATTTGCGTAGTCTTATAGGATGGATTGAGTGATATGATGGAATGATGGATGTTATATGTAAAGTTTTCAATAGTCTTCTAAATACCCAAGTTATGTGATTCTGCACTTGAAATTTGCAACTAAAATTGTCTTATATTGTTTTAAACTTTTAATTCTTAAGGAGGCAGAGGTGAGATTTCCTCTTGCTTTATAGTAGCATATCTGCTAATCGGAGGATGTATATCAAGTCCGGTTTTGACAGATAGAATTTATAAATTGTGAACATCAACACTATTTTCTAATATGATATAAAGGCCTGCTGCTCATTGTTCAATACAATATTGTTTTCATCATGCAATCCACTAAGAAATTTATTCACATCTGCTAATTGACAGATGGGAACATCACAGACAGCCTCTGCTGTATATTGGCCGTCAAGCAAGATTCTAACAGATACTACTGGACTTGTTCTCTTGAAAGTGATAGGCTGATAGCTGTTCAGTACTTCAGTTCTCACATATGTTCAAGATATTGGACTCAATGAACGATGAAAGAGTTTAGAGTTCTGTTTTTTCATATACTAATGGCTTGCTAATTGTGAGCTTGGACAGAAGAATTATTAATGATTATGTTTTCATTAGCACGAGATTATATACAACAATATTGGAACATGTTACTGAAGCAAACAAGGGATCCTTGAAATCCAATTAGCAATAAGAGCTTATACAGAGCAATCAGAAAATAAGAGCTTAAACAATATGGATTTTCAGAAAATCATTCTAAAATCCATTCTCTTAAACCCCAAATTTCCACTCTCTTCCAAACACCATATTCTCAATCTGCAAACCAAAAACTATCACTTCACTCACACTTCCATTTCACCAACTAAACATTCCCATATCCTATGTATCAGATAAATTTTGAACTGAAGTATCAGAGCACAATGTATCCTCAGAATAGAGAATACATTGCACCACACTGAGCAAACACATTCTTATTGATTGATAAATTATGGTCCAAAATCAAAGAATGCTGTGCTATATTGAACAAATTTAACTATAAAGATATTTGTTGCAGCTTATAAATTACAAATAACAAGAATGTCAATAATCTTCCACCTATTAACAAACCTGAAGCAGAAGAAATGTTGTGTGCAGCAACAGTGTATATTGCCCCTGAATTGTCATCTTTCACTCTGATGCTTGAAGAGCAATTGTAATCAATCCAGCCGATGGACTGATTCACAAGATCGTAGAACACCAGCTTATTCGAGAGCACCAAATCTCCCAAAAGAGTCATGGAGCCCCCATCTTTGGTTTTCATCCCATTGCTCTGCCACCCAACACACCATACATACTCTTTCAGCTGAAACAAATACTCATGGGGATACACCGAAAGGGAAACCGAGTTCTTGAGGTGAAACTTCACCACTGGAAACCCTTCATCAACATCCTCCATATACTGAAAACATGTGAACTGTTCCTCGACAGTGTGCAACTTCAAATCGGGTTGCTTGCCAAGTATCATTTTCATCACAGGCTCATAAATCACCTGTGGAAGATAAGACAAAGTGGTACCACTGTCGATAATGGTCCCTTCCTTGTCTCCACTATCAAACGTATCCGAGGGCAGGTCGACAACATCACCCCCCACCTCAATGGCTTCCATGATCACATTGTAATGTGCAGTATTCGGCACCAATGGAGTCATATTCATCTTCAGTTTCGGCTCCACAACTTCCCCAATGGCGAAAATCCCACCACCATTCACATTATCCAAACAATGCGCAAACTGCTTCTTCACCTTCCCAGCTGCAGCCAGCTGCGAAATCATAGACGAATTCGACTGTCCAAATCCAAGAATCCCATCAAGCGCCTCGGACGACTTCCCTAGCTGCCCAGACTGCTTAGCTCCACACCCGAAAACAATGCTCCCATTCGTCACAGAAGTCTGATGACTCCCACTCACCCTATCAAATTCAATCACATCCTTCACAAAGTAGCCTACTGTCGAGCTCCCATCGCCATACACCACATTGTATTGACACTGCAACTCCGGCTTACAACCCAGCAACTGACCACCATACTGCGCAGTACAAAACTCCTGATCACAACTGATCAGTTCCGAACTCGAAGACCCCTTCGGATCATACAACGTTAGCTTGACCCCAATATCGCTTTTCTTGGGGCAAGTGGCGCACTCAATGCAGTTGACCCACAGAATGTCGCTGCCTGTGTCAACTTGGACATAGTAGTCCTTCGCCGGAGTTCCGATTCCGAGCTTAGCGAAATAGAGACCGGTCTCAGAAGGATGGCCGTTGCCGCCCAATTCCAGATCCACGGCGGAGGAAGAAACAGTGAGGAGGTTGCGGCCGTGGCGCCGAGCGTCGTGGGCCTTCAAATCAGTCAACGACCACCGGCCGCGTAGGCCCTGGAACTTGTGACTCACCGGAAAAACGAAGTTGCCGGAAACATGTAGAATCAAAGAGAGAAGTATGAGGAACCCGGAAAGAACCGATTTTGACGTTGGTCCGGGATCCATGTACAGAACCCAGATGGAATTGGATGCAAAGATTTGATCTTTAATGGTGGGTTGAAGAAGAAAGAAGGGTTTTTTTATTTAAGAAAAGTTTGAGAGGACTTAAGATCTGATTGAGGCAAAGGAGGAGACTTTCGTTTGGGTTAGGGGAGAGAGACCCAGGTGGGGAAAGAATACCTGACTTGGGAATGAGATGATTGAAGAGAGAAGGGTTTCTGAGAGCGAATTGGGCGGTGACGGTGAGGGAGGGAAAAGCATGTGAGGAAGAAAAGGAAGGGAAAGACGGCAACATAGAGAGACGGAGGGAGAAGATATAGTCAAGTGTCAAAGGAAGACTGACCCATCTATTTGCGCGTTAGATTTCAAAGTTTGGTTTTTGTAATTTCTTTCGAGTCAAGTATTGGTTTTATCGCGTCAGTAAGGTCAGTTTAACCATATGATGGTTTTGTTTGTTTTTTTGGTAATAATAATTACGTTTGGCTGCTACTAAATGTACTCAATAAATTTCTTACTATATCCAGCATGTATAAAATTCTCTTCGTCTTTCTACAAATACCCCTAATAAATTACTACAAAGACATACCCAGCAACAATTTTGGTCTCACTTCCTCTTTGAATCTCGATTTCATATTTGCAGTCTTCGTTGCTCCATACTTGATACTTTGTGGTACCCCACGGAGTGATAAACATCCATGCACAACCCCAAATTGTTAACCGAATACAATAAAGAACAGGGCCAATGAGGGCAAAAAGTGTAGAATTCAACAAGAATTTCATCATGAACTGATAAGATGAATACTTGAAAAGAATGGAAATTGGAAAGGGATCTCCGCTGAAAGTTTTGTAAAATGGAGTTTGTAGGGAAAAAGGGTATAATTGGAAATAAATTACAAAAATATAAATATTTGGTATACTACAAAATTTGATGGGTACATTTAGCATTACCCTTACGTTTTATTGTAATGGGCAGACTGGGCCTATATATTTTAACTCATGGGCTCGGGTTGCCCCGAGCCCGTTTGGGGTCGGCCCGTAAACACATAATTTTATATTATTTATATAAATATTTAAATAATTATAATAATGATAATTGAATATTAGACATTTTAAATATAAACCTCTTAATTATTTCATTATTAATTACATTATGTCACAAATATCATCAAAATAGTGACAAAAAAGTCATAATTTTGACATACATAACGTTTTAGAAATAAGATTATCAAATGTGTTGTAACATTTTATTCATTTTACTATTATAAATAGTTATATAAAATAAATATTCTAATCACACAATTTTTTTATGTTAATTGTATCTTATAATGCTAATGGGCCGGACCAGCCCGTTTTTTGGCTTGACATATGCCCGAGCTCGGCCTGATATGGGCTTAGGCCATGGGCCGAGCCGGACTTAATATTTAAGCTAATGGGCCGGGCCGAACCCGACACGGAAAATAAATGGGTCGGTCTAAACATAACATGTGCACGGTTTTGATCCACTTAAAATGAACCGGCTCGGCCCGACCCGTTTGCATCTCTAGATATGGTAGTAGACTTTTTGTCCACAACATAAATTTCATGATTGTAATCATGCGTTATCTTTCTTAAAAAAGAAATTTGTAACTATGTGGAGTCAAAAGCTAAATCTATTCTAATTATTAATTTTTTTATATCATTGTGTAATAATTTTTTACCATACATAATTGTTTGATATTAAAGTATTAATAATCTTCATTGATCCACATCTACTAAGCTAGCTCATAAATTATAAGTTATCATCATATTCAGTTGAATCAAAATTGGACGAATTTTTGGTAAACCCTAGTTTAGCTCAACTTTAGTATTGGGTTAGAGATGAGATTTTACGAAACTGAACCTATTATTGTGTGTTGGAGATACCCTAAAAGAGGGGGTGAAGCATTTGATATACGAAGAAGCAAAAATATTAGATTATATTTTATTTTTAGAACACAATGATCTTAAGCCAAAGATGCCTACGACAGTAATTTTATGGCTTGATCGTGTGGGAGATGTTGAAAATATACATCTTAGATTGGAAATTGAGACATAGTCTGTGAGTTTATAAGAGTTTAGGTCACTCAATCCATTGCCAATTGGTTTTAGATGTAAAACTCATATCACTTTATTATGGTATTAGAGCGGGTTACCTACATCCACGTGTAAAGCTCAAATGGTCATACGGATCCCACGTTACCAAAAATGTTGTCCACTTGTATGACTTTAAAATTTGAAAATTCTCCAGACTTGTAGGGGCGTGTTGAGAATATACATCTCACATTGAGAATTAAGACTTAGCATGTGGGTTTATAAGGATTTTGGTGTAATGACCCGATTTTTCAGAATCAAATAAATTGAATTCTTAGAAATTAATAAAGTTTGTAAAATTAATAAACCGCATTTGTTTCGCTTTGCAACGTTGTCAATCGAAAACGGAACCGTCGTCGGAAATTTAAATTGGAAAAACGTTACATTTCCACGACGTGGGAGTCGACTTTTACTCTGTCGCTCATTTCTGAAAACTTCCTTCACAAAAGTTGTAGAGCTCGTCGATACGAGTTCGTAGATACGTCATATGTTCTAATCGGATGTCGTACGTGAAAATTATTAGCGACGGAAGTTAGTTTCTGATTTTGGAAAAGGGTATAGAAAGAAATTGTGAAGGGCTAGGGTTTCCAATTTCGGAAACCCTCACATTCTCTCTCTCCTGTCCCCGCATCCCTCCCCTAAACCCGAGCCTCTCTCCCCCCTCAAGAAAATTTCACCGCCGATCCCTCAACTCCGGGCGACGTGATCCTCACCGTCGGTCTCTAGGCCATCGCGAGCTCGACTTCTCCCTCTCCCAGGCAAGACGCGACCTCCCTCGCCGCCGAGAAGCCACGCCAACTACCAGCGATCTATGCGTCCTCTCCGCCGTCCAAACTCCACCTCCGGCGACGCAAGCACTCGGTGATCGCTCCACTCCACCGCGCCTCATCCTCCGACGTCTTCTACAATCGATTTGGAACCCAATCCGAGCCATAGCAGATTCCCTCCGAAAAGTCGACACCGCCGGCATCTCGAGCTTCTCCGGCGACAATCAGACGGTTTAAAGGTTCAATCGAGGTGATGGTTAGTTTAATGTGATTATTGTAGTCGATTTTGATTGATTTGGATCGATTTGGGGGAGTATCAGAGGAGGAGGAGGTGAGGGTTGTATTGCCGCCTAGGGCGGCGCGTGACGGGGCAGGAGGCGGCTTAAGGCCGTGGAAGGGGAGGAGAGGAAGAAAGAGAGGTTTTGGGCGGCGGTGGGTAAGCCACGCGCGCCGATTTGAGCGGCGCGTGAGCTCCACGCGCTGCCACTGTGGGGAAGCGCGTGAGCGCCGGAGGTGGCGCATGAACCCCACGCGCCGCCACGTGTGGCGGCGTGTGAACAATCAATTTCAAACAATAAATTTATGTAAAAAGTAATTTATGTACGGTGAATGTAAAAAGTAATTTATGTACAGTGAATGTAAAAGTATTTTACGTACAATAATTATTTAAGTAAATTTTGAAAGGTAAATCGGTGATTAGTATTTACTGACAGTATTTATTATGAAAAGTAATACATAAACAATACATATATAAAATGTAAATACGTAGACAGTACGTATATGAAAAGTAAATATGCATACAATATGTATATGAACAATGATACGAGAATAGTAATTACGTGAACAATAATTTCGTAAAAACCGAAAATTGCTTAACAGTAAAACATTAGTACTGTTTCAGCATTTGAGGTTTACGTAACATTTCTAAATCACTTCTTATCTATTCTAGGTGATCGATACAATAAGTAAAGGATTCGCTTGTGGAATTTCGGGAATTATGCTCAGGAATATAAGATGAGTAAAATCTCATAGTGACGAATCTACCCTTAGCGGAGATTCATAATTACACTTATTTAAAAAGATTGAACTATGATATATATAAGATATAGTGGGTTGTGTATGTGTATAATTGGCAAAATCGATACATATATATGGGTTGCTATATTATATATTGTCATATTTATGTTTGCAAAATTAGTTCATTTATAGCATTGATATTTATTTATTTGAGCATGTCACTTGGTTTTGTACAATAACATGTGATGATTGTTTTGTACGTGGTTTTAACTTGAGTTATGTTAAAATATTTTTGTTGTCTTCGGACATGTTGTCATGTCGGAACCTAGCCTTGGTCGGGCGACAGTTACAATACAGTTAGAGCTCTAGTCTGTCTGCCAGTGTACTGACATGAGAGGTAACAAATGAGTTACCGGCTTATGAGTACCCATATTTTTGGGATTATTGGGTGACAGATGGGTTGCCCAATGCCCGGCGGTGTGCTGTATGAGGGGTAACAAATGAGTACATGGGTCTCATGAGTCATGAGTACCTGTATTATAAATGTAATTGAGTAAACAGATGAGTTGCTTGATTTCTCATGAGCACTTATATTTTCAGATATTATTGGACAACCAGATGTGTTGTCCTTTGACTCATAAGTACATTTTATAATTGGATGTTTCAATATTTACTCGCGTATTACTATGCATGTTATTTTGTTGTTTTACTCATACGAGCTGCAAGGCTTACCGGGTTTGTGTTTTACAATCCCGATGCACCTATTCGATGGTATATGGGATAGTTCCGCATGTGTGAATTAACAGAATCGACGGACAACTCAGAAGACTTCAAAGTTTATTTATTTATTTTGTGGTAAGGATTGAGAAGATTTTTACATTTTCATTTGATATAATGCTTGAATTATAATTTGGTTTGTAATAATCAATTCAACTGAGTTGTACTATGAAATGAGTAACGATCCGCTGTGACGATAAGATGATTTCAATTTATTGAGATTATTTTAGAGTTTTTCATGATTTCGATTTTTGAATTTCATGCTCGAAATTTCAGGGTCGTGACATTGGGTCACTCCATCTATTGTCAATTGTATTTTGATGTAAAACCCGGATAGATCACTTTATCAGGAGATTCTCACCCGACTATGGAAACCCTAGCTTTGGTACTGGTAGAACATGAACTAGTCCTTGAGGATCCTAATCTTGCTGCCCTCCCCGCCCCTCTGCCTCCCATAAGAAACCTAATTTACTGCAGTCTCCCCTAAAATGTGCAATACAGGAGCAATGGCGCAAATGACAGTCAAAGGTGTCCATAGTGGCTATGTGCAATGTATAGACAGCATAGCGATTGATTTAAATTTGAAGTTTGTTTTAAGTTAAATGAAAACTAAAGAACGCGATGCAAAATATGATAAACTACACAAGACGATGACAATAATGGAATGGTTAATTATTAGGGCTTATGTTGTCCACCAAAGCCTCCCTTGTATGCGTCCATCAGTCGATGATCAAGCTACAAATAATGTAATCATAATACGCAATTACCTCTTAGTCTCTTATCCTCTCCGCGTAAGACTACTAACGCCTAGGATTAGATACCTGAAAAAATCGAGTCATGTCCCTAGAATCCTAGATGCATATATAAAGAAGGCATAAGGAAGAGAGAAAGAATTAAGATCTGACAGAAGTTAATCATGAACAAGTTGGATGCACGCCTGCGTCGAGCCTAGGTAGGGTTTCTTAAACAAATATGAGACAACTGTCTTATAGTGACTATTAGCTGATTAATCTAGTTGGCACCTTCCCTTGAAGCCGTGGGTGGACCTCACGTATGTTCAGTTATATCGGAAGTTTGTGGAAGAGTTTATACAATTATACCAGGAGCCGTGACATGAAGTCATGAACTGGTTATCAAAGTCAAGTACTAATTTCTCTCCCGTTGACATGGCAATGATTTTCAAATGATAGATCACCTTGAAATCCTATTTGTGTTTGTTACACAACTACAATAAGACCTCACCATCTCACCTGCTACGAAGCAACCCATAAAATCCTTGTACATCTTTAAACCTTATAAAAACACAAGTCTCCCAAAACCGTACACAGCAAATTTCGTGTTCTTCATATCCTCTACCAGCCATCAAACACCCTTGTTGAAAATGGTTTCTGCTTATTATTCTTCTTCCAATGTTTCAGCGTTGCTCATTTTCCTCTTTATGATGAGCACTCCCATGGTTGCCTTTGGTGGCAAATTTTATGAAGATTTCTATATAACATGGGGACCGAAGAATGCCAAAATGCTTGATCATGGACAGCTCTTGACTCTCTCCCTCGACAATGTCACTGGATCAGCTTTTGAGTCCTACAATCAATATCTATATGTAAAGATAGAAATGCAGATCAAGCTTGTTGCCGGAAACTCAGCCGGTACCGTCACTACGTTCTACGTAAGTATATGTATATTTGATACAAACATTACAGTACTTATAGTTATAAGTTATAACTCTAGAAATATCATAATTTTCTTGCCACATTAGCTTGCCATATGATGTCATGACGAGTATAATATATGTGTGATCGAGTGTTTCTTACCATTACGGTTATACATATGGCTCGTTTTACATGTATTTCCAGATGCTAATGGTAAACTTTGGTTTGGTACGTCTGTATGCTCCAGTTGTCGTCAACAGGAGACCGTCATGATGAGATAGACTTCGAATTCTTGGGGAATGTTACTGGTCAGCCTTACATTCTTCATACGAATGTCTTTTGCCAAGGAAAGGGCAATAGAGAACAGCAATTCTACCTTTGGTTTGATCCTACTGCCGACTTCCACTCATATTCTATACTATGGAATCCCCTAAACATTGTGTAAGTACTAAACTTTGATTCTCAACTGTAATGCAAATTAAAGGGCAAAATCGTACCACATTCACAGCTGCAGAATTTGAACTGGGAGAAACACTATATTTAAAGTGCGTAATGACTTTTTGTAAGTTAATAACATAACATTTTGGCCCTAATTATTCATGAAATGGTACGTATCATACTCTACATAGACTACAGTAGAAACTACTAAGTACTAATTAGTACAACTGCAATATCGTTAGGTATCTTGTTTTAGTTTCATTGGCTTAATATTGATATGATTTCAAATTGTTTGCATATATAGCTTTTTGGTGGATGGCATTCCCATTAGACAGTTCAAGAACCTGGAGTCCTTTGGCATTCCATTTCCCAAATACCAGCGTATGAGGTTATATTCCAGTCTCTGGAATGCGGATAACTGGGCTACAAGAGGAGGACTGGAAAAGATAGACTGGACACAAGCACCCTTCACTGCATCTTACAGGTACTTCAGTGCCGATTCCAATTCTCATGCCGCGTGGTATTGGGAGAAGGTGGACTATATTGGAAAAGGGCAGATGCAATGGGTGCAAAAAAACTATATGATCTACAACTACTGCACAGATGCAAAGCGATTCCCCCTAGGGTTTGCACCTGAATGCTATTTGACTTATCTGTCTTAAACGCAGCTCTGATGATTAGTTTGTACAATAATAAAGCTATGATGATGAAACTGGCTTATACAAGCAGGTCTCGCCTCTAGTTGATGCATGCTGTGGAACAATATCATACAACATATATATATATATATATATACAGTCCCTATCCAGAGTGAAGTTTCACTCTGAAATTTCAGAGTGAAGTTCCAATTTTGGCACACTTTTCGGTCAAATTTTTCCAGCATAAGCAATTCAATATTTAGGTATGCTATTCAAGATCATCTATACAAAATTTCATCCAATTTGACAATGATTTGAGCTTTCAAAATTGAGATTTACACGAACGGTTCACGTTGAACAGTTTTAATTCATTCATTGATTTAATCTAATTTCAATACATTAACGATGTCCGAATTAGATGAAATTTTGTATAGATGATCTTGAATAACATACTTAAATATTGAATAGCTTATGCTGAAAAAATTTGACCGAAAAGTGTGATAAAATTGGAACTTCACTCTGAAATTTCAGAGTGAAGCTTCACTCTGGATAGGGACTGTATATATATATATATATACAAATTTTTTTACGCACTTTGATTTTTATGTAATTTGTGTATTATGTAAAGTAGTACGTACGTACTGTACTTAATCTTGTTCAAAAGACTTGATAAAGCTTAAGAGTCCCTTTTCATCGAGCTTAATTCTGACTTGCGTTGTCGAGAGTAAAGAAAAGCTTTGTCTTAATTTGATCTAGCTTCTGATGTGAAATCAAAAGATCGAGATTGTTAGTTTGTTACTCTACATTATTCATCAATAAAAGTTGTAGCACATATATATTAAAAGTTTTGGACTACATGAGTTGGGGATACAAGACTTATAAGAATGAAGAAAAAGATATCCTTCAGGTCGACATACAGTAAATAAGAAAATTAAAGTCCGACCACCTTACATTGTACTGCAACTACTAGCTGTGTTCTCATCGCTTAAAAAATGGATGAATGAGTTGCCAACTGGGGGATCCCTTGGTTTCTGACCATAATAATGATAAGGATACATGGGCTGGGACACGTTCATGCCGTTGATGAAGTTGTAATTGTAAGGATTTTGGTAGCCATATAAATGTGGCGGTGGCATTATATTGTAACCATAAGGATTTTGGTACCCATATAGGGCAGGCGGCCGGGGCGGCAATAAAGGTGGCTGTGGTGGTGGTGGTCTTCCCCAGCTGTTCGCATACATAGATGGCCTCAGCTTTGCCTGTTGAACAAGCGTGAGTGGCAGACGATGCCTATACATGGTGCCCTTAGGTGCCCTGCTCGGCACACGAATATAGGTGCGTTTATAATCTTCATCGCAATCGGAACTATCACTCTCACTGCAGTATTGGCAGTCTTTTTCCCTGGAAACAATTTTTTTCTTGTGACAATTTATCGGAACGCTTTGGATAGGTGGTGGTTGCAATTGATTTGCAGAAGGCTTAGATTTCTCTGGGGGACTCACAAGGTTCTTGATCTTGTAGGACACAATAAGCCCGGCCATTTTCCCAAGCCTTGATATTCGCTTTCTCAGATTTTTGGCACAATGCTTGAAGTTCCTCTTCGTATATGTTACCACCTCCTTTTCTTCATCTATGCTACCGTGAGGAATAGGATCATTCTCCTTATTATCTTGTACCGTTTCCTTTTCTTCATGTATTGTACTTACAGAATTCACTCCTATTTACGCATATCTCAAAATTTTAAAAACGTAATCGAAAATCAAACATCTGTGGATAAGTACATCAATTACATACCAACAACAATATTGAAATTAGGAGTTCAATATTTTGTGCGTACCATTTAATTTCTCTAGCTTTTCCTTTATTTTGGACGCACATTCCTCGCAACATGTATTCACCTTCAAATCACAGGTCTGCAGTAACGGCTAGCAACGGCTTAATATAGAAAACGTATATCATCAACGAACACGATATTAGGGAATTCAGACCCAACCGTACGTATACTATGTATATTATTCTATAAGCTCAAGTCACGTACAGAAGAGAGGAGTTACAAACCCGACCATCAGCACTGTGGATCTCCATTTGAGGGCAGAGCGGACTTGTGCATGTGTTTGTTTTAAGGATGATCGATCGCCTCACAAAACTATAGCAATCTTGTATTTCATTATTGTAATTAATATATACATTCTAAAATATTCATTGCTTATAAGATTCTCTTGTAAATTAGGACGGAGAAGAATCCTGAACCATATCTTAGGTATTAATTCCTTATATATTGTGCTTAATTAGGGCTCAACTGAAAGTAATGAATTATATATGGAACTTCGATTAGAAAATGACATATAATTGCATAATTCAAGTACGGTACGTAATATCTCCATTTGTATTGTAAACTAAATCATTCGATATCAACCACAAGATCTCGCATTATCTAGGGTTTTCCTTTGAGCTAAAATATACATAAGAACCCATTTAAATCAAAGTGTAGTAAAAAGGAAAGTTTGCGTTTTAAAAAAAAACAAAAAGGAAATTTTGATTAATTGCCTCCATTTCTTAAGAAATTAATAATTTTTCATGATATCTCAAATGAAAAGCATGCACGATTTTAAATATTAATTAGGATTTTCCGAGAAATCTTCATATTCTTCATATGAGTACACAACTTATGCAACCCAGCATCCATAAGATCCGATCTCGAATTTCTTCCATCTCAGACAATTTTGATGGATTATACACAAGCATCATACATGCAGCCATATCCTTCAACTTCACAGCAAGCATTCGAAAGAATTCGAAATAAACAGCATCAACAACATCATCATGCACCCCCGCTACGACCTCCAGTAGATTTTCTCTTAATTTTGCTATATATTGACTTATTCATGGGACAATTCCCGCAGGGTCCTCCTATCAAAGTGAATCTTCAAAGTAAGTGTTTGGATTGTCAAGTGAAGCTGAAGAAAAAGTTGCAGAAGATGAGTGGTAAGTATTATCTATCATATATATGGCCTTGTTTCTCGTAAACCCTACTTCCTGATTTCTCTTGTACATATTGTTTGGCTAGGGGTGCATGATGTCCACATCGTTCCAGAACAAGGTGGCACAGTAACAGTTTCAGGTAGCATAGACTCGAAGTTGCTCATGGAGGTGATCCGAAACAATTACAAGGAGGCCAAGTTACTCTGCCCATTTGAAAAGAATGAACCCTCGAAAAATGCAGTGTGCCAACAAATGTCTTGCTCTGATGATGAAAGTGATGATAGCAAGGACGATTACCCTGGCCACAATTTTCCTGCAAATAACAAGCCCGACAATGATGATGCTGGCTCAATTAGTGAACCCAAGAAAGATAAGAAGACAAAAATGTGTGGAATAATGAGATGTTTTGGCAAGAAAAGTAACCCTACGCCCATTCGTCCACCTCCTCCTCGACCAAAACCTGAGCCTCGGCTGCCCCTCATGGGAATTCCGGCCAATGGGGTTTTCCAGGGGCCGCTAATTAGGCCAGCATTTCGACCAGGGATGCCATGGATGCCGCCATATGGGCCACCGCCACCGCCGTATGTATGGAGGCCGGAATTGCCTACGGCCTTCGGATATCCTTTCCAGAGGTCGCCGCCAAGATCGAACCCTATGGTTCATTACACCGATTATAGAGACAACTACCGTTATCATTGACTAGCCTTTTACCCCATGCATTAGCACGGTTAATTTTCCCACTCTCCATTAATATTGGAATGAAAATTGATTATCATCAGAATCCTTATTTTTCTCAACTACTATTCCATATAGTTCTCCTTTTATTTTAATTTTGTATTTGATTTACCATATTATCATTCCAACATATTTGTTCTATTGACTAATTTATTTATAGCAAATGAAGTTTTTCGGAATTTAAAACATTGTTGAAGCTGTTGACACTAAAGAAGGGGTCTCCAGTTATAATAGTGAATATAGTGATATAGTTGATGCGTGCTCTACGTATATTATATGTCTAGCACACAATATTATTTTTCACAGATTTTGTTTGCTAGGTTGATCGAGTCTCATGTAGTTACTGATTATTCTTATGGAGTTGCCGTAAATTTGCAAATTCTGATCCATTAGCAATTCACACGGTCTGTAGTTTTTGTTTTTGTTTTTGCAACGGTGGAAAAAACACTTCTTGATTTCGAGCGTTGTACTTCGATCAATATTCTTTCATCCACTTGTTGTTTGTCAATTGTTGCTCACCTATTTAGTGGTTTAAAGAAAAAAGTATTCGTTAACCAAAGATTATGAATAAGAAGTTTTGAGTCACCAGCTTCAAAACACATTTATTCATAGAGCTGCTTGAAGACGTGCTATAAGGGCAGAAGTTTATGCACACAATACATTTGTGAATCTATAAATAGCTTGTTTGGTGAAAACCATGCATGTCTCATGTTTTGTCTGCCTCTGAGAAATTTCCACGAAAAAACTCTCAGCTTTGGAGTCAACAGAGACTTCCACATCTTTTTCAAAGTTGAAGATTGAGAATGTTAATGGATTCTATGCCAATTGGGAGAGAAGCAGAGGCTAACTGAATTGTAATCTCGATCGGGGAAAAAAGAGACTATATACACAGTGGCGTTTCCTGCACCTCCCATAGCAAGCCGTCAAGCTTTGGCAACGGGTGAGGGATCATCATGATCAAGAGGGTGGTTATACGGTATGTAACGACCCTAAAATTTTGAGTATAAAAACTCAAAATTTCAAAGTCGTTAAACACCAAACAATCTCAATGAAATTGAAATCATTTAAAATGCCACAGCGAATCATCTCTGAGTTCAAAATACAACTCAGTCAAACCGTTTATTAGAAACCAAATTATAATTCAACATTATAACAAATGGAAATGTATAATCCTCACAACAACCTCACAAGATAGTCACACCAAATCCTCACACAAGTTGGAGATAAATAACTTCAAGTCCTCTGAGCGCTCCGTCAATTCCCGCTAATCCACACCTGCGGAGTTATCCACTACACCATCGAATTGGTGCACCAGGATTGTAAACACAAACCCGGTAAGCTTTACAGCTCGTATGAGTAAAATGAAAATATAACTCGCATAACAATATATACGAAAATCCACAAATCAAACAAATATAAATGCACTCATGAGTCAATGGACGACCCATCTGGTTGTCCCAAAAAATATGAAATAAAGCGCTCATGAGAAATTAAGCAACCCTTCTGATTACCCAAATGCATTCATAATACTGGTACTAAAGAACGTTGGTACACATCTGTTACCCCTCTCGTAGTACACCGCCGATATTGGGCAACCACCCGCTACCCAACATCCAAAAATATGAGTACTCATGAGCAGATAACCACCAATTACCTCACATGTAGTACTCCGGCAGACAGACTAGAGCTCTAACTGTATCGTAACTTTCGCCCGGTCAAAGGCTAGGTTCCGACTTGCAAAACACGTACAATAATCTCACATCATATTGTACCAAAATCAAGTCCGAAGACAATCAACATTTTAACAATCTCCATGTTAAATTCACGTACAATAATCACACCTCATATTGTACCAATCAAATCACGTACAATAATCACACCTCATATTGTACAAATCAAAATCACGTATAATAATCACACCTCATATTGTACAAATCAAAATCACATGTTCGATATATAAATCTCGTCATTAAAATGACATAATCACAATAAAATCATAATAGTATATTATATAGCAAACTATATATATATGTACCTATTTACCATTTATACAATATATATATAATCCACTATATCATATACATGTCTTATTTCATAAACACGTCCGTAGGCAAAAACTCATTCGAAGACAAAACTCGTCCGAAGACAAAACGTTTTAACAAACTCCATGTTAAAATCACGTACAATAATCTCACATCATATTGTACAAAAATCAAGTCTGAAGACAAATCAACATTTTTAACAAACACCATGTTAAAACCACGTACAATAATCACACCTCATATTGTACAAATTAAATCACATGCTCAATATAATTATCGTCATCGAAATGACATATTCACAATGAATTCATAACAGTATATAATATAGCAAACTATATATATAAGTACTTATTTACCATTTATATAAATATATATATTCTACTATATCATATACATGTCGTATTTCAATATTTAAAACTCTTGCAAAAATCTTGAATTCAATGCAAGGGTAGATTCGTAAATATGTGAGATTTTACTCACCTTATCGACTCGAGCGTAATTCCACAATTTCCGAAGATAATTTCTTTACTTGATTTATCGATCACCTTGAAAAGATAAGAAAAGAATTTAGAAACGTTTCGTAAACCTTTAAATGCCGAAACAGTAATAATCGGTTACTGTTCAGAATTTTTCGGTTTTACGAATTTACTGTTCACCGAGTACTATTCATTGTTTACTATTCACGTATTTACTATTCATGTATTACTGTACAAATACACATCCAATACGTATTTCTGTACGAGTACATACTGTTTACGTATCCTTGTACGTATAAATACTATTCAAATGTACGTACTGTCTCAGTAAATAATAATTACTGAATTACCCTTCCAAAATTACTTTTTATATTTACTAAAAGTAAATTTATATTTACATTCACCGTATGTAAATAAAATTTACATTTACCGTACGCAAATCACCTTTTTATATTTACCGTACGTAAAAATAAATTACAAAATTACCCTTCGGAAACACTGTTCACGCACCGCCGCATGTGGCGGCGCGTGAGGTGCACGAGAATCAATTGGCAAGAGGTCAACGATTACGTGAGTTAACTCCCCGAATATCAACATTGTTTCTTTCTTATGCCACAGGTAAGACATATCGAACAGTTAAGCGGTATGACGCCACCGCCGCCCCAAATCTCTTCTCCTTCCTCCCCTATTCCTTCACACGGCGTCACACCGTGCCTAGCCACCTCCACGCGTCCACACACGCTGCCCAAGGCGGCGGTATCCCCAAATCTCCTCCTCCTCCGATTCTCTCCCAAACTTCATCAAATCGATCCCAAAATCATCCACACACATCACAACATCAAATTAAATGTATTCCTTACCCGTACGTTGCCCTAAAATGGCCGGAGAACTCAAGATGTTCGGCGGAGTCGAGATCGTGCGATCTGCGATTTGGGCGATGCGAATCGAGCTCCGGTCGCGCCGTTGGTGGCTCTGGATATGAGGAGCGGCGGAGAGGATGAGCGACGAGGTTTGCGTCGGCGAGAATCGTAGGAGGCTCGGTTGTGGCTCGCTGCTTCACAACGACGAGACGGGGCGTCATGGGCTCGGGGTCCGATGCAGAGGTCCTTGCGAGGTCGTGTGGCGTGGCGGTGAGGACCACGTCGTTCCATCTGAGGAGATCGCCAGAGGCGATCTGAGGGAGAGGTGAGTTCGAGGGGGGGGGAAGAGAAAGTCGCGAGGGGAGAGAGAGAGAGAGAGAGAAGGGGAGGCGGATGAAGGGTTTCCAGAAATGGAAACCCTAATCCCTAAAATGTTCTATTTATACCCGTTTCCAAAATCGGAAATGACATTCCGTCGTTAATAACTTTCGCGTCCGACGTTCGATTCGAACGCGTGAAGTGTCCACGAACTCGTATCGACGAGCTCTACGACTTCCGTGAAGGAAGTTTTCGCAACCGAGCGACGGAATAAAAGTCGATCTATACGTTGCGGTAACGTTACGTTTTCTAATTAAACGATCCGAAAACGTTTCCGTTTTCGTTTCGAAATGTCGCGAACCACTAATTATCATCTTGAATTAATTTCACAAATTTAGCACTTTGAAAATACTCGACATTTAGTTTCGAAAAATTCGGGTTATTACACGGTACGTCATTATGAGCAGTACCACCGTATGAGTTCAATTGCTCATTATCGCCGGTAGAGTGGTAGTTCTTCACCACTACAAGGTTTGTAATCTTTCGGTTCTTCAGTGCAGTCACATGAGCAGTACCACGGTACGTATGAGTACCCATCATTGAAGTTAGAGTGCTCCACGGCGATAAGATCAGCTGTAAGCTTAGGGTTCGACATGCCTCCGTTCCAAGCCCTAGATTGTTAGCAGCTGGGCAATTGGTAATAGATCAATGGAATATATTTTAATTAGTACGTTGTAAAGAAAACCAATTGGTGCACACATTGAAAGGATCTTGTAAATATCAAGCAATGGTACTGTGATATAGATTCATAATTTTAGCTTCCTTAATCAGATCGATTGGAAAGATTCGATGACGCTCCCTAGCCTCTTGTTTTCACCAAATTTGTTGAGGAAATAGCTAGCTAATCGTTTAGCGCTAATTTAGGGCAGTAGGTCGAAGCGTCGAACCATACTCTAAATTCTGAATTTCTGAGGAAACATCCTTAAGAACTCTAGCTAACTATCGATCTCTCTGTTATTTCTCATGTTTTTTAAGAGCATCCACGATTTGTTTGGAGCCCATATGAGATCTCTATCCCTGAGAGCTAGAAGTTTTTAGGGAAATTAATTAATTAAAAGGATTAGATAGCTAGTCATTGGGTAACTTATAAATGTTATAACGTAATTCAGCACAAATTTGGGATCCAAGATAACGAGGTTTAAGTGAAGTTCCTTCTATAAACGCAATTATAGAAGATTTCCATTATCGTATATATAGTGTGGTTAGTAGTAATTTATCTCCTAATGGTAACATGAAAAATCTGAAAGAAAAAAAAATCAATTATACATGGTCAATTGAATGACACAAATCTGCGCCAATTGTAAGATTGCCTGGCCTATTAAATCTACATGGATTGATAGTAATTTTCGGTTTGGCATGAAATCAAGAAATAATGTAAATCCTAAATCAACGTAGTATTACAGCAATCAAGGATATATTAATCACCATGTATGGTACTAAAAAGAACTTACCCTTCAAAGCTTGCTCTCCTAATCACCAATATTGTTTACATATGTCATTTGCGTCAAATATATACATATCTCCGGTGTGGCGCTAATATATACAGTCTTGTAGCCATTAACGATTCCATCCTTTGTTATAATTACACTTCGATCCGTCCTTTCTTCGTGGTTTAGCCATGGCTTTGGCCAATATTCCGATGCTTCTTTCTCTTCTGATGGCCTTGTTTGGAGTCTGCTTTGGGGAGGTTTACCAAGTGGGTGACTCTAGCGGATGGACAGACAAAGCTGTTAACTATACGATCTGGGCATCATACAGAAACCTCACCGTTGGGGACGTTCTTCGTAAGCTACTTTCATTTTCGTACGTTGATATGAAAAATATATATATGAAACTTACAGATAGGTTTTGGACTTTTTGGTGGATAGGATGCTTTTGGATCTGGAATTTTATTGTAATGAAGACTAGAGAATCCTTTCTCTCAATCATTTTTGTGTTGGTTGTGGTTCGATCTCACAAATATTAGAATGAAAACTAGGATGATCCCATATCTGTGGTGTGGATCGATCTCATTGTTTTGTTAATGTTCTAACAAAAACCCTCTCATTCTAAAATACTTAAATTGCATGTTATATTTTTTAATGAAATTTTATGTGCATCGGACTTGGCTAATTAGTACATATATTGTTGATATCGCTAGCGATATTATTCTTCGATGAATACCCATAAGGCCATAACCTACTGCATTACATGTATGCAGATTTCAAGTATGACAAAAAGGAGAACAATGTGGTGAGAGTGTTACATAAAGCATTTAGGACATGCAACCCAAAGCATGAAGTCTACAGGCTGCACACCGGAGATGATTATATACGCTTAAATAGACCTGGAAACTTCTTCTTCATCTGTAGTGTCAACGGACATTGCCGCTCCGGCCAGAAACTTCATGTTACCGTTTCTAAGTCAGTTCCAAGTGTCAGTCCTGGAACAGCCCCAACCCTATCACAGGTACCGGTTTCCAGCCCACCATCTTCTACAGCCACCCCCGTTGCTGCCCCGAAAGCTGCTCCCATTGCCGCCCCAAAAGCTGCACCGACTGCCGCTCCCGCTGCGGCCCCTAAAGCTGCACTGACTCCTAAATACGCCCCCACTCCTTCCCCTACAACTCCTTATGGACCACCAAGTGAAGACTTTCCTCCTGATGTTCCCTTAGAACTGAACCCAGCGCCTAAGGCAGCTCCTCCCAACCCGCCCAAGAGCAGTGCTCCATCCGTTCAGTCTTCTATGTCATTCTTGATGGCAACGCTGTTTATTGCCTTTATTGTGGTCTAAGAAATAATGGTGACGTTCGGTTTAGAGTTAGCAACGATGAAGTTCAATAATAAGTTATATATATTTCATATATTTTTGTAGCAAATCAAATTCGTTTATTAAATTTCTTAAGTGTGTATTCGTCAACTCATTTCTGTTTTTTTGTTTAGAAGATATTCGTCAACTCATTTCGTAAGTTTCATTGCGCGCACTTTCTCAAAGCATATTCATATATATGCTCAGACCATTAGAATATATAGGAAGAAATATCTTTGGTCATTAAAGTATGTTTCGATGGACACTTTAGTCATTAAATTTTTGAAAATTTCATTTTGGTCATTAAAATATATTATTTGTATGTTACATTTGTCATTCCGTTTATTTCCACCGTTTTCTTTGTTAACTCAAATAGTCAAAGGGTAGTTCGAGGATTAAAGTAATCAAATAACAATCTTTTTCTTCTTCTCTAGCCCAATAGTTTAATTATTTTTTAATTAAAATGATAAATATGACCATATATATCAGGATTTAACATTCAATTAATAAAAAATATAAACAAAATTATCAATGTGACATAGGATAATATGGTTGGAGGACCAAAGTAAAGTTTTCAAAAGTTTAATGACCAAATGTTGATCGAAACGTACTTTAATTACCAAAGATATTTCGGCGGAATATACATACCAATGTACTGAAGAAATCGTTGTTAATTAAGTTCGTACGTACATCGGTACATATACGATCTAAAGCGCGCACTTCACGTTTTCTTCTCTGATTCTTAAGTTCTATTACACAAGGTTGGTTAAGCACGGTAATGCTTAGCTAACAATACGGTAGAGACCATCGTGTGGAAAATGAACGTAATATTCTTGGACCATAACCAAATCAACGGACTAGATCCACGTTTGAACAACATGATAAAAACAGAAGTGATTTAGTTAGTCGAATCTTCTCACTTTTACAAATTAGAATAGAAATGGATGCTGCTTGATAAAATAATTTTCTTATTTACTGCGATCCAAACATTCATGGACACAAAATATAAAGAATTAAAATTGAGTTGAAAATGGAAGACATTGATGCAGACTCATGCAGTCTTGTAGTATCGCTTGCTTTCAGTAACGGAAGTGTTAAACTAGACTATTCTCTTCTTATTATCTCCAAACTAGAACTCGAACGAAGTAGTACGAAGTTGAAGGGTTAAAGAAAAACAGCCGTGTAGTTAAGGCTGTTTGTCATCGTAAGACTGTACACTTGCACACACAGTAATGTGGTCACCGCCAAATTCCTAAAACCTGATTCTCTCTCTCTTTCGTCACAGCCAAATATAATTTCGGAAGTGAGAATATCCCCATTCGGATTCACTGGGATACTATTCCGGTGTTCACTCCATGGAATCTGACGACTCGCCGAAAAGTGAGAAAACCCCAAGCCCAAGGTGTCACCTCTCTCTCTCTCTCTCTCTCTCTCTCTCTCTCATGTTCTGCAATTGCTGAGGTTTATGGGTCTACTTCTCTTTCCACATTTCGAAAAAGGTTTGCATGTTGCTGAAAAAGAACTGATTTTCCAGTTTAAAGATTGATTCTTTGTGCTGTGTGTATAAGTGCGTCTAACTTGAGTAAATTAAGAGGTGCTTATTGGTTTAGGTTAGCTTTGATTGTGCTGGAAATGCTGAGGGTAGTTTGAAGTTTTGATCTTTTAACATTTTTCATCTGGGTCATCGTGCTTTTTGGGTGCTTATTATCGATTTTATGGCACATTTCTACAATTGCGCTGCTTTAAGTGTCAACATTCTTTAGCTGAAGTTATGTCTGATAGTGTCCGATCTGAAATCTGTTTGGTTTAGTCATTGTAGTTATTGCAGGAGAGTAATCGATGTCTCAGGGTAGTTATAAAGGTTTCAGATTTAATCCTAGAAAGTACTGAAATGCTTACATATAATAAGGCTGCAGGAACATGTTCACATATTTTCAGTTTTACTCTTAGTCTTAGAGTAGTGTTTCTAAACCTTTTAAATTAATAAAATCTTCAAAATAAGTAAACATAAACACTAGCATTTCTATTGGGAGTTTAAGAGTGAATGCAATGCATGAATTTGGTCGACCCTGTTGAAACTTAGTGACCCATGGGCTTACAGGTACAAATGTTCTGCCTGTTACAAGCAATACAAGAAAGCAGAACATCTAGTTGAGCACCTGAAGCTGGCGTTGCACTCAGCTCATGATCCTAGGTGTGGAGTGTGTAGAAAGCACTGCAAATCTTTAGAGTCCTTGAGGGAACATCTTGCTGGTGAGACTGAATAGTTCATATCAGCTGATAAGTCATCACGTAGTTTTTCATGTTTCATCGGTGAATCTGCTTCTCATTTCTATTATCTTTTGTGGCTCCTATTGTTTAGGTCCAAAGGCAAAAGAACATTGCATGGAGATTTTCTCTGATCAAGGTTGTGATCTATGTTTGAAGCTCTTTGATAACCCTGCTTCTCTTAGCCAGCATAGAGAATGGTGTCTCCTATCTGCACCTGCTCCCATAGTAAGTTGATTTCACTTGATGTCTTATTGTTCATTGATCCGTCAACAACACTTCTTAACCTCTCAACTTACTGTATATGTAGAAATGCATGGCTTAATTTTTTTGACCTGTTGCAGGAAACAATGATAATTCCTAATGCCGAATCTCAATCTTTTATGAATTTGTGTGGTGAAAACGACTTTAATAACCACCCCGAAGCAATTGCAGTGGATTGTGAAATGGTTGGCGGTGGAAGTGATGGATCACTGGACCTGTGCGCAAGGGTTTGCCTAACAGATGAAAACGAAAATGTCCTATTCAATACCTATGTGCGGCCTCAACTTTCTATCACTAATTACAGGTATTTGTATGGCTTCTCGTTTTATTGTCTCACGAATTTTGGAAACAGTGCTCTGATTCACATGCCTTTTACGATGTTTTCAGATATGAAATCACAGGGTTAGAAGAAGGTCATTTTAGAAATGCGATGCCGCTCATAGAAGTTCAAGATAAGGTCTTGGAAATTTTGTACAATGAAGAGTCCATTGGGAGATCAAGGTTGGATGGGGGCAAGGCCAAGCTTCTTGTGGGGCATGATTTGGATTGCATGGGAATGTATTATCCTGAGCACCTGCTGAGGTATAAAGCTTTATTCCATTCCCAAGTCATGTTTTCTACTTCATATGGTACTAGTTATCTCTTAGGCCAATATTAATTTAACTGCATCACTGTGCTGAGCACCTTTATATGGACAGAAATCTGTTTGAATGAAATTGTATTATAACTCTGGAGCAATCAAACTTTTTTGGTTTTTCATATGCAACGCCTAATGTAGCTAATATTAACTCTTATTATATGGGCCATTGTACTCGGGCTCTTTTTACCTTTCTATGAACCAGTGCTGCCATACATAACTGATTTTGTGTGTTGTTTTCCTTTGGCTGCCTCTAGATGCTTGATGTTTCCTTATACTATGTGCAGGGATACTGCAAAGTATCGTCCACTTATGAAAACAAATCGAACTAGTCACTCCCTCACGTATCTCACCAAAAAATATCTGGGGTAAGTTATTCTTTGTACCTTAAGTATGTCACCAGAATGGATCTGGGATTCTGGGGTGAGTTATTCTTCTGAGATGTTTGCTTTGTTTCTTTGTTTAATTTTTATTTTGTAAAATTATTTTATTCGCTTATGCTGTTCCAGTTTATTCTCTTTACGAGAAACCATTTCTGGTACTTTGAAGAACTTCATCAATCAAAGTTTGAAACAAATATTATTGTGGTAGTTTGAGCTGGGTTACACAAATGTGATGCACCCTTCTATTTTGTTGGGTCATGATCTCTAACTTGAAATCTAGTTTCAAAGCTTTTTTCATATTACTACTGGCTCATTTGCACCTAACTTAGTATCTCACTTCTGTTGTTTTAGAGAATGCAAGGAACTGTTGTAAGCCTTCTTTCCCTTGACATATGATTTCTTTGTCTCTTCTATATATTTTTATTGCAAATACCAAATGTTGATAACCATCTTTAATTCATGTATATCTTCATGATTTGAAAAATTACCCAGAAACTAGTATAAATTGTTGATAGTCTCAAGTTGTAGGGTTCTTCATCTTGCAGTCTCCCTGATTTTCTTGTAGAGGTCATATCTGATTGTATATATTGAGTGAATCATGACGCTTTGGCTTTACAGGTACGATATCCAGTCTGCTGTGCACGATCCTTATGAAGATTGTGTGGCTGTAATGAGGTTGTACAAGAGATTTCAAGCCCTGGATCATCAGACAGAAGGCACTGTTGCATCACTTGATGGGAGTTTTGATTCTTGGACAACTGAAAAGTTTGAAAACATGACAGCTGAAGAGCTTTATGCATTGTCAAAACCAGACTACAAGTGCTGGTGTCTGGATACAAGGCAAGCACTGCAACCTTAGGGTTATGACTAATATCTAGAAAACAATTTTCTGTGTAATATAGAGACGACAATTCAGCAAGGGTTTTAGATGCAGGGGATGTTGGGCATGATTGTCGTTTGTCATAAATTTTTTGGTACACGTTCTGTTGGCAGTCATCATTTGGATTCTGAAGTAGCGTTCCCCTGGTAATGTTTATGAATTTCGGTACAGTACCACATTCTCAGTTCTGGCAATTTAGTTTGCCATGCGCAGCTGTTTTTATAAAACATTTTCAAACAGCACCAAGTGAACCAGTAGACAGCGTGATCTGGGTGTTTTGCTGTCAATAAAATCCTGAAATGAGAAGAAAATAAGAATACTTATGTCTACAAGGAGAGAGAGAGAGAGAGAGAGTTGAATTAAAAAAAAAACTTTAAAATACTTCATCCAAATGATATGGTGGTGTTACCTTTTCATACTGGCTTTCGGTAAAAATTCTAAAATTTGGTACGATTACAGTAAAAAAGATCATAATAAGAAAATAATCTAGAAATAGTGCAAAAACCTAACGAATGAAATAAAGAAGAATTTTCAGTATGCTGAACCTTGCTATGTAGTGTCTCACAAATTTCTCTATGCGCATGTCTATGGTTTCCACTTAAATCCGTCAAACTTCACTTATATCCTCAATGGTGTGATTTGGTACACGATAATTTCGCAGTTTGACCTGTCACAACACATATAAATGATTAATAAATGGACAACTCTAAACAGTATGTATCTCAATTAGTCCGCCATCGAGTCTTTTGAGTGAGCATGAGAGAGCTAGAACTTGAAAAAAATATATATACATTTCTACAAGGAAAAAGAAAATTGCTTTCTCATAACATCTTGAACATTCGCTAATCTTCTATTTCATAAACATCGGCCACTTCCTTCTTTCTTTTATTTATATTTTTTCAACAAGGAAGGTAAAATGGTTTAGGTGGGACGAAGTTTGAACTTTGACGCACTGAGATTGACTAAAAAAAGATTGACAAATCGTGACAATCTGTTTATGCATTATTAATCTCACAATTAAGCTCTGTGTGAGAATAAATAGTATGATTTTCGTTTTATTGATAGTTTCAAGTGTAAACAACTAAGGAGGTGCATATTATAATTACTAAGAGTGCCAAAGCTCTAAAATCATTTTTTCATACTGTAAGACTTTTCACTGATCAGAGACTTTTTCATACTTTTAACACTTACCGCCACGTATATCATATAATAACAAGATGCAAAACCAAGTGTAAATATGAAAATAGTGAGAGAAATGAAATTTGGTGTGTCATGAATCTCTCATAACAATCCATCGTGCTTGAGCTACTCATCGTTAATGTCTTCAATACTAAAGATTTAATTTTATTGACTTCTATACACACTAGAGAGTGGTAAATCCTTCAAACCACACCGATCAATCATGGCGCTTCCAATTTCTTCATTTGTCCTTCTGTCCAAATCAGTTTTGAACTCACCATTTCTCTCCTTACACTCCTCCATTTCCCTCTCCCTCTCCTCCTCTTCCTCCTCTCTCTCCTTCTCCGCCTCCCGCTTCTCTTCCTTGCGGGAGCTGAAGTGTGGCGCCGGCGATTCTGAGGAGGTTGAGGAATTATGGAAACTTTACACTCCCTTTAATCCAAAAATGTATGATGGGAAGAACAAGATCCCCAGCTTCAAGAAGGTGATTTACGTTAAATTGAGGTTGAAGGTGGACCTCCGTTACGGAGGAGTCCTATACCAGTCTATTGCCGACTATCTGAACCTCTCTGCTCAGTTGTTTAAAGAAGGCTATGAGCTTCCCTCTCTGGACTTTCTCCCTTTCAAGGAGGGGAGAGACTTTGAAGAAGTGAGGAGAGTTTCCCTTTACTTGAAGAACCAGCTTTCTACAATTGTGCTGGAATGCAAGGAGGAAGAATCCAAGCCTCCCCTCCCAAAGAAGAAGAAGAAGAAACAGACGGGGATGGAGAGGGAAAGGTTACACCAACAACCTTGGTCTTCCTTCATAAACACAAGGGCTGTAAACGGTTCCAAAAGCACCTAAATATACAGGAACCGTGAGCTGAACTGTGTACGTTCTTTAAAAGATTCGGATTCTGTGTTTCTGAGGATATGAACCATTTAAAAACCGGACTGTTTAGAACCGGTTCGGTTCCAGTCCCTAAACGGTTCTGCATATGTCTTTAGTTCAGTGTAGGATGAACATCAGATTAAATCGAAAGATATTTCCTTGAAATCGTAATCAATGAAATTTATAATCGAAATTGAAACTAAATGAAAATTTAAAACAATCCACTCAATGAACTGAGATCGAACTAGAACAACAAATCAATGAATTAGAAACAAAGATTACATTGAAGAATCAATGAATCGATTTTGAATGAATCCGAAATTGCTCACCGAAAAAACTAAGCAACCTGTTATGTACTTGAAGAAGCCCTAATGGGTAGTGGGAATCACACCAAAGCCCTCGTCGGAATCCCAATCAGACTCACCTACGGTAACCGTCGGCAATGTCGTCAAATCTTTTACCACCAAACGAGTTGATGAAAGAATCAGAGAAGTCTGGGCATGAATTGAAGAATCAGAGCATTCTGGCAACGAATTGAAGTTCTCATGAAGAATCACCTCAATTAATCATAGTTTTGGCTTTGGGAACAAAGAGTAGAGACTCAGATTTGAGTATGGACGGTGGAACAATTATTATAGTGCTGGGTTCGGTACATTACCTTGAATTGGTCATTACCACGAGAAAATTTGTATCGACCACTTAAGTCTTTATACCAAGTTTTTTGTATATCAATATTTTCGGTTAATTCGGTTAGTAATGGGCCTTAACATCATATGATATCGGCTCAATTAAGTTTAAGACCCAGATCAGTTTTTTTGCTTATAAAAGAAATTTAAACAAACTTCATAATTCATAGTTGAATTTTGGACCGAACTCTTTAATACAACAATATCCCTCAACTACAAATGTGATTACATAGTATTGTCCAACACTCCAACATCATAACATAAACAAATTAACAAATTAAAGGACTGATACAGAATATCAACATCGATGACTTCAATATCCTCTTATGCTAGACATTGGTTTGAACTGAGCTGGAGCTTTAGACATTGGTTCCCTAAATATATATACTGATCACATATGTTGGTGTCGATCGACCATATTTCGAACTGGAGTTGTTGATAGTTGAAGTGTCAACTAATGTATCATAACCTTTATATTAGGTTTATAATAAAACCATCGCATGATGAAGCGACCATATGAAGGAAACTTCTATGAATCGATCAACAACATCCGATGTGATCGGTATATATATTTAGTGAACATTTTAAAATTTCATCCAATTCGGACCTCGTTTGATCGTGGAATTTTCGGTAAACCAAAAACACCACTAATATGCCCAAAGGGAGGACCGATTACCAAGATGCGAATGTCGAAAGCTGTTTACATATTTGAAATCACCTAATTTCTAATTTTTGTCATCAATCGTGCGTGGTCGTAATAAGGAAACTCATTTGGCAAAACCCCGGTCAATGAGGGTTTATTATGTCAAAACGCCTCTTTTTTGGTTAACCGTAGGTACAGACGGTCAAACCATGTTCAAAGCGGACAAATTTTTTACAGGGTCCCTAAATATATATATCAATCACATCTATCGGTGTCGATCGACAATATTTCGAAACTAGAATTTATTTGTGACTTTTTTTAGAATGTTTTCTAATAATTCTTTTATTATTTCAAACTCTTAAATAAGAGTATTATGTTTTTTTTTTCTAATACAAGCATGCAAGGCCGGCCCGTTGACGAGTCATAATTTGAGATATATCAACGGCTAAGATCGATATATGTAATAATGAATTAAAAAAATAAATAATTAAAATAAAAAATTCGGTTGGTACGGTAATACCAACTTCCGCTAAAACCATTACCATTACCGTCCTAATTTAGAGAAGTTGGTTTGGTACTACCGTACCAAAGTTTCGGTAACTGAAATACTTGGTAACTAACTTACTTAGTTCGGTTGGTAAGACTTAGTTCGGTTTTGTTTGGCTCATTTTTGCGACCCCTAGATTATTGTGTTAGGGTTAAAGACTTAAAAGGATTGAATACATAACTATATATACATCTAACAGTCATTATTATCTTAAATTGATCAAACGGTTCCTAATATATTTTTAATAAAGGGAACTGAATTGAACCGTATTCATATAAAACGGTTCGGTTCTACACAAAATTTACATTTTTTCTAATACGAACCAAACCGAACTGCTCTCAACTGGTTCGGTTCCAATAGTTCCTGAGTTCTCAGGAGATCTACCTGGAATGCACTGAACAAGTCAGCGATCTCCTTCATCATCTCATTTTTTATCATTCCCGAAGGGTGTGCAATGCATGTGCATGGCTATGGAGGAGAAGATGACATTTATGTGGAAGAAGAAAGGAGAGGCGCTGGAGGCTCACTGGAAGTCGGTTCATAAGGCGGCGAGTGTGATCGCACACTTCCCTATTAGATGTCATGTTTACTATTTTTTAAAAGGGCACGTGCACAATACTTGATAAAACAGACTGTAACGCGCCAGAAAATAATCTTTGACATCACGTTGATAGGGAATTATTAGTTTGGATATTACATTTTATAAGATTAGGTATCACTTTGGCCTTGTCATGAGGTTTGGGGACTCATGATGTATCACGTTAATAGTGAATTGTGAGTTTGTGTACTATGTTGGTAGTTTTATGAGTCTGGGTACTACATTGATTTTGTCACAATAATTTGAGAACTTATGCCTGCGTTCATAGTTTATAGTTTATTTTGTTAGAGGAGGTTGTAAAAGAAGCTTTAATTTGTAATATTTTTTTAGAGAAGAAATTTGTATTTGTATTCTGCTTATGGAGAGAAAAAATAAAAAAGGAATTGGTGTTCATTGTTATTTATATAATTTTCATTTTCAACTTATCACATATTTTGAGCAGTGCAGTCAATGAAAAGAGACTAATAGAGCAGAGGCAGCGTCTGCTTTGTTCTTTCGTCAGTCAAAGCAATCACACACAAGCTAAACACCAAAGCAATAAAAAGCTCTCAGATTCTCTCTCTCTCCCCCTCTTCTTCCCTGCAGTGACCTGAGAAACCCTAACCCTCCCCCTACCGCGATTCCGATGGCTGTGCAGCAACCGCCGAGTCAGCTATGGGACTCGGTCCTCCAGCTCACCAAGTCAGCTCAGGACAAGAGCAGCGACCCCCTCCTCTGGGCCCTCCAGCTCAGCTCCAGCCTCAATTCCGCCGCCGTGTCCTTGCCGTCCGTCGAGCTCGCACACCTCCTCGTCTCCCACATCTGCTGGGCCAATCACGTGCCGATCACGTGGAAGTTCCTCGAGAAGGCTATGGCCGTCAAGATCGTCCCTCCCATGCTCGTCCTCGCTCTTCTCTCCACCGAGTAACTACTACGACTACTACTTACATCCCCATTTCTCTCTCTCGAGTTGTCGATTTCGTATTCTAGTGCCAGTTTTGACTCAGATTCTGTTTAGAATGCACTAAATTGCTCTAGGATTGCTTAGAGAGATGTATCTAGTGACCGATTCGGTTGGCCTATTCTGTTGAATTGTGATATTTTTAAGTACATTTAAAAAGAAATGAGGTTAAGTAGTCGAGCAAGCCTCTTTGGTTCGTTTAAGAATAGGTGTTTGCGAAATGCCGGAGTTAATGTTACT
The DNA here is from genome assembly GCF_933775445.1 of Argentina anserina. Classification (NCBI taxonomy): domain Eukaryota; kingdom Viridiplantae; phylum Streptophyta; class Magnoliopsida; order Rosales; family Rosaceae; genus Argentina; species Argentina anserina. Next base: position 20,761,608 of record NC_065873.1, on the reverse strand, counting down.
GTGGAATACAAGTTAATGTGAACTATGATTAATCAGGTGTCTAACAATGGGGTCAAGAGATGTTAAAGGATCGGTATTGACTAAATTATCGTTTTGGCACATAGTAATACACCTATGAAGTGACGATTAGAAAGCAAGTACTAGAAGTTGACTTCTTTTATTCAGTCACCAGCTACATAAAATCTGGCACAGCTCTCTCATTATAAAGCTAGGCTCTAACTAACTCCTATAATCGTGGAAAGGAGGACTCATAGGGACTTGTTGAAATAGCATACAGATAACTGCAGATGGAAACTGAAAATTCTAGAAGATAGAATTGCACCCAAGATATAGTGACAGTATATTTGAAGGTCTTATGGCTCAAAGGTACCGAGTCGGTGCTCGGTGAAGAAATTATTCAGTTGGCAAAAATGATGTGATTGTATGTATGATGTAAAGCTTCAAGTATTTTGCCTTTAACATCTGCGTCGTGCATTAGCATAATTTGTCTTAGACTTCAACTGTCAGTCTGGCACCTTTGTTTCTGTTGTCTGCAATGCGGCTGTTGCATCATCAGTTATCATTTTGCTAGTGCTTACTTCACTGATAAAAGTTGACCTTCAATTTTTCTTTGTCTATTACAGGGTTATTCCAAATCGGCACATTCACCCTGCAGCATATAGGCTTTATATGGAACTTCTTAAGAGGCATACATTTATATTTTCTTCTCAATTGAATGGACCAAATGTGCAGAAGTAAGTTTCATATTTGTTCTTGTCTTGCAACAATGCACTTATCATTGCTCACTTCTCCCTAAAAAGTTCCCTCATTCATATGCCTTCTTATTATGATATATAGTCTGATCTCAATACTTCATGACAACCTGAAATTATTAGGGACAATTAGGTGTTTCCATTCCTGCCAGTTTAAAATATTTTTTGTTTTGTTGAGTTTATTGGAAGTTAATCATATTTAAAGATGCAATTTCTAAATAAAAGTCTTTCAGTAGTCTTTGAAATAGGTAGTCAGATTCTCCTCATACCTCTATAGAGGTAAAGACCTGTGTTGATCGACAGTCATTAACACCAATAATAAAGCCTTTCCATATCCCGCCAGGTGGTGATTCCATTGAAAAGAGCACTGAAAATTAAAGGTCTGTCTTATGTATGTAGTAGATCTATCATAGTCTTCAAGTACCATCATGAAATGCCTATTCAGTGATTCTTCCATTTGATGTGCCCTGATAATTTAATGCTTTATGCTCAATTAACTATTATTAACACATATCTTGATGCGATTACAGTATCATAAGATCCATTCAGGATGTTCTGCAACTTTCGCAACAATTTGGCCTTCCAGTGTGTGAACCTGGAGTTGTTCTTGTTGAGTTTGTCTTTTCAATCATATGGCAATTACTTGATGCATCATTAGATGATGAGCGTTTGCTCGAATTGACTCCAGACAAGAGCTCCAGATGGCCTACTAGGCCACAAGATATGGAAATAGATGATACCGGTAGTTTTAATGAAAACAAAAGTGAGCAAAATGAAGGCCTGAAGAAAGCAAATACTGCCATGGCTATTGAGATAATCAAAGAGCTTCTTCAAAACAAAGTAACTTCAAGGATTTTGTACTTGGCCCGTCGAAATATGTAAGGACCTAGTTATTTTGTTACATATTAACCTTTTTCTTTCTGTTTTATAAATGTTAGTTGTGTTTGTGATGGAGAAAAATAAAACAGCAGTTATACTAAACATTGGTCTGATGTTTGACTAGTTTTAAATCTCATATTAGAGTTTAAAAAGCATTATTGAATTGAGATACCATATTGTTGGTGTTTCTTTAATAGGCCATCACATTGGAGAGGTTTCATTCAGCAACTGCAAGTGCTCGTTGCACACTCATCGATTTTGAGGACTATGAAACATGTAACTCCCGAGTCCCTTCTGCAGCTGACATCTGATTCCCGCCAACTTTTGACTAGGGAAGGCAAAACAATTTCAAGGCAAAAATTTCATGCAGTATTGTCTTTTGGATCCTTAATGTCTTCTGCTTGTCAATCACATGGGGCTACTTCGTCTGCCTTTTGGCTTCCTATTGACCTCTTTCTTGAAGATGCTATGGATGGATCGGAAGTAGCAGCAACTAGTGCCATTGAAACTCTTGGTGGTGCGGGGCAACTTCTGTAATTATTATTTCTGTTTTGCATACCTGTAGTTGATAAGAATCCTGTCCTCTCAGGCTGTGATAATGATCTTCTTTATTGCAGGTTTGGTAAAGGCTCTGCAGGCAATTAATGGGACTACATGGCAAAATGCATTTTTAGGGCTGTGGATTGCAGCTCTGCGTCTAATTCAAAGGGTAAGAATTGATTGCAGTTGATGCTAGAAAAATCTTGGTTAAAGGACATTTTCAAAGGGTAAGAATTGATTCCCAAGAATTGATAATGGAAGATGCCTTTAAGACTGATTCAGCTTTCTACATAAGGCATCTACGCATATCTTTTTCTAAATACACATTACTGTGTCTAGTTGGATAATTCTTAGGAATATAATTTTTCTTCTCCCGTTCTTCAAGTGTTACTGATGTTTGATCATCCATACCATCACACCCAAGCCCAATTTACATGGTCACATATATCTTTAGGTAATATATAATTATATATATGCATGATATCCAAGAACTTGGTAAAAATATTATTCTGGTTAGAGTACGGCGGTCAGATTTGGTGCAAATGAGCACGTCAACTAAAGCTCAATTTGATCCAAAGCTGAGACCAAAACCTTGTTAACTAGAATAAGGGAAGCTGTGACATCCAAGAACTTGGGTCTGTGACTTGCATGTTTGCCCCTTGAAATTTATAGCTTCAACTTTTAGCTCTAATTTCAGTTATTTTCTCTCCAGGAATATCATTATGTTTTGCTATTGCTTTTGGCCAACGACTTTGTTTTGAATCATTGACGGGGCACATCTTGACTGTAATATGTAGGAATCTCTATATCTAGTTGACTCAACAACAATTGTAATTAAGTGAAGGAACTGCATGCAGATTGTACAGTAGATCCTAGTAGCTGTATTCAAATCTTCTTATGGTGTGTTCTGTTGAATTGATACATATTGATTGGTTATTATATGGTCTTTTAGGAAAGAGATCCGAGGGAAGGACCTGTTCCTCGCCTTGATACTTGCTTATGCATGCTACTGTCTATAACAACACTTGCTGTTACAAATCTTGTTGAAGAAGAGGAAGCTGAACAGTTGAAAGAAACTGAGCGGGACCCTACTAACCAAGGGAAGGAAAAACAGGCTATGGGAAAGCTTCGCAGGGATTTAATTACCAGCTTACAGGTATTAGGTGATCATGAGGCCTTATTAGTGACACCTCAGTCTGTTTCTTCAGTGGCCAATCAAGCTGCTGCCAAGGCCATGCTGTTAAGATCAGGCCTTACCGTCAGTAATGGTTACTATGAATCTATTAGTGTGAATGACATGCCAATAAATTGTAGTAAGTCCTGAAGTTTCCTTCCATCTTTGCAATTTGGATGTTAGAAGATAGCCTGATTTATCCTCAAGCTCTTGATTTGTCTTGCAGCGGGAAATCTGCGGCATCTAATCGTTGAGGCTTGTATTGCTCGGAACCTACTAGACACGTCAGCATATTTCTGGCCAGGTTATGTGCGCAGCAGCAACCAGGTACTGCGCAATGTGTCTGGCCAAGTACCTGGTTGGTCTTCAATAATGAAAGGGTCTCCTCTAACTCCATCAATGGTTAGCGCTTTGGTTACAACTCCAGCTTCTAGGTATGCTGCTACACGCATCACTACAACATTTTCTCCGTTTTATTGTTTCTCTTTTCTGTTTCCATGTAACACCTGCCACCCCACACCCCACAACCGTCTATAGGTCTATGAACATTTGCAAATTTAGGATGAGATGTACTCAAACCCAAGCCACTCAATCTGATATTACTCAGATTAGTATTCTAGTGGAAGATGTGGTTGAATGTAAAACCTCAACTGCAAGCTCAAGAAATTGCCATGGCATGTTAAATTGACTAGATGGATGCAGACACTTGTCTGGTAAGTATTGCTAGATTTAACCCCTCCCCTATATACTTTTTTGAAGAACTCCTGTACCACCACCGTCCACTGTATTTACTAGGTCTTAAGAAAGGATAATAATTGCTGTTACAGAAACTGAGTGTTACAAACTCAAGCGTATAAAGGTATTGCCAAAGCCTAGTTCAACACATGGGATAAGTCTGTAGTACCCAGCTGAAAGTATCCCTATAGCAGCAATGACACCATAGTACCCATTAACTTCTTGTGATTCAATGACTCTGGTCTTCAGTTGTAGGCTTGTAGCCTTCTTTTTCATAAAGCAAGAAATATCAGATGGCTTTTTTTTTTTTTGGTAAATTTATCCAATGGTATGGCAACTGAATTTAAGCTCATGGGTTTGATGGAAGCTTAGCAGAGATTGAGAAAATATATGAGATTGCAGTCAATGGTTCAGATGAGGACAAGATATCTGCGGCTACCATTCTTTGTGGGGCGTCTCTAGTTCGTGGTTGGAATATACAGGTGTGAAATCACTCTCTCTCTCTCTCTCTCTCTCTCTCTCTCTCTCATCTAATTTAGTTATATTTCAGGAGCACTCCTGCCTTTTCATTATAAGGCTGCTATCCCCTCCGGTTCCTGCAGATTATTCAGGGAGTGTTAGCCATTTGATCAGCTATGCTTCATTCTTTAATGTTCTTCTGGTTGGTGTATCATCTATAGATACTGTTCAGATTTTCTCCTTACTTGGATTGGTAAGTTTCTATAAAAACATTAATCACCTGGTATTTATTGGGTTTTTTTTTATGAATATTGCATCAAGATAAATTATCTTACCACCTGGTATCTATTAAGTTCCAAAAAATTTGCTGTCCTTCATATGACATTTCCGCATATTCTTGAAAAGGATGCTATATTCTCTGTATTTATAACCAGAGCATTTTAGATAGGCAGAAATACTAATTTTAGGACAGTTTTTTTCTTAATGTCTCCTAATTTTAGTCTATCTATTGAGTATTAATGAATATTGCATTGAGATGAATTAAGGGGGTGATACCACCTAGTATCTATTAAGCTTCATAAATTTTGCTGTCCTTCATATGATATCTCTAGATATTCTTGAAAAGGATTCTATATTCTCCGTATTTATAACAAGAAGTTTTTAGATAGGCACACATACTAATTTCAGGACAGTTTCTTCTTAATGTCTCCTAGACTTGTTAGGCACTTAGGCCTATGCTTGATTCTTGTATAGCTAAAAACAAACCAAATCTTTATCAACTGTCTAAATTGTTCCGCATCTTCAATCAACTAACATTTGTAAACATGCATGATTTTGCTTTGTTCTCTCCATGCAACACAATTAAGTTCTAGAAAAGAGCCGTTCAGGGCCTAAAACTGATATTATATTCACTTTTCTATCAACTTCTAGGTTCCACTACTTGCATCTGCACTAATGCCCATCTGTGAAGTTTTTGGATCGAGTGTTCCCAATCCCTCATGGGTTCCTACAACAGGGGAAGAGCTCTCATGTCATGCAGTTTTCTCCAATGCTTTTACACTTCTTTTGAGGTTATGGAGATTTGATCATCCCCCTCTTGAACACATGATGGGGGATTCGCCGACTGTGGGTACCCAAGTTGGTCCGGAATACCTCTTGGTGCTTCGTAACGCTCGATTAGCATCCTATGGTACTTCACCACTAGATCGAATTAAAAGCAAAAGAGTTTCAAAATTTATAACCTTTTCTTCAGATCCAATTACTATGGATTCCTTTCCAAAATTGAAACTCTGGTACCAGCAGCATCAAAAATGTATTTGTTCCACCCTTTCTGGGCTTGTCCCTGGAACTCCTGTTCATCAAATTGTTGATGCCCTCCTGACCGTGATGTTTAGAAAAATAAACAGAAGCAGTCACCCTGTGACTCCTGCAACTTCAGGGAGCAGTAATTCGTCTGCATCAGGAACTGATGAGTCTTCTATTAGAATGAAAGTTCCAGCATGGGACATCCTTGAAGCAACTCCATTTGTGCTTGATGCTGCTCTTACTGCCTGTGCCCATGGAAGACTTTCTCCCCGTGAACTGGCTACAGGTATGTTGATTCTCTGTACATACTAATATAAAAGCAAGCAGTAATGTTTAGTGGGTATCGTCATGTTGAGGTATTTTGACTGAGAAGAATTGAGGTATATGGAAAAAGTTATATTTTGAGTTTTCCATGTGAAAGTACTTTAAGCTAAATGGCTCAATGCGCAATGAGTAAGATCACATCAGGTCTAAAATTCTATGCTATTTTGTTATCTTACTCAGATAAAATATACACTCAAAACACACACACGCACACAGACTAAATATGTATGTTTATTATGTTGATACATGCCTTGTTTACTAAATAGAAGTCATAATGTAGGCAATCTCACCATTGTCTGACATTCAGTTAAAAAGTATACATGTGCAAAAATGTCACAATATTGTAGCATATTGCGTAATTATTTACCAGTACCTTTTGTGCCTTGTATTTCTGTTCATACCAGTAATCTATTCAGATACTGTAATTGCCCCAAGGAATATCGTATGCTTAAAAGAAAGAATATACCTATCAATTATGAGTTAAGAAATAATTATACATGTAACTACTCTGGTATCTGGATATCTGACCAAACTGACTTAAGCATTCTTATTACTGAGTTGAACATGTAGACAATGCACTGCTTAGTTGTTAAATATCCTTGTGTGCTTCATTTCAGGACTGAAAGATCTTGCTGATTATCTGCCAGCAACTTTGGCAACCATGGTAAGCTATTTTTCGGCTGAAGTGACACGGGGAATATGGAAGCCAGCATTTATGAACGGAACTGATTGGCCAAGCCCTGCAGCAAATTTATCCATTGTTGAGCAGCAGATTAAGAAAATCCTAGCTGCCACTGGTGTTGATGTGCCTAGCCTTGCAGTTGGTATGTGCCTTTATCGCCTTTTTAAAACAAAAAACAACAAGCAAAAAGCAAAAAAAAAAAAAAAGAACTTTGCGGACGAACATTTTCCAGATTCCTGATTCTTGCTATTGTTTTAAACTAGAAGGGCTTCACAGATCTGTTCTAGTGATGATGAAAAGTGACTGTCCAATTGAGATTAAAATGACCAATGAATTTGAAAAGTGAAATTGTGGCTTTTAATATATTTACAAACTTCTGACAGTCAATCTTCTGACACTTCTGGCCTTTCATTTTTTGTTTGCAGGTGGGAGCGCTCCAGCTACGCTTCCTTTACCCTTTGCTGCTCTCATCAGTCTCACAATAACGTATAAACTTGATAAAGCTTCTGAACGTGCCCTAACCCTGATTGGTCCAGCCTTGAATTCTCTGGCTGCTGGTTGCCCTTGGCCATCCATGCCCATTCTAGCTTCATTATGGGCCCAGAAGGTAAAGCGCTGGAGTGACTACCTTGTGTTTTGTGCTTCTCAGACCGTCTTCCACCACAATGCTGATGCTGTAGTCCAGCTTCTTAAGAGCTGCTTTACATCAACTCTTGGGCTAAGCTCCTCTCACGTTTACAACAATGGTGGTGTGGGTGGCCTCCTTGGCCATGGTTTTGGTTCCCACTTCTCTGGTGGGATCACTCCAGTTGCCCCTGGAATTCTGTACTTGCGTGTTCATCGGTCTGTGAGAGATGTAATGTTCATGACTGAAGAGATTCTCTCTATTCTAATGCTTTGCGTTAGAGATATTGCAAGTAGTGGGTTACAAAGAGAGAGAGTGGAGAAATTGAAGAAGACAAAGTATGGGATGAGATATGGACAGGTTTCTCTTACTGCAGCAATGGCTCGTGTCAGGCTTGCAGCTTCGCTTGGGGCTACTTTAGTTCGGATATCGGGTGGGTCAAGTTTAGTCCAGTCATTGATCAAAGAAACTCTACCATCATGGTTTATATCGGGCCATGGTTTGGATCAGGAAGGCAGAGAATCTGGAGGCATGGTGGCCATGCTGGGGGGTTATGCTGTTGCATACTTTGCAGTTCTTTGTGGGACATTTGCCTGGGGTGTGGACTCAGCATCACCAGCATCAAAACGTCGTCCAAAGGTTCTAGGGGCGCATTTGGAATTTCTGGCCAGTGCGCTAGATGGGAAAATTTCGCTTGGTTGTGACTGGGCCATGTGGAGAGCATATGTATCAGGCTTCATTAGTTTGATGGTGGCTTGCACTCAGAAATGGGTGCTGGAAGTTGATGTGGAAGTGTTGAAGAGACTGAGCAAGGGACTAAGACTCTGGAATGAGGAAGAGTTGGCTATGGCATTACTGGGACTTGGTGGAGTAGGGGCTATGGGCGCAGCAGCTGAACTAATTGTTGAATGTGAATTTTGAATGCCTTGAGCTTGCATGCATCAAAAGGCGACTAACTTGTAGTTTTATCTCATGTAAGATATCATTCTTGACCGGTAGATTGGTAATAGCTTATAGAGGTTTTGAAAAAATATAGCACCTCATTCATGTAAAGTGCGCTAGTGGATTCTTAGAACTTGGATAAGTAATTGAAAGTATTTCTAGTGCATTTAGAGTTTAGGTTTCTGGGTTTCGTCAAGCTTTCTAGCTCCTTCAATCATGGGATCCATGGAGTCTGAGGCTGTGATCCTAGAATGCGATCCTAGAGCTGGTGAAACCAATTTTGTGAGAGCCTGTGTAATTCAAGAAAGGGAAAAAGATAGAAGCGGTACCAGGAAAGATTCAATGCTTTCCTAGGTAGTCAAGGGCTACTCCGAAGTCCGAACCAAATTAGGAAAGGTGATGGTAGTATCAGATAGATCAGATCAGACTCTCAGAAATGTATGAGAGCCTGCGGTGTTCTTTCCTAGTCAAGAAAGGGAAAGACGAACGAGGAAAGATGAGGAAAGATTCAATGGTTTCCTAGTAGTCAAGAAAAGGCTATACTCCGAACCATACAAGGAAAGTTGATGATAATAGGAGACATAAGCGCATATATATATTCTCTATCCAGAGTGAAGTTCTAATTTTGGCACACTTTTCGGTCAAATGTTTTCACCATAAGTGATTCAATAATTAAGTATGTTATTCAAGATCATCTCTACAAAGTTTCATCCAATTTGATAATGGTTTGAGCTTTTAAAATTGAGATTTACACGAACGATTCACGTTGAACAGTTTTAATTCATTCATTGATTTAATCTAATTTCAATACCTTAACGATATCCGAATTAAATGAAATTTTGTAGAGATGATCTTGAATAGCATATCTAAATATTGAATCGCTTATGGTGATATGAGAAAAGATGAACACTAATCTTTAGTTCTGCGCCTCCTTTGCTTACGTCTCTAGATCTTTGTTTTGCATCAAGTTGCGTAAGTACGTACTCTACGTGTCGGCTCAGTTCCAGCAGGGCATATCGATCTAGAGTCTTCAACTCAAAATTTGGGAGTACTCCAACCACTTAATTATATTTTTTTTATGTTACTTACAATTTCAATTAATCAGTTGATCGAATTATCATGTAGATCGATCTTCCTAGAACTTTTGTGACTACGTACAGTGCGCGCCAAAGGGACCCTTATAATAGAACGCAGACAGTTTCGACATGAAGTCAGACCTTTCCGATCATTTCTTCCCTTTCATATAATGTGAAAGCTACGTTGGCGCCAACAAATTAAACTGGACTCACACCTTGGTCCTTAAAATGCTCCGACTTCCCTGGTGAAAAGCTTCGTTTGAACATCACCAGTACGTCAAACGCAGCAGGTGCCTTGCATACTACGTCTTCCACGATAGTGTGAAATAAACAATTGTTTGGTGTCAATTATCTTATCTTCTAAACGTGGAAATTCCGAAATTGTGGTCTGTCTATTTCACTTTTATTTTCATATAAATAAGTGGCGGGGATCGGGCTCCGATTGCAGCAGATCTCTCTGACTTGGTATTCTATTATATATATGATTATGACCTAGACAGTCTTTGTTTTTTAGGTCGATTCGGTTGAACTAGCTATTATTTAGAAACTTAAATACAAGTTGGCCGATCTTTAATTCAACATTTCAGCTTTTAATATTCTAGAACGTTAATTAACTATATCAATCGATCGATCTGCTTCCTTATTTGAGGTGGCGTTCCTAATACTGTATGTGGCAGACAGGCAGAATTTCTTTGAAAAACTTGGAACTGATGTAGGATAAAATAATCGTGTATTATTGAATGATATGGGGGCCTATATATAGGCATTACAAAACCACAATCCCGTAGGATTCGGAGTCCTAATCTATTACGGAGATGTTAATCTATCTCCTAACAGGAAACCTATTAGGTTAAGACACACACAAGGGTAGAATAGTAATTCTCCCGGAACAGGAACGAAATTAGTGCTAATTATAGGAGTTGATTGCATGCCTAGCTAAAATGTTCCACTTGGTGCTGCTTGCTATTTGTTACCATTAATTGTATTAATCTTGCTAGAAAATAAGGTCCCTAAATATATTAAAACTAACCTTTTACCCACTTTTTTACATCATGTAAGTTTTCTTTTTATTTTTCTTTTTTAACCTTCTTGTATATTATTATTTCAGCTTAGCTTTCCATGACATTGGTATTTCTGGTAAATCCATTTTTTTTTGGTTAAGTTGTTGGTGTCAACAGAGAGCTTCTAGTTATAGCAGTGGAGATGGATCAAAATTAAATAGGTAAGTATTTAGTTTTCTCATCGTAAAAACAGGTAAGCATTTATGTTTTAAACCAATTACACTATAAGTTTTTCCTAATATATCATGGCAGAATCAGATAGGGGAGTAATCTACATGTACTTTTACAAGAACAAATCAACCATATTCTCTTTTCCTTTAATTATTCGGTGTTGACTCTCTTTCAGTTATAACGCGCGCTCTTGTGGCTCTATAAATCCCAGCACCTCTCCCTTTTTGATTCATCCAGCACCTCTCCCTTGCTTTCTCTCTGGCTCTGACTTCGTGTCTTGAAGAAGCATAATCAAATCCGGTGGATTTTCACAAGCTTGAACGCTCAGAATGTTCACCATCGTATTACATTTGCTGTGTGTGACTTTGTGTCTGCAACTGCAACAAGGTTTGTCTGGTCCTCAATGCTTGGAGCACCCACCGAACCTTAACGGAACGTCCGGAGCAGGATCAGTTATTAAGGTTGGGGGCTTGAAGGCCTATGTTACTGGCCCTCCTCGTTCCAAGGTTGCCATTATTCTCGCTTCTGACGTCTTTGGTAATCTCCCATATTTGAACTATTCTTCTATCTGTGCTGTGGTTAAAGTATGAAGCATCGATTAATTTCTTGATTATAGAAGTTCTAACAGTTTGATTGTCTGTTTATTTGAAGGATATGAAGCACCAAACTTGAGGTATGCCCGCTTTCTCAACTATTTGCTATGAATCTACAGTAACTTTCTACTATAGATTTAATTTCTACTGGTTGTATGTTGTAAATTGACTTTATTCTAGTTGGATTCATATTAAGAGCCAAGGGTGTCTGGAAAGAAGTCAAAGTCGATATTTGATCTATTGGCTTCGCTGCAGATGTAGAATTTTTGTTCATGAATTATGAGTATGGCATTCTTATCTGACAAATGCCAACTGCTTCTGTTTTTAGTTTCTGAAAGTTTCAGAAAGTATTATTCCAAATTTCCAATAGTACATCGATTGCTTTTACGTTCCAAATAATGTGCTTATTGTATCAATTTGTTTAACCTTTGAGCCTCTGAGAAGATACCTTATGAAGCTATGATGATTTGCATAATGTTGCATATATATAGTAGATCTGTGTAAAGCAATGACAGAAAGCACTATATTTTCTGTAACTTCGCTCGTTTTGTTTATCAAATTCTCTTTGGAGACATTTCGTTAGGTCAATAAGCACTTAGTTACATATATAGATCGATCTCCTACTTCATGTATAGATTTTCATGCTTAGTTAGGTGATGTTCTGAGTACTTTGGTCATTTGGTTTTCTTGCTCAATCAGTTATAAAATCACCAGTAGAAACTTTATAATTAGTGGGCTTTTATCCATGACCATCACGTTTTACTCAGCATTGGCAACTTTATCAAGGTTCATATAGAGTGGACGTTCTTCTATGTCTGCTTGAATAACTGAAACTCCCTCCCTTTGAGATGTGTTTTTTTTTTCATCTATTTGGTTGTGGGTTTTCATTTTACTCATTCCCGGGATCTATCTACCGTCACTATTAGGAAAATTGCAGACAAAGTTGCTAGCACTGCTGGATTCCATGTTGTGGTTCCAGACTTCTTTTATGGAGAGCCATACAATCCTAACAACACTCAGAGGAATATGACAGTTTGGCTAAAGGACCATGGGACAGTAAGTTTCTAAACCATTTTATTTTATGGAAAAAAAAAAGTATAATGCGTTACATATGCATATCTTCTCTATGTTGTGAAATATACTCATATCCTAATCAAGAATATTGCTTTTGTCATCCCCACCCCATTCTCTTTCTTAGGACAAAGGTTTTGAAGATGCTAAACGTGTAATTGCTTCTCTAAGGAATAAAGGGGTATCCAGGATAGGAGCTGCAGGGTTCTGTTGGGGAGGTAAAAACTCTTTACTCCCACTTTTATGTGTGGAATCATAGAAGATGGACTTTTCTTGGTTTGATTAACTAGCATGGTTAGTATTCTAACTTCTGAAACTGAATTCATCAGGCAAAGTAGTCTCGGAGCTAGCAAAGGGTTATTACACTAAGGCTGCAGTTTTGTTACACCCTTCCCGTGTCACTCTTGATGATATTAAAGGTAGGAAATCCCTTGCACAATTCATAGTTGAAAAAAAAAATAATGGTATCCCTCTGGTTTCAGACAAAAAAAAACTAGTACATTCATTTCTTAACTTACTGATCTAGTGTTTTCTTTATCTTTGTTCATCTATCATCTATGTCAGCGGTTAAGACTCCAATATCCATATTGGTTGCCCAATTTGACAATGGCACTCCACCTGCACTCATGAAACAGTTTCAGGAGGTTTTAACCACTAATAAGGTAAGTTTCTCCCAACTTAGAATCGTAAAATGACCACTCTGGTACGGAACGATAATCTTATGTGAAATTGCTTACAAATGTTAATGGTATGTGAAGAGACAAATGTTAATGCTTGTGGAAGATTTCCTTATGCAGGTTGACAACTTTGTGAAAATATTTCCTGGTGTTTCGCATGGATGGGCTGTCAGATATGCAGAGGATAATGCCACCGCTGTCAAAAGTGCTAACGAAGCTCATCAAGATATGTTGAACTGGTTCACTAAGTATGTTCAAAAGAGATAGTTCTGTGGATTATGAATTGTCAGCCATCATTTACATTTAGACAGTATTGTTTCAGCTCACTGTATGATCAGTTGTCAATAAAGAATGGTGAGCAGGAAATGTGAGCAATTTTTACGCTGTTTCTGAACTTTCTCAACTTCTTTGGGATCTATAAAGTACAATATATAGTTACTAAAATACGCTATTTGGCATTTCCAAAGTCTATATCAGGATGTATGATATGAAATGGTAAAGTCATTTGCATAAAAAAAAAAACGCACTACAGCGTGCCAATGGCAGCAGACATAATCTTGCAATGCACTAAAGGATTAGTATCCTTGAGCACCATTTTGATGTAAAACCCCAGTTAATGGTTGATGAAACCTTATTCCTTTTGGGGTAGCTAACTTCCATCTAAGTGTAACTTGGAGATTTTGGCCTATACTGTGAGAGAGTACGTGTTCTAACGACCCTTTAAACGATTAACACTGGTGGAGAAACTATATCAAGGTTATGGGGCTTAGTCTCTAACCTAGGCTTACAGAAGAGGTCTCGCATGCAGTTAGCTAAGTACAATTCCTTTGCTTTAATGGGAAGTAATATGATGTATGATTCTTCTTCTTCTTGGTGTGGGCAACCTAGTCTACAGAAGGGCGAAGGACAATCATTTCGCTAAGAATCATTTGATGTGAACATTAGGCAACAATTTGTGTAAAGTTCAGCTCAGAATAAGAATGCATGATGAGGTAGTGACAACTATTTATTGCTGCAATTAAAAGTTGCTAGCGTTACAGGAAAAGCTGGTGAATTTACAGGCGATTTACAGCAGTACCTATCTATGCTGCACTTCAATGCTTATTATCATACGCATATCAAACATTAAGGCGCGGGGAAATAATCTACAAGAGAAAGAAAGTGGAAATGTGGTAAACTTACAAGGCAGTAGGAAAGGCAAGTAGAGGTCACTACAAGCTTCTGGCTTCAAACAGAGCACAACTGTGGGACTTCATTTCATAAGCAATTAAACTCTCCATTTCCTCAATGACTGGCTCACCAGAAATTGAGAAAAATCCTGGAAATGGGAGGGCTGTGTCAACCAAACGACTCCATGCCATACCTTCTGGGAGTGGAGGTAGAATAACAGTCTCCAACTGATTAGCTGCACTGAAGGCTACAAACAAGTCACCCCTTAAATCAGCATATTCATTGTTTGATTGGTTCTCCGCTTCAACCTGGTCTGCTTTTAATCTCACAGCAAGGAATTTGCATAGAGGATCTTCCCACCTAGGAGAAGATTGATCGCTTCCAAACCAGTCAATATTTTCTTCTTTAAAGAAGTGCTGCTTCTGAAGAAGATCACTCCGCCTCCTCCTGAGTGAACTTAAATATGAAATGAATTGTGTGGTTTGAGTAGCGAAACCTGTTTCCAGAGCCTTCCAATCGAAAGACTTTCTATCACGATATGCAGGGGAACCACCTGAAGATTGTCCACACTCGTCTCCCATGTTAAGAACAGGAACACCCAATGAAAGAAACAAGATAAATAGAAAATTGCGGATTTGTTTGAGGCGTCTTTCTAGTACAGCAGTTTTACTTGTAGGCCCTTCTTCCCCACAATTCCAACTCAGTTCTGAAGATAACTCACTGCCACTGAAACTAACAAGGTCCACAAGAGGAAGACCAGAATTTCTGGAAATAAAATTGAAAGAGAATGCAGGGCCTCGTCCATCTGAAAAGATGTCCCCGTTCCCACAAAGCCGTGTAGCAAGGTCACTGAGAAGGCCTTCACCCCTCAAAAAGTTTCTTACATCATTGCAGAATCTTGTATTCACTTCTGCCCATCTCTTCCAATGAGGAAAACAAGTTTCCTTTAGTACCATTTCATGAGGGTCCCAACGGTCTGCAATGAACTTGGTTTTTGTCAGTACTGGATCAAAGGCAATTGCTTCCACTAAAGGCGGGTGGGATTGGTATTCACCATCAACTCCACATAACAGAGACGATGCATTTATGAAACAAAAACCATCAACGTGAAACTCAGTCACCCAGTATCGGAGACTATCTAATACCATTTGCTGCACAACAGGATGGTTACAATTCAAAGAATTTCTTGCTTCCAAATCATCCGCCTTACTTGCACGATAATAAGATGATTTATCAATTCCTTGCAGCACTTCACCCTTAGCAGTATGGGTGAAAACAACTTCCAGCAGGACCTCTATTCCATTGGCATGAAACTCTTTCACCATCTCTTTCATCGAGTTGATAGCTGCTACAGGGCCTCCCGATGGTCCAAAACAACTCATTGGTGAAAAGAAATGGCAAGGAAAATATGGACCTTTTACCTCATCAAATGGGAAAATTGGCTCTAACAAAATTGCATTTACACCTAGATCTTTGAAATGATCCAACTTATCGGTCAAACCAGAAAATGTACCTGCTACATTAGTAGGCAGCTTACTAGACTTGTGTGCGGTAAAACGTGTTAGGTTCAACCGATAAACCACTAGTTTCTCTATTGGGAGGTGAGGTCAAACATCACCATCCCAATCAAATACAGGTTCCTCACATAATCTTCCAAGTAACTTCAACCATGTCCCTTTATTAGAGATAGATTCATCAATGACCTTAGCATATGGATCCAGAAGAATATGCCCTTCATCAGACCTATCTGTGTTCCTCAGAAGAGTTTCCTTAAATCTGTAGCCATAGCTCACAAAAGTCGACAAGCTTTCAAATGACGCATGCCACATGTCGCCTGATCGATTGACATATGGATCTAGATCAAGCTCCAGGGCAGGTTCCTGAGCTGTGGGGTCATCATACAAGCATAAAACCACACTTTCTGCATTTCTAGAGAAAATGGCAAAGTTTATGGAACCATCACCAGAAAAGGAAAGACCCAATGGAGTAGGATGACCTCGACCAAAACCAATTGGGACACAGAAATTTGTCTTCCTATGGCTTCTTATTTCCAAACCACTCAAATTGGCATCTACCAAAGACTTCAAAATAAATGAGAGATACAATGGGGTTTGTTTAGCCTCAAACTCCAAGTTGAGAGTAAAACTGCCTGAAGAAGTCCTTTTAAATGGGGTTTCAATCAAGTCTAAAGGCATGAGACTGGATGAATCAGCTCTATATGTGCCCCAACTGAGGATTAGCCTGTCACTACTGCTAGACAGTTGCAATGATGAAAGTTCAACATACACACTGTAGTTGACGGTATTATTTCTAACAAAGACATTTACCAGATCCCCATTTTCTGTCCTGAATAGGTAAGTTGATACCTTGTCCGTTTCTTCAGCACCAATGGGAAACTTTTGCTCCATTGGTTCAATAGAAACTCCTGATGCAGTGTGCACCCTAGATTGACAACCCCGTAGTGAACTCTGAGCAAAACTCTGGACAAATCCTCCAAAAACCAGCTTTTTCTCTGCGTCCAATTTTATTAAACCGAGTGTAGATTTCTTTCTGTTGCTATAATGAGTAGTGGCTGCCAGCTTAGACAATTCGGTGGTTATTCCACAGGCCCAACAACAGACCTGTGGTGTAATTGACAGCGGTAGTGTAGCCATCTATCACAGAGCTGGAGATTCCCAAACAGATATTGCAAGACAAGAAGACCTCCCTACTCAATGCAAACGTGTATTCTGTTCCAATGAAACATACCAAAATTCTCAATAACTGTTCATAAACTCACCATCTCAGGCTTAAAATAAGATCCTAGCAAATCATTAACTATAATCTATCATTGGTATTGGAGCATGACCAAATTTCCTAAGCTCTGGCATTGTTCAAAAGAATCCTGATTTTAATTCTGCAGCATACAATTGCATTCACAACAGTATAAACATAAAACCAATCTAATCATTAAAGCATTGGAATCCATCAGAGAATCAACACCAACCAAAACTCAATGTTAATCATCAAAGCCAAAAAAGGGTCCTCACTAATCAACCTACACGTATTGCAAATCAATAAAATGAAATAAACCCAATTCTCAATTGAAAATTTCTAGATGGGTACTCATAAATCAGATATAAAGTCACAAACTTTAACATAGAGCAAAACAATAACACCCAGATCAACAAATGTTAAGAATGATCGAAACACAAGGAATGTGAAAGGTGTTGAACTTACATCATTGGATTTGGTGAGAGTGGTGCAACTGGAAATGATGAGAGAGAAGCAGAGAGCGAGGGGCCGAGTGAAGAGGAGGAAGAGAACAAGACAGGAGATGTCGTCGTTTTATGGAAAACTTATAAGAGCCGCCCAACGCAGCAAATGCTGATCGAGTTTCAAGTGTTGGGTAAAGCTGTCTGCTATTAATAAAAGAAATGGATAAAAACACATTCACAATTATTTGATTTAGTGATATAAATCTCTCACAGAAGTTCCGAGTCCTATATCATTCAGTATAGTGGCATACAATTTGAGTCGGCTAATATGGTATGTTTCGGATTTTAAAATAGTAAAATATTAAAAAAATAAAGTTTTTAATTCTTTATTGAGCTATTGAGCTATTGTAACAATAACAATATAAGTTTCTATTAAACTTGTCTTTTCTTGCTATGGTAAATATTATATTGGCTTATTGGGCTCGTAAGAGCCATATGAGACTAGGGGGTCCATGGGTTATTGGGGTACATGGTCCTCGCTGCTGTGAAATCAAAAAAAAAAATTTATGTTGGCTTTGACATAACAACAATATAAAGGAAATACCACCTGATCATGAAGTCAATTACAGAAGAGTTGCTGAGTTTCATCTTGCACTATGACTCTCTGAGGTTGAAACCTCACTAGGTTAGACCAGGCATACCATATTTCCTACTATAGACAGGAAGAATATGTCAAAGGGATATGATCCTGGTGCATTTACAAGAACATGTAGAAAACATTTTGAAAGGTATAGTTTTAGATTCCTAAGATTTCGAAAATGGTCCTTCAGATCCTTCAGACTCGTGTTTACTACCCATTTGAGATGTCCTCTTCGTAGGAACAAGAGGACTGCTCTCTTCTTCGTCAATGGCCTCGGCTTTGTGGAGTTCCCCTCCCTTGAAATTAGGGTGTACATAAGCATCCTTGAGATAGGCCATCAAATTCAGGGTTGGTTCTGTAGCTTTTTCAACTGTATCCTTCACCATTGCATCCTGTGCATTGTCAAAGACATTGAGAATCCGAAACAGTATATGTTCATCGCAAAAGCGAAAATTTCTTCGGATTGTTGCTATTAGAAAGAAGCATACTAGAGGAACTAAGTTTGCAATGTTCTGTACATGTCACCACACTAGTAAGCATGCAAAGATGTATCACTGGCATCATAGCAGAGTTTACACAGCAGTAACAAGAAGTGTGTACATAGACTAATCCAGAAGTAAGGTGGATGACTAAAAGTAATTTGTACTGAAAAATTCAATCTTACCTGTAAAGGAAAGGTCACGAATGCTGGCTCGAAACGACCCTTGCAGACTCTATGGAACCAGAATGTCAAAACAGGTTGTGGAACAAGAATATATGCTGAATACTTCACATGTAATGTGTTAAATAGTCCAATTACAAGGACTTGGGATATGATTAAGCCAATAATTACGCGCATATGCACATAAGGCCAGAAGGCTGCTCCGCTTTCATATTTCTGATTATAGACATTAATAATCTGGCAACAAAGGAACAAAAATGTTAGTGAAATGTAAACATGAGATGAGCAGAGGATGACAGACCAAATTTTTTAGCCTCAGTGAGAGTACAACCCACCTGGTGACGAAAAACCACATAGGCGAAAGCAAAGAAGATAAGAATAAATGGAAGAAGTATAGGTGTGACAACAGAATATACAAGCCCCAGCAACAAATAGAACTGTATTCTAGGTTCGTTTGTAGCAAAGTTTAAGGAACCAGGATCCATTGCTTCTTCCCTATCTTGTGCTGTCTTAACCAAGAATGCGTTTTTCAGGTGGAATAGAACTAGCGGAACCAATCTGATGATTTCTGCAGCAATTCCACTCCAGCCATCAACCATTGTATAAGTGATGAAGAATGTGCCTTTCAATGGCATGGCTCTTCCAATAGTTTCCAAGTATCTACAAAATCAGCAGTGCATGTTTCCTGTAAGACTATTGCCTCATGAATAGATAGAGTGAAAGTTTCACGCTAGTCTACATTCAAAATAAGCAACTGGTGCCAACGGCTTCAGAAATGCTGCTTCTACTTGATAAAAAGAGGTTTTTTCAATCATTAGAACAGAAAGAAGGGGAAAAGTAAAGTATTGCTTCACAAATCAATAACCAGTGAAGTAAGCTTGTTAAGATCTCAATAAAGTTGAGTTCCACCACACATAATTTGGGAGTTGTCAGATGTATATAGTTGCTTTTTTCCTTATATGTGTTAGGATTAGATACCATTGAAAGAGTTACAAATTATTACTCTTTTTGGGCCAGGTTTGTAAATTTCTCAAGCTGTTCCATTGCTGTTCCTGCAACAATACTTCCCAGAAACACATTGATAAGTATGAACAAGTGATACTTCGCAGCAGATCGCCTATCCAGAGATGAGAGTGATGTATAACCCTCTATCTTTGACATAAACATTATAATCATAGGAAGTACAGCAAGGAATATCTTCAATGCAATTCCTGGAAGAAATCCTTGGATAACAGACTTAACTTTGTTCCTGAAGAACAGGATTTGAAACACATAAGTAAGCTGTAAAATCAGGTAACACTTTTACAAAACAAAACAATAATTAAAAGCATGAAATAGGCACACACATTTCTATTACTGGCTTCAAGAAAGGAAGGGCCTTCTCAATCTTCTCAATGTTGGCTAGAGATTGGACAAATGCTATTGGAATCATAAAAAAGAAAGTGAGAAGAAAGAAAGCAACACCCATAAGCAGCTTTCTCACATTGAGTTCAACATATGGAATCGCAAGATTTCTCCAATATACATCCCGTGGTTCGGGAGCCCACTCTGTCAACCAGATGGTAGCATTACTTGATTGCTGAGTTTGAGCACATACAGCTGCTCCCCATCGTGATTTGAATGAAACAAATGCTGCTGGCATTATGGCTTGTGGATCACTTGCAACTCTTTCTCTTTCTTTTTTCTCCTGCATGAAAGCTACATTATTATGCATCTAGAACAGAAGAACAAAGGCTCAATTCCCATTCATTTTAGGAAGAACAGGCACTAGTATTGGCATTGATATTAGCTAGCACATGATTGCTATATAGTAGCTCAAAAGGATTGGCCTAACAACCTAGAACCAATGTTCCTTTTTCAGAAGTTCCATTTTGTCAATTTTGAACACCAGAACAAGACTGGGAATCATATATAATGTAGTTGTTGAATGTCACTAATCGTAAGACTGGAGCTTTTACTTTTCTATAGTTGCTCTTTGTAACTAATAAGTACTCTAACTGACACCAACACTGTAACTAATAATTGATTCTATTGCAAAATATGTCAAGCTACTTTTGCAATTTAGTGTCCTCTTCTACATGCTTAGAAGATTCTATATGAACAAAAGCAGTAAAAAAGATTCTATATGACGTGAGAGATGGGAATAATTTTACAAGAAACTATCTTTATACAGTATACACAAAGTGATAACACTAAACACATTACAGATACTACAGTAATCAATACTCACTTCTTCACTTGTCTTCTCAATTTCGGTTGTGTAGTAATTTATTGCATCCACTTTGTCTCCCAACAGACCCAAGAAACCTGTCTAATGGGATGTGAGATGATGAATTCAATAGAAACGGTTCCATTATCAAATGGCACTGTCAATAACTGAGATATTGACAACTAAAAGGAAAAAATAAAATCAAGTAAAGAAAGAAACCTTTGTAGTAGGTCTTAATTTCTGAGGATGTCTCTCATACTTATTTTGGTAGTACACAAGCCTATTCGTCATACTCTTCTTCTTTGAAACCAACTTTGCAAGTTTATTTGCATTGTATACAACCTGAAAGTTTTAAAGCAGAAACAGTATCTCTTAGACTTAACTGCAGATATAAAATATCCCACTTTGTTTTTACAAGCGACTCCTGAATGCCAATCTTTGTTGTGACCATATGTTCACCGCATAAATTGACATCAGTCGATCGAACTAGCAAAATTAGAACAATTCAATAGAGTTGCATACCTGATGAGTAAGATAATGATCGGGATGGTTTACGCAAAAGAAGTGTTCGACATGCTCGCTGACTGATTCATCAGGATCTGGGGGTACATTCCTCACAAGAACCTGTTAGGGACATAGAATCATTAGGGTAGGAAGCAAGCTCAACTCTGACCTAGCAGACTATGAGGCAGATGGTAATGGGGGCATATACATACTGATTTATGCATGAAACATATTGATTTATACATAACATGTTTCAAGGGCACATTATAGAAGCAAATTTCACAGCCAAGAGTATATCTTCTCACCGAAAATTGATCTGGACGGCGTGTCTGGGATGCTAAAAATCGTAGCCTTTTAGTCGCCATTGTCTTGTACTCATGGTATAAAACAAAGCACGTCCAAAATGTGAAGACATAAGACAATATGAGATGTGCAATGAACCTGGAAGACAAACAAAATTTCCTTATTTGGCAAAGTGTAAAGGATCATCCAATATTTTCCTAGCTAGTCATTGGTTAGCAAGAAAATAAACTCACTTAAGAGATGCATTAGGAACATTGGATATCGAGAGTTTGTCGATATTGCTGAATTCTACTTTGGATTTTTCCAGCTCGTTATTTGTGTAATGTAAAGGCACCAAAACCGCAAGTGAAACAACAGTAATGGGAAAGAATATCTTCAAGCTGCAAACAGTGTGAAACATAACTCAACTACAATCATCATGTGATGAATACTATTGCACAGTTTGCACTTGACCATGCATCATCATGAATCATGAATATAATGAAGTTTACCCGAGAGTATATATGCGAATATACGCAGCAGAATCTAGCCCGGCGTGATCAATGAGCTCCGGCTCCGGCATCCTCAGTGCTGCAGGCATCCAATTCAGAAACTTGATGTAGGTCATGGCATCTAAGTTGACAAACTTCTTGACCACGGTACCGGAGCTCGTGGGGCTCCCTCTGATCCCTTTCAGGTACCATTTCGGGAAGTAGACTCTGTCGTTGAAGGGCTGAAGCCTCAGCAAAGCAAACGCCACAAGGAAACCAAATGCAGTCAGGAGGTTAATAGCTGCTGCCGTTAGAATGTCTTGAAGATTCGCCATTTCGGATACTCAGTAATAAAAAGAAACCCCAAATATTGGTTCCCTCTTCCTCCTGCAATTAATCCAAATCCCAATTCTGATCTTTTCAGGAACATTGATATCAAAGACATGCAGTCACATTGTTCTAAACGAAATGTATGATGATGTGACATTCTTCATACCTCTGCCATAAGTTTTCAATGATGGATTACTTACTCAGGATAATGTATATGCGTCGTTGTACGGTACGGCGGTGCGCGGCGGTTGGGGATTGAATGGGAATTGAAGCCTTGAAGATGAGGGTGATTGAAATTTGCGGAGAGAATGGAGGAGTTTGGGGGGAGGAGAAGCAGAATGGCGGCAATAAGCTCGGAGGTGTGTTTGGCGTCGCTGCACTTACGCGTGTAACGTTTACATGCCTATATCATTGTATTATTCGAATCTATTATTTACCACATTAACCCTTTATCATATTACCACTACCCGGCATATTTGAATCTAATAATTGCCCCATTAACCCTATATGATTTTCTATGACAAATATATATATTTTTTCCTGATAATCACCCCCTTGATCAAAAGTGAAATATAGATGTCAAGAGTCCGAGACAACTGAATCCTATCCACAAAGGCACCTTTGAGTGTTGGATTAGCGCTAGTAACTTTCAAAATGAATAACATAATTCAAATACAATTTTTGTTTAGACGTGATCCTGATGATACACAAGGGTTGCCTCTACTTAGAAACGTAACAACTGTATTTTGGACAGGTTTAAGAAGTGTTGCTCGTGACTTTTGATCTCTAATTCTATAACCATATAGGTCATGATTTGGTGGTGATTTTAGTTCGTGAAATTTAGGTCGCCCACTTAGAGTTTAGCTTATTGGTGTTACCGAGAATATGAACGCATAGCCAACACAATTCTTGATTTTATCAGACCGTCCTTTTAGCTGATATGATTCTAGCTAGAAAGCAACACAATCCATATCCTCATATATATCGCACTCCGGCGAAAAAGCTTCCCCAAAGGAATAAACAAACTCAAAGAACGACACCGAGGTGAAAGCAACTTCCAGCAAAAATGAACACCGTACCAGTCCGACTCACATATATAAATTCCACAAAACATATTTTACACGTCAGTCCAAGTTTTGCCAAAACTATTTTCACGTCATCACGTGGATCACCCTAAAATAAGAGTAATTATTCTATGTCCGCACAGTATGTCTATCTATGTATCAAGTCAATTATATTACGTCATGATATAATTAACATGCACGCGGTGAAAATGACAAAAAAAATATTTATTTATATGAACAAATCCAAAATAATCGCAACAAAAAATATACCAACAATATTAAAGGTACGTCACTTGAATACGGGTCGGGTATATATAATAATTTTTCACATAATTGACCCAAAACTAACGCTCATATCCACTCACGCGACCAAAACAAAACACAATGACTAATCCTCCACAACCACCTCTCCCGTCGAGCCCAGGCTTCCACTCGTCGTCGTCCGATCGTGGGAGCTAATCCTCCGGCGACCATCCTCATAACACTCCTCCTCCCCATCCGAGTCATCATCCTCGTCCGACGACAACGGCACCAGCCAGCAGCTGCCGTACAAGTGCCCATTAACACACACAAAATACTCCAGCGCCCCGTCGTGCGAGCCGAGCCGCCGCGCCGCGCTCTTGGGAACGAGCTGAGCCGCGGTCATGCTCCACACGGGCGCCCCACAGTAAGTGCACATGACTCTCTCCTCCAGCTTCACCCGCCGCTCCACCAAGCAGGCCCTCGTCCTCGACCTGTGAAATCCCCGAAACACCCCCCGGAATATCCCCAGGTGGTCCTCCTCCTTGTCCCCGGTCTGGTGCTCGCACATGTCGCTGACGTAGAGCAGGTCCCCGCGGCAGTTCCTGGAGAGGAAGCTCTGCCCGGAGGTCTTCGAGAACCGCGACGCCTTCACCCGGTGGCCGCGGGTGGGTTCACTCGTCCGGAAATGCCGGGTCGGCTCGCAGCCGCAGCAGAAGAACATGAGCTTCGCCAGCGTGTGCCACCCGCCGCCGATCCGGGAGTTGATCGCGCCGGTCGTCAAGGTGGCTATCATCCGCGGCGCGCGGTAGAGGCAGACCTCCCGCCATAGGAGGCGGTTGACGACGGCGCGTAGCTTTCGGTTGACGGAAGCGGTGGAGCAGAGCGCGTGGATGTCCCATTTCATGGACTCGAACACGAGGAACAGCACGCGCTCGTTGTGAATCCCGAACTCGGCGGAGTCGGAGCCCTGACTCGCCCTGACTCGTTGTCTGGCACTCATATCGGAAACCTTCCGGTTTTTGTGAGCGACGAACTATTTCCACGCTTATATATAAGCGAGCACCGCTACTCTCCACGTGTGTATCTCAGAGTGGAAAAATCAGCTACCTTGGTGATCATTTGTTAATCGGACGCGTGTCGGTCTGTTATTGCAGAAGATGCTGGGTTATCGAATCGAGGAGTTACGTCATAGTGTCGGGCTGGAAATATCTTTTCCGCGAGAACAAAAATATCTGATCCGGAAGCCACAAGTGGCGCGAGGCAGAGCACGAATCAGGTGGGGAGATCCTTTCGGTAGCACGTGTTGGCGGGGAAGGGCAACACGTGTGATTCAAAGTTGTCTTCACGTGGTCACGTTATGGACCAAAATGGGAATTTTAGAGGGAAAAAGAAGTGGTTGGTTGGTCCCCGCCTAAATTGTCAGAGCGTGACTGACAAGCTTTGAGGTAAAGACAATGATCAGTTTGGCATTTCTGAACCCAGAATTCTTTCCTTTAATAGCCTCCTTCTATTTTTGGGTTAGAGAAGAGAGAGGTACCCAAGAGGAAGCCCATTATTATGTCCCCCAATTTTCCCTTTATGTAAAATGTTGGTAATAAAAGCATGGATAGTTTACGATCACTTTAAAGATACAACATCTTGAATGCTAGACAGTCAAAAGACGAAGACCGAATGCGCCAAGTTTTTTTTTTTTTGGTCGAAAAATACGCCAAGTTCGATTAATGTGAATAGAGTATGGTAATCACCTGGAGTAATAGTGAGCGCTGCGCAGTTTATCCAAACAATGCAGTACAGTAATCGTAACTCGAGTTTACCAACATACACTGTCAGTGTCAAGTTTCTACACTATAATGTGCTTTCATTTCTATGAATAGGATGCTAATTGCAAATTAGCAATGTACTTTCACTATTGGAAAAAAGCTAAAGCATCCCTAGAACAAGAATGAACTCATGGAATTTGCAAAGAAATGGTCACGGAAAATCACCTTTGATTGGGTGAGGCTGCTACCAGAGAGGGTTCCTAGAAATGCTGGGGGACCATTGGATGTCGCTTGGCACATATTCCTGATATGAAGATGCTTTGCCTCGATCATCTCTGCCAACAATTTTTTACAGCTATCCGGATCGAGTACGATATCTTACTGATAATTTCACCTTCTAATATCCCTGGATTTTGCATCACAATCCCAAAAACACATCGCGTGAGCCCCTCGTATATACTCTTGTTGACGGTATTGTCCTCATTTAACCAAAGAGGTGGCACACATAATTTACCAGAAGAGCATTTTGACCAGTTATCAAAATCTCCCCTAGGAGAGATGACTTTGTCTTCTACACTGCTTGTTACTTTTTTTGATGGGCGCTCAGCAATCTCTTTTGGAGAATCAAGAGTACTTACTGCTTCATTAACATTCAGAGGACCACCAGTATCAAAAATTCCTGGATGGAGGATACTTTCGCCCAGTGACTCACTACAGGTCTCTGCCACATGAAAAACAATGCCTGAATTGAGGGGTTCTTTAGTCGGAATCTGGCCTGAGTGGTCTTGATGATTCCCACAACAATGTTCTTTTCCACAAGAGATACCATCAGATAAATTCACCATCAGCTTTATAAGATGTTGTACGACAAACAGACACAATAAGACCTGGAAAACCTTTTTCTCGACGGGAATTAATCTCACTTTCTGCTACCAAGGATTTCAGCCTTTTAGCATCCAAGTCTTCCTTACTACTGATTTTGCGTTTAGAGTGTCTCAGATCTTCTGCCTTTCCCACTCCATTAGGCAAGAATGGGGTGATTACCAATTCACCTCAAGAACCTAAAGCAAACAGATGAAACATGTCTCCGCACTGCATATCTGTAGGAAGGTCAATCCCCCTTTCGATAAGATCTCTATGTTTTTCGTGGAGCCAATTAGAAAATTTGGCAGCTCTCTTGCCAGAATTAGTTGGAAATGGTGACTTGACAACGTCAGGGAAGACCAGAGGTGAGAGAGACAGAGGTTGAAAATCACTCCCCCCAACCTGAAAAATAAAAGTACATGGAAGAAAATACATTGATTAGGTCCAAAGAAATAGATGACAAACATGGAAACACTTGGATCAGAAACTGGGGGTTCAAACTTTATCATAACGGAAATGAATCTCTTGCAGATTTAACACCATTTTATCACCTAAAGTCTAAAACAAATTGCAAAAACTAATATAGATGACTCAGTATATTCCACAGCACATGGACTTCAGTAACAAACTAGACACATGTAGAGACTGAGAAAGAGCCAGATATATAGGTTGTGGACACCCAATAAAAATATATAGCACAGTGGACAAGCTAACTGATGCTGCACTTAGTTTCTTTCAAACATTACAGTTTAAAAAGTGAAGTAATACACAGCGAAAGGTGTAAGGATAGTGTACTAACATCTTCAGCATTTGCATTAAGATCTGACTCCTCCTTGCAGGAAGATGCACATCTTTTGGAGGCAACAGATTTAGCCAACCTCACATAATGAAGCGTCTTATTGAGCACTTCCTTAATATTTTTGTCATCAAAGTCATCCCAAGATTCTTCTTGAAGACCTGTCCCATGGTCACTAAAAGGTATATTCAGATTATAACCCCCTCTGTTGAACCTTGCAGAAGTGATTTGCAAGCATCTTGGTTAAGTGACCTGTTCTGGGTTTTCAGCAGGAGCTTTGCATATCGTGTACTGAACATGTTACACAGCGACATTAAAGACTTTCTAAATTTTCCATTACTGATCTTCAGCTATGACATTCTTCTTTTGCAGGTACTTGGAGGCGCTGGAAGGTCCGGAAGTGAAGCCCAATTTATCTGGTGATATTATTTTGCTCCAATAGTTGCACACTGTCTTACATATTGGATAACCAATTTCCTGATGAACAAAAATGAAAGATTTACGTAATTATTAAGCTACATCAAAAGTACATAAAAATCATAAAATTCATAGAGCATATAGAGCATACATGCCCCATCTTAATCCAAGGAGATAAGATTTCACGTTTATAAACCCGAAGAAGGAAAGAAAAAGAAAGAGAAAAAAACGAAGAAGAAAGAATTACTATTGTATTTTCATTATTCAATTCGAACTGATAGACTATTTCTCTGTCTAGGCATCATTAACTACATGTCTTAAAAACAAATTAAAAAAAAGGAGACATGTACAATAAGTTTGAGATGCATAAGCATAACCCCTTGACTGATGCTATGATGCAATTGTGTTGGTCACTTAGCTTCTTATAGATGATAAACCCATGATCACCTTGGGGTTTTGATACACGAATGCACGTCCAGCTTTGTCAGATTGCTCTTTTTGTAAACATGAAAATTCATATAATCTCCCTATAGACCTTACAGTGGCCTAAGATTTTTATAGTAAACATGACAATTCATGTAGTAGCTTTCTTATAGACTTTACACTATTGCAGTGGCCTAGATTTTTATAACAAACATGACAATTAACGTTGTAGCTCCCTTATAGACTTTACAGTGACCTAAGACTTTTAATGTATACAGCTAAAATGATATTAAGTTTTTTTTTTTTACCTAACAGCCTCCTCTGTCCATGAAAACCTACTTTCGCATGTTGATTTTGGCTTTGAGAAAGCACACCACTCTTCACCATCCTCGTTTGCTCCAGGTTGCTGCTCATTTATGTCGTGAACTTCTAGAAACCTTAGATATGCTGATCTCTTCCTTTTCTGTGAAGGACTTCTGATTTCCAGAGATTGAAGTTCATCACCTTTATCCTGAATCAATTACGACAATTTAGGCACACATCAAGAGCCAAAGCAGCTTTACAAGTTATAATTTACAAGAGCATACATGAGTAAAACAGAAAGCACTTTATATCCCTGAATTACTAACAATATTAAAAAGTCGGAGCCTAATTTGACATCAAAACCGATTACACTTTATCATACTAAACACTGAGAAATCCATGATACATACATACACAAAATGAAGATAATTCGAAGATGATTAGGAATAATTCTGAAAAAAAAATGGATAAGGACTATCACCTGTGATGGTTCAAGTGTACATTTTCCCCTTATCGGCCTGGCACTATCCACAGCAGGCGATGTTCTTGACGAGACATCATTTGTGGCTGCTGCCATTGCAGTATCGCCTTACTTCAGTAAACTTACTTATACCATCACTCGCAGACTCATTCGGAATTTCATAACTCGATACACTTGAGTCTTTCCACATATCTCTTTATCCATTACCATCCCATACTTGGAGCACAAACTCTCAATCCTCTTCCTATTCTCTTTCCTATCAATTCCCAGCCTCTCTGCAACCTTAAACACAATCAGCCCCCTCGACCCGGCTTCATTAACCATCTCATAAATTTGATGCTCAATCGGAAGCTCCACGATTAGATCTCCACCACTCTTCTCACTCTTACTCTCTCCACCCTCACATTTAGTCACCTCACTCTCTCTGAACCTAAATGCTTTGCATAACGATTGAGGTACACTAAATTGGTACTCAAACTCACATTAGGATCATCATTTTCTTCACAATCAAGCCTCCTCAGCTTGTAAAAGAAAATATCACCTCTAATCCCAAGCTCCTTGGAGAGTTGACTCCGCGCGATCCCCTTTGACCCGGCCGCGGCCACGCGCTGTAGGAACGCGCACATGGAGTCGGCGGCGGACTGGACGTCGTAGAGGCCGAGGAAGTTGCTGCGGAGACGGTGATCGGCGACGAGCTTCAGGTTGAGACTCTCGGTGTCACTGAACGACTGGATTGAAGGGTCGGTTGGAAGGTACGAGACGGTGGCGGTTTGGTTTTGGGAATGGAATTTGAGGACGGGGAGGGAGAGTAGCCCCGCCCGTAGGGGTTCTTGGAGTGGCGGAGAGAAGTTGAGTCTGGAGGTGAGGGTTTGAACTTTGAAGAAGGAGACCGTTTGGACCTTCAGAGCAGATTTCTCCCAAGGAGTAAAAATGGAATCCATTGAAAGGAAGGTTGTAGCTTCAGTCAGGTCTCAGGTCTCGTATTCGATACTTGTTTGCTGCAAAAGATAGTCTTTCAAACTTTCTAGGAAGATAATTTTATAATGGAAAAAACTTGTGTAAGAACTAGCTCTAATTTGCGCACTTGAAAATGTATTTACCATTCAATTTTTATTAATAAAAATCATTTCGGTAAAAGATCAATAGTTAATTAAAGTCATCAACTCCGTCGACCATATTAAACAAAGCAACAGTCATCTGAAAGTTATTAGTCTAATAATCAGCCGTCTATTTGTTTGATACAACAGACTGAGATAAATTGTTTAGAATAATTGTTTTATAGAGATGATATTTATTGATTTATTCAACTTATATTTTTTTTATTTAAATTGTGAAAATTAGGCAAATAAGATAGAGTTCGGATGCACACACATATACAGTATTAGGGTGGACGTGAAATTAAAATTTTATTTATATTAGAATGGAAAAAATGGATAAATATTCGTAATTAAACCCATGTCCTCTCACTTAAAAAACAAATGCACTGTAGCCTTCTTGCACATGCAAGTCTTTCATTGGGTTTTCGATTATTGTCTCCTTAAAGTTGATTTACCTTCTTCCTTTCATTTGATTACTGTGAATGATTATGTTGCTGATTTTATTTGTAATGATCAATGGAATGTAGATAAACTCAATGTTGTGTTGGATTAAGATATTGTATAGGAGATTATGGCAATTAATATTCTTCTAAATGACTATGAGGATGAACTTGTTTGGGGTCCTACTCCTAATGGAGTTTTCTCCATTAAATCTGCTACTAATATGCAATATGATGTTCCTTCTCATTCAAAACCAGGTGCTCACAAGCTTGCTTCGACCTCAATTCCTGAAGCTGAATATTCTACTTTACGTGATGGTCTGATTGCAACTTTGTCCACCAATTGTCGTTTCCTGGAAGTAGAGGGAGACTCATCCCTCATAACTAGGTGTGTCAATGGCTCTTGTACTGTTATTTGGAAGCTCAAGTCCTTGGTGAGAGATGTAAAAGTCATCGTAGAGTCTTTCAGTGAGATCTCCTTCAAGCATATCTTTAGAGAAGCCAACTTTTTAGTTGATATTATTGTCTTTCTGGTAGGGGTGGGCACGGGACGGGATGGGACGGGACGGGGCTCATCCCACGTCCCGTCCCACTCTTTTGAATCGGGACGGGATCGGGACGGGACGAAGATTTTTAAGAATGCATCCCACTCGGGATTAATCCCGGTTGGGACGGGACGGGATCGGGACGGGACGGGACAAATCCCACCTTCATATGAAGTTAAATAAAAACCTATATTTTTACTTTTTCATTAACAAAGTAACATTTAATAATGAAATTTTAACAAAAAAATGCATA
The DNA here is from genome assembly GCF_933775445.1 of Argentina anserina. Classification (NCBI taxonomy): domain Eukaryota; kingdom Viridiplantae; phylum Streptophyta; class Magnoliopsida; order Rosales; family Rosaceae; genus Argentina; species Argentina anserina. The sequence continues at coordinate 20,730,372 of NC_065873.1, read as the reverse complement.
TTATGTTCAAAATATTATAATTTACCATTATTATTTGAGTTGATAGAATTTTGGAGTTATTAAGAACATAAATTAGTTTAATTTTCATACAAATATATAAGAAATTTTAAGTTTTCATTAAAGGTGGGACGGGACGGGACGAAGCGGGATAGAAATTATTCGTCCCACGTCCCATCCCACCATTATGAAACGGGACGGGATCGGGACGGGACGAATGTTTTTAGACCTTCGTCCCGTCCCGTCCCTATGAATTTCGGGACGGGATCGGGATTTCCGTTTTTTATGCCCACCCCTACTTTTTGGGTCATTCCCTTAGTTCCCCCACCAATATGGCTCTTTTGTCTGATATTTCGTTTTATGGGCGTCTCAGATGAGCGTCTTTGTAATTTTATTTTTGTCTTAAAAAAAATTCAAGACCAATATATAGCAGAAAAGAAAAAAGTAATATGAGATGTAGATTATGTGAAAATCAATTTTGACAATTCAGCCATTATTCACACAAGTTATGCATATGCATGCTTCATTGTCATAGACAACATGCGCTGTCTTATATGTAGTTGCTTATGGTAAGAAAGATTGGAAATATGGGTGAAGCAATGACCCTCATATATATACATGCATGTGGAAGCTATCGCTTTTACCCCTCTATTGCCTTTTTCTTTCGTTGTTTTATAAGTAAAGTTTAGTCTTTCCCTTAAAATCATCCATTAAAATCCAAGCATCATCATTCATGGGTTTGAACTTCTAAATCTCATTCCACATATCTAATTGTATCTTCTTCTTTTTAGGGAAAGCACATACAAAAGTAGTGAACCAACAAACATTATTGCCCAAATAAGAAATTCTACAATGGATGAACCTATCATGCTTAAACACAACATCTACATTAGTTGTTGAGAAGTTCCAACACAACAACACAACAAAAAGAATGTAAAATCATACCAAGTAAACCCCAATCCTAGGCAAACCATCGTCACCGATAACAGCTCCAGCAGTGGCAGCTGCCTCATAATCTCCCATAGACAACTCATCACGTCACTCATTTTCCTCTCAATAAAATGCCTTTGTAGAATTAAAAAGAAAAATTGAGTACTAAAATGATCTTAAGAAGAAGCATAGAAAATAAGAGAAATTCATTTCATTAAATATAACATAATAAAAGAGAGGAGCCCCATACCCCTCTACGCAAAATAACATCTTCTAATTCTTCTTTGTCTCCCTCCCATTCTACTTAGTTCTTTCTCTTTTGCTCTCTTCAACGACCCCCCTCCTAGTTAATATAGTCTTTGGATTCCCTGGAAACCTTTCTCCCCTTGTTTTTTTTCTTAGGGAGGGGTGGCTTGGCTTGTTGGGCAGGCTTCCCCTCCGTCGCCAAACTTGGAATCTGGCTCCCTAGATATTTCTTCAACTTGTTCGCATGAATAACATCATCAATTTTTTCTCTAAAAGTGAAGGTGATAAAGTCAATAGGGGAGGGGGGAGACTCTCCTTTTGCAAGAGAAATTGTTGACATGTTCAGAAATTTGGCCAAATGGGATGGTAGCTTTCTCCCGTATCAGAGTTCAATACCTCCATAATAGTTGACACTCAACTAGACATAAGCATTGGGCAAGGTGGGAACTTCAAAGGTGCTTGCGATCTGACTCTGCAAATACTTCTTCAACATTTTTGCATGAATCGCATTGTCAAATTTTTCTCTAGAATCGAAGGTGATAGAGTCGATAGAGGGGAGAGACCCTCCCTTTTTCAAGTGATTTTACTGAGAGGATGAGAAATTTAGTCAACTAAGAATGTATTTTCACTTTGTATTGGAGACTAATACATCCATCATTGATACTCAAATGGACATAAGCGTCGAGCAAGCTGAAAACTTTGTTTTCTTACACATGGATGTAGTAAGAGTGAGAGTTGGAGGAACCGTCTCCTTTTCTGACACAGTTGACCTCTCGCAAGGAGGAAAAGCAAGGAGGAGGAGGAGAGAGAGAAGGTAGGTTTGAAATGGTAACCACTAAAAGGTCAATTGTTGTGAAATTACACATGTGAAATTGAGAACATGTAGTTATATTAAATTTATATTTAGTTCCTCGTTGGAGAGAGTTCTATCAACCAAATAAAACATGTAGTTCCCAATTTATATGTAATTTTTTTTAATGTCTAGTCTTTTTTTGTTTCTAGAATGGCTATTAGACGCATAGCAAAAATGAAATGTGAGATCTAAATTTTCATTTGTGCAACATTGCCAACATATGAGCAAAACTAATTTAGAATCATTGAGACCAATATTTCCTTTAAACTTTAGAAATTAGTCTCAAAACTTACAAACAAATTAACTAGGGGTTTATCCACAAGCAACACTTCCAACAGATTAATCGGCCCAAAAATGATATACAAAATGAAAACAAGAGTTCCCCCATCAGTGATCATTCAATAAGACACACATTTCCTCTCCGTCATAATGTGACATAGATCCTAGTCGTGATTTGACTACATCCGCACTCATGTTGGCCATATGATAAATATTTATTGGTTGTTTGTGCATATGACTAGTTGGTGTGAGAAGGAGAGAAAACAACCGCACCCACCCAAAAACTGACTTTGCTCTTTCTCTTGGTTTGTCAGCCCACCACCACCATCACCTTCATCGTCCGGAGAGAATCGAGACTCAAAACTTAACTGATCGGTCATGTCTCAATTCTCAGAATCCGGTTTAGAGTCTCTAAGAAAATCATCATCATCCAATGACGATGACTAGATCCTCACTCATGGTACTACCGTTCTTTTGATAAAAACAAAAAAGTTGGTGATCGTATGTTGTGTCTCTATAGGCAGCCACTGTAGATCATACTGTATAATGGAAAATAATGGAGGAATGGTTTGCACATAGTAGTGGTACAAATCATGTTAAGCTACTACTTGAACTATTAAATGGCAGGTTCAGTGGCATGTCTGAAGTTGATAAAGTACACATCGTGGAACTAACGTTATTACAATCGACCCTGAATGACCAATAGAGTGGTGGGATTCTGTGTGTGTATGTCTTTGATTCAACCACACTATTAAGGAATTTACATCACACAACACTGGAGTTGTACTTAAAGTACAAACATATTGGTGAAAAGGACCATGTAAGAACAATTTATACATTCTCTTGCGGCCATATTGGTAATGACTTAGTGACCCGATGGTTCAGTGAGGGATGTCTTATTGAACCAGTGACTATGAGGGTGGTACACGATTGGATATATTAGTGATTATACTATTAGCCGTGTGGTGTTGGAGAACAAAGAAGCTTCAGCCGTATTTGAAGAAGTAAAGTATCTATGTGAAAGCTATGGTTGCCGTGAATTTCATATAACTAATGAGACTATTTTTAACTACCCGTGTTTGCAAGTTGTGAACAAGAGATTTCATTTTGCAGTGTTGACAAAAGAAGAACTGATGGCTTTAGTCTCTAATAGGATTTTATGGATGACCAGACTTATAACCCAATATCATTTCTTACTGTAGTTGAGTGTATTATTGGGTTCGAATTTGGTTAATAGTATCTTTATCCGCACCAGACTTGTACCCCTACATCATTTCTTATTGTAGTTAAGTGTATTGTTGGATTTGAATTTGGTTAATAGTATTTTTATCCAGGGGCAGACCTAGGTACATTGCTGAGTGGACTCAAGTCCACCCTTTCTCACGGCCAAAAAAATTTCTAATGCTATGTGTGTGTGTATTTATATATATATACACTAAATTCACTAATATATAACCCTATAAACAATTAAACTTGACCCAATAGAAACTGTGAAGCCCAATTAGCTAATGAGACTAAAGACTAAGTATTAATCCCTCTTATCTTAGTCACACGACCTTCAATTTCAATAACAAAACAACGCCCAACGACGAAGTCTGCGTTTCACAGCGTCATTTCCTTTGGTGCCTCGACGGTGCTCTCCGGCCTCCTTCCACAGTTGAGTGCTTTAGCGAGTTCAGTCCCTCACTCCCTCAGTCCCACACAGTAAAAAAAAAATCTTGGCAAATTCAAGCGGCTATCCCAAATAACAATTAACAACTACGTACATAACATTAATTTTTAAATAAAACACAAACTAGTAACTTTTTTTAATCCAACAATACACTTAACTCTAATAAGAATTTATGTAATTTTACAAGTGTGGTGCGGATAAAAACAGTGGCAAACCCAGGATTAGAACCTTGCGTGGACATGATGATGTGTGTCCTAATCTTAGCATGTCCTCACTTCCACTAATTACATGTTGTGAAGGTTTTCTCTAATGAGCTTGTAATTAGTATATTTTATTTTCATCTGGCAGAACACCATTTATCAAGTAGTATCAAAGCCTTCCATATGAGAGTCGCCACAATGCCAAAAGCAAAATCGACGTGATTTCTCAAGCTCAAATCACCTAGCTCACTAAAATTGAACTTGAACTACGTACATGTCCACAAATATGCTACAAATGTTTAGGTTACTTAAGCAAATGCTCGTTCGAACCGCTGGGCGAATTGACTTTCTATTCTACAGCAGGAGACGCTTGGAACTATAAAGAGTGACGTGATGGTCTATATGTTTCTCTTTATAATTTAGTCCTTTTCTTAGCAAATAAAATTGACATAACCACTCGAGAATGCAACGACCCCATCATCACCAATGCTATTCCTATTTATCTTCCATTACTTGTCCCCTCGATTTGAATGTTGAGATCTGACATGATTTGCCTAGTTCTCCCTTTGAGTTTGGATTTTAAGTTTTAGATGTCACATGAATCAGAAGATTTTATAAAAAATTGAGTGTGTGACAATATCCAACCGCAGTCAATGCCCCAAGCTCTCTCCAGTCCCACATTGAAGCGACGAGGCTTGGCCTCAGTTCTTCACTTCTAATCAATCACATCCCTTAGGGTGGCCCACGTGTTGCCTCACACCACCGCACTTGTCCCTCCTCCGCCGCACATACACTGATACACCGCTTACCCAAAAATGAAAAAATAAACAAAAATTTAAAAACAAAAAAGAAAATTACCCACAGGCGCACATTAGTCTCCCTTCACCTAACCAATTCTCTCTCTCTTTTCTCATATCCCTGTTTGCGCTTCTTCCACATAAAAAAAAAAAACCTTCTTCTATCAGACTCGCCCCGACTTCCCAACTCTCTCTCTCTCTCTCTCTCTCGCTTTTCTCTCTCGCTCTCCGAAATTAGGGTTTCAAAGCTTCGCGCAGTACCGGCGGTGCTCTGCTTCGTCTTCGATCGTCGTTTTTCAATGCCGGCGAATCCTTCCCGGAGATTCTCCACAATTGTTCAATCCCTTGGGCGATTGCGGCACATACCTCAGCTCCGGTGTTCTTCTCAGTTCAAATAGCGGTTCCGAATTGAATTGGAGCTGCTCCGGTGGTTTCTGCGATGGCGCCTAGCCGGAGGAAAGGTGCTAGCAAAGCCGCTCAGGCCGCCGCTGCTCGCCGCCAGTGGAAGGTCGGCGATCTTGTGCTTGCTAAAGTCAAAGGCTTCCCGGCTTGGCCTGCTACGGTGAGTGTTCTGGTGCTGAGAGACATTTTCTTAGTCTTGTTTGTGCTGTGCCGAGTGGAATAGGATTAAGGAGTTGATAATATGCTTCGGTTAGGGTTTGGATTGTATTTGTGAATAGTTGGGTAGGTTTGATAGAGTGGCGGCTCGTACTTGGAAGTTGTGGATTTTCTGGATCTGAGTTTGAATTTGTTACTTTAAGCTTTTGTGTGGATTGCTAGGTAAGATAGGAGATTTGTGTTTATCGAATTCCGATGCATGTGAGATGAGGACTTGATGGTTGACATTGATGCTTTGTTGTTAAAATGGTTATTAGTACTGTCAAAATCAGTGTATCGGTGGTTCTTATAGGTAGTCACTCTGAAACTGCAGTAATTACAGTGTTTTGGTTTGTTAACATGCTTCTTCAGTAGTTTTACTTTTAAAGATTTTAAGATGGAGAATCAAATAGATACCGGGTTATTGGTTTATGTTTGTAGGTAAGTGAGCCGGAGAAGTGGGGTTACTCTGCTGATTGGAAGAAAGTACTCGTTTTCTTCTTTGGAACACAACAGATGTAAGTACTTGATACATTCTTGATCTAAGTTCAGTGGTTGGACTCTCTATTATTCCTCGAGTAAACAAGTCATATGGCACAAACTTTCCTTTCATATCAGACTTAATGATGGAAGTTAACTTTCTACTTCATAAAATATGGTGTCTGCTGTTTGAGTAAGGTTATTATTATGGTTATCAGAGTGTACCGAAAAAGTTAAGCTTGTTACGTTATGGTCTATGAACATGGTGAACTGTGACTTAGCTCCCTACTTAGCCACTGTATCCATCCTTCCTTTCCACCACCACTTGTTTTGTTTATTTATCTGTACTAGAAGATTCCTTCCATTCCATCACCACTTTCTTCTGTTTGTTTATCTGTACTAGAAGATGATGCTTCGCCTTGTATATTTCTTCTTGTGGTCTTTCCCAGTTAATTCAGAAGCAAAGCTGGAAATCTAGAGAGTAAACCAGATTTTTATATTCAAAGCCGTCAGTTAGTTAGGTCATCAGTCTTTTCCAGTATGGATTAAGCAATGATATCTGGATAGAATATTATATACTCTTACATCATCATGCAAGTGAAGTGATTTAGATGGAAATCAAAATACAGTAGAAGAAAAGAAGAGATCCTTGATTTAGATGGAACTGAATTCCTTATTGATCCATGTGTTTTCTTTGTCTTGTTTTATTGATGCATCATGCCTAACTTTGGACTTGGATCCTAAATTATGAATGGTTCAAGAAGAAACAGGAGAATGGAGACAAGCGTGACAACTAGTTGCATGACTAGATTTTATTATCATTTAGGAATCCAAACTCAGCAGAAGAGTTCAATCTTTCATAAATAAGTTGACAAGTGCTTGTTTAATTATAATTTATACCTCTATTTCTTGCTTTATTGATCCACTATGCTTGATGGTAAGATTGAATAAATCACCAAGAATTTAATAGATGTCAGTATAATGGAAATGAACACGACAATTACTTTGATTATTGTTTCTATTAGGTTTTACTGCCATCATGAAATCCAAAAATCCGTATGGCAAACCTTGAGCAGTATCTCGTTACTAGCAAAAAAAAAAACAAAAAAAAAGAGAGGAAAGAAACAAGCTTTGGGAGGAGGCATGTGTTAATAGATGGTCACTCTATTTTGGTCCATGACAATTACTTTGATTATTGTTTCCGTTAGGTTTTACTGCCGTCATGAAATCCAAAAATCAGTATGGCAAACCTTGAGCAGTATCTCGTTACTAGCAAAAGAAAACAAAAAAAAAAGGAAAGAAACAAGCTTTGGGAGGAGGCATTTGTTAATAGATGGTCACTCTATTTTGGTCCATGATATCTTATAATGCAAATATTGACTGAAGTTAGTACACTTTTAGTTAGACCTTACCCTTCAAGGGTGGCAAAGTATCTCCTAAACAGTAAGAACAAATCTTCCGGAGGAAGGCTTTGTCAATAGTCCGTCAGTGCTTTAGAAACCTAGGTTTGTCCTTTCAGTATATAGTTATGTTAAAAAAAATTGTCTTTCATATAGCCAGGTGTCAGTTGTAGATATCTGCAGCATGTCCTTTCTCATTCTATTTATTGTGGATAGATATATCTTCAATTTGCAATATCTTCTATAAAATATTTATCCCCAAATATAGATAGGTTCTAGACTATGAGTGCAAGATGTGTGTCGTGGCATATATTTAAAATCCCAGGTATTAGTATTATTTTCTCAGTGTAGAATAAAGCCGCTAGACAAAGATTTGATTCTGGAGTTTGATTATATATGCACATTAAAGTATTTACGTCTTGGGTGGGTGGAGCTATGCGAGACCGTAAGTATCGTGTCCTCTTTTTTTTTTTTTTTGGGGAGGGGGAGTATACAGATTCTGAGGTTTCACATTCATAGTTCATTGTTGAGCTTCCGGTGATGAAATGCAAGACCATGCTCAACAACAGGTCTGTTTTATTATAATTTAACCATGGCTTCATTGATAACTCTGGGGTAATTATGTACTTGGGTGATGAAAAGTAATTTTATCAACATTATCTGCTTGTTTCATGATGCACTAAGATTTTCCCATTTGGATAAAGTATAGTCTGTTATGGTCAGCATTGTGTGCTTACATATAACATGCATCTTTCTATGTAGTACCTTTCCTTGTTTGCTCATGTAAAAAGGGCACAAATATCTGTCCTTGCAATTGCACGCTTCTATGCATTGTTATAGTTTAGAGGGCTTCTTGATATGTGGGAGAAGTGTTGTAGAGGCTCAAGTCCTGCCTTTAAGTTTTAAGAGCTGAAGTTACATTACAAGCACTCCCATATGGAATAGTTATATACAAAAAATGATGATGTAAATGTTACTAGTAACAGATTCTGTCAGAAGAAAATACTCTGGTCAGGTTTAGAGTTCTCACTTTAATACTTGGACACCATCTTTAGCAACTAATGCGAATTGTAGAAGTTGACTATCTTTCACTACAGTAGAGAATTAGACATTGTGCCATATAAACAATTTCTTAATCTCATTGATAGTGTTTTTTTTCTTAATATTACAAAAAAAAAATGCTCAAGTAATAATGTATATTGTAGATGGTTTGGAAATATAATCAGCTAAGTTTTCAGATGAAATTGTTGGTCAAACTGGCGACCGCTCTTTAACTTTTAATGCCTGGGAAGCACTTTCTTTCTTTTGAAGTCAATCTGTTGTAGCCCACATTAATGAAATGAAAGCATTGCCAATCTTGTTAAGAAAGAACTGAAAACTCGTCAATAGTACTTTGAAATTAAAGTTTCTGTTATATGGTTTCGGCAAAATGATTATTATAAATAATAGTTGAAAAAAATTGATGGTTGATTGCATTCATTTGCTAAATGTGTTTCGACTTTTCATTGGTGAGTAGAGTTTCAAACCTGCATTTGCTTTTGTGTGTAAAACTGTAAATTACCTTTTATGCGATCCTTGGAACTTCTATGGTTCGTCTTATATTTAAAGGGTGCTGTCAAAATGAGAATTAAAATTATGACTTTTAGTTGCATTTAATTGTCGACTGCCAATTTAGTAGCTTTCTTTCTCTATTAAAACTGAAGGGAAGCTCTAGTGGTCTGTATTTTTTGCTACATTCTGGGAAGAAGAAAACCTTCAGATGCCGATAGTTCTTTTTATGTGTCTTGTAGATGTGCATATCCTTGTTTTGGAATTATTTTGTATGCATTATGTATTGGTATGATGCTTCACTAAATAGTTATTTCTATTTTTAACTGGAGAAAAACATTATGCTTTTTGTGTTCTTTGACTACTTGCATGCTTTATTTATTGCTGGAAAAAAGTTTTTATTTATTTATTATTATCTAATGTAAATTGCCTTCTCTTTTTACTTTCTGTCTTTTTGATTTGCATCGGATATTCATTTTACTTTAGCCCAGATTGACATGAATGACCTAATTGATTCTTTCTCATGAATTGTATAGGAGTCTGATATGATTTTAGTTGGCTAGATTTCTCTATTTATTGAGCATTTTGATTATGCAGTGCTTTCTGCAACCCCGCTGATGTGGAAGCATTTACTGAGGAGAAGAAACAGTCTCTTCTTGGAAAGCGTCATGGTGCTGATTTTGTTCGTGCAGTTCAGGAGATTATTGATAGTTTTGAGAAGTTGAAGAAAGATGACCAAGTTGCCGAGGTCAATTCTAGTGCAATTGATGGGAACTCAGTTGACTCTTCATGCAATTTTGGTTCAAAGGATCAGAAAGAAGCTCCTGAAGCTATTCTTGATTTACATCCAAAATCTTCATCTTCTACTATTGATAAAAATGAGCCAAGTAATTCTGTTGAGGATGCTTCAGCTACTGCACAATTAGATGCTACCCTTGATAAGGAGAACTTGATTGGGGAACCTGCTGCTACAACAATGGTTTCTGAAACACCTATGCCGACAACATACTCTTCCAGAAAAAGATCTGGAGACCTGCAATTACAGAACTGCGCCTCAAAGAGAGAGGAAGCACCAGCACGTAGGTCAAGAAGCTCATTGAGGACAGAATCACGTAGATTGCAGAACTTCGTAATGCCATGTGATGATGATGCCAAGAATTCTGGGGATATATCTGCCAATGCAGTTCAGGACAGAAGTTCAAGAAGAATTAAACGAGCACGGAAATCACCTGATGCCTCCATGTGTGATGAAGTTGAATTGGCTGTTTGTGTATCAAACGGTTGTGCTGAAGATGATGGTTCTGAGGTTGTCCCAGTCGACTCTGGCACATTTAGTCTGAATGATGGCAGTGTTATTGATTCTGGTTGCAAAGGAGAACACTCAGAGGCTGCTGTTGAATGCTTGGAAGGAGATGCTGAGTTGATTAAAGGACTTGATCTCCAAATAAAGGCTGTTAGTAAGAAGAAAAGGAAACCAAATAGAAAGAGAGTTACTAATGATGCAGCTGAGCCTATTGCTGTATTAGACAAGGAGACTGTTCAAGAGGTTTGTGTGCAGAGCAGTAGCCAAAGTATTCAAACTGATTGTGGAAATATGAGTGGAAGTTTTTCCAAGGAAGATGGAGATGAACACCTACCATTGGTGAAACGAGCCAGGGTTCGAATGAATAAACCATCATCTGTTGAGGAAGTTCATATCACTCCACACATTCAAGAAAGTCTGAATGAAGTCATGCTCAATCCGTCAGGGATGATCAAAACATCTCCAATATGTGATGACAATTGCCCAGCTGGTAGGGACTCACTTGTGGTAAATGGAGCTCTAGATAATATTGCACCTCCAAGAGTATGCACTCAAAGTTTGGAGAATAGGCCTCAGCTTTGGAATTCGAAGAAAGACCAGTCTTTTGGTTGTTCAGCTGATGGTGAAGCTGTTTTGCCTCCATCTAAGCGTCTTCATCGTGCTCTAGAAGCCATGTCAGCTAATGCAGCTGAGGATGATAGAAGATGTAACGATGTTTCATCAGTCATGATGACATCTACTATTGATTGTCATAATTCTTCGGGGAACACATGCATTACTATAAATGTGGAAAGTTATTCAGGGAATGGTCTGGAACTGAATAGTGATGACTCTTTTGGCAATAATGCTTCAGGGTTTTCTACCACTCCAAACAATGTAATCTTGGAGGACAATACTAAATCATCAATGGAGGTGGATGTATGTAATCAAAGGCGGAATAGTCCTGACACTCAGAATAATCAATGTTCTATTGATGGTTTTCCAGATTCTGGGCACCATAATGGTGGTAAAGTTCTTTCTGCTGACTGTTACGCTGGAACTGCTGTACAAACTGAATGTCCAGGGAAATCACCTAGTATGGAAAGAAGAGAGGCTGGTACTGGATGCAATCAAGGTTCAGTGGATGAGCTTCCTCGGCAAGATGAAGGCCATGCAAAATTTGAATCTAGCAATAAATATGCAGAAAATCTTGGTTCTGATGATGATAAAATTGAATCAAGTCATAAAGATGAGAGTCCTGATGCTGATTGTGATACTTCAGAGCATACTCTGAAGAGCGTAGTTCCTGAACCAGGCTCCAGCCATGGACTTGTTGAGGTTCCAGGTTGTATTGATTTCAGTCAACTTCACCATGTTGCAGGGGATTCTAGGGAGAACATCAAGTCTCTGGACCCTCAGCTGCATGAGAACAAAGACATACAGGAAATGTAAGCTTCTATATGTAGTCTTGTTAGTTAAATAATGCCTTTTGTTTTCTTGTTCATAATTCACAGAGATCGTCTTCTCTCCCTTTCCAAGATTAGTGATGTGTTCCTAAAAAGTACAGAAACCTGTTTTGCACTGCGTTCTTCTGATTCTTTATTGCTTAATATCTCTGCATCAGGTTGGATGCTGTAATAGAGGTAAAGCATAATCAAATAGAGAAAGTGCCTAGTTCAGTTTCCTATCCAGAAGAGTACTTGACTGGAAAACATGTTGCTGGTGTCCGGTCAAGTCCACCCCTAACAGATGGAGGAGATTTCCTTGCACAAACATCACCTCCTAGTACTTCAGGCTGTCATATTTCTACTTCTGATAGTAGTAATATTCTTCAGAACAATGGCAGTTGTAGTCCTGATATTAATTTGCAGCACAAGAGAGCCTCTACTCCAGTTGATGAGGATGAAAAGTCAGAAGCAGTGGTTTGTCAAGGACCAAAATCAGTGAGCAGGTATGCAGAAGCACTGGCCGCTCTGTCATCCTTTGAGACAATACTAGGAACCTTGACAAGGACTAAGGACTGCATTGGTCGAGCAACTCGTATAGCTATTGACTGTGGAAAGATTGGCGTGGCATCTAAGGTAGGGAAATTTGAGTTGGTTATTTGTCAGATGAGATAACACTTGCTGTATCTGAGCACTGAGTGGAGTCAGTGTAAAATATGTCTTTATTATAGAAATAGATGATACTGCCCGAACTTTTTTCTATTGTATATCGAGGTTAACCCACCGTTCAAATTATGATGGAGAATGAGTACATTGCTAGTGATCACTTATCCTTTTGTAACTTTTTTCTTCTTCTTTGACAACTCAGGTGTTGGAGATTCTGGCACGTCATTTGGAAAACGAGTCGAGCTTACACCGTAGGATTGATTTTTTCTTCCTGGTTGATTCAATTGCTCAGCATTCTCGAGGTGTGAAAGGTAATGCGTCTCTGTGCATCAGAATCAGAGTTATTGACAAATAAAAGTCAAGTGTAGTATGAATCCTTTACATATCCAGTAATCTTGGACTTGATTTTGAATGGTAGGTGATACTGGTGCTATGTTTTCTTCTGCTATTCAAGCAGTGCTCCCACGGTTATTGTCAGCTGCTGCTCCTCCTGGAAGCTCAGCAAATGAGAATCGTAGGCAGTGTCTAAAGGCAAGCACAATTTTTATTTATTGTTGTTTTTTTTTAATCAAATATGATGCAATCTGCAATATTTTCTGGCATGTTGCTTCTTATCGGGGGAAGCTGTCCGGCCCATAAATATCTTTCTTGTTCCTCCTCTTTTATATAGGTTTTGAAACTTTGGTTGGAAAGAAGGATTGTTCCCGAGTCCATGATCCGTCACCATATGCGAGAACTTGATACTCTGGGTGGCTCTTCTGCTGGTGCCTATTGTCGGCGCTCCTCTAGAACAGAAAGGTCTTTGGATGATCCTCTTAGAGAGATGGAGGGTATGCTTGTCGATGAATACGGAAGGTTTGAGTTGTTCTGATGTTAATGCTCGATTGTCTCATATGCTCTGCTATAATATTATATATTGAGTCTTCCTGTATCATTGCAGTAATTCAAGTTTTCAACTTCCGGGATTCTGTATGCCCCGCATGCTTAAGGATGAAGATGGTGGAAGTGATTCTGATGGGGAAAGTTTTGAGGCTGTAACCCCTGAACATAACCCTCAGACTATTGAAGAACATGAAGCTCCTGCAACTGAAAGGCATAGGCATATCTTGGAAGATGTTGATGGAGAACTTGAAATGGAGGATGTGGCTCCATCTTGTGATGTTGACATCAGTTCATCTTGCGGTGTTGCTGGAGTCAATGTTGTGCAAGCGTCACATAGTCAATTTGAACAACATTTTCCACATCCCTTTCCCCCTCCACTACCTCAAGATGTGCCTCCGTCATCTCCTCCACTACCATCTTCTCCTCCGCCCCCACCAGCATCAGCACCTCTGCCCCCACCTCATGTCATTCACCCTTCATGTGCTACGTCTGATTTAAATCCATACACTGATACACATGTGCGAGTCTTTTTTTTTAAATAATATATCAGTGTGATGACAATATAAATTTGTTGTTATGTCTGTCTTCTAACTTGGATATGGACTTGCAGAATGTGCATGACTGCAGAGTTCCACCTCCATGTCAACAGTTGAATAAACCGAGAATTAACCAAGCAATTCCTGATGCAGTGCACTATCATCACACTGAATCTAGAGATCTTCACGGGCAGATGCCTGATTCTACATCCTGCTCGTATAGTAGCTATCCTTCAAATTCAGGGAGAAATATGCCACATACTGATGGTGCTACATTCTATAACAAAGGTTACCCTTTATGGCCACCTCATGCTGCACCGTCGAATCAGTTTTCTTATGTTAAAGGAGACCATCATGTAAAGCCACGGCGTGAAGTCCCACCTCCTTATCACAACAGATTTGACTATATGCAGAATGGGGACCGAGAACACTATAACAATAATCATGAAAGAACGAAACCAGCTCCTTATGAGCCCCATGAGAGCTGGAGGTTTCCACCACATTCTTACTCTGGTAATTCTCCTAACTGTAAATAGAGACAATTTGGCTGTTCGGTATATTTTTCTAATTTTTCTGGTGAAATGTTGATGGTAAAATTATTTCCTGTACTTTCTATGGCAGGTCCTCGTTATCCTGAAAAGGGCAAGGCGTCTTATGGAAATGCTCCATTTGCTGGACCCCCTCGTGGACCATCGAGATATCCTGGCCAAGGGTTGCGATTTCCTCCACGGTCAACAAACCACAGACACTCTTTTATACCGCCTTATGATGGTCCCATACCTGTCACCAACAGAGGTGAGAAGGAAAATTAGTAAAATAATCTTGTTTTTTTCGTCTTCTCGGCTATCTTTTGCTCTATTTAGTTTTGTATGTTATGCTAGTGTCTTCATAGCACTATTGGAAAGTTCAGAGAATTAAGCTGATCGACGGTTTGGTATGTGCTTTAGGTCCAGGATTTTGGCGGCCTAGATGAGCTAAGGTAGCAAATTGTCAGGCCTGTGGCTTTACAGCAGGACAGTTTTATCTGATCGACAGTTTTATAATAGTCTCACTTTGCTAATACTACAAGGTGTCCAAAATTCTTAGGTATGAGCATACTCCATTTTTGATCTTGCTTCTGCTGCTTTTCAAGAGGTTTGGTCATATTGCCTTTGCCATTATTCTTCATGCTGTGAGGTAGAGACCTCTAGAAGAGGGCCAAGGAACACAGATATACCAGCGTAATAATGCCTTGAGATTGTACATATGTATTTTACCCTTCCTCCTGCAAAAGGCAGAGAGGGAGACGGTCATTGTAGAGATGATTGAGAGCCATGACTAATCCTAGGTTGGCATTGTATCATGACTTTTTCTTTGCCATAACTTTTAATTTAGTTTATTATCTCTTGGAAGTCCTTCACATGAATTTTACCGACTTTTTCTTCTGACGGTTCATATGTGCATATATTTTCACTTCGAGTATTCCTTCAAATTTGGATTGTGTGAAACCATAAGTTGAATCGGTGGTTTAATGCACAGCATACTGGAGCCAAGTCACTGTAGCCTAGAATCAGCCTTTAATTTGAAATAGTCCTTTCTGCAATTGTGTTGCCCCTCCCGAACTTTTTATCTCTAAACTTGATTTCAAACAAGTTTTTTCTTTTAGTGGAAACAGTGACCATGAAATAATGTGATTACTCTCACTTGGGTTGCCAGTTGTGTCAATTGTTGAGAGAGGGTTCTTTTCCAAGGTTTTATGGATAAAGATTCCGAAGTTTTAAAGGTTTTCTTTCGGTTCATTCCAACTTATGATTGAAGTAAAATGGCTACATAATGATCTTCATGCTTTGCACATGAAACGGGTTAAAACTTCTACCAGTAATAGTATAATCAAGTTGTTGGTGCTGGAAATTGCTTGCACTGTTGAGAATATTTGCATCTTTTCTGGATTACATACATCTTGAAATTTAATTAATGATCACTCTTGGAAAATTGAACCTATAAAACATCGTTACTGCTAAAACGGCTGGGGTCTTTGACAACTGCGCGCTTCTTTGCAACTCAATCGACTTTTGTTTTGTAAGTAACTTGGTAAAAGATGGATCTGTTGTTTGTAATTTGCCTGTTACTTTCAGATCCCTTCCGTAAAAAATGCGACACAACAAAGGTAGATATAGAGCCCCTACCAGTCGTTGGTCGCCGCCAAATGGAAATGTGGAGATATGAAAGAGGCTCTGTTGAAGGGAGAGAGCAGAGAGCGGCTAGGGTTTTTTTTTCAGGTATTGCATAAAAGCTCTTCAGTTTTATCTAATATATTTAATTTTCTGTTTCCTTTGAAAATACAAAGGGGCATATGTTCTTTCTTACGAAAAGAAAATAAAAATTGTAGAAAGACTTTGCGTTACTATTGTTATGAATCGAGAGTCGAGCACTCGAGCTAATTTACTTATTTATATTTATTTTTACGTTCAGATTGGGAAAATTTGCCTAAGCACCTGATAGATGCAGTTTTAGAGAAGCTAGTGTCACTATCAGGCTACTTGCGATGCGATTCAGCATTGATGCATGGTATCATGTAGCAAAAGATAATCAAGCCGAACGCTCGAGGATGACACCTCCAATGCTTTTGATATCTCTGCTAACAAGAGCCATACATGGAACATATTCAGCATTGCGGATGATAAGGTCTTTGATTTGCAACCAAGTGTGCCAAATAAGCGATATTGTGGATCTTCCTTTGGATGGTTAATAGCCATGGAGAAGAGTTACACAATAACCCTAATCAATCCATTTCTCAGGGTTAAAGGTAGGAAGAAGAAAGAAAATTCAATCATTCGCCTTAATTCCTCCATTGCAGTTACCTCCAATCAATGATTCTCAAAGGCTTAGATGGTCTAGAGACTGCAACTATTATGTATATAAGGCTACTAGCTATGTCAGCAGACCCTGTAAGAAATATATAAGGAATTCTGTAAAATGGCTTTCATCAGGCCCGGTAAAGACACAACATGGACTTATGTTGATACGCATGGTGTACTGGGGAAATGTATTAACCAAGTTAGTGATGTTCAAGGTAAATTTTACGCCGTTGACTCCTATGGTCGGCTTTTCTCCTTTGGTGTTTCTGCTGAGTTCGACGCAAATATAGATTGGTTGCTTCCTTGACCCTCCAATGGGCTCCGAGCAAGAGGCAGTTGAGAAAGAATTACTGATGGTTATCAGGTATATAGCACATAAAGGTTAAAAAAAAACACGTTCGACGATTGGATTCCTGGTTTTTAAATTGAATTTTCACAAGCATGAATGGGATGCCAAAGATGACTTAGGTGACGATCGATGTTGCGCTGTTCATCGGTGATAATTCTTCTGTAACTGTGTCGGCTTCAAAATCAGGATGTCTGCCAAATTGCATATACTTTTCTTCATGATAATGATCGTTATGGATTTAATATTAATCGACGGTATCATTTAGATTATGGTGTTTACAACGTCTTGAAGAGAAGGTTTTCACAACCTTACACCTCGAATGCCAGGTTCCTTGTGGAAGAGACTGATTAATTATGAACCAGTTTGGGTGAAGCCAACCTTAAATTTGTAACAATAAAGCAGCATTTGATTTTGTTTATAGACGTTTTATGTTTTTCATGTACTATTTTGTTTCTTTTGAAGTAGTCTTTCTTGAACATGGAATTCCTCCTTTTGAATGCTAAATTTGATTACCTGATAAATTGCTCTTCCCAATCAAAAACGCATCGTGATGCTTCTGCAGATGCATTTCACTTGCAGCTTCTTTGGTTTGATGAGGTTCACGGGACAAGCCAAGCTCACTTGTTAACAAATGACAAGGGGAGCACGTACTACTAACTACTGATCTTCATGCACACTAGCTCCATTTCCATTGTGATTTCTGCAGCCTATAGAAGTTACATGATTTTAAGATTTTTAAACGGCTTCCCCCCAATAGTCAATCACTTGGCATCATATTAAAATTGATTCTCAATCACCACCGACTACTTCATACCAACTTCCTCGAATTTGACCCATATCCTTGAGTTGTCAAGTTTCATGACCCATTGTTCCTTGTGTAATTATGATTCTCAATCGTCCTCTAAAACTCTAGAAAATAATACACTTCATATATAATATCAACTTTTTTTTTTAAATCAAATCCGACATTATCTAGTGGGATAAACATATATAGGTAATTCTCTAATGGTTAGAAGAGTTGTCCCAAGTATCACAACACTTTTTTCCGTTTTTGCAATAGGTCGTAAATTGGTCAACTGAAACAGGTTATTAGAAAAGATTCCTAAATAGGTAAATTTTTCTTTTAAAAAGTTTTTTCGATTTGTTGTGCGACAGGTAATCTCTTTTGCAGCAACTCAACGACAACGACAACGTCATCGTCTTCCCCGGTATGCTGGGCCCCCACCGCCAGCTCCCCTCCCCGCCAACGCAAATGAAGCTTTAAATTGAGTCTCTCTCTCTCTCTCTCTCTCTCTGCAAATCGAAATGGGTGCTACACAGTCCTCGTGCCTCTCCGAAAAATCCATCCACGAGTTCATTGTTAAGGTGATTATCCCCATCCAGTTAATTCTTCGAATTTAATCTTCTTCTGGTAATTGATTTGGTGAAACGCTGCGTTTTGGTGTTTGCAGGGCAGCAAAGGCGACGACGTCGACCTCGGCGCTTACAAAGGCAAGGTCCTCCTCATCGTTAACGTCGCCTCCAAATGGTTAGAGTCGTTTACTTTCTTCTATTCATCTTAATCCTGATTTGGATTAATTGAAATTGATTAGCGATTGATTGTCTTCTTCTTGTTTTTGCTTACAGTGGTTTCACCGATACGAATTACACACAGCTTACTGAGCTTTACACCAAATACAAGGACAAAGGTTCCTTCTTTTCCCTCTCTCTCTTTTCTTCTTCACAAATGTGTTTTACTGTGTTGATTACTAGTTAGTTAAGCGCTTAAATCAAATTATTTAGAGGATGGATGGAAGGTATCTGTTGAATGCTGCATCATAGGACATCCCTGAAGAAAGAAAGGTTTGAACTTGGGGGAGGTTAACATTCCAAATGAACCCCGCATCCCAAGTGTCAACCTTGTGAGAGAAAAGAGACGTTAAATTAGCACTCAAATTTCAGAGAACTAGAACACCAGCGTCTGTGCAAGTATTTACTTGAAATCCTCTGCAGAAAGAAGAGTAGAGATAATCTGTCCAAGTCGCAACCCTAATCAATAAAGGCAACGTTGGAAAGGTTTTGTCACCCAATTAGATTTCCAATATTAAGTGTCATTTGGAAAAAGATAACTACCGTGTATTATCCTTTAGTGAGTAGAAGGGCAACAGTTGTTGGGACAGTCTTTCACTAGCAGCCTTTCGTACCTATCAGGTATAATGCAGAAATGGCATTAGTCTTCAACTCTCCCTCTTTTCTAAACCTTCCTCCTAAGGTTTTTGCTCATAAAGACCTGTTAGTTATACAAGGCTACCAAATTATCTAGGCAAAAAAGGTCCCAACTGACTAGATTTACAGGAGGTTCAGTAGTCTGTATTGTGTAGAATCACTAGAATGTAGATAGCAATAGTTTTGAAACATCTTCAATTGGAGTAGCCCTACCATTCATTGAGAGGTTATGGCTTTGTCATAAAGCTAGCCTCTTGAGAACTTTCTCAACAGGTTGTAGTGGTTGTAAATGTACTATTCTGATTTCCATAAAGCTGACTTGTTGCTGGGATACATTAAAGGAAAATGCATATCGTGCCTCATGATTCTGGCCTATTTCTTCATAGTTTCACTAAACAGTATTAAATTATCATTGAAGAAGAGTGTGGGACTGCAGACTCATTCCAATAGACAAGAAGAGGGGTTCCCACAACTTAGAAAATACTGGATTATTTATGATGTGTGGCAGAACTTTAAGGTGTTATATACCAAGACTAGTCAAGACATCTGTCAATCCACCATTGAGTACAGCTGTATACTTAACTGAGAAAGCACTCATTAACCATTGAAGAATACCATCTTCACAAATTTTTCAAGTGCTGCTGGTAGTGTACGTACCATCCGAGTGCAATTGGAAAGTAGTTTCCAACTTGATTGACTTAACTATTATGGGGAGGGCAAACAAAACTTCTATCATATCAAGTAACAATATAGAATCCCTGCCCTATTTTAGATTTTTTTTTCTTTGATAAAATCATACTTGTTATGTCATTGCTATTTTCCAATTCGTAATACTGTTTGAATTTCCTCACTATAGTGTTATTGTACTATCACTTAGGTGAAATAATATTCTCCCTAACTTCACAGTGCACGCTAAATGTCTCTATTGTTTGTTTTTTATTTGGCTTAAACTTTTGTCTGTCAGGTTTTGAGGTCTTGGCCTTTCCATGCAATCAGTTTCTGAAGCAAGAACCTGGAACAAGCACAGATGCACATGAATTTGCATGTACAAGGTACAAGGCTGAATATCCAATCTTCAAGAAGGTTAGTTGAATATCGTTTACCCTAATCATATTTTTAATGTAGTCAATGAGATTATTTCTGATGCTTCATTCATGTATTGTCACTTTGGTTAGGCATTCTAAAAATATGCTTCTTTGCCTTAAAAAGGGCTTCTTGAAATTAGACTGTTGATCCTGTCGATTGCATTCTTCATCAGGAGATATTTTTGTACTACTTTTGCAATATGTAGTTGTATTTTCACCAATTAACCTGCAGTTTCTATAATTTTGTTATCTAGATACGTGTGAATGGACCAAACACAGAACCCGTCTACAAATTCCTCAAAGCAAGTAAACCTGGATTTTTGGGGGGTAGGATAAAATGGAACTTCACTAAGTTCTTAGTTAATAAGGATGGCAATGTCATCGAACGTTACAGCCCAACCACCTCTCCCTTGAATATTGAGGTCTCTCTCTCTCTCTCTCTCTCTCTCTCTCTCTCTCTCTCTCTCTCTCTCTCTCTCTCTCGTATGGATTGCCCTTCTTGTCACTAAAAGTAGCATTGTTCCCCTTTACACAGGCTGACATCAAAAAAGCACTAGGAGAGGTTTAAGAATGAAGCAGTCTAGATGTGTTATATGTACACTGTTCATCATCTTTTCCATGCTTGTGTGTCTTTCTGGCTATTATCCTCTCCATGTAACTTTAGTTTGGTATTGCATTTTATTTATTTTTTGTTTGTGCTTTGTCTACCTTGTAATTAACATTCATGTACAAATGAAATTACCACTTTGCAAATGAAATGCAAGTTGTTTGATTGTCATGGCTGGTCATGAAGTGGCCTGTGTCAGTTATACTAGAATGATAGGGGTTTATTTTTAAGTATTGAAGTATGTATTTCTTTGTTAGGCATGAATTACCAGATTATGTAGAATTTGCTAACAATGCTTTGTTACAATTCTTGAACATGTTATATTCTCAGTCGGATACACTAGAAGTCTTCTTAGGTTTTGTTGAAGCATCTGTTCGTACATTTGAAGATTAAAATTCAATGGCATGCGGTACATTAACAGAGGGCCATGTTTGGTAAATCAGTTTAGGCCGACTGATAATATCTAACCAAGATGGTAGCTACATAAATTTGTGAATTTAGATGTCTTAAAGCAAGTGTCTAGGATTATACTATATCTAGCATATGTTATGCGTGAAGCAATTTTTGGTGTTAATATAGAAACCATCACTGTAAACTAGCAATCAATTCCCAGGGTCTCTTAAGGTTCCATCTGCTCTTTAACGTCTCCAATTTGAACTTATAAACATTCTGGGAATTAGGTTGGCTACCTGTCTTACTTTTGCAGCACAGTTCCTTTCCAAGTCAAGCTTATCCTATTTCCAAGCACGAAATATCCCAGCATTGCTTACTAAACTTGCCAGCGGTTGCATTTAGCCTACCAAGTCAAGTCAAGCTGCCCATTTTCTTAGTAGAAAAACAACTAGAAAACAGAAACAACTAGCAGATTTTCTTCTTTCACCTCGAATAATGAGAAGCATAAAACATGTAACATAGAGGGACTGACGGTGATCTCCTTCACTCTAAATCGAATATGGATTAATGACATCAAAGATAATTGAAATGTAAAAGAATAAAACCATTACCTGCTGCCTCTGGCCACCGTTTTACCAAGTCCACAGCTTCGGTCCTCACCTTAAAGTTATTATACTCAAATCAAAGAAAAGTGCTACTCTATACATTTAGAAAAGTGAATTGGAGTTTCTATTCATACATCCAAAAACGGTATTTGGATCTCCTTGGTTTTTAGACCTCTAATTTACTTTGAAAAATAATTAAAATACTATTTAGACCTCCCTAATTTTCCTAAATTCCAAACGTCTAATAAATTCAATAAAACTCTATTTTTTTTACTTTAAAAATTCATTCAAATCTATTATAACTATATTAAGTCTCTCGACCTGGTTTGTTCAGAATTACAGTATAATTAGCAAATAAAATTTATCTACAATTTAACAACAAAAATCATACAAACGGGCAAATCACAATAAACTAGAAAAATCAAACTGCTTACATTTTTAACAAAAATAAACGTCCACAAAGTGATCAATATATTTTTTAGACGGAACAATATGTTTGTTTGATGCATGTGAAATATTGAAAACGATATTATCATGGTTTAGCTAGATGAGGAAGAAGTCTATTTGAAATTGTTATGGTAAGAAAAAATTTGAGAAATGAAATGTACCATATATCTTTGTTTTCTTTTTGTTCTTATATTTGTCTGTATTTGTAATTTCGTATCAGTTGACAAAGTCAATATTAATTTGAAGAAAAAAAAGATCTTGTTTTAGGATGTATGCATATGATCACCCAAGTTAAATATGTACTTAGAAGAAAAAAGAATTGAGTTTTATATATCAGCTAATTAGAATTAAAAAGAGCTAGCTAGATTTAACGTGTTCATATTTCTCTAGTCTTCATATTCAAAGATCAAAACTTTGACAAAGCAACCAGTTTGAATTCAACCTTAACGGCTTAACCCCTTGTTCCACGCACGTCTCTTCCTCTTCACCAACCAGGAACCTCTCTCCCTCTCTCCTTCTCTCTAGCTTGTTTGTTTCTTCTCTGCTGTAGCTCAACAGCTTAGCTTCATCTCCATCCCCAGTTACGGAGCTATGGGATTAAAGCATAGAAAGCTGATTGCTGATGATATTTGCGAACCCTGCAAAGATCCAGATAGTTCGAATAGGTGTCCAACTTATTGTAAAATAATGACTAAAATCCATAAATCATCCAATACCTTCACAGTCGTCGGATCGTCGTTGGCTGCAGTCGCTTTGCTTGTCATTTGTGGCTATTTTATCTATGTAAAGTACTACAGAAACAGAAGAAGATCATCACAACCACAACCACAAGCTCACCAGGAAGAGGAGACTCTTCATCGTCATGATCATCAGGCTGAGTTGTTTATTGACGAAGAGCATGGACCTGTGGTTGACCACCCCATATGGTACATCCGCACCGTCGGCCTCGAGCAATCGCTTATCAGCTCCATCAGCGTGTGCCAGTACAAGAAAGGAGATGGCCTTGTCGAAGGGACGGAGTGCGCTGTGTGCTTGAGTGAGTTCCAAGAAGATGAGACTCTGAGACTTTTGCCAAAGTGTGATCATGCTTTTCATATTCCCTGTATTGATACTTGGCTCACATCTCATAAAAACTGCCCCTTGTGCCGAGCCCCTATTATCAAAACCGGCGCAACAGTTGTGGCGCCACCGGAGACAACTGTTGCAACTGATACAAGTGAGCCTGCAGAGGAAGAAATTCCTGTCGAAATGCTAGAAAATACTGGTATTGGTACTGGAGGAGTTGAAGATGAAATATGTGATGGGATTATTAGGAGTACTGAGTCGAGGGAAGATGATATCATGAACAAACAAATCTGTATTAATGAGGAGGAGGTGGATGATGGTGTGGAGGAGGAGTCAAGGAGAAGATCGGTTTCCATGGATTCTGCATCAGCTTTGAAGATCAGTCTTGCGGTTTCTAATGTTGTTGCAGTGGATAAATCAAACAAGGGGAATGCAATTGTTGCCAAGAGAGTTGAGAGAGATCAGAAACTGTCAAGACAGAAAGGTAGTTCTTCAAAAGGGTCATCTTTACGTATTGGAAAACAAACAATTCAGAAGTCGTCTTCCTGGAATGGCAAGTTCTCATTATGCACGGACATCCACAACTGTGACTCCGTTGTTCCTCTACGAAGCTTTTGAGTTTGTTTCACTTGCCTTTTGGTTCTCCTCCATGGTGAGCATCTCTGTAAGAACTTGATGAGATTGTCTCGGAGCTCTCAGCAGTCAGCTGCACAAAGTCAGTTTATACTTGTAGTGAAAGTGTGAAACTACATACTTCACTTCAAGGCTTGTTTAATTTGTATCCAAATTAGGCAAATTGAGGCCACCCTAAAATGGGATGGAGCTCAATCATACATGATCATATATACTTTGCGGTTCTTGTACACACTGTATTGGAGTAAATTAAGCCGAATGATCCTACTGTTTTTTCTCCTTTTTATCAGTCATCTGATCCACTATTTCGCTTCACACCATTCCATCATCAATTTATCATTAGTTGAACTCAATACCAGAACTACAATTAAGCTTAATTCCTAACTGGATACAAATAAACTTAGATAGGATCGATATAACCTGAGGTTCTCTTAACCGGCCAGGAATCAAAAGATCAAAGACTTGGAATTTTCTAACACAGCTACTAGCATCTAACACCGCAATAATCCAACTTTTCTCATGCCACAAAACGGAATAAGATCTATCCTTACAAAGTCTACAGCATCATAATAGGGTCTCTAATTCCATTCATAACATCATATCCCACTCCTTGTTCCATATTAGATACAGGATTTCTTAAGAATATAGTCATATCAGCTACTAATATGATAGTGAACATGTAATTCTAACAAAACAGAAAACAAATATAGCAGTGAAAAGGATGGTGGCCGGGGGCGGAACCTGCTGTAGTTCCAAAGGCATTGTTCGATCAGCAGGTAAGCTATGTCATTATATCCAGACCCAAACTTCGAACTATTCTTGCAGACCTTTAAATTACAAAAGATTAGAAGCCTCAAGAAGGGAACCGACACAATTGATCTATGATATATACAAATTAAGATGAAGCATCCTAGGATTGCAAAGCAACTAATTAAGCATCATCAACCACATCGAATTCTCATAGAAGTTTTTTAAGTGCAAATTGCAACTTAGAGCGGTCTTCAATTTACTGGAATTTTGGACCGTTCGTGCGTTGCTCCAATGTGTGAATTGTCAATTCCCGTACCTAGTGCTTACGGTTAATATAAGTCCTAAACTATGGTATTTGTAATTTTCAATGTGAATTTGTAAGCATATTATCCATAACATTAGTCTGAACTGTGAAACTGATGCTGATCGAGAACTTATTGGGAAAAGTTGACATCCATCCTAAGGTGGGAAGAATGCATATCCTCTTTTTCTCTCATCATTTACATACTTTGAGTTTCTTTTCCCACTACTAAAAAACGAACACTTTTAATCCGTATGCTAAACGAGACGCGTTTCTTTGTACCAAATTGTGATACTATTTTCTGTGTCTCCGACAGTTTGGAACTTTATCCCAAAGTTTGGTAGAAACACAAATATTCCTGTTCGTTACGACAAAAAATGCAAGTCCCCTCTCTCCTCTCCTTTGCTCCATCACCACGTGAGCAGTTTTCACCATGAACAACACAAGTGTGAAGTCGCTCATCAACCCCATGTATTATTCTGCCTACACTAGCTTGTCAATTCAAGTATCGATTCTCATCACTTGGTCCAGATAAGGAAGCATCATTAGGTTGCTGCCACTGCATCACTTGAACAGAGAAAAACGACATAAACATTATCAGAACAACTCGTCGTGGTCGATCCGAAAGCACTAGGGTGTCCCAACATGTCTGCGCGCGATGGTATCGCATTACTGTACTGTACACTGCAGCTTCGTCTGAGAGGTTGTAATCTGAAGGCGAGGGATCACTCGGAGTGTCGCCTTAAAGTCCATGAAAGTAGGGCAAAACTTCCTGGTCAAGTCATTGAAGATAAGAGGCCCAGTGGCTTTCAAGTTTGAGAAGCTATTGGTTTAGTTTGATTCAGTTCGATCGGTTCATTTAGACTTGTCGTTGCGCGCCGGTAATGATAGCCGGCGTGTCGGTTTGACCAGAGCTAATTCTGCGATGGAGGAAGCTCGACATGGTTCACGTGAAATGGAGCCTAGGGAGGGTGTGTTTGACCCCCCTTGTACTTGTCTAAATCTGCATCTTGAATTCTTGATAGCTAAGTGTGGGCTCTAGTAGGTTGTTACAATGTGAATGTGAATTTGAATACCAGTGTTTATTTCGTGTTCCAAATCCCATGTTCGATAAATTTGAGATTTTGTTCAGGAGTAGTTTCCAACATGAAAATTATGATAATGGAAATTTAAGCTTTGAGAGAATTTCCTCACAAAATGCATGCTGCATAGTTCCATGACCTAGAGTTGGCTAAAAGCTTCATTACTGCTAATGTTTTGCTCTAAATGTTCTCTCAAATTCTTCAACTAACTCCAAGCTATTAAGTTGAAATACCATTCAGTTCGTTAAGTGAACAGTACCTTAATTGCTGTTAACTTGTTGATAAATCATCGAGCTTTCAAATTTATTTATAAAGATTTTTTTTTTATATCACTTGAGGAAGATTTCACACGGATATTATCCTAGCTACAAGGCTCTGGTTTAGCAGACCATTACAGCTGGTGTTGTGGTTATGCTTCTGATGAATGAAACACCGAAATATTAAATAAAACTTCGATGATGTAAGAACTACGTACATTGACGTTTGCATCTTGAGGTGAATAAAGAAATTGATATTATGCCATGATGATTATGGATATAAGAAAGATTATCTATAGGAGTCATTTTTTTTTTGGTATTATATCTGTAGGATCATAGACTACCAAGCTGAAGCAATATATGAACATGTGGCACTCTTTCGGTGATCAAATGGCATGGTATTATAATTATAGTTCCCTAACCGGCTAACCTATCATAATTGGTCTCTAATTAGATATGCATCACTCGCTCTGCTAAATTTGACTTTGACATCATTAGGACATTTATTAAAAGGCTTCAATGAGTTATTACAACGGAAAACCAACTAATTGGACTATAGATTTAGTGAATTCAAGAAACGTAAAAGACGGATGTACATATTATAGTTTTAAGAGATTTTTGAAAAGCTGCAACGATGTTCGATGAATTTTCTCAAAGACAACAAAGTAAACCGGTAAATTAAGCATACAAGAATTAAGGGAGTCTTCCAATGAGGAGGATTATCTTGTTGAGGACTAGTTGATGACCAAAAGAGATTCACCAGCTTTTCGATCTTATATTTAGATCTCGACCGTTTAGTTTGTAAATATGTATGAATAGATCATTCTTGTAAATTTTTGTTCAAATTGAAAATCATTAAGACATTCATAAATGTAATTTACTCATTATAAAATTGAACGGTTTATGTTTGACAATTTTAGTACGTTCACTAATTTGATCTACTTTAATGCATTAACTATTATCAAATTGACTGAAAATTTGTACTATTTAATCTACTTATATAAACCTAAAATCTAAATAGTTAAGATGAAAAAATATAATTAAAAATATATCTAATTAATAATTAAGTGAAAAATCTTCAACTTGTCCTCGATAAAACAGTTTTCATTGGAAATTCTTCCGACTAATAATTATAGGAACTTCGTTCATCTCATTCGGAGAGACATAAAAAGTATTATATCCAGTGCGTGAATGCAAGTAGGTACGAGCATATATGCTTTAATGATTCTATTTTAAGAACTAATCATACTTCGAATCAAGTACTAATTAGACTGAAAGGAACATGCATGCAGGTAGGTATGAGCACGCATGCAGGTTTAAACGTCAGACAGGAATGACCCCGCCATAGGTAAGAGTCGATGAGAGGTTTCAATCCAGAGGGTTTGGCAAAGGAAAGAGACGACAACCATTACCACGTAGCTATATATACAAAGTAATAAGCTTCTGTCATATACCTATCATAAGCGGGATATTACCCCATAGGGCCAACCAGGGGCCAACATATGTCAACCACCACCACACACAATGTTCTCCTCTCTCACCTCACACTTCTCCTTCTCAGAGTTTCTCAATATCTCAGCATCTCTATATATAAGAAACCTTGGTCCTCACAGTCCTCACAACACTTCCATATTCCTCAGCTTGTTTGAGTTCAGCACCCACCCTTCAACACTCAGTAGAATCCTTGTGGTTTGATTAAATGGCTACCGCCGGCACTGAAATCCCGACGAGGAGGAGCAAAAGAAGCACTAGTAGTATGAAGGTTGGATCATTAGGAAGGTGTTTGAAAGAGCAGAGAGGAAGGCTTTACATCATGTGGAGATGCACTGTCATGCTTCTGTGCTGGGATGACTGATTCCTCGGTCCATCGGTTCGAGGTTGTCCTATTTGTAGGGGGTGAAGTTTTGGGAATCAGTTTTAAGCTGACTGTTACTACAGAAAAATAGATACTATACAAAGCTTAATGAAGCTTGCTTAGCTAGCTAGCAAGCTCTAAATCAATGGCAAGTTTGACTCTGTAAATAGGTTTGTGCCATAGGATATGAAAAACTGTAGCTCCTTTTGCTTTATATTGAACTCTCAGTCCGACTATATATGTTCCAGCAGATTAATCATATGCCAATTTCCCCAGTAGTTTAATACCATGATCAAATCCAAAAACCAATGTCTTTGGTGGGGGTAAAGCACGCTCAAGTGGCTCAACCATCTTTTGATGTAAATCCAATGATGGAATAATTATTTCTAACTCAAGTGGTTCTTCTGGTTAAAACTGCTAGATTTACATTAATTTGAAGCACGAGTTCTTCTGCGAGTTTTGTCTGTACTTATCACTAGTGCAAATCCAAAATTGTTTTCCAGATAGCTTAGTTCATGAAAATAACTATATATACAGCTAACGAGGCGCAACCAAACTTCTTAAATTGTAAGACGAGAATCGTGGATCAAAGAATACCAAGTCTCCAGCAAGTGAGTTGAAGAGAGCAGCGGCATTTTAGTCACAGGGCACAAAGAAAAACAATCGCAACATGCTACTCACAGGGCTTCCATGCAATTTGATTACCCAATATATATATAGAACACTTGCAAAATCTCCAGGTTTAAATTATTGCGTTCAAAACTGTACAAAATAAATTCACTTAAAAAGCTCGCCAACTCTATAGGGGGAGTAGTAATAAGCTCTCTAGCGACAAAATAACCCTACTAAAAACCAATGACAAAATAAGCATCTGGGTGAAGATCATCATAACTAGCCGCCATATTCACAATATTATTATTACGCATGAGTTTAATGCTCCGACAGATCTTCGTCAAAAACCTCCCATCCGTCGTCCATAAGAGCTTGTTTATTGACCTCGACTGTTCCATTTTCTAGTCTGCATTTTGGTGAAAGGCCGTCAACTGAAGCAACAGAACTCGCCCTCTCTGGGGTCTTTGGTGACTCGGATGACCCAACTGACACAACTCGTTCTAGAAGCAAGCCAGAAGCCACGCTTTTCAAGGATGAGCTTGAAGAAGCTAAGATGCAACTTGTCTGGCTAGATGAAACCGACTGGCTTAGAGGAAGACGCTCATCAAATTTCTCTTTCAGCAACTTGACATCCTGACAAATTACAGAGATTTCTCCTCTGCAAACATGCAACAACACATCACAAGGTTGATCTAAGGATTAAAAAAATACAGTCTGTCTGCAATATGGCAGAAAATAGTTGAGAATTCTGGAATTACTAGGCAGAACAGATAAAGTGATTCTGAGGTGACATCTAGAATTCAATTATAAGGAAAAGAATGAACATATTCACGACATGCACACAACTTTTAACAACGGACTGAACCAAGAGCCCTACAGAAGTTTACTATATCCTAGTTCCAGCATAAAGTGTGATTCGATAAGTGATTATACATTAAATAGAATGAGAAGAAAGAAACTTACTGTAGCATATCTACAATGTGACCACGGTCCATCAGAAACTCCCGTAACTGCAGTCAAGAAAAACTAGAAGTATTAACATCCGCTAATTTACATTGAATTCTAGTAGCATATCTACTGGCCAAAGTAATTAACCTTGGAATTTTCCTCTGCCGCCTGTTGCAATGCCTTTGACTCCTCAACTACTTTCTCCATGATCGCCTCTTGTTCAGCAAGTGCTTTCCGGGCAGATTCTTCCTTTTCTAGCTTTTCATTTTCAGCCATCTTCCTCGACTCTGCTGCTCCAGCTAGTCGGGCTTCAAGTGTTTCACGCATCTGCATTTCCAGAACACATAACAAAATAAGAAATTGGATAACAAGTCTATTTTCGCCCCAATCAATCATATATATAAAGGCTGCATATAATTCCTAATCTGTACAATTTTCTAACAGTATAGCTCAGATCGCAGAAGTTTAAACTATAACAAAAAGAAAAGGCTGGGACAATCTTATAACACTAAAAGTGAGCACTAATACTCTTTTCATAGAACCAATATTTCGAATGATCAACTGCTTCATAAACAGTAAATAACTCTATGGATGTGGTATGAAGATAACATAATACAAGGCACTCCCAAAAGTTGAGAAAGTATTGGTGAAATTAAAGACAAGCAAAAACATGTAGAGAAATAGAACCTCGTCAAGGATTGCAAGTGACTTATCCCTTTCATCTGACAGACCGAGCAATCGACATTGAAGCTCTCTAACTTCAGTTGCTAGAATTGCCTTTTCCCCATAAACTTCACCAGCATGCTAATAAAATATAAAATAAAAAAATATATCAGTCATGATGGCACATTTATAAACCAATACATTAAATTCAGAATCTAATAATCTGGCAATAGACAACCATGTCATTTGCATCCTTTGCATGAGCCAACATCTGTTTTAATTCCTCCACCTTCACCATAATGTCCTGACCTCCTCTTGCAGCTTCCTCTGTGACACGATCCACAGCTTTCTCTTCGAGTTCCACTTCTCTCATCAAGGCCATAACAGACTCCATGGCTGAAAACAAAGTTTTCTGCACCATTATCAAATAATTAGAAGCTGTTTCATAGTAGTAAAATGCACAAAGTTGCTCTTTTCTGGTGATTGACTCCACCATTCTGTGCTTCAATATAAGCACATGTAGGCATAACATTTACAGTGCAACCTTTTGGTATAAAAAAGAAATGAAGCACAAAAATCAAGTTCTATCATATTGCAGCAATGCAATGACAAGGAAAAGCCTAACACATTTAGCAATAAAAACAACTATTTTTATCATCACGTCCCACTCTTATTTAGTTCTGATAAGAGATATAACTGCACTCATTAAATGGAGCCTTACAGCAATACAAATATACAGATATACAGAGCCATTTAATTGTGATCGATAAGTTTCTAACAAGATAAATCCAATATTACGTATTTACATTAGTACCTTGTTATGTTTAGCATCTTCAATGCTCTCCTCAAGAACATCAATATTCCATATGCTATTTGTAGTGGACTCCTTGACATCATCAGCCAAATCATAGAAACAATCATCTTCCTTGGATTGGACGGTTTCTAATACATGTTCTGGGGAATGAGGATCCAGCTGAACAATCGAACTTTCACCCACGAACAGAGAGTCAACTAGATCATCAGTTTGTGAGAAACTGAAATCTTTCCACTCATAAGGCATATTGATAGAACAGTCAACAATTCCCTCTTTTTCATGATCTGAATTGGCTGTCATTCCAGATGAAAACTGCTGAAGCCTAACATCAACATTATGAGTTTCAATTTCTTTACATCCAGTGTTCACATATTCTTGTTCCTGACGCCCAGTTTCTTGATCTACATCTAAGGAGGCAAGAACATTCTGCAATGAATCTGTGTCATCTACCATTGCAGAAACCTCATGGAAGGCAGCACTTGTAAATACTGTCTGATCAGTATTGCTGGCATTTTCGACATCAGTGGATCCTGCTGCTGGAGAACTCTTCAATGTATTTGTGTGTTCTAGCAGGGGAGATTTCTCATGCAAAAACACTCTTTGACCAGTAATGTTGGCATCTTCATCATCGCTGAATTCTGCTGCTGGAAGAGGCTGGGCCTTTACTTCCTTACCTACCCGCTGGTGCTCCTCGGGTATAACTGCAATTTTAATTGACAACTTGTTAAATACAGTGTTTATTACGAGCGGACAGTGAGCATAATTTACAGGTAAAACAGAAAACTTCACCAAAGAAGAAAAATAAATAAAAGGGAAAAAAATTGCAGCATTCTAGCATTGCAATTAATTGTTGATAATATTAGGGCAGTAGATTCTCAAGAGATGTAGAATACCTTCAGTTGTTGGACTCTGAACCTTAGCAGGACGACTGTTCCAGATAGGGAGAACCTCATTCAGGACAACATTCACAGCTGCGTCAAGATCATTGGCATTTTCTATAGCAACAGCTCTCAGAGCGCGAAAATCAACCTGCACAACAAAATAATGCATAAATTAGAACCGAAACCAAATTCGGACGTCACATAACACCCTACAACATGCAGATTCCATCGACCTAAAGCCAAAACAATATTACATCAAAATTATAATCTATACGGCGATCATTAAGCAAATAACATAATGAATTAGAGATTATTAGGGTGTTACCTGAGGGAAAATCTCCTTCAAGGAGCTGAAAACCTCATTGATCCCCATATCCAAGCCACTAATCTGCGAAATTCAAACAGAATCAACAACTTGTTCGTGAATTGAATCATCCTAAACGCTAACGATTACAACAAACACGAGATCATAGAGATTGAAAGTTCGAGACACGGACAGAGTTTCTGAAATTCATAACCAAATTACAGAATTTATCACCGCAAGTATTGTGCTTATCATGAACACACACAACTCGGATGATCAATTTTGCAAACTGATTCCGAACACGAAAAAAGGAATGGAAGAAAACCAAAGAAATTGAATCGAAACTTTCGATCGCAATCGAGATGGAGACAAACCTTTCAGGGTCGAGAGGAAGAGAGAGGCTGAGTGTGAAAACGAGGGGGAGAATGGAGAAGAAGAAAAGGGCTTTTCGGGTTGCATTGGCTATTTGTAGGGTTGGATTTTCCAGATAACAAACTTTTCCTTGGCCCAGTTGATAACCCATGCAGCTAAGTTACGGGGTATTCTCGATAATATTCTTCTTACGGGAGGGTAATATCGTCTGCGACTTTACGGTGGATGTTGTTGGGTCAATACTAAGCGAGACTTATGTCCGTTGGATGGACGTTTGCCGACGTGGTACAAGGAAATTTTGCCGTTAAATGAATGCTGGATGACGTGGTACTCGGAAATTTCCTCTGTTTTACTTGGAAATTGCCGTCCTTTTCCTCGTCGACTTCATTCTCCAATTATTCTACTACATTTTGGATTAAAGTTGAAAAGCACAAACATTTCACGGATTCCAGAACCCATTTCCAAGACTCTGAGGTAGTTCTTCTAATACATCAGCTTTCAGAATTTTAATAGATCAACAAAATTAGATCCAACTACCTTCAAGCACTAGCATCTACAAAACCCTAGCTTATAGTTTTATGTATGATTGATGTACAAAAAGGGTACAAATGCCCCACGGGGCACTGGCCACAACCTATAGGACATGAGAATTCAAAGGACGGAAGCAGTGAGGCAGCCTTCTATCCCAACTATGATCTTGTAACGCCAAGAAGAGGCTCCCGTGGACTCCCAGAAAACCTTGTTGATCCATCATCCTCCCCAGACTTTTTTGGGGTATGTCCCTGCTTATTTGAAGCTCCCTGAAGGATAGCAAGAATATAATTAGGCGAACAATGGTCTACAACTTTAGTTTGTCTAATGACTTCGCAACAATGATTGGTGAGTTACTTACAGCCTGCTTTTGAATCAACTTCTGACTTGACTGAGCTCTTGACATGGATGAAGCAGCTGCAGCTGCAGCCACACGAATCCTACACAAATCAAACAGTCCAGATTAAACAAGCAACATGACCACAAGAGAAATTGAGACAGAAGCTATTGATACCACCATACCTCTTATGTACATCGATATATACATCTGTCTCGTCAACAATTTCCTCCTGTGTTGCAAAAGATAACCAGAAAAGTCAACCCAGAAACAATGTGCAACAGATAAAAGCAAAACAACTGAACCACGTAAAGCTTAATAGATTTAAGTGTGAAGACTGGACTTTGTGATGCGCTCAATTGGCGGAACATTTGTGGTAGTGTTACAGGTACAAAACCGACAACTCAAGAATTAATATATCATTTGTTATCCAAACATAAAACTTA
The DNA here is from genome assembly GCF_933775445.1 of Argentina anserina. Lineage (NCBI taxonomy): Eukaryota > Viridiplantae > Streptophyta > Magnoliopsida > Rosales > Rosaceae > Argentina > Argentina anserina. The sequence goes on along the minus strand of NC_065873.1, from coordinate 20,696,183 downwards.
GAAGCAGCGCTTACTTGCAGAAGTTCTTCAAAAACATCCTCAAGGGTTATGATTCCAATCACCTCCCCATCTTCAATATCATCTGATAAATTTGAAATGCCATTTGTTGTAGCGTTGTTTTCTTGAACAGTTGGCATGTTGGTCAGAGACTTGGGACGTTTATCGACATCAATGGTAACACATCCATTAGTTACTCTGACCTCCTCAAATTTCTCTCTATCTGTAGTAACCGGAGAAGTTTTGGTTTTTCCTTTGATCTTCACTACAGCAGCCAAGTGACTGCTTCCTTTCTGAAACTCATTAAGTATATCGTACAAAGGCATATCGGCTGGGACCCTGGTATATCAATGCATGTAAAGTTAATGACTTACTAAACATAACAGATGTAAAAGAGAATAGGGAGAACAAACCTAGGCATTCTACGAATGGAAACTGCACTAACTGGAGTCTCTGTTTCTGCTCGTACTGTGAGGAGACTTTTCACCTAAATTCGGCACAGCAATATTACCAAATGAATCATCACCTAGAACCAGCCACTACCTATAACAAGGATCATACTTCCAGGCAAAAAAACACGATAGATCATATAAATTTCAACCCACCAGCAAGAGGCCAATTATTTTTTTGGGATTTCCAGAATAGACAGGCACTCTACTATGACCACGTGCAAGAATTTTCCCCATTGCTTCCCTGCATAGAGAAAAAGGAATGTTATTGTTTTTGGTCCTGAGAAAAGAAGATTTGTGAGTCTATGCCACTCTATACAGTAAGTCCTAATCAATAAGTCCTTTCATTATATAGCTGAAGAGAAAGACCTTAAACTGCATAAATTAAAACCAACAGGGCTAACAAAAGACATACCAGTCTAACTTTGAATTAACATCCAAGGAAAATGTTGATTCAATAGGTGTCATAGCCTCCTCGGCAGTCTGCAGATTGAAAGATGCTTTATTATTACATCTGTATCTCAATGTCTAAAATGACTTGCAGAACACTAAGACATGCAAGCAAACCCGAAGACCTTATAAAACTAGCACTGTAATAGTTTCAAAGCAAAATCATAAAGAAATAATATACTTGACCATAAAAGGAACCAAAAAGGTCAATAGTATGAATACTAAGTACCACTGGCATGAACAACACAGTATGAATATGAAAGACAAAATACTGTCAGTATCATCACTCCAGTGTAGAACACTTGTTTGAAAGCATTAAACACCTTTTCAGTTAAATCCAGCGCTCCACTGATGATCGTTGTCTCATCATGTGTTAGTTCACCTCCCTTTCCAGCCTAAAATGGACAGAAATAACATGTCAACGAATTGGAGATCATGAAAACCAGATAACTGTTCTAGCACTTTCATCCCCCCCCCCTCCCCCCAAAAAAAAACTAGTTGTAGAATATTCAAAGAAAATAGAAATCATGAAAAATGGCGGGGCAAGTGCCGGAATGATATACAAGTATCCAAACTTTTAAGGGCTTACCTCAAGGCCATGAATAGAGACAAGTGCTTTCAACTGTGCTCGCCTGAACATTTCATCTCCATGTCCGAGTACAAGATCCAGAAACTAGAACCATGAATCAAAAAAAAAAATATATTATAATAATTCAGATTGAAATCTAGAGCCTAAAACTAATATGCTCCTTACTGTGTTCATAGTGATGAAAAAACACACAATTGTGAGTGCATAAACAAAAAGTCGGGCCATATATAGAATGAAAAACAATTGTTGCCTAGTAACTTGTAACAAGCAAGTCATCTAGAGTGTTGGTTGAAGGCTAAAATCTCCATTAACCAAAATCAATTAAGCCGGCCAAAATGTGGTAAAATCAAATCCACTGCAATGATATGAGCGCTACCTTTCCAATTGGGTAAGCAATCGGATAGCAGATGATCATCAAAATGCGAACAAGCCAAACGAAATTCGCACCAACAGATAGCCCATATCTTGAGCATACAGCTTGCGGAATTATCTAACCAACAATATCAATTCACAAGTCAGTAAGAAACCAATACCACACCAATTGCATCTCAATAAGCTTATAAGTTCGAGAGGGCAACATACCTCTCCGAAAATCAAAACAAATGTTACAGACAGCAAAACCGCAATGGCAGGGTGAAATATTTCATCAAGGTATAAAGGAAGAGCCTAAAAAACAAATCAAAGAAATCAAAATGCAATGTTGTCCATAAACTTATAAACAGATGAAACTCAATCGAGCAAACTAGCAACCTCCATAGCACAAGCATTGCAGAGAAGTAGAGTGACCAAAAGATGGTGCTGCTTTTTCACCACAGGTAGAATCGCAGCTGTATAGGATCAACAATTTCATTATCAAATGATCAAAGTTCAAATCAAGCTCTCTGCATGAAAAATTAAAAACGCACCGGCTTGCTTTTTCTGATCGGGTGAGCCGCTCCGCTGCAGAATCTCAAGGTCGACGAGATTGAGCGACATCAGTCCGAGCGTAAGTCCGGACATGATTCCGGCGAACAAGACCAGCAGGCAAGAGATTCCGGCGTAGAGGTACCACTCGCCCGTCCCGAAAGGTACATCATCCGAGTCGAGCACTATGTCGCGGGCGCTGCTCCACGTCATCATCGCCATCGAAATCGGTTTCGAATTAGAGCGCGGGTGGCGACTCTGAGAGAGAGAGAGAGAGAGAGAGCTGAGAGTGAGAATCGGTTGAGAAAATGAGAGAGAGAGAGCCACGCACTCTGTTTTTGACCTTCGGTTATGAGAGCGGGTTTTTGTCCTGGAGTCCACAATGACTAGACTTGCTGACATAGCTAACTTAAAAGAGAAATTTAAAAAAAAAACTTTTTTTTGTGAAATTTTTTATTATGTATCAATATACGTTATACATCCGAAAGTCGATATTGTCTTGTGAGTGAGGTCATGAAAATAATATTAATTGTCAACCGTTGGATGTCATGTGTATAACATATATTAATATACAGTAAATTAACTCATTTTTTGTCTTGATTTCTAACCTTACTTTTTAATTTAGTTGAAAATTGACTATTTGAGCAGGTAAAAGGTCATATAGACCACTGTTGGATGTAGTATGCACTAGGACCGGACTTTTTGACACCGTAAAAACCGAAATCGGCCATAACCGAACCGCACCAAAGCGAATCGTTAGCACCAAATCCACCCCTACTATGCACTAACAAGTTACACAATCCGATAACACTTTTTCTAAACAAAAAAAATCTGGATTACAATCTTAGCCAATACATTTACGATTTATTTAAGCAACGAATTGATGTGTTTCATATATGAAATATATGTACTATTCTATTTTATTTTCATGGAGCATAAAGAATTAATTTCAAAGATAAAAGAGAGATATACAAAACAGATCAATATACACTGCTCTATTTGTTGATAGATAATTGATAACTTAATATTAATATGTCCTACTCATTGAAAAAACTATAAAATTACATATGGTGCGGCTATTGTTACCCCACTATCTACTATGTTCACCCCTTATACTCATTTCACCCCACATTTTAAATTTAACATTAATTTACTGATTTCACTCACTTATTTTTTCAAAATTGTCTTTAGATGACATATCGAATTGAAAAAGATAATTTTTAGAGACAATCTTTCAATTAATTTATAGCAAGATAAAATGAATGATACAGTTTCCAAATATAATCACAATATGATTCATATATTTGTTTTGTATTTATTCTAAAAAATAAGTGTTTATTTAATACAAATGCCAAAAAATTCATAGATTAACAACTTTGAGTTGTAGAAAAAATCATAGATTCAACTTTGAGCAATGAAAAAAGATTGATTTTGGTGATAGAATTTTTATTTGTAATGTTCACCAGGTATTATAAAGATGTTAATAAATTAACAGTAATTATTTATGATTTGAATAACGAATATCATATAAATATCAAACAGAAAATATGAAAATTCTCAATGAATAAGAGATAAATATTTTTAGATCGGATGGAAAATATTAATATATTATAACAAATTAAGTTTTTTTTGTATATATATAATTAATTGATTATGTATTTTTAAAAAATTGATGTACTTAATAGTCATTTTACACTTGGGTAATGTAATCTTGCAGTAATTGAAATTTTTGTCGTTCACACCTTTTATTATTCTAAATGACATCATTTTTTCAGTCCATAACTTAAAACCTAGATAGTATGGACACGTGGCCTTTCCCACCATGTGTCTGACACGGATGCGGACATGATACGTTGGACACGTACAAATACGCCCGAAAACGCAATGAACACACGTACCTCAGATGGGGACACACGTATCATTTATGAGACACAATGGACACTCAATTTAACAGAGAAAATCCAAAATTGTGGGCAATAAGATTCAAATCATGGATGTTTTCTCCACCTTGTAACTCTTTAACCACTCTTGCAAAATGACGTTTGTTAACTTTTATGCACATTTTAATATATATATATATATATATATATATATAGTAATGTAATATTTTCAAACTCTATAAATTAATTAATTTTTAATAAATATATATATTAAAATTTATTTTTTATTTTATTTTACTTCGCGTATTCTAATACGAAGACTGCCCGTGTCCGTGCTATATAGCTTAAAACCCGAACCCTTTCACTGAAATTCGTCGTCTTCACTCCGCCAGTGGCTCACTCACCGATTCCGAATTCCGGCCATAATGCTCTCCAAGGCTCGAACCACCATATCCACCTATCTCCACAGCCGCGCCGCCACTCTCACACGCCTGTGTGCCCACCTCCAGATCAAACCAATCTCGAGCCTCAAAGTCGCGTGGCGCAAAGACGCCGACCTCGACCAGGCCATAGAAAACGACAAGCAGTACAAGCTCTGCGCCCGCGTCGTGAAAGAGGTCCTAAACGAACCGGGCCAGAAAATCCCGCTCCGGTACCTGGAAAACCGCCGCGAAAGACTCCGCCTCCGAACCAAAGCAACCACCTTCATCGCCAGAAACCCAGGTTTGTTTGAGGTTTATTACGATAGAATCAAACCCAAGACTGAGAATGTTCAGTTCATTAGGGTTGGTCATAGGCTTAGGAAGGTTCTAGAAGAAGAGAAGAGGATCAATGCGGAGAATGAGGGTTTGATTGTGGCTAGGTTGTGTAAATTGTTGATGATGGCTAAAAATAAGGTGGTTAGTGCTGAGAAATTGGTTGATGTGAAGAGGGAGTTTGGTTTTCCTAATGATTTTATGATAAGGTTGGTGCCGAAATATTCGCAGTATTTTAGGCTAGTTGGGGGCTCTAAATCATACTTGGAATTGGTTGATTGGAACCCCGAGTTTGCGAAATCGGTGATTGAGAGGAGAGCTGAGGAAGAGGCAAGCTTGATGGGGATTCGTGTTAGGCCTAATTTTGATTACAAGCTTCCACAGGGGTGTGTGTTGAAGAAGGAAATGAGGGAGTGGGTGAGGGATTGGATGGAAATGGAATACATTTCGCCCTATGAGGATGCTTTGAAGCTGGATCAGGCGTCACCGGAGATGGAGAAGAGGACGGTTGGGGTTTTCCATGAGTTGTTGTCGTTGTCTTTGATGAAGAGGATGCCGGTTCCCATATTGGGGAAGTTTTGTGACGAGTACAGGTTTTCAAATGCGTTTCCAAATGTATTCACAAGGCATTCAGGGTTGTTTTATGTGTCGCAGAAAGGTGGGATCAAGACGGCCGTGCTGAGGGAAGCTTACAAGGGTGACCAGTTGGTTGATCGGGATCCGCTGCTGCAGATTAAGGATGAGTTTGTTGAGTTGTTGGAGGAGGGATGGCGGGAGAGTGCAGAACAGTTGAGGTTGCAAAGGGAAGAAGTTAAAGAGATGGCTGTGAGGAATGATGAATAGGGAAAGCGCGTGTACAAAGAATGAGGGTGATCAACAAAAGTTTTTGCAAGTAGATGAGTGCTGGCAGGTAAGGAGAAATTACTCCTTAAGTTTTATTTAGAACTCCATTTTTGTTCAGCTGCAAGTTGATTTATTCAATCATTTGGTTTTGTATGAATGTAGCATTCTCTAAAGGAGGAGGTTTATTTTTCATAGTCATGTATAATGTACTTTGTATTGAATTATTCATCTTAAATTTATAGTGATTCTTGCCATTCTTGGTATAATTACATTTTTAAGCCTTTACAATGGAAAGTGGAACTGTGATCTTCGTATGTTTTATTTGCCGTATGAGGCTCATTATTGCAATTATGTGTGCATATTTTGGTTGGACAGTACAATAATTAAGAGCGATTACGGGGTGAACATTTGTGAGTATGCTTGTACATTGCATGACTATAGATAATCGTCATAGTTAATATGATTGAACACATTCATTCTTATCACTTTTCAAGTTCCATTTCAAACTTTGCAAATGTCATGTCCACCGTGTTAAAACTTATGCAGTTCATTCCATCCCACCCTTAACCAGGACAAGAATATATTTGTAACATTACACTATTTCAGCAAAACATGATCTGGTTAGGAATTGATCCTCGTGTTATGAGTAGAGAAATCTATGTATTAAGGTGGAATTCGATGGACCAGAAGCTTTTGAAGAGAATGCTTGCCACAGCTTACTGTGTCATACTAGGCAGTTGACACCTGATCTGAGAACTTTTTTGATGAATTATCAGCTTCAACCAGGGTTTTGTTCAAGAAGGAAATGAGGGAGTGGATTAGTGATTGGGTGGAACAATGGAACTAGAATTATTTTTCACCATTTGAAGACATATCACTTTTGGGTCAAGCTTCTAGGAAGTGCTGAGCGGAGCAAGCTTTCATAAGTTACTTTGGTTGTTTTTATGGAAGGATCCCTGTGCCAGTGTCAGTAGAATTTTGGGATGAGTAGGGATTTTCTATTGCACTCTCAAATGTATTCGGATGGCAGTATATTATGTGTCAGAGGGATTGAGATGTTAGTGCTAAAGGAAGTTTACAAGAATGGCCAGTTGATGATCAGGAGCCTTTGTTAGGGATGGAGGAAACGTTGTTGAGCTATAGGAGGGTAGCAGGAGAGAGTGGAGAAGATGCAGTTGCAAAGGAAGTGGTTAGAAGCATAATAGGGGTGTTGGCTGGGATAAAAAAGAAGAAATTGTGTAGAATGGTGGTAACTAAGAAGGCTGAGCTTTGCAACTAATGAACAGTGACAGGTATGAGAATTTAATTTGTAATCTTTATTTAGAATGTCTGTTCAATTTTAGCTGAAAAATAAGTTGAAGTATTGGATGACCAGTTGTATATGATATAGTATTCTGTCTTGAAGAAGGTTTCTGTTCGTAGTCTTGTATAATGTTGCTCAGTAATCCAACTCATTCATCTGAACTTGTGAAGTATATAGTGATAGTGATTCTTGGTTAACTGCTCTCTTAATCTTTTCAATGGAAGGGTGAATAAATTTCATCTTTTTCTTTTCTTTTTTGCTATCCGCCCTTTGTTATATCTGTGCAAATTTTTCTGCTGGAATCTTTAACATTGATATATTGCTAAGACAACCATTAGGACCATTGCTGCTGCATGCTTGCAGTTTACATGACTAACATAAAGATAATGGTGATAGTTATCTATGAAGCATGTTAATTGATTTCAAATCCTCGTTTTGAACTTTGCTTCTGTCCGTTTGCTTCCCAGGACCTAGGTGGTCAATCCTGTCCCACCCCTTAAGCATGAGGAGATATTGGCAGCATGATCTAATTGAGCGATTTTGTTTGGTGTGTATCTGGAGTTAGAAGTAGAAAAATCTTTGCCGAGGTGCAATTTGCTGTCTTAGACGTGTATAATTGTACATGCACTGACAAGTAACTGCTGGAGAGCATGTCTCTGTGTTACAGAGGCACTATCTGAAGATTTTTGTGATGAATTGACTGGCCTTAGGGCCATTCTATGTATACTTATAATTGAATTGAAACATGTTATAGCGTCATTCCCATGCACTTCTGCATTAGTTTGGTATGAACTTTGTAAGGACCAAGGTGGTTCAGCAGTTCCTGAGACCGGGACTGTGTCATGAAACCAATGTGATCAATATAAGGATTAGCAGATTTTCGCAATTCAAAAATGTGCTTCACTTAATCATTTCATTTACTCTGATGATTCTGCAAACAGATGTCCTTTATTGTGTTCTTTTCTTAATATGTATCTTTCTAATGAACTCCATGTTACTATGAATAAGCATTAAGATAGTTGATACCTAGTAAATTCATTATTTTCAGCTAAATTGTTCAACAAAATGCAGAAATTTGGTGTTGGTCAGTTTCAGTAAAAAACTTCGCCTTCTTGTTTTTCTGGTAGTAAGTGGGTTGTGCAAACGATTTAAAAGAGAGTTTGTACGTCACCTAACAGACTCCTCACACAAAGAGAATGAAAATAAAGAGTAAACTATTCAGAACCAAACCCACCCTCTTGCTAATGCTACTACTTAATCACCCACAAGCAGAAGCTGACTACACCAAAGAAAACCAAGGAAGGTCATGAAAGCAATTAGTGTATAAATAGAAGGTTTGGCCTAAAACGCCTAAAATACAAGCAAAAGCTAATGGAGGGTGTGAAGATTCTTACCTTGTTTGCAGCAACCCTGCTACTGCTGCCCAACATGGAGGCGCAGCATTATCCTCCTCCCCGCCCTCTCTGTGCGTCCCAATTTGCACTAGCTAGCTATGCGTGTTCACTGCTACCATATGGTCCTATGCCAACTCCACAACCTCCCCCTCCCGCCCCTTCACCTCCTGACGACGATGACGACGACGACGACGATGATGATGATGACGACGACGACGACAATGACGACGACGACGATGATGACGGTGGTGGTGATGGCGGTGGTGATGGTGGTGGTGATCGATCAAAGCAGGGTCACAGTCATGGTCACGGCAGTGGCAATGGCAAGGGAAACAGCAACAGCAATGGCCATGGGCAAGAACACCACCAAGGACATGGGCATGGTCACAAACAACACCGTCGCCATAGCCACAGGCACAGGCACAGGCACCACCATAGGGAAAAATCACTGTCACCCCAAGAAGATAATTGCTGCAAATGGCTGACCCAGCTTGATAACCAGTGTGTCTGTGAATTGCTCCTGCGCTTGCCCACCTTCCTCCTTAAGCCTGCACACACTTACTCTGTATTTATTGGATCCTCCTGCAACATTACATACTCTTGCTCACACCCATGAAGCAGCCTGCCGGTTCTTATAATTTATTAGAGAATTTCCTTTACTTATAGTGTTCTTATTCTGTTTAATGTTATGTTGTTTAAATTGTCAAAATGTGATAGTACGTGAATGTTGTTAGTTGCATAAATTTAATAATTTTGAGCATCTGTATGTTTACTTGTTGCATGGTGAGGGGGAGCAGCATTTAGAAACACATTTACCTATCGATATAAATTTCTCAATAATGTTTCAGAGGCCTTTCTGCAAAAGAGTAATCCATATTTTTCATTTCATATGGAATCAATCAGTAACCAGAGTTACTAAGATAACTGGCCTTCATCTCACATCCATAATTCCATATTCTTCTTACTTTTTAACTCCCATGAATGAAAGCAACATCACAGAATTATCAAATGAATTGGCTCAACTATCATCTTGTACGTTCACAACAAGAGTTCAAGAGAACGTAAAAGTGAAAACCTCCTCCAATTAATTTAAAACAAAACTTTGAGGGTTCAATTATCACTTTACACTTCCCATGCCATGACTCGAGGTAAACATAAATCATATAATAGCCATGATCAGACAATTAAGTATAGCCTTGCATTCATAGGCAGATTCAGGATCTTAAAAAAATAGGGTAGGTTAATTTATGTGTTTTTTTTAGCAATGTCCAATTTTTTTTGTACCATTTATGCACAGTGCATGAGAGATGAGTTAAAACATGATGGTTCAATATTTATTATATGATTATACAACTTTTGTCATTAGACCCTATTTTCTAGGGCTGGGCGCGGGTTCAGTCCGGGATATTTTTTTCAAGACTCGGGTCCGGTCCGGTTGTAGTATGACGGGCCGGGCTTTGTTCTAAAAAAAATCAGGGCCCGGGTAAAACCCGGACCGGTATCATCCAGGCCGAGCCCGCCCGGTTTTCTGGGCCTAACTCTATTTTTGGTTATGTTCCAATGTCACTGTACCTATTCTATAAGTTTATGATCACTTATGAAAACCAATTACATAATGACACCTGATGTCCCGGGTTTCCGGGTTCTTTTTGTTTAAGGATTTCAAGGCCCGGGACCGACCCGGACATAACAAAACTAGGCCCGTTTATCACATGACAACACATGAGCCCGGAAAAAAACCCGGCCCGCCCGGACAGGCCCGTCGGTCCGGTCCGGGTTTTTTTCTTCTTCGGGCTTTTTGCCCAGCCGTACTATTTTCATAAGAGGGACTTAGAAAGTAGAAATAAGAAGATATATTACTACAAAAAAAAAGAGAGAGATAAAGAAGAAAATGTGAGATAAAAGGAAAGAATGAAAATGAGTGTGGTTGGATCGAACTTAGATCACCTAAGATGGGACACAAATTGCTTAGTCAACTCAACTGATACCTGCAACATAAAATGGGACACATGCAGCTATAAAATAACAAGAATTTTGTTTGGGCTGGAGTCCAGGTGGCCTCCTGAATAGGTCTACCGCTGGTTGCATTGCATCATTTGCATGCATGCATTAACGTTTCAGCCTTAGCTTCTTAATTATCAAAACCAATCTTAGCTAGGTAACAACTTTTGATTGTGAATTTCATATATTGTCAAGTATAGATATGTCTCTTCCTTCTATTGTAACAAAGAGCATCAAAGTAATAGAAGACAATGGGGAGGTGGTGTAGTTGTTTCTGACCGCGTTAACAATTTGAACATGGCTTAAATGTGGTATTGGTCAAGGGTTCGATCGTTGGCAGAGACATTACATACATCTTTGTTTTCTGATTGGGCCACAATGAGCCTGAGTTGGGGCATTGAGGACATTATTGTGGCCAAGATACCCGGTTTCTGGACTACTGGGTTGTAACCATTTCACATGGGCCCGGTCAAGGAATAGTCATATGCCGGAGGAATTACCTTCAACCATGGGGATACCCTGATGTCCGATTTCTGGACTGGCTCATCTGCTTCGGTATGTAACGGTGTACCACCGTGAAGCATTGAGAGATTTTCCTCTGTTGAGTTTGTCTTCGGGACTCACATAAAAAATGTCTTAGAACTTGAAATAAAAAAAATAATAGAAGACAAAATTACGTAGCATAAATAATTTTCCACAATAGTAGCACTATAGTAACCAAGGTTCTAAAACTCGCTACTCGGTAGTCGGTCGGCCGGCCGGTGAGTAGCGAGTAGAGGAGTACTTGGCCAAGTACTCGAGGAGTACTCGGATTCTAATTTCTGGATTTTTAAATTATTTTTAAAACATATAATCTAATATATAATGTCCAAAATAATAAAAATAGTCCATAAAATATTACAATATTTAAGAGATAATAATGTCTAAAAAATAAAAACAACCATTAGTCCATTACAATAACATAAGTAATAAAAGCAAACCAAATTAAATTCTTGCAAACAATCCCAAGCATATGGAACTATGCCTCAAATTCTTCTTCTCCATATTCATCTTGTACTCCCTCCGAATCCGACTCAAAATCAAAACTCAAGTCATCTATTTCCTCTTCATCATCGGATATAAAATCATCCTCATCAAGTTCCCTAATTTCTTGATGAAATAGGGTTGAAGGCAAACAACATCGTTTGTTTTTTTTTCTAACCGATTTGGACCCGAGTTGGACCGAGTACTCGGCTGATTTTCTTCCCGCCGAGTAGAGGCACTAAGTAGGTCAAAATCGCCTCAGTAACCAGCCGAGTACCGAGTACTCGGCCGAGTTGACCGAGTTTTAGAACATTAACAGTAACAGAATCAGAAATAACAAGTAGAAAACACAAGATATTTACGTGGTTCGGCTTAGCTTACATCCACGGAGCAACATAAACAAATTCACTATCAAAGTCTGATTACAAGAGTCACACTCACTATGAAACTCTCACCACACACAGTCACTAATTGTAGCATCTACTCTCTTTTTTCTTACGTAAAATGTCTGAGCAGTTACACATATAATTATATATTCCATGCAGCTATTAACAAACTACTTAAGAATATAATAGAAAACATATTGAGCCAAAACACAACAATCTCCACCTTGACGAGTATTCTACCAACAACTCACATTATGAACTAAAACAATCAGTTTAAATTGTGATACACACATCACAACATATCAACAAAGAAACATACCCAACTACAAACTCATTGCTGCTCAACCCACTTAATCAAATTGAAACAATATTAGCCAAGTTCTTACAATGCTCTAACTTAGTTGTAGTAACCACTTTTGTTAACATATATGCTAAATTATCTCAGTTGAAATCTTCTTCAAAACAACCTCATTCTTTTCTAGAACATGTCTCACAAAATGAAACTTAACCTTTATGTGCTTGGTTCTAGAATGATAAATCTGATGTTTTCCAAACACATAGCACTCTAACTATCACAATAAAGCTCCATCTGATTTTGATTAATGCCTAATTATGTTATGAGTCCACGCAGCCACAAAGCTTCTTTTACAACTTCAATAGTTGCCATATATTCTGCTTTTGTAGTGGATAAGGCAATAACTGATAGCAAAGTAGATCTCTAACTAACTGGTCTTTGTGCCATTGTAAATAGATAGCCTACAATATGTAGACTTACTCTATTGTTAGTGATGTCTACTTAGTGCTATTGTTAGTGTTATTGTTAGTGCTATCTTTTCTTAGTGCAGCATCTTCTTTTCTTAATGCTATTGTTAGTGTTATCTTTTCTTAGCTAGTGCTTACTTAGTGTAGTTTCTTTTCTTAGTGTTGTTTGCTTTGCTAGTCTATATATAGTTGTTTCCATTGTAGCTACAAACATAATTCAGTTGTAAAAACTAGCAGTTCAATACACCATTCAAACTATTTCCTTGTGTTACCTTCTTCATGGTATCAGAGCAGTGATCCTCATAGGACCTGCTTCTGTTTCTGATTTTCATTTCATATTCATTATCATTTCATCATGGCCGGAGGGGATAAGCTTGCAGGAAACTCTTCATCTGATTCTAAAGATGTCATTGACTCCAACACATCATCTCGTCTCACCTCCACCTTGCTCAATGAGTTCAATTACATTCAATGGGCCAATGCCATGACTTTGGCTATAGGAGGAAGGCAGAGGACAAATTACATTAACGAGGAAGCAAAGAAGCCCATTACTTTCGATGCTGAGTATGATGCTTGGCTTTATCAAGATCAACTGGTCAGGTCATGGATCATCAACTCCATGGAACCAAGGCTACAATCAATCTTTCAATACTCAGAAAGTGCTCTTGACATGTGGAATGCAATCAAGGGCATGTATGGAGATCTAAACAACAGTGCTAGAGTGTTCCAAATCAAGAGGGAGCTGGCTGATCTTCGACAAGGTAATCTAACCTTCACTGAACATCTTGGCAAATTAACTGCAAAATGGAATGAGCTCGAGATCTACATGCCCTTTACCACTGAGAGAGCTATACTTTTGAAGAGACAAGAGGAAGATAAAATATGTGAGCTTCTTGCTAGCCTTGGAGCTGAATATGAGGATATCAAGAGTCATCTTCTCATGTCACCAGAGCTGCCTACTCTTCTCAATGTGAGAACCATCATTCAAAGAGAAGAGACAAGAAGGAAGGTGATGACAAATGCTGAAGTTGCTGTTGTTGAAAGAGAGGAGAGGGATGCTGATGCTAGAGCTTTTCCTAGCAACAACAGACCATATCGAGGCAGACGCCCAGATCTGAAATGCACACACTGTGAAAAGATTGGAAGGACTGGAGTAGGTCATGTGAAGGAAACTTGCTGGATTCTTCATCTTGAGTTGAAGAACAAGTTTCATGAAAGCTCGAGGGGACAGTTTAGACCTGTCTATACTCCTAAGGCTAATCAAGCAAGTTGCAGCTCTTCTAACTCACAAGATCTCAACAACTTCACTGCAAATCTCATCAATCTCATCAATGAGTTTGCAGCTTTTATTCAACAAAGACAAGGCAACGGTAACAGTGAGGGGGCTACTGACATGCTTGGCAAGTTTGCAGGCTATCTTGCTGATTCAAATATTGCAGGGCAAGAGGAGATTCCAGGTATCATTTGTGCAATTTCCACTGCCTTAGATTTGTGCAAGAATAATGACTTTTGGATTGTGGATTCTGGCGCATCAGATCATATGTCTAATGATGCATCCCATTTAGAAGATTTTCACACTTTCAATTCTCCCTCACATGTGTCAGTTGCAAATGGAAAGAAAGTTTCAATCTTAGAAAAGGGTAGACTTAAGCTTTTCTCTAATCATAAGTACTCATATGTCATGATTGTTCCCTCATTCCCATTCAAACTACTCTCAGTTGGAAAAATCACTCATGCTCTTGATTGTCATGTTTTTTTCTCAACTAATAGTGTTGTGTTTCAGGATCGTATTTCAAAACAGAAGATTGGTGAAGGGTTTTTCCTAAATGGCCTTTACTACATTTTAGCTTCTTCAAGTTTTCATCAAAGTCTTGCTGCAGATACAAGCCTCATTCCTCTTCCAAATATGTGGCACATGAGATTAGCTCACCCTTCATCAAATGTCATGTCATTTATGTTTCCTAATTCTTATAAAATCACTCATGAATGTGAGACTTGTCATAAGTCCAAATCTACCATATTGCATTTTCCTAGTTCTAGTTCAAAAACATCTCGAGCTTTTGAGTTAGTTCACACGGATGTTTGGGGACCTGCAAGGGTAGAGTCTTTTGATGGCTATCGATTTTATGTAACTTTTATCGATGATTTTACAAGAACTACGTTTTTGTATCTCCTAAAATCAAAGAGTGAAGTGTTTCAATCTTTCCAAGACTTTCATAATCTTGTCAAAACTCATTTTTCTTCAAATATTTGCATATTAAGATCCGACAATGGGACTGAATACACATCCAAAGTCATGCAAAATTACTTAAGTTCACAAGGCATTCTCCATCAAACAAGTTGTGTAGGTACACCTCAACAAAATGGTCTTTCAGAAAGAAAAAAATCGAGATTTGTTGGAGAAGACTAGAGCTCTTATGTTTCATGCTCATGTTCCTAAGAAATACTGGTCTCAAACAATTCACACAGCTGCATATCTCATTAATCGACTTCCTAGTCGAGTTATTAACTTCTAATCACCGTTTGAGGTTCTCAAAGGAAGAAAAATAAACATTGATCATCTCAAAGTCTTTGGTTGTGTGTGTTATGTTCACACTCATGCCAAGAATCAAGACAAGCTAGATCCAAAAGCCATCAAGTGTGTTTTTCTTGGCTACTCCTCATCACAGAAGGGATACAAGTGTTATGATTCTCAATCAAGGAAGTTGTTTGTCTCCAGAGATGTGAGATTTGATAAAACACAATCATTCTTTCATGCTAAAGATAATGATCTTCAGGGGGAGTTATTTGAATCTGCAGCTCCTCAGCCAGTTATACCTAGTGAGTTCATGTCCCTCACACTGTAGCTCCAAATGATGATCACTGCATTAATCAACCTTCTTCAGATGTTCATGATATTGATGAGGTCATCTAGGATGTTGTAGTTAATCAACCTGAAGATGTTGAACCTGATCCAGTTGCAGTCACTGAGCCTGACGTCGAGAACAATGTGGCAGATCCACCAGAAAGAAGGTATCCTAGTCGAGCTAGGAAACCAAATGTGAGATTTGGTTTTGAAACTCCCACTTCTCTACATACTCTTGGTAATACTCCCATCTTATTCGTGTATTGTTATCTGTAGCTGTCAATTCTGGTTGGTCCTTGTTTCAAATGGATGTTAAGAATGCATTTTTGCATGGAGAATTAGAAGAAGATGTGTATATGCGCTTGCCTCCAGGGCATCATCAAGCAAATGAAGCTGGGGTTGTGTGCAAATTGCATAATGCTATATATGGTCTTAAACAATCCCCAAGAGCTTGGTATTCTAAGCTCAACTCTGTGCTTCTTGAATGTGATTTTAAAAGAAGCATGGCTGATTCATCTATGTTTGTCAGAACTGGTACTTTTGGAATACTCATTGTTCTCGTCTATGTGGATGATTTAATTATCACTGGTGACAGTAATGAAGAAATTCAGTCTCTTAAAGGTACCTTGCATACCAAGTTTGCCATTAAAGATCTTGGTGCACTGAGGTACTTTTTAGGAATTGAAATGGATCAATCACCCTTTGGCTTGTTTCTCAATCAGAGGAAATATATTGTTGAGCTATTGGAAGAAGCTAACATGAAGGCTAGCAGTTCAACTCCTACCCCTCTTCCAAGCAAATTTGATATTGAAGCATCAGATGATCCTCTCCCTCACATCTCAGAATATCAAAGATTGGTTGGTAAACTCATATACCTCACAATTACACGACCAGATATTTCATATGCTGTTAGCTTGGTGAGTCAGTTCATGCATGCTCCTACATCTACACACATGCATTTGGTCAAACTAATTCTAAGGTATCTCAACGGCACAGTGACTAAGGGAGTGTTTATGAAAAATAATGGTCATTTTGTCTTGGAAGGTTTTTCCGACTCTGATTGGGCAGGCAACACCCTTGATCGAAAGTCTACGACTGGTTTTTGCACATTTGTAGGTGGAAACTTAGTCACATGGAAGAGTAAAAAACAGTCAGTGGTAGCAAGATCAAGTGTAGAAGCTGAGTATAGGGCAATGACCTCTACTGCATGTGAATTGATATGGCTGAAGGCTCTTCTTCAAGATCTTGGTGTCAAGTGCAAGAATCCTATCACTTTACACTGTGACAATCAAGCAGCAATGCACATAGCTGCGAACCCTGTCTTTCACGAACGTACCAAGCATATCGAAGTGGATTGTCATTCATTCGAAATCAAGTCCAAAACAAAATTCTGACCACTTCGTTTGTGCGTTCTTCTGATCAACTAGCCGATGTGTTCACCAAAGTGTTGCCTACTGCTCAGTTCCATCGTCTATTGTTCAAGCTTGGTTCGAAAGATTCTCTCGATCCAACTTGAGGGGGAGTATTGTTAGTGTTGTCTACTTAGTGCTATTGTTAGTGTTATTGTTAGTGCTATCTTTTCTTAGTGTTTACTTAGTGCAACATCTTCTTTTCTTAGTGCTATTGTTAGTGCTATCTTTTCTTAGCTAGTGCTTACTTAGTGTAGTTTCTTTTCTTAGTGTTGTTTGCTTTGCTAGTCTATATATAATTGTTTCCATTGTAGCTACAAACATAATTCAGTTGTAAAAACTAGCAGTTCAATACATCATTCATATTCAAACTATTTCCTTGTGTTACCTTCTTCATACTCTTATCCAAATCTCTAGAAAAATCAAAATCAACATACCCTGTAACAAACTTTCTCATTCCATTATTCCTTTTCTCAAAACATAAATCAACATCTCTTGTTCCATTAGATATCTCAGTATCCATCTTGCAGCGAACCAATGTTCTTTTCCTGGATTGTGCATGTAACGATTGACCATTCCACCAGCTTGTGTGATAGTGCGATATTAGGACGAGAACAAACCATGAGATACATTAAACCACCAACAAGATTAGCATATGTAATATTGGCCATGTATCTTTTATCTTCTTCTGTTTTTGGACAAGCTTTTGCACTAAGTTTAGAATGATTAGCAAGAGGAGTACTCACTGATTTTGTTGTTGCACCCACTATAAAACGTTGCAACAACTTTTTTAAATATTGCTTCGGAGTCAAATACACAACTCCACTAGCTCTTTTCCATATCTCCATTCCAGGAATCTTTTTGGCTTTACCTAAGTCCTTCAACTCAAAGTACTTCTTCATCTGAGCTTTCAACTACTCAATTTCCATCATATTCCTTGAAGCAATCAACATATCATCAACATATAACAACAAATAGATAAAACTTCCATATTGTAATCTTTTGAAGTAAACAAAATGATCATATTCACTTCTCAAGTACTGCGGTCCTATCATAAAACCATCAAACTTCAAATATCATTGTCGTGGGGATTATTTAAACTGGAAGAGCGACTTCTCCAATTTACAAACACAATTTTCTTTTCCTTTATTTTGTACCCATCAGGTTGCAACATATAAAAACTCCTCATTCAAGTCACTATGAAGAAAAGTTGTTTTGACATCTAATTGCACTTACTCAATATCGAATTATGTAACAAAAGCTAACATAACCCGAATTGAGTACTGCTTCACAATTGGTGTAAATATTTCATTATAATCAACACATTCATTCTGAGCATATCACATCACAACCAGTCTTGCCTTGTATCTCATCTTTCCTTCTTCATTGGAAATATCCTTCTTAGTGTAAACCTATTTGCGGCCTATAGCTTTCTTGCCTTCAGCCTTCAGGTAGTGGAACCAAATTCCAAGTTTTGCTCTTCAAAAGCGAGTCTATCTCTTCATTCATAGCATTTTTCCACTCTCTATTTTCAGTTGCTTCACCAAAATTCAATGAAGACTCTGAGTTGACAATAGGAAAAGCAAAAGCTACACAACTTGTATACTTGACAGATTTTCTAATTGTTTTTGGTGCTCTTCCTAATGCTATAGTATATGGTGGATCAATATTCTCTTCCACTTCAGTGGTATTTGGTGAATCAAAAAACTCTATCATTATTATGTACATCTACATTCTTGTTCACATATTCTTCAACTCTGACTTGAACTGACTGCGAAGAATGAGAATCAACTCTAGCTTAATTGACTGCGGGGAATCAAAATTTAAATCATCACACTCTACATGTTGCAATTTTCTCTTCCGCTTCGGTGGTATTTGGTGAATCAACAAACTCATCACTATTATGTACATTTACATTCTTGGTCACATATTCTTCAACTCTAGCTTGAACTGGTTGTGGAGAATGAGAATCAACTCTGGCTTGAACTGATTGTGGGGAATCAAAATTTAAATCATCACTCTATATGTTGCAATTCTCTTCCTTCAATTTTGACACCCACATTCTATGTTTTCTCTTCCAGCATACTCATCTCATTAAAAGTTAAATATTTACTATTCACCACTTTCTTCAACTCTAGACACCATAGTCTATAACGGAATGGACAAAACTGTTAAAAAAATAAGAGTTAAATGATATATAGATTAAATTTAAAAATAGAAGGACAAAACTGTTAAAAAATAAGAGTTAAAGGATATACATATTAAATTTGAAAGTAAAAGGACAAAACTGTTTTTACACCTAAAATATAGGGTGTCACAAGTATTTAATCTTTTTCTTTAACTTGAGAGCATACTAAACATTCTTCTGTTCTTTAATTAGACCATCGTAATGCTTAAATTTAATAGTACCAACACCTTCCTTTTCTAAACCGTAATCATCACCAACCAAAACTACACCACGACTTTTCATATTCAAACTTGAGAACCACTCCTTTTTCGGACACATGTGTTGAGAAGCAGCAGTATCCATCAACCACACATTAGAGAAAGATTTTGAAGTTACAACCAATAAAAAATCTGATTCAGATTCACCTTCACTAACAACAACAACAACAACACTAGAATTGGTAGATTTGCTCCTGTTTTGTAATTTAGGACAATCCTTCTTCCAGTGTCCTTTGTTATGACAAAAGCACATTCAACCCTTGCAAGACTTTTTCAACCTTTAGATTTTCCTCTTGAACAAGAGAGTTTTTTTCTTATTGCTGGAATTTTTTCTTTCAAAAGACGTTCCTCTAATAACAAGACGATCAGAAAAACTACTTTCTCTGTCTTGGTGCCAAACTAAATGATTCATCAAAGCATTAAAAACTTCATCAAATTTTATTGTGTTTTTACCATTAATCAGAGTGGTAGCCAAGTGGTCATAAGAATCAAGCATGAATTTAATAAAATTAAGGTTTTATCCTCATCCTCAATTTCTTCATCTAAATTCAGCAAATCAGCAATTAAATTATTGAAGGAATCGATATGCTGAATCATTTTTTTACCCTTCTTTGTACTGATATCTATACAACCACTTCTTCAAATACAGACGATTTTCTATACATTTCGTCATGTATTTATGTTCAAGTTTATGCCATAATACATTAGCAGATGTCTCCCGCATTACTGGATATTTATGAGACTTTGCAAGACACAAATGTATGGTTGAACAAGCTAATCAATTCAACTTTTCCCACTTAATATCAGACATAGTTGAAGGTCTATCCTCTAAAGCAATGTTCAAATCTTGTTGGGTCAACACATTTTTAACTTCACACTACCACATTCCAAAGCTAATTGTCCCATCAAACTTTTCAACTTCAAACTTTGCGTTCTGAACAGTAGTTCTTGCTACTTGATTTCCACCACCACCAAATGGATTGATTTCGTGATCTTTATCATCTTCCATCTATGTTAACTGGATCAAGAACCGAAGCTCTGATACGAATTGTTGTAACAAAGAGTATCAAAGTAATTGAAGATAACAAAATACACAACGGAAAAAATTTGCCACAACAGTGTCACTGCAGTAACTGAATAAAAAATAACAAGTAAAGAACACAAGAGATTTACGTGGTTTAGCTTAGCCTACATCCACGGAGCAGCAGAGACAAATTCACCATCAAAGTCTTATTAGAAGAGTCACACTCACCACACATAGCCACTAACTATAACATATGCTCTTTTCTTTCTTATGTAAATTGTCTTAACAGTTACACATATAACTACTTATTCTCTGTAGCTATTAATAACTATTTCATAATATAATAGAAAGCATATTGAGCCACAACACAACACTTTTTTTCTTTCGTTCTAGAATCAAGTAAAAGATGAACATCATATATGAGACAATTATCAATAATCTGTACGTATTGAACTATCCAAGTTTCGAATACTTAACAAAGCTGTAAATTTAGACCCAAATGGGAAAGTGGACCTGGTAATGGTGTAGCTGATAAGTGATAACACACCCGCAACATTATAATGTTATAATGTTCTTCCAATCTACAAGAAGGTGATTGATTGATCGAAGAGAGCTTTTTTTGAAATCTACGCTTTATGATTTTCAAGAAGAATAATGGACTAACAAATTGGGTTGTTTACATGCAAGAGGGTATCAAAGTCGTTCCCCCCTTCATCCTCATCTTTACCCCCACAACTTTATTCCCTGCATTTCTTTCTTTTTCCCTTTCGAATTCATGCCATAATATTCTCTGCTTTTATAAAATAACCTAGTATTTTTAATATTTTGACCATATATTGCTCAAATTCGTAGTTTTTACAAGTCTCGTGGTGTCCGTACGAGGATATATATGACCCTTTAACCCTTTTGATGGGAGTATATAAAACCTAATAGATGTTCTTCAAGATATAATTATTACTGGAAGAAGAAAGCTCTTATCTGCTAATTTATCTGCAAAGCCTGGACAAGAATGTTCTAGCATATACACACGTGCATGATGGTAGAAAACATTTAAACTTATTAATTAGAGACATATTAAATAGATGCCTCTATTTTTTATCTGCCTCTATATTATTATTTTTTAATATCCTTTGTGTGTATGATCCGTGTGCTAGTCCATGAACAAGAGTTTTTTCCAGGCTGGAGGTGCTTGTTGAACGAAAAGAGCGATACGTACCAATCACCAATGAGAGCTGCAGGAATCCCGTAAAATCCAGAATAATATTGTAATATAATGCATCATGAAAATGACAGCAGTATCCGAGATAATAAGTTCTGCAATTTGTTTCCGTTTTGGTCCGTTGGAGTGTTTCCATATATAATGGCCGGGTCAAAACACAGATCGATCATGCATGCAACAGAAGAAAGAGAAACATGGATTCTTCCTGCAACCTTGAAAAGGAGAAAGAGAAGGAAGAGAGGGCTTTAGTAAGTAGATCGAGTAGTCCATGCCAAACTCCAAAGCCACTGAATCAATTGTGGGAGTTGTGCGCCTCTTTTGGATTCTCTCTTCAGTTGGAAACCCCATCCACACTGCACACTTGCCCTAAATGCCAAGGGCGGGTCCAGGAATTTGGACCGGGTAGGACTTGAGTTTTCCACATACATAGTATAGGAAAATAAATTAGACGGTGTTATAGCAATTTATAGATTAACAAGTAAGGTAACCTAGACAAAGGACATGTAGTGAGCTTTACTCTCGAATGCATGCTTATACAAAATAAAATTTATATAACTCTCTAAATGTAACAAAGCTGAATGATTACGCCTATATAATATAAATGAAATAGATCCAAATCAAGCTCAAATAGCTAAATCTTACCTTACAAGGATTTGGTTTATTTGGTGGGGCTTGGGCTAAAACAACCTAACATAATTATGTTTTCATAGTTAGCTTATATGTCACAATTTGCACAAAGAATTTGGGTGGGGCTTGAGTCCCACTCTCTTACTACCTAGTTCCGCCCATGCTAAATGTTGTTTGTGCACAGCGGCATGAAGCCACACAATAGGGTTCCATCAGCTATGGGTGTAAATGAGCCAAGCTGAATACTACGTTGTCGCCTCATTTTCATTCGATCGAGCTCGAGTTGGGCCAAAATTTAATTTTTGTACTTCATGTTCAAGCCCGGCTCGGCTTGAAAAAAACTCGAGGTGAACTCGGGCCGGCACATTTTATTAGATTAGATCAAATTTGAATTGTGCCGGCTTAAATCATACGATATTAAAATTTTAAAATTTAGAAATTAAAAGGAAAATTCAAAATCTAATGTCATAGCATCACACAAAATCATTTTTATTTGTAATAAACTAAAAATAACAAATCAAACTCGTTATAGAACTTAAAGTGTTTAACTAATTATGCTAGAAAAAAACTTTTCAGCTCTTTCGAACTAATATTATATTTTAATATTATATATTATATAAAAATTATACTTTATATATACTATAAAAGTTAATAAGTCAAGCTTAATTAATAAACAAGCCAAGATTTTAACAAGTCCGAGCTAGACCGCGAGCTAAACAAGTTAAAAGAGATGAATACTTGATGTTCAAGCTCGGCTCATTTTCAAGGTCGGGCTAAATATTGAGTTCAAACTCAACTCATTTAACTTTACAAGCTCAAGCCGAACACGAGTCGAACAAGAACGGCTCGAGCCTACTTACAACCCTACCGACCACTATACATGTACAAGATGCGAGAACTGAAGACTCTTTAAACAACCATGTACTTCGGCACACTAGCATGCATGTTCTCAAAATTAATTGATCAGTGTAAATAAAAAATATATATATATAAGTTATTATATATAAGAATCGATCAGAAACAATCATAGTAAATATGAACTAATAACATTAAGGGGTACGCCACGTGAGATATGTGGCGGATATATATAATAATTTCTCAGTTTATTTACATATAAGAAACAATCATAAAAAATGGACCAATAACATTAAGGAAGTATGCTACGTAGAATATGTGGCGGGTATATATAATAATTTCTCATGTAGAGTGCAACTTATACAAAGAAATTATTATATATATCCGTCACATATCCTACGTGGCATACTCCCTTAATGTTATTGATCCATTTTTTACTGTAATTATTTCTGATTGGTTTTTATATGTAAATAAACTTTTATCATTTTCACCGTGTACATGTTAATTATACCATAACGTAATATAATTGACTGTGTACATTACATGACAGTGTCACGTGGTATGACGGTTACACAAAATAATTACTCAAAAAGCAAACGCAAAAGTAATAATTAAACTACAGTCATTGACAATGCTTACTAAAAACTCCAATGACATTGACAATATATCTCAATACTCCAATAGATTAACCAAATGTACTACTGCTGCAAAATTTATTGCGACTCGAGCTAGCTAATTTTTGTCGAATTAAGTATGAGTACATCATTTCGCTAGCTGATAAATCGATCATAGGACTCGATCATATCATGTTGTGAAAGTGATGTTATGAATAACGAACTCGTAGTATTGTATTAAAAGATTTGAGGTCGAGAACTCGAAATTCTAGTAAGTTGCCGCCGCGAGAGCTGCAGTTTCCATTGCAGCCGGAACTCTAATGGCAGGGAGATTTGTAGGAACGTCGGCCTTGACATTGTAAAGAAACTGGCGAACAATCATGGCGCTTGGCCCCGAAACCAGCCTGTCCCAGGCCTCATGGGACTCCTTGCCATTATTTCGGAATACCTCAGTGGCATCAAGTTGATGCAGACTCCACCCTTTATTCCTGAGTCTTCGAATCTTCTCCAACTGCCTACATGCTAACTTGCAAGTGTTGTCTTTTACTGCGTTTATCGCTTGTTCGAGTAATCCGGCTCTAGTTTCCTCATCCAAGAACGGACCATACTGGAAATAGTCATCAAACTCCGGCACACCGATGGCCCTTCTGATCCCTTTTGTATAATCGGCATTGGGATCAAAGAACGCTCTCGCTTCCTCCACCATTCCATTCTCCACCATCTGATCGACCCGGTCGGAAACAAAAGAATGCAAAACAGGTAAGGATACATCCACCCACAAAAAAACGAAATCGTATCTGGACCGGAACATCTTATCGTAGCCGTCAACCAAGGCCTCTATGTACGAGTTTGAGCCTCCGACGATGATCGGAAGTCGATTGCGGTTCAAGATTGACTCGACGGTGCGGCAGGTGACGTCACAGAAGTCGTCCGCCGAGAAATCGACATTGGGGTCTAAAACTCCAAGCATATGGTGGGGGACGCCGCGTTGTTCTTGTGGTGTTATTTTGTTGGTGGCTATGTCAAGGCCCTCGTAGAATTGTATTTTGTCGGAGTTAATGACTTCTCCCGGGAAGCGTGTAGCTAGGTCGATGGAGAGCTTCGACTTGCCCGTCCCAGTGGCGCCCATTATGATCACAACCTTGTCCTTTTGGCGGCGGACATGAAATACATCGAGAATGTTCCGGCTGTGCCCGCCGCGAATGGACAGTGGTACGTTTTGTAACGTCTGTGTTTGTGTGCACATTCGCATCATGTCCATGGTCATGATGATCTGCAAATGGTTACAAAGTAAGAAAAGAAACATGAACAAAATAAAAACAAATGGAAAGAAATGAAGAGTGATCTGAAATGTGTTGTACCTTGTTAGTTTGTGAGACGCGGCAAGCTGAAGAAGTTAGCTGGTTAGGGTATCAAGCAAGTAGCCAGTTAGGAGAAGGAAGCACCGCACGTACACTTGTATATTTGCCTTTTCTTGAAATGCTGTCAACTAGAAATGAAGTCGATCTGTAATGAGGCCAAACAAAATTGTTGCCGAAAACGTTAGCAAGCTATCTCTATTTCCCACCTTGATAGTTCGTGTGGCGAAGGTGATTGAGGTGTAGGGTTTATATATATACAGGTGAAGTGGCAACTAGTGATGAACTTTGAAGTAGTTTTAGTCAACTTTGAGTGGATTAGAGAAAAACACAAAGCAAATTTAACAACAAAAAAATAGTGGTCTTGCATTAATATTCTCTTTTCTTTTTAAAAAGATGTATATCTTTGAATTTGCCTAATATTTTATTTATCATCTTTATTTTCAGAAAACAACAAAGAGAAATTTCACGTATATATAGAAGTCAACTGTAGCAAGAAAACAACTTCTTAATTAACGTATATCAAAGTTACACAAGACTAATAACTTTGGGGTTTATGTTTTATGTTTCTCTCATTGTATTTAGCCGTTTCATTAATGAAAATTGGAGGCCAGCCGCACTAGCTCTTACCTTAAAAAAAACTAATAACTTCGGGAAAAAACTCGTGTGTTTGAAAAGAAAAATAAACTACGCTAATTGACGTTGTGTGTTTACAGATCGACACACACATATATAGTTTTTATTCTTTCTAACCATATTGTTACAATATACATATTTTTGTTCTTATAACGACAAAAGGGAAACTATAACAGGCTATATATACATGTATATATCATACAATTAATAACTTTGAAATGTGATAGTAACTATGTTTACATCGGAGAAAACATAACTTGATCTAAACCTACTTATTAATTAGAAATAGAAAATTAATTAAGGAATGTATCATGTAATTACTTCCACGCACGATATATGTTAGGGTTTTATTCGAAGTATTTATATAGTAATTACTAGTCAATATCGATGGTTTCATTTTCGTTGAGTAGTAGTAGTACCGTAAAGTGTAAGGTCTGTACCACCACTTTCATCATAAACACAAAAGCTGATATACAATTGTTCTTCTATAATGTCAAAATTGCAGCATCATTAGGATTCTTGAAACGACAACTGATTGTTACGCTAATTGGACTCTAACTGTAAATTGTTTCATTTTTTTATAAACAAGACCTGATACTTCGATCTCCCTCGTGTGATTGGATTTGACAAAACCAATGTTTTGAATCAGAATCAAAAATACAATATACAGAAACATCAAATTAATACATTCATGAATTTGATTAAGAAAAGGAAGAGTTTCATTTGACACTGTAAACAAAATAAAAATGAAATTCCAAATTTGAGAGTGTCGTTTTAGTGATGGTCAAATCAATACTATCAGTGGTCACTTTCCCAATTGGATATTGCGCTAGAATAATGACCTTTATTCTGTATAAATATTACTTTGGACTCCACTGAATTTACGTTTGTCCGATTTATAGATTATCTTGAAGTAGTTTTCATGTAAACATTTATATATAATACAATATAACTAACACACGTTTACAAGCCAGCTCTCTGTAATTAGTCCATCTGTAAGAGTACTGTAACTGTGTTCAGTGACCTGATCACTATCTTTTGTAACATAACCATGCATGACCAAGTCATGAGGTTATAGCTATCATGTAGATTGGATAAACATTAATCATACGTACACTGCGCGCAGACATAAGAGATTATAGATTGACCGACATATTCTATTCTTCACTCACTTGCTCATGTTTGTTGTAGTTTACGACTTATTTCTTTGAGAAATTTAGAAAATAACGTGATTATTCTGCATGTCCATTTGTGGTGTAATTTAATATGTAGTCTAACCTTTCATGCTTGAAATAATAGCAATTAATTAATCATACAAGATACAATACATGGGGCTATGAACATATGAGATGTCATGTTAATTTTCACATCCAAGGCACTAATTCAGATCACGCGGGGACTTTAGGGAGATATGGATAAACGAAATGAACTGGAACAAATTAAACCAAAGAAAAGTATTAATAGACAAACTCAAAGCCATATTTTAATTGAACTCGGATCACTACTTACTACTTTAGGCATTGCACCAACATCCCATCAACTTAATTGAATGATGGGAGAAAATTTCAAACTACATGAGGAAATTGATCTCGTAACTTCAAATCATTTGATGAGTTATAGGTGGCTCCTACCACCACGAGCATGATTACATAATTCAAATTCCAAAAACAGAAAGAAGAAAAGATGTAATGTGAATATGTGATCATGATTTGGATGCTCATGAGGTGATCATCATAGCTAGGTAAGGCACAAGAGTCTTCCTAGCTAGTTAATTTCTTTCAAATCATCATCGGGTGCAAAGATAAGGGACGCCAGCTCTTGAGAAGTTGTGCTTAAATGTTAATAAAAAGTATCCAAACAAAAATAGGCAATTCGTACAAGAAGAAAAAAAGAGTAAATAAGATACTAACTTAGATTATATTGTCTGTTTAGATGGTTAAATTTGTGAGTGTAATTAGATAATTAGAGTATATGATTCTGAATTACTGTTGCATCAAATCAACATGCCCAAACCAGTCCATATGAAGCGCTCACCCCAACTCCTGTCAAATCAAGTCTCTTTTTTTTTATGCGTCAAATCAAGTCTCTTTTTTTTTATGAGTCAAATCAAGTCTTGAATCAGTGATGTGAGTCATCCTTTATGCAAAAATCAAGCCTCACACAATTTCAATTATCATAATTGAGTCTCGTAATAGTGATGCTCTCATTTCGTACTTGAACTTTATTCTATGTCATATGTAATTAGTGTATAAACGTCAAGCAAGACTTTGGGAAAAATTGTAAGAAGAGTACATAGAACTTTTATCCACTAAGAATTATAGTTGTTTAGCTTTCAAAATTATCAAATCATTATATGAGCTATTGAATTTAATACAGTTTCGGCGCATCTGTTGTCTAACCCGTTAGTTTATATATTTTTTATCATATATTCAGAGATAATTTTGTCACTTCAGTTAAATGAGGAAAAAAAACTATCATCTCTAAAACTCTCTATAATCAAGCGCAAAGCTCAAAATAAAAATGTCAATTAAATTATCTACCCATTTTCAATAAGAGCATATCTTTAACACACCCACAAAAAAGATAATCGATGAACATACCCAAATGCAAACCCAAGAAGGAAAAGAAGCCTTAGGCTCAAGCCCTCAATCAACCCAAGAGATGCCGATGGAATCACTTGCTATGTCCTTCCTAGATCGAGTTTCCGACCACCTCACCACACACTCTCTCTTATTGTCTCACAAACGGGAAAACACTTTTGGTGATCAACGACGAGGGTGAGAAGTATTTGGATCGTGAATGTGAGAGAATCGTTGTGAATCGCATGCTCGATGCTCTCGTTATATATTTCAAAAATCGAACCTAGATCTGGTCGAGTCGGGATGGATGCTACCACCGACTTCATTTCGACGAAGTGTTGGCTTTTTTCTTCTTTGAGTTTTTCGTTGTTTTTCGAAGGGGTGATGTTAATTTCTTTATTGATGAGGTATTCACTTTCAACTATATGTTTGTCTCATTGTCTAGATAAAACTGTGAGTCATGGCAGATATACAGAGAAAAATATGGAGAGAGAGAGAGAGAGAGAGAAGAAATTGAGAAGGTGAAAGAAGCATGAGTTGGGGATGATGAGAGTACATTTATACTCTTCATAAATTTGATAATGGCATGCCCTGTTACTAAAGGGTTAACGACTAGGTAGCACAGACACGTGCTCATGACACCGTATTGCGTGTCCGTGTCGGACACGCTCGGTCACACGAACTGACTTTGGACACGCGAGTATCTGAATCGGACACGCGGACACGCACCAACCATTCTAACAGATTCAATTTTTGTTATATTTATGCACACTTTAATATATATAATGAGAGAAACTCGTGATAAAAATAAGAATGCTTGTGGTGGGATTCGAACCTTGGTTATCCAAGGTACTTATCAAGTCCTTAGCCATTCTAACAAGTTATGTTTTCATCATTTTAGTACCCACTTTGACATATATATACATCTAAAATTCTAAATACTTTCAAAATTTTAAAATAATTTTTAAAATAAATATATATATTAAAATAATATTTAATTAACGTGTCCACCATGTGTCTGTGTCCCAAAAAATTTATATATGTTGTGTCTATGTATCGAATCGTGTCCAATTCGGATACTCGTGTTCGTGTCCGTTCTACTTAAGTTAACGACCTATACTTAGTTGTGTCATAATCATTAAATCATGCACTGATATGTTAGTTTTGAAAATTAAGTGACTATAATTCTCAGTGGTTAAAAGTTTATGTACTCTTCTTAAAATTTTGCCAAGACTTTAATATAATAACCGGTTAGTTCATTGTACGAGACCTACTATTAAGTTATTTTATTTGCCGAGAGAAATAAAGATAGCAAAGAATTTCGAGTTCTTGCAACTAGATTTTGTTGCATAGGATTATGGTCTAGGACCACATGATCCAGGACCTCAAGATTAGAAAAGTGTGGCATCAAGAAAATGATAAAGGATCCTTATTTGTAGGACCATATATTGCTGGTTACAATCTCTGTCAATCTTTGACTATATACATTTTCAGCCATTCATGCAATTTTAGTACCAGATACTTCTCTCTGTTCAGGAGCATTGGAATTATTTTCGATCATGTCCCAAATAAAATTGAGAAGTCATTTTTCTGCTTCAGTGTACAGAACCATAATGATACAAGCTCGATGATTGGCTTGAACTCATGGATTTGGAGTTTGGAATATATACTGTAATTGATCTTGGGCCTGAGGGACACAGATAATGTAATGCCGTTTGGTTTGGTCACCACGAGACTATACTCCAACGAACTCAGAGAGAAGACCAGAGAAAGAAACCAGCAGATTAAACTCATGGAAAGATGCAAGGAAGAACCACCATACTATTGTATTCAAACTTTGTGATGCTCAACCAAATCTTCCAGATCGATCTCCAAGAAGTATCACTCTGATGAGAGGTCACATAGGGCCAACCCCAGTCTAGCTTGCCTCCCCCTGAAGTCTTGTTGCAATGAGTGACATTTGTTTGCCAAGGCGCTATGGTTTATAATGAGCTACACATATTTGCAATGAGCAATACCTTGTCGGTCTTTTTTTTCCCAACAGCATCTCAAAACTTTCATATCCCCAAAAATCAATCTGACAACATCCTCCTCTATCAGCTCAAACATTATATCATACTTAGAATTTTGATACGCGGCCATGCTGGTACGAGTCTATGATAAAATTCGATCATAGTGTTGTTCGGGCGTAAATAAATAGTTCTTAAGAAAAGAAAAAGTTAATATTTGGTGGCGACCCCCCCACTTAAAAATGGGGTAATAAAAAGGGGGTGTGTGAAAACAAACGGCGGGTGACGGCGGCCGCCATAGAGCTAGGCAAACTTGAGAGCCCGCTCGTCGTTTAGGCCTAATGGGCCCCCTCTTTAGACGGCGACGACGACCGTCATCTGAGGTCCTGGCGCCGCAGACTCCTCTCCTCTCTCACCTCCCTCAGAGCCAGTCTCACCACCGCCTCCGTCCTCCGATTCGCCCTCCTCCTCTTCCTCCTCTCCCTCCTCGCCACCGCCTTCGTCTCCCTCCCAATCGAAAAGGCACCTCTCTCTCTCTCTCTCTCTCTCTCTCAATCTCTGATTTCCGTTCTTATTTTTGAAATGCGGCTTTGGATTTAATTTAAGCAAGAAGAAGATTAAGTGGTAATTGAAGTAGATTTGTTTAATTCATGTGCGGTCTTGGTTCTATGCAGATGGATTAAGCAGGATCTTGGACCTCGGGGTCCACTTGTTCTGTAAGTAATCTCTGCTTAATCTGGATTACATATTCTAATCAGTTTCATGTGTCATTTGATTCATAGGAAAGAATTGCATTTGTGTTATTATGCTGTACTGATTGCTGTATATATATGTAGCAAGTTCAGTTAGTAAATTCGTCGGATTGATTTGCGGCATTCGCTTTTTCATACTGAACAATAACAGATATGGATCATCTAGCTAGCTCATGATTATCCGTCTTTGGAAAAATGCAGGGCGGCTGCGTACATTCCTCTTACGGTCCTGGCAGTTGCGGCTTCTGTACTCACTGTAATGCTTCAACAGGAGTAGCCCTGTTTCTAAATTTTGTCATTTAATATTGTTTTATGCTTTGCGTTGGAAGTCTTGCCTCGAGCTGGCTTCCAACTTGTGATTCTGTGGGAAATGCCCAACTTTGACTTGCAAGGAAATGGTGTCTAGTGTCAACTTATTGTTTTAGTGCAGATATAGACATGCCTTATCTTGGATATATTTTTTTCTTAGTGCCGCTATGTTGTTGATTGATGAGGCTGTCTTTTGTGGGACTTATATATCTGTTTTGATGCACAGCTTGGTGGTGGTTATCTTTTCGGTTTGCCCATGGGGTTCATTGCGGATTCTATCGGTGCAACGGAAGCATTCTTGCTTGGGAGAACAGTAAGTTCTTTGGTTCTTGAATTGTGTGCATCTGCAGATGTGTATCTTTCATTTCGTATACGCCAAATAGAAGCTTTGACACATGCATTAATGCTTACTGGCTTTTACTTGTTTGTTATGTTCATACTTATCATAATTAGTCATCGTTTTGTAGATTGGAAGATCTTATGTCATTTCCAAACTTAAGCTTTATCCTAAGTTTCAAGCTGTTGCTGTTGCAATTCAGAGATCTGGTTTCAAGGTAAAGTTGTTAGCTTTTTGGATATTGTATATTCCCAAATATATGATACTGTTGACATAGTTCTAGTCTTCTAGACACTTTGTGTCTGTTCCTGTCAAGTAAAGTGATATTATAGAAGTATAGTCCAAACTCTAGCACAGTAGTGCTACAAATCCAAAGGGAAACCAATTATCAAGTATACAATTGAGTGGAATACATGACAGAACATTACATCTGAGAGAGCTAATGTCTGGGTACATAGTCTACTGCACACAGTAATGCTGATTAATAAAAAATGGCCACAATTGGTACGTTCTTGACATGGTCTCTAGTGGCATTTTATGCATGAATTTATATAAAGTAACATGTAGGAAATTTATCAAGATGGTGTAACTTTGATGATAGCTCAAGATGATGTTATCTTTCTTCAGAAAAAATAAAAAGAATGTAAATATATAACAAAGATTATATATATATAAAGGGCTAGTGTTTGGTGCTAGTGTTTGATAAAAATATATACACATAATCATGTCTGTGTGTGTGTGTATCTCAAAAATGAAGCTGACTATATGCTCTTGTTTATGCGGATTTCCCAGTTTTGCAGTGCAATTCCTGAGGGTCGTTTCCCTTCTTTTTGCTTGTATAACAGATAGTTCTGCTGCTGCGGCTTGCTCCTTTGCTTCCATTTAACATGCTGAACTACCTAGTCTCTGTGACTCATGTTCAGATAGGGGACTTTATGTTGGCAACTTGGTTGGGAATGATGGTATTCACTCAATTTTAATTACTAAGTGCTATGTTTTGTTGTTGACTTTATATTGCTGCAGGTCTCTTATGTGAATGTTTGAACCTTTAAACAGGCACATAACAGTAAATTATTGATATAAAAATAAATTGATTTAACATAGGAGGTTACCTCAATGTGTTTTCCTTGGGAGAGGTGGTATTTATTTCTGCTATGAATCAAATTATTATGGCCATCTCTTGAATGACTGAATAATCTAGTTATGAAAAGTGCTTTGCGTTTATTACAGCCCATCACATTTGCATTGGTATACGTCGGTACAACTCTTAAGGATCTATCAGATGTTACACATGGATGGAATGAAGTTTCAACAACTCGTTGGGTAAGTATATATTAGATATCTGATATCTCCGTATGGCCGTGTACTAATTGTATATGTCAATTTTCCCTCTTTTCACCGAGGCATTAGAATTGTTTAGGAGCATACTCCTGGTTTCCGATCTAATTTCACCATGTTTCTTTCTATTAAATTAATCTTAGTATCTGCTTCTGGTTGCAGGTGTTTATAGTACTTGGTTTTGGAATTTCGGGTGAGTATTACCTTAAATTTACTGGTTAGTCTTACTTGTCTTGACCCGTGTAACCTGGTAGTTGCGAATTGAACTGCTTATTACATGATATTTCATTCCTTGAAAAGCAAGGTCTTTTTTATTCAAGTACCTTCCTTTACTTTTAACTGAGTTTGTGTTTTACGTTTTTGAGCATTCATAGACTATGCAATTCCTTCTTTCTTTCACAGTGATTCTCCTGATTTGCATTAGCAAAGTTGCAAAGGCTGCGTTGGAGAAAGCACTGGCTGACAATGCTGAAGTAGAAGGAATATTCTCGTCTTCAACGCTGCCCATTGTAGCAGGTCCATCCCCAGATCTTCCAAAAACTCTCATCATACAGATAGACTCGTAGGCTCACTGAAAGGTCCCAAGAAATTTCAGATTCAGTGTATATTTTTTTGGTCTAGATTTTAGTTTTTTTTTTTAATCATAGGAGACAACTATATAAAGGAGTAAAGGAGATAAAGATTTCGTATCAAAAAAAAAGAGATAAAGATTTATCACAGGATTTATGTACAGTAGCCACACCCACTTTGTTTGCCATCCCAATTGTACCAATTAGTTCTTGGCATTTTATTGAATGCCTGAATGATCATTTTTACATTCAATTATGTGCTTTCCAATTCAGGCTATCACGATCTTGATATTCCAAAGTGGATCCAACACTTTGCTTTGTTAGTGTCCAGTTGGTTCACTAGGAGCAAGAACAAGATTCCCCAAAGACTCAATTAGGTCACTGTTAACCCCCCACCCATTTAGTTCAACTGTTTTGCTCAGAATGACCCAAAATCTTGTTTAATTATAAACTTTATGGTTTTTCTTTACCTTGCTCATCTGGTTCCGTTGTTGACTTAGTGGCAAACTTACATAAATGAATAAATTGGTTCAAGCCTTCAAAAGGCCTCCAGCACCACAAAGGATAGTAACGACTAACCACTGGCTTGCACTAATAATCAAAAGTATCTGACTGTCAAAGACTATAGAGACTGCATAACAACCCAAGTAAATGATTTCCTAATAGGTCAGAAGATGAGTGTCTGGAGGAAACCATGAACATAAGTAAAAGATTACAAAACCCAGAACTGATATATGCAAATGAGTTCACCAGGCATCTATGTGGCTCAGAATAAATTCTTAGTGAATGACAGAGGCATTACCGAAAGCCCCTTGTCCTTTAGCAGCTGGTCTGCAGCCACTGGATTTGTCTCGAGCAACTTTCCGATCATCTCTTCAAGAGGTTCACTCAGCATCTGCTGGTGTAAGAAGTAGTGACCATATCCCTACTAAACATGAATGATCAGAGATTAGTGAAAAAAATTGAACATTTCAATGTGAATTCCTTGCATCACTTATGATTCAGCTAGCATAGGCGATGAATTGTACCTCGCGGAAAATCATAGGTTCAGTAATTGCTTCTCCTCCCAATCTGCTTTTACTTAGATCCTGCAAAATAATGAAGAATGTTTAGAGAACCATACTCCATCTTGTAGGTAGCAGATAGTGCACACATAAAACTGTGGTCAATGATCCCACCTTTATTTGAAGCTGCAAAAACTTGATATGGTCAATGACATCATCCAGTACAAATTCTTGACCATCCTACAAAATAAAACAGAATCAGTAACATATCTGAAGGAAATTATATTGTGAAAATGGCATTCTAATGAGGCAGCTATGTATAACTTATATTATGAGTTTGAATCTTGTACTTCGTTTTCTGGAGAAACATAATTTTATGTGTAGATTCTGTACTCTACTCTGTGATTCTGCATATATAGCCAACATTTGATCCTATCAATAGGCTTGATTAATATGCCAGTGAATGCTTTGCATGCCGATCTCTAATTATGTTTATATGCAGACTCAGCCAATGTTAGTAACTTAGTTACTATCTTAATATTATTCAATTGAAGGCATCAATAAGAATATAACAAAGTAAACGAACCACTGACAATTCATTAGAAACCGTTTCAATTTGCATCTGCATCTGCATGCATGGTTTGACAGATGCACGTATTACCTCTACGGATTGTGGAAGCAGTTCTTCTAGTGCAGTTACTCTTTCAGCAATTCGGATCTTGCGAGCCTGCTATTTGAAAGGAAATGAGTAACAGATCACATTTACAAAAATTGACACATAGATCTTAGAAAAACAAACTAGTAAGATGATGTCTGCTATTTGAAAGGAAAACTGACATATTAGTTCAACTATCGGGTGAGAGTATTTGGCTTACACGTTCATTTACAAGAGATATCTGCCTTTTAGCACTTTGACGTGGCCGAGAAGGAATATCAGGTGCAGCCAATGTTAACTTCTGATCAACTTGAGAAGTATTATCAAAACTAACCCCAGAGAAAGTGTCTGTCCATGAAGTATGCTGCAAGTACATTGAAGAGGAGTAAAGAAAACTGAGCCAATCGCAGCTGAATGTGAAATTTTAAAAAAAATCCTTAAATAAATGAAAATGAGCATGAATCTGATGTTGTGAATTCACAGATTATTCATTTATGTGACATTATATTTCCTACTAACTTTGATTTCTGTTCAAGGATCTCAGCAGGAAGAATTTCTACTGAATATACAATCACCAATGAAAAACAATATATGTTGCAGAAATACTATAGTACTGTGACTATATTTCAACATTATTTTCATTGTTTTTTGCCATTAAGAATGGCCTGTATAAATATTAATAATGGAGAACATCTAAATGCAGACATGCATTCTAGGATAATAAAGAACTTTCAGATTATCCACACACACATACGCAAGGGCGGATCTAGGATTATGATTTGGGGTGGGCTAGAAAAAAAATTTCAATGAATGTTCACTACATATATTTTCTTTTTAAATTAAACCATATATTAAGATAACTATATACGGTCATATATAATCCCAATTTAACTATAGTGCGATGAGAATCATGATATCTTATTGAATTCAAATCAATCAATTAGCATGGGGAATTGAATTACAATCATGAGTATACATGGCTTAATACTCAAGAGTATGGACTCATATCCGGTCTGGAGAGAAAATAAAGCGGGAGAGGCAACGGATAAAGAAAAAAGAAGAGGAAAAGTTGACCTAATTCTCTATAAAAAGCAAGCCGAATTATGAGCCGGAATGTCCGAATTACTTAATAAAAAAATAGTTTATTTGATAAAAATATAAATGAACTAATTTCAAAAATATATGGGCCAAGTATTTAAATTTGGGTTGGGTTAATTTTTAAAACTGAATAATTTACACTAAAATTAAGCTATAAAGTCAAATTTTTAGAGAATTTGGGGACCGTAGCCCATGTGTAGCTAAGTCCTTGCACATACGTACACCTCATTTAACTCTAATATGACAAAGAGGACAAGTAAGCCATCACATTTATGAAAACTGTTACCTTCGAAGGATCCATGTCCAAAGAAAAATCAATTGATTTAGAACCAGAAGATTTTCCAAGACTACTGCCGTATAACAAATCTCTTTGGAAATCAGACACCCCACCAGCAGCAGCATGTACACCACTATCAGATAAAGAAATCTTCTCTAGCATGTCTTCATAAGGAGATTTTGGCAGATATGCTGAACTTTCTGCTAGAAAGTCGACAAAAATTTGCGCCGGCATTGAGGAGTGAGCCATCCAAGGTAATGCGAAAACATCAGTTTGGTTCACACTACTTCCAGCTTCCATGATCATCTTTTGCTTATCATCATCATGTGGCGTGTTAGAGACATTATTCGCAACACTCCCACCAAAGTTCAAAGACATCAATTGCAAGGGGTCATTGTGGCTACTCTCTCCTTCCATCTGAACCAGAGAAGAAACAACTTCTGCCATAACTAAATACGAATAAAGAGAAGGCATAACTATTATAAGGTCATCTTTGACAGCCAAAATCCAAGAAAATCACAGAGCTGTCCATTCTATCCATAAGCGTATAATTTATACACAAAACGAAGCAGTAACACAGTTCATTTCAGAAAAAAGGAAAACAGCAACATAGTTTCCATCTCTGGAGCTAGAGCTGCTAGACTAGTGCAGTCGTGCACACAAGTCATGTCCAATACAAAGAGAAATTTTGGCTTGCTACTGACATTAGAACAATGAGATAGTGCATGAATTTGAAATATATAGTTTTATGTATCAATTTTGTTCATTATTTCAATAAGATACACAAGTGGGTATATGCTCCCTGAGCCTGGGTTTAAAACCCATTTCAATGCTAACCCAGAATAAATCCCCCTAAATTTCACAGGGCAATAAGATCAGAAACTAGAGAAGGATGTAAAGCTGCAAACTCTGAATCATTTACAAAATTCATCTTCATCCCTAATTCTTTTCATGCCAAAAAAGAAAAAGAATTCAACAACCCAAAAGGGTGTCACAGAAAAAGAACTGATGATGTGCCTAATGTATAACAGTTATGACATGCATAGTTTGTGTTCAAATCCAAAGGAAAACTAACATACAAGGAAAAGATGGTAGATTTATGACAGAATGAAAGTAGTAGAACAAGAACATATACAGATGGTGACAACTGACAACTATAAGAAATGGGTTTTTGTTAGTGAAAAAAAAATTACCTTTTTGGAGACAAGGATTCGGCTTCGAAGTGAAGAGGGGAAGTTTGAAGTTAGGGTTTTACGGCGGAGAGATGAAGAAGAAGGAGGAAATGGAGGTGATGAACATAAATTGGGTTTGCTTCCTAGCTCTGTCTGTTGACTCTGTTCTGTCTATGCTATTAGTGGTTACGTAGTACGTACTGTGCTGAAGTTTTTTCAGACTGTGTCAGCTAGTAAAAACCCCTTGTGCCTCTGTTTTGAAATTTGCAATTTTGGTCCGTGTTTATTGATTTTTAGTGGTTTTTTTTTAAGATTAAAGTTTTTCGTGATATGAAACACACGAGAAAGGAGTCAAGGACTATGCTTCTCGATTTTGTGTGCGTTCGTTTTGATGAGTATCAAACTTTGAAATTCAAAACGAATGACTTGTTTTAAGGTACATTTGTTCCCTTCTCAACTCATCATATCATCACACGTAGCCAATTTTGAACTTAAAAAAGTTCACAGACAAAAAATAGTAAAATACAGTCATTTGATCATACTTACATAACGTTAATGCTCAAGGTAAGAGCAATTTAGATATGACCCATCTTTAAGAGATATTTTTCATAAGATGAGAGAATCTCGGTCCGGATTCAAATCAGAAATCTAACTCAGAGAATTTTAACAAAATCCGACACATTTGAAGCCTAACATTTTTCTTTACACCCATTCTTACCCAAATAGTTTCTATTTCTTTTTAAGAAAGCAGGCCTGAAACTCTAAAAAAGAAAACACTTCTCAAACAAACCAAGAAAGCCCAAATTAAAACAAATACAAAGGAGAACCAATGAAATGAATGAACCCAGAAAATCTAAAAGCAGCAAAACGAGGCAAACCAACCAGCACCACAACCAGGGCCAGCAAGCCGAACACTCATACGCGAAACGCAGCTCACACGTTCCCCCCTCTTGCCACGTGCCCACCTTTCACAATTTCACAAGTAACACAGAAGGCATATTCCGGAACCAACAGTCTCCGAGTCTCTCTCTCTTCCTCTAAACTCTTTGACATAGAACAAGTCTTACCTTGCTCTCTTCTCAAACACCCAACACAGCCCACGACAACAACAACAACAACAACAAGATTCAAACAAAGCTTCAGGTTTATAGATCCGTTTGTTTGTTCAACCAATCAATCATGGCGACCGCTGATGTTCTCAACAGGGAAGAAGCCCTCTTTCTCTCCTCTCCTATCCATGAGCTCAGAAAAGGTACCATTTTTATGTCTTGTTCAAATGGGTTTCTAGTAAAGCTGCAAACTTTGGCATTTGTTTATGCGTGGAATGAGAATTTTGGGTACCCAATTGGTTTGTATTAGTTTAAGTGTTTTTCATGCTCATTTGGGATATATTCTGTCATGTTCTACTTTGCTTTTTTTAGCTGAGAATTCGTTTTGTGGATTAATATGATGAGTCTGTTGGAAATTTTGGAGTTAAAGATGGTGTCGTTGGACAGGTGACAGTGTCAAATCTCGTGGAATGTCGGTTGAAAAGAAGATTGAGATTCTGGAGAGCTTGGCTGGAACGGTACTATCTACATTCACTTTAACTAGTTGATTTCTGGTTCTTGTGTGGTGAAATATGTTTCTATAACAGAGTTCTCTGATCGTGATATTGCTTGTTCCAAGTCAGTTTGGATAATTAATTTGATTGAAATGGCATTGTTTGCATTTAGTATGGTCACAACTCAAACTCCTAACAAAGTGTATACATTTTCCATCTTAAGCATACTGAATAAATCAATTATTGCTTTGGTTACATAGATGACTTGTACTCTTTGGTGAGTTCATTTGTAAGAAAACCCTCATCTTATATGGTAAACGAATCCTATACATGCTCTTTTGAGTGAACATGTTTTGAGTTTCAAGTGATTCTGCATCCATGGAAATTGGGTTTACCATGTTATGTTGGAACCATAAATTTAGCTCTAATGAGCCAAAAAGGAAGTTCAATAAAGTTATCTGAGCATTCCCTATTTACAGTTTCTTGACAAGTTTTCTGCACATCATGATTGATTCGGAGGCTGCAGTCTTTTATATAGTAATTGGTTTTTATACCATCAACTGTTTGTTTTGCATGTAAAGTTGTACAATGAATAGCTGTCTTTTGATCAAATACAGAATCTATGAACATATGTCAATCAGTGTTTAGCTTTCAAGGTCAAATGAAAAGTTATTCACTTAGTCGACTTGTGTTGTGACAATTTAAAGCTTTTGCAGGTTAGCAACCGCCGGTCTCGAAGATGGTTAAATGATCGCCTCTTGATGGAACTTGTTCCTCGTCTGAATGCAGAAGAAATTAGAGGCTTGTTTGCTCCACCACCTTTTGGTACTGAAAAAACTATGTTTTAATATAGTTATCTATGTAGAGTTACTTTTCTTCCATATATGTGTTTGTAACACATGAGTATTTGATTATGTTGTCGGAAGTTTCTGTGGTTATTGCACTTGCATATAATTACTCTGCAGCGTTCAATATATGGTCATTGAGTTTAAGAATTTCTTTTTCTGACATTGGCTTTGGTTGAATCTACAGGTGATGATGTGCCACTCTCAGCATTTTGCATGGCTAATGTGCCAGAGTGGGATGCATTTAGGAATATAGACATGGACAAACAGGTCCTTCTCCCAAACATGGTTTTTTTTTCCTTTTAAGTTCCTGCATTCCAGTGATTTCGATATTCTGTACTTAGCAAGGTTATATTCAAGTATTTGAGCAGCAAAATGAAGGCTCAACTTTGTCTATTAGAGAAGAATTTAAAATATTGAGCTAGCAGATAATGGGCTTTGCTAAAACTCTTAATTATACTTTCAGAATCTACATCACTGCATATGTTTCATAGTTGATATTGTATATTAGCTGGCAACATGCCCTGACCTCTAACCATTAACCCATCTTGACAGGCTAATTTTATTGATTCCTTAGAGAGCTCTTGTGAAACCAAGAAGGGCAATGTTGATGATGACAAAATGACTGTACTGAATGCATGGCATAGGGTGGATTCTCGAACAAGAGAGGCACTTCGCCGTAGCGTGGGTTCAGAACTTATTGAGGGATATGAGGTAACCGTTTTGGTGTTGATGATCTCTCTGCTGGTTTGCTTTACACACTTTTTTCCATCTAACATACCCAGTTCATTTTTCTCTTAATCATATTTTAATTCAACTGGAATCTTTTCTTATCATTTGAGTAGAAATTTTATATTTGATTTTCAGGAGCGTATACGTGGTTATTTAACAGAGACTGGAGAAGAAGATGCAGACTCTCTTATCCTACGAGTTCAAGACCCTTTTCGTCGATTGCTGCTGCATGGTGTTTGTGAGGTAATAATTTCGAATATGTATGGATTCTATCAAAGGATGGAATATTCCACCTTACGAAATAGTTTACTTTGGAGGTAGAGGTGCTGCATGTTTTGCCAAATTTTCGTCTTGGTTATATCAAAGCCTGCATTGGTTCAGAATAATATACCTTCATAGTAGAGGTGCTGCATGTTTTGCCAAATTGGTTGTTTGCTTTTATCAAAGCCTTCTTGGAAGATTCTTAATACCAAGCTGGTGGTCTTTACAGTTCTACAACTTGGTATCGGTGACGGTTACTGAATCAGAGAAAGGAAAGGCAGCTAAGATGACCAAAATAACAAAGAAAAAAAGGTGCTCATCTGAAGTTCCAAATATCACTCTTTCCCATTTCTTGAAGATGACCAAACAAGGAGTTTGGTGATACCAGTTCCATTGGGGGAGGAACTTTCATCTATATTATAACCTACAATAAAAGCTGGGCGTCTAATGCTGCTGCAGCTGCTGCTTTGTGTATTATCACCATGTAAATTATTAAGTTACTTAGCTCCGACTCTTGACTATCTCGTGTCAAAGTGATTGTTCATCTGTAGATTTGTACTCTGTAAAGGCATTGTCCTAATTTCTCAGTCAACAAAAGATGTTGACTGTGTTCGTAGGTCACACAATGAATGCATGAAGTTTACATTCTTTTCGAAGTCCTTCGTCTCCCCTGAGCTTATCTCAAGTCTTTCATATAATATAGCCATTACGTGCGCGTTTACTTATTTGGAATGAGAAAGAATACCACACCCTATTTCAATGTCACTGATGGAATCACACAGATTGCCCTTGCAGCTTTGTTAAACTTCCAGTTCTGGTCAGGGAATAAAATAGCAAATTGAGTAAAGCACAAAGATCATTAAGAAATTAAGAATTGTCCCGATATAGAAACATGGAGCAGCCGCCAGTAGTTGTTGACTCTATTTGTCTCTCAAGTTACACCCACAAGCAAAACACAGCATTATCATTTCCACTATGGCGAAGAAACCTGTCAAATTCTCTGTGGTAATCTTCTCTCTTTTTTCCCTCCTCTGTTTCAGTTTGTGTGCATCAAGTTTTAAACTGTACGAGTATGAATGATTCCACAGGTGGATGCCTTCACTGACTCAGCTTTCAAGGGCAACCCGGCAGCGGTTTGCCTGTTGGAGGAAGACAGAGACGACCAATGGCTGCAAGCTCTGGCTGCCGAGTTCAATCTCTCTGAAACCTGTTACTTGACTCGGCTCACTGACTCGGTTTCTGACCCTACCTTCGCATCTACTCCAGCTAGGTTCCGTCTCAGATGGTTCACACCTGTCTCTGAGGTCTGTGATCATTTCTGTTTAGTTTCATTTGTTCTTAATTTTCTTTTTCTACATTTCTACATAGTAGTAAGGTTTAAAGGTTGAGATCTAGTAGTTTGTTTGAAAAAAGACTATAATAACAAGGTTAAAATGTACTAAATTCCGAATGTTCATTAGGGTTTTGTTACTATAAGGATTTTAGAGTATGCAATTGGTGGTGTTATCTTGAATTTAGTGTAATTTTTTAGCATATGTTTTGCTAGGCAATGCTCTGGGAGCAAATTTAGTTCAGTAATCTTAAGCTTCAAAAAATATTCTGCTTTGC
Source organism: Argentina anserina (assembly GCF_933775445.1). Classification (NCBI taxonomy): domain Eukaryota; kingdom Viridiplantae; phylum Streptophyta; class Magnoliopsida; order Rosales; family Rosaceae; genus Argentina; species Argentina anserina. The sequence continues at coordinate 20,653,328 of NC_065873.1, read as the reverse complement.
AGGTTGATCTTTGTGGTCATGCTACATTAGCAGCTGCTTCTACCCTATTTAAGTCTGGTTTGGTAAATTCCAACATTATTGAGTTTTCCACATTATCTGGAATTTTAACAGCTAAAAAGGTTCCAGATGCTGTTAAGGTAGCCAGTGGTTCGACTATTCTGAATGGCGAAGCACAAAACTCCTACTTTATTGAATTGAATTTTCCAGCTGATCCATCAAATGAGTTCAATTCTGCTGATGCTTCGTTAATATCCAATGCCTTGGATGGTGCTTCAGTCATTGATATAAGGAGGACGACTGTCACAGATGATTTGCTTGTAAGTCGTGCAATCTTTTCCAACACTTTCTCAAGTGCTTCGTAGGGGGAGAAATTGTTCATGTTATTTAGCTTTTGGCTTTATGGAATCTACAGTGTACTCTTAAACGAAACTTTGTACATTTTACAGGTTCTCCTTCCATCAGCAAAAGCTGTGGTAGATTTACAGCCACAGTACGATGAAATCAAGAAGTGTCCAGGATCACGTGGAGTGATTGTTACAGCGATTGCTCCTCCTGAGTCTGGATATGATTTCTACAGTAGATTCTTCTGTCCTACACACGGTATCGATGAGGTATGAAGCTTGCATATATGCTATGTATTGCCTGATATTCAGAACTATATGTCTGTTGTGTGCTCGGTGCTTGCATATCCTTCGAGTCTGGAATAAGTAAATTGTACTGTGGAACTGTTCATATAAACAATCTTGTCTGTCCCTTGACCTGTGCCTTTTTGAGCTTGGTATTCATCAGTTTTCATTTACATTGTTCTCAAGGATTGAAATGAAAATTGCTTCAGAACTGAAACTGAAATAAATGTTGACACTGTTGTTTTGTTGTCTCTTAGGATCCTGTTTGTGGGAGCGCACATTGTGCCTTAGCATCATACTGGTGCAACAAGCTGGGAAAGAATGATCTTGTTGCATATGCGGTACTGCCTCTATTTTTCTTGCACACTTTCCTCATAGCTGTAATTGCTCACTTCAGTATGCTTATATATTGCTTACAACCAGGCGTCACCTAGAGGAGGAACAATAAACATTCATCTGGATGAGCAGAATCAAAGGGTACTGCTGCGAGGGAAAGCTGTGACTGTGATGGAAGGAACTGTGTTAGTTTAGTACATTTTCTTGTTGTTTAAGTTTACAAACATTTGAAAATTTTGCAATGAATTGCTTGTGTGCTGGGAATACACTTCAAAGTAACGCTTTTATCGGTAGGGTTATCAATATTTCCTAACCGATGAATATCACAGTAGCGGTGCTGACCCAAAAGCTCGATACCGGTACGAGCCATGCCTAAGAAGTACCACTCTTTTCTATGTAAAAATATGTGAACTGACAGTACGAATGATGAAACAGTTTTAGTTTTGTTCTGGTGATCGAACTCCATTGTTGTGGAAGTCACATTTTAACAGTTGGAAAAACATTACTTTATTGGTAAGGAAACCCCTTAAGTTTGAATTAGTAATCTCTGAAATTAATTTATGTCAGCTAATTTATGTCTCCTGATAATTTTTTCCATGTTTGCTAAATATAGTTTCCAGCTTAGTTAGCTTTCTCTCATGTTGGCATCAGCTCATGTCTTCATGAGTACCAGTGTACCACACTGTTATTAAGAAGAAGATAAGAACCATGTACAAGCTTCCGCAATTGTTATGCGGTTCATTGAGGGCCAAATAGCTATGCATAACCTGAGTAAAAGACACTGTCAAAACTCAAAAGTAGGAACTTGGAACCCACCATAAAATAAGACAATTAGTCAGGGGTTGATGTGGTGGATTTGCAATTGGTTAATACTTGAAACAAAGTCTCAACAAACCAGTATCGTTTGTACTAAGCCGTCTAGGTAGGTAGCCTCTGATATACTGGTCAATCAAATAAAAAAGGAAACTCGATCCGGAAATTTGCAACAGCCACCGGTAGGCCTCGATTGACTCTTACACACCAGCAAATAGTGGGTTTCTGCATAACCATATTCCATGGCAAAGAAACCTGTGAAATACTATGTGGTACTCTATTTCTCTTTGCCTCGTGGAGTCCTGTGTCTGTTACTGTGTATGTGAATGATAAATAGCCAGTTACTATATGAAAGATTTGATGAGTATTGAACTGTCCTTAAACAGGTGGATGCTTTCACTGACTCAGCTTTCAAGGGGAACCCAGCAGCAGTTTGCTTGCTAGAGGAAGACAGAGCTGATCTATGGATGCAAGCTCTGGCTGCCGAGTTCAATCTGTCCGAGACATGCTACTTGTTTCGCCTCACTGGCTTGGATCACTTGCCTCCTTTGACATCCACACCTAGGTTCAGTCTCAGATGGTTCACTCCTGTTGCTGAGGTCACTTCTATTTACTACTTCCCTTCATAAGTATAGTAAAAATGATAATGAATAGCAGTAGTCTTGGATTTTTTTTTTATATTGTATCATTTTTGTCATTGGATGATAGAACTTGATCTTAACTTTGTGAAATATTTCCTTTATACTTTTAGAGTTTTAGTTCCCAATGATGTATCTGATGTGATAATTAACTGATACTTATATATATATGAGAATTTTCAGATGCGGACGTCCGTACTTTACGTAAGGTACGGATTCGCTGATTACGGCGATGACAGACTGCAACGGCGGGGCGGACCACGACAGCCGCACTCCCCACCTCTCGGCGGTCCCGTCTGTGCCAGTCGGAGCTCCATCAGCGACCCACAGCGGCCGAAATCGCCGGAATCTACCTAAAACTTGATTTTTGTATATTCCGGCCGCCGTGGGTCACCGATGGAACTCGGCCGGCACATACGGGATTGCTGGGAGGTGGGTAGTCCAACTGTACTGGTCCTCCGTGCAGTTACGGCCTGCCGTCGCTGGAATTAAGACGTCTGCACAGTGCGGACGTCCGCACCTGAAGAGCCATATATATGTATATATATAATCCTTGCTAACCTTTGTATAAAATCTTGGATTGGTATCCTTTTGCAGGTTAAGCTTTGTGGTCATGCAACATTGGCAGCTGCTTATACCCTCTTTATGTCGGGTTTGGTTGATTCCAACATTATTGAGTTTTCTACCTTGTCAGGAATACTAACAGCTAAAAAGGTTACTGAGCATGTTGAGGCAGCCAATGGTTCACATGCGAAAATTGGTGACGCACAAGATTCTTGTTTTGTTGAGCTGAATTTTCCTGCTGACCCATCTTCTGAATTCAATTCTGCTGAGGTTTCGTATATTTCCAACGCCTTGGGTGGTGCTCCTGTGGTTGAAATAATGAGGACAGTGGCAGATAATCTGCTTGTAAATCCTCCATTCCCTTATCTTGATATGAATTGATGTTTTCCAATGGCATAATGATTAGGTTGCTAGCTATTGATATGCATCATTCATTGAGTATGTTTTCCAAATTCCAATACTTGTGCTTCTCAATACTGCAAAATATAGCATGTAGTTATGTACTAATGAGATTTGTTACATTTTCCAGGTGGTGGTTCCATCTGGAAAGACTGTTGCAGATTTGATGCCACAGATTGATGCAATTGAAAAATGCCCTGGTGGTGGAGTGATTGTAACAGGAGTTGCTCCTCCAGAGTCTGATTTTGATTTTATCAGTAGATACTTCTGCCCGAAATTCGGGATCAACGAGGTAAGGATGCTAGCAGGTTTTTATTAAAAAAAACAATTAAAGAAAGGCTTGAAACTTTCACAACCAAATGTTTGTTCCACTTTGAATAGTATCATCTAAACTAAAAGGAAATATGGTTTTGTGTTCCACAGGATCCTGTTTGTGGTAGTGCACATTGTGGCTTAGCACCATACTGGTGCAAAAAACTGGGAAAGTGTGATCTTGTTGCGTATCAGGTTGTTTTTCTGCAGTAACCATAAAACATTATCAATTTGGTCCCTTCATAAATAATGATGATATATTCATGCAATCGTGTACTTGATTTCAGGCATCACCTAGAGGGGAAACACTAAACATTCATCTGGGTGAGAAAAATCAAAGGGTCTTACTCCGAGGGAAGGCGGTTACTGTGATGGAAGGAACTGTTCTAGTTTGACATTGTAGTGAATTTCCACTAAACTGAAAAACATTTGAAAGAAATAAATTAAATTGTTGTGAAGTTTCCCCTATGTTTGGAAATTGAAACTATAATCACACCATAAGTTCATCTTATTGGCATAATGGCATCTTCAAAGATAATGGTGCTGTCCGATTGTTATTGTTGCAAGCTAATTGATCAAGGCTAGCTAGCTCTTTATCTCATATTTTCACATTTTACTTAGGTATCTGACGAAATGCATGGAAACTAAGTATAACTAATCCCATCTAGTGTTACCCTGCCAACATTTCAGACAGAGCTACAGTTTGCTGGGATTTTGAAATACTTAAAATATTTCATTTTTACAAACATAATATCGGTCTGAAAGTATTGCTCTGCTTACAGTGTTAGACGATGTCTAAAATTTTATCTCTAATAAGATTTATACATGTTAGTAACGTGGAAATCATCCTATATAAACGAGGATCAGTATAATGTGCACAGAAAACAGAACGATTAGAAAAGCAGTTTTTCTGGAGCAAATCTCTCAGCATAGTCAATCACTTTATTTTTCGGCCGCCCAATTTACCAATCTTTCTGGTTCCTTGTGCATAGAGAAAATTTCATTTCTAATTATAGGATCATATTACGTAAGAGGAACAAAATGAATTGGCACATGGTGACATGGAACACAATTTGCCTTACCAAAACTTAGACAACGCTGGAAGCATGGTTCAGTGGCTCATGGTCTTTGCTGGAAGATTTAATGAAGAATAAATGATTATGTTTCCTCACATGGCTATAAATACTGAAGTTGGTTAATTTGCAGGATATTCCTCTTGTATGTGTTTATTTTTCTGCATAATCATTTCATTTCCATGGTGAAGACGAAACCGGTGAAATACTTTGTGGTACAACTCTTTTACTTTGGCATCAATATCAGTATCAGTGTGTGTAAGTTATATGTGTAAGTTATATAGTTCCTAATGCATCCATATATATGCAGGTGGACGCATTCGCCGAGTCAGCCTTCAAGGGGAACCCTGCTGCAGTTTGCTTGTTAGAGGAAGATAGAGATGACCAATGGTTGCAAGCTCTGGCCTCCGAGTTCAATCTCCCGGTCACTTGTTACTTGACTCATATCATTGACATTACTAATGCAGCTAGCTGCAGTTTTCATCTCAGATGGTTTTCGCTTATCAATGAGGTTCTAAATATTCAATTTTCACCTACTGTTTTCATTTACATTGCACTTCTGTGAAAACCATTACTTTTACTAACGCTTCTAGCTTCAATCTCAAAGGATTTTATTTGCTGGAACAAGTGGCTAGCTTTACTATGTATTTTATGTACTTGTACTAGAACTAGTAGTAGTGGCAAACATGAAAATATACGTGTCCAGGTTGTGCTTCCATCATCAGGAACCGCTATTGCGGATTTACAAATAAATTTTGATGCCATTGAAAAATTTCCGGGCTCGATGGGAGTGATTGTAACAGGAATTGCTCCTCCAGAGTCAGATTTTTACAGCAGATTCTTCAGCCAAATTTTCGGATCAATGAGGTAGAGTACATTTTATCATCCATATATGATGTTCATCGCGATGAATCAATACTGAGGGCTAAACTGAAATCAAACCGATTATGGAGTTAAAATCAAATAAATCAGAACTGTGGTATGCTATGCATTTCAGGATCATGTTTGTGGTAGTGCACATTGTGCATTAGCAACATTCTGGTGCAAAAAGATGGGGAAGAATGATTTCGTCGCATATCAGGCGTCCCCCAGAGGGGGGATACTAAACATTCACCTAGATGAGCAGAATCAGAGGGTCCTGCTGCAAGGCAAAGCTGTTACTGTCATGGAAGGAGCTGTTTTAGTTTAACCTTGTGACCGAAATCCTATCGTTAAGGTACAAATAAACAACATTGAGAAGAAATGAGTTGGGTTGGCCGGAAAGGCTCTTAAATTTCAAGTGAAAGTGCTAGCAAGCTTCAAACTTGAAGCAGATAAAAAATGATCCTTTCGTTTTAAACTTGTGCATGAAGCAATCCGCCATTAGTAATTTCTCAATCGTTGTTTGAAATGCTCACAATCACGATATCGAAAACCATCCGGCCTTATAATCTCTCAATCGTTAATTGGCTCTAAGTATGCATTGAGTTGCAACATTGCGTTTGACCAGTTTGTAATTCGAAAGCGGTTCATCGGTTCCCAGCTCAAATACATTAATAAACTACTGCTAACTAAAAAAAAAAATGTCTTAGAGAACTTAATTGTTTGGCCGAAATTAGATCAACTTCAAAATTCTCAATTAGTGTCATTTGAAGCCTTAGAGCTGTTTACCAAAAAATAATAATAAAAGAAGCCTTAGAGCCAGTTCAATTGAATTGAATCAATTCTCTAGAAGCTTTATATATATATATATATATATATATATATATATTTTTTTTTTTTCTTTTCTTTTCTTTTCAAATCAATCTCTTTTAATCGATCATTATCTTTACGTAGTATGTTCTCAATAATAGATAGCATGATGTACAAAGACATTTGACGAGATCTCTCGTTCCTTTTCTTTTTCTAGAAACTAAGCTCGTTCATTTTCTTTTTCTAGAAACTAAGCAGTTTGCAATAATATGGTTCTTTTCCATTTTATTTGGCTAGAAAAAAGGCATCACTATGAAGCGCTAGCTATGCTTAATTGCACATCATGTGAGCCTATAATGCATCTCTAAGCAGTAGCTTCTAGGACGAAGCCGAGCATCTATGTTCCTTTTTACATGGATAAACCTTTGCCAGCGGCAACCATCGATTTTCAATAACTTGATAAGTCATTATGTATGAAACATTCAAGATAAACTTAATCACCTAACTTGACTATCTCTACATATACTTTTGGCCATGGCCGGTAGCAGATAGAGGAAGAATGAGGTTGCAGTATTCCTTTTAACACTGTAAAGACTACTCTAATTCATGCACGCACGTACTTCTTGAACAATGGAATTAGACAAAACTACCAACCTTCTATTTCAATTTTAAATCATAATATCTTGTTTTATAGTACTACTGAAACAATACACCAAACTCTTACCAAAGCCGCGATCTTAGATTGTGATTTAAACTGGATTGTGATTGTGATTAAACTAGATGTGTAACACTAAATATGGGTCAATATTAACTCTAAAGTAAATGGATTGTGATTAAACAAGGGATCCTCTCCTTATATTTCTCCCTCATATTGCCTCAGGAGTGAATTACAGCCGCGCATTACAAATAAAAGGCCTGGATTGGATTTGTCCTATGTACTTTATTTTATTTCCTCTATCTCCTTCCAGTTTTGCAATTCTCTAAACAGTAGAATTTGCGGTTAATAGATTTTAAAATGTTATTATTTATAAATTTCGTGGAATTTAGATATTCCTCGCACAACAGATTTTTCTAATATTATATTGACTTCAAACCATCCAGATTGAAATCCAAAACAGTAGCAGGCTACCAGCAGCTACATTTGACTCTTGACATTAGCCTTTGATTTGCGGTGCCCTGTAATCGCATCCACCGACAACTAACTATAAATAGACAGTTAGACACGACCTCCACATCCATTTCTCACAACTCGATCACATCAGTTCTGTCAATCATGGCTTCCCTTGTTCAATTTTGCTTCCTCTTCTCCACCCTACTCTTCACCTCCACAACATTTGCCCAACAATCTTTCAGACCCAAGGCCCTCGTCGTTCCGGTCACCAAAGACGCTTCTACCCTCCAATACACCACTCGTATTGCTCAACGAACCCCTCTCGTCCCCATCAGCCTAGTTCTCGACCTCGGCGGCCAGTACCTCTGGGTAGACTGCGAGCAAAATTACGTGTCCTCCACTTACCGTCCGGCGCGTTGCCGCTCCGCACAATGCTCACTCGCCGGAGCCAGCAGCTGCGGGGACTGCTTCTCATCCCCGAAACCTGGCTGCAATAACAACACGTGCGGCGTCAATCCTGACAACAGCGTCACGCACACCGCCACCGGCGGTGAAGTTGCCCACGACGTAGTGTCTATCCAGTCGACGACAGGGTCCAACCCCGGCCAAAACGTCACCGTTTCCAACTTCCTATTCGCCTGTGCGCCGACGTTCCTCTTAAGCGGCCTCGCCTCCGGTGTTTCGGGCATGGCTGGTCTGGGAAGGACTAAGATAGCACTCTCTTCGCAATTTGCTTCAGCATTCAGCTTCAAAAGAAAGTTCGCCCTCTGCTTATCCTCCTCCACCTCCGCAAACGGCGTCGCTTTCTTCGGCGATGGCCCCTACACTCTCCTCCCCGGAATCGACGTATCCCAGTCCCTCACATACACTCCTCTCTACATCAACCCCGTCAGCACTGCCTCCGCTTTCTCCCAGGGTGATGCCTCGTCTGAATACTTCATCGGCGTGAAGTCGATCCAGGTCAACTACAAAGCAGTCGCTATTAACACCACCTTACTCTCCATCAACACCACCTCCGGCGTGGGTGGGACCAAGATCAGCACTGTGAACCCCCACACTGTTCTAGAAACTTCCATATTCAAAGCCGTAACTGAAGCCTTCATAACCGAGTCTGCGGCTAGGAACATCTCTAGAGTGACCGCCGTGGCTCCCTTCGAGGTGTGTTTCAGCACGGAAAACGTGTTTAGCACGCGTCTGGGGCCGTCGGTGCCGGAGATCGACCTAGTGTTGCAGAACAAGAGCACGTACTGGAGGATATTCGGGGCGAACTCGATGGTGTCCGTGAGTGAGGACGTTTTGTGCCTGGGGTTTGTTAACGGCGGTGAAAATCCGAGAACTTCGATTGTGATCGGCGGGTACCAGTTGGAAAACAATCTTGTACAGTTTGATTTGGCGGCGTCGAAGGTTGGCTTCAGTTCGACTCTGTTGGGTAGGCAAACTACATGTTCCAACTTCAACTTCACCAGTGTTGCCTAGATAATGTTTTCTTGATCGATCTCTATACATATATACATATTCGTTGAATAATATAAAAGCATACACGATACGTGTATAGTTAATAATCGGCCAACAGTGATCTAGTTGGACCATATACGTTTCTTTTTTTGTAATGACTTTGGTTATACATCCAACTATTTGGTTATGGAACGAATTGTTTTATGATTGTGATGGTGATCGAATTTTTGGTTTTCTGCCGGCAAGCGACTTCTGACGTTAGTTTTAAGCTGTTAGCCATGCTCCTGTGATATTATTGATCGATGCTGGTTGAGGCCCATTAATGTACGTAGGTTAATCTAACTTGGATATATATAACAGCTCCATGAAAAGAAAAAATGAAAATGATATGGAGTTATGGACCATGCATAGGTTCGGGCAAGACGAGATGGGGGAAAACCGGAAAAGTACGTTGGAAATATGCCCCATTCAAATTCATCGTACCATCGATCGATTATCTCTCGAAGAGAATTTCTTAAGTTGTGATCTTTAATCTAATCGATACACTGTAATATGATCTGCAAATCCGAGATGGAAGGCAGCAGTCATGCATGCATTTTGAACTTTTGAAGTTTAAGGAAATTTAGAATGCCTACTTTTCAGTCAAAGATAGCTACCCAATTGAAGCTTCTTCGAGATAGGACTAGAAAGGCATGCGGTGTATCTATTCAAAGTACAAAACCAAGCAGGTTTACAGGTTTGAGACAAGTCACAAAGAAACTAAGGGTTTGGGACTTGGTCTAGATGAGTTTCTAAACCAACTTCCATGAGTAAGTCATTAAAGTTAAAATGAGTAATCTGTAAGTTTACAGAATATATATGCATGTAGATTGTACCTGGAGATGACATAACTTTGATGAGTTGACGCACTTGGTTGGTTCTCCGATCTTCTGAGCTATCCTTGTACATTAGAGGAGCAATTTGTTCTCAGTTGTTGTTAACTTTTTAATTTTCATGATAGAATATTCACGAAGGGATTCAAGGGACCAAATGATTCTACATAGCTATAACCTTTATTGAGCATAACGTTTTCCTAGCTATTTCTATTAGCAACAGGAATTACATATTTACATTCCTAATTCATGTATAGATTCACTCTTTACATATCTAATGTATTGAGTTTTGACCAGTTTATAAAGTTTATTGCATGCAATGAACTAGGAATCCAAATTGAGCGTCTATGTCCGATTGTTTGTACGTTCTGATTTAAGGATAACAAAGTTTATGTTCATTAAGGGAATAATCTACGTACACCAGACGTACTTACATGAGTACGTAATTATTAAGTCACATCTCAGGTTAATTCTAATTAGCAAGTCACACAAATTTTGCATGATCGGGTAAGTCGCATTAAATCGATTGATTAGCATGAGTAAATTCATATTAATTAAGTTTGGTTTCTGCTAGTCTGACACCACCGTACCAAAGAACAGTATATCAAGAAGATCTAGAAAAAAATTGTTTATATTGTACGTAAGCCCATCATTAGAAAGATCTAATTGCCGAGAAATAGTGGAAATTAACTAATAATACAGTTAATAAAATTGTTAATTAAAATTGACATGGTATGCACTTGTTAATAAAATCGACATGGTATACACTATACTTTATAAAATAGAGCTGTCATTAGAGTAATATTCTTTGTTAGTTAATGTTTTGTTAAGTACTTGTTTGTACAGATATTTGATATTATGTTAGGCCTTTGTAATCAGGGGTTTAAACTTCACGTCTCACCTTGCATTCGACAGTTTCATTAATAAAAACTTGAAGGTGACCACACTAGCCCTCCCATAAAAAAATAATAATAACTGAAAGTTCTTTAATTTCTTCCAATATCTCCTAAACATTTTGTTGGAACCCATCAACTTTGGCTGCTCGTCCAAGCTTGACAAAAAGGGACTGATATTTTTGTTCTCATTCTCAAAATTCGTCGAGTAATTGGACAAGTTGTTAGCTCCATCCAACCCCAATCGTGTAGTGTGGCGAGGGCCATGATGTTTCCCACGGCCACATTCCACAAATATTACCATTCTGATGAGAACCTGGTGCTGTCGCATGTCAAGATCATTCTGGAAACCCCATGTCAAGATCATCAGTGGTATCACCAAGAAAATCATTCAAGATTTGATTAAAATCGATCGATAAGAACATTATTATCCTCAAACTGCAGAGAATCAGAGCTATTATTCAGCCCATGGTATGCGATTTGTTGATCATGTTCACACCCTCGACTGAAGCATTTCCCTGATCTATATATTCTGATTCTCTTTATGTTTGAACCCAAGAAATCTGACGTATGCTTCAATGATTCCCCGGACAAGTTATCTAATCCCACATTGCCAAAATCAAAACTATTCTGATCAAAATCATTGTTTATTTTAGAATTCAGACATTGAGCCATATCATGGATATCCAACTTGTCACCAACCATATCAAAACCCTTGTTTGGTTCAACATTTCCATAGTGAAATCATACGAACTGATCGATATCATCACGCATATCGAGACACTTGTGTTGATCTTCAAGGTCATCATCATCCTCCATGAGGATATTCAGCACTTGATCAAAATCAAACCCCAAGTTTTTCTTGAAGTTCACCGCCATATTTAACAGTCCCTCACTGTCAACATGACCCATTGCTGAACCCTTTTTTACTTCAAGCTTCCCCATACTCTTGGATCGGCTGCAAGGCTTAGTTTGATCACTGTCAACATGATCACTCATGGCTAAACCCTTGTTTTTCTCAAGCTGCCCCATACTCTTGGATCGTCTGATCTCCTTATAAGGCTTGGTTTTCTTTTTGGATTGTTTGTAATTGGTGATAATGGATATGGCATCGGCTTATAAGATTTCCGGCCAGACCTCAACATTCCCAGCTGGCCCCTCAAGAATCCAGCAGACCTGCGCACCGCTGAGAATCTCGCGTTCGCTGGCTTTCTTCTTCAGAGCGGACGTACCACTCTTTTTCCAGAGATTTTTGGGATCTGAGTTTTTTTCGAATTTGGCCGTGTTTTGTTTCTTCTCCATGGTGATGGTAGCTTCTCGACATTCACAAGTTACAGGTCACAACTCACCAGAACAAAATTGGCGTGAAATAAATAGAAAGGAAGGGAATAGGCATGGCATATACATAGAAGGGGTGTCTCCCTATCAGCATAGGATTTCCAACTCAATCATGGATAAGTGATTTGGTTTACTAGTTGATTAAGGAAGTGACAAGCTGGCTTAAACGTACTAAAAGATAATCATCAAACTATTGTTGAAGCTTTTAGTAGAAGATGTGAAGTTCACAATTGTTTGATCGAAACTCCGGCAATTGGTCAGCACCCACAACCCAGTATGACCTTGATCTTTTCGGAAATTGGAAATACCGGCTTAATAACCACCTTGAATTAAAACAAAGAACTTGTGCATACTGGTTTCATCGACAGCGCCAGTGATATAGCCAAAAACATTCCTGTATTTCGAAATTTGAATTATCAAACTTCTCGAGAACGAGCTATCATTTAATAAGCTATAAATCAATTAATTAAATGATCAACTCATTGCTAGAGTACAACACAGATCCAGAACAAAAAGACTACAGATACAAAACCTCGGCTTATATTTTTTTTTAGAAGACAAAAACCAAATTTATTAAAACAGACTTAGGTACAAGATAGCTATCAATTACAAGAAGTCAATCACGAACTGTAAATAAGCTTCTATCCTCCCAAACCCACAAGTATACAACATAGACGATGAGGAGAGCCGGACACGGCCATACTAAAAATATATTTTGCCCCACCGTTACACTGCATACAAAAACTAACAAAGAAAAAGGCAAAAACTAAAACTCAATCAACCAACTTAGGCTGTCACCTCTTAGTACAATATCAGAGATAAAAGAAAAAACCCGATGGTTAACACAACAACAAGCAGCACAGCAGCTCCAAAACCAAAGCTGAGGAGAGGAAGCAGCGCCAACCAGACCTCTGCTTATGATGACATTACAAATCAAGAATTATTCTTTCAGCTATTTTGACCAATAAAAAATGTGAAGAAAAAAAAACTAAAATACAATTAAGCTCAATTGTGTGTATTGTGATGAATTTGATGTCCTGTTTCTAGTGACTGCAATTGTTGGCTACCTACGCCGAGAGGAAGAAGTATGCTCGTGTGCCCTAATATCAGTCTGTATTCGATCAGCATACATAGGTAGACGGACAATCTCATCAATCTCTTTCAGCACAACTTCCTCCGTTATATTATCCTTGATGCTTTTCATTACCTATCAATTTCGGGAGACCATGGCATTTTCATCAGTCCAGACATGTGTTTCAAAGGTGCAGCAAGATTACAGAAGGACAGGACAGGCTAGATACCTTTGTATACGTCATGAACTCATTTGGCGTCGATTTGTCTGGCCTAAGCCGCATACAAACCCACACGTGTTCCTCTGCGTCCCAGGAGCACTCTATGATTTTCCCCGAACAAAAAGCAGGATCCAAATCATCTGCAATTGGAATATGAATACCAAGGTGTTAGATTCCAAGCCCAGTTTACGAAGATCAACGGATATGGTTAAGGAAATAGTACTGATACAGGGAAAAACTCAAAAAGACCCAAAGTCCCAAAGAAAGAAATTATTAATTTGACTCTTTATCTCAAGAAATTATGTTCCTGTCACAGTGAAATGCAAGATCTTGAATCCCAGCGCAACACAACAGACAATTGGGGATAAAATTAAAAGGCTGCTTGGCAAGACTTCATCAAATTTATCAACTTAAAACGATATGAGGTGAATATCAACCAAGTAGAGGGCATTTTAGGTCAACCTTTAAAAACAACCCTAAAGCCAGACATCAGCTTCTTCTTTCCACGCTCATTCAGGAAAAGTAGCGGATGACCATCAACTGCCAACTGTCAACACAAACTATTTTTTAATTATGCCCTTACAATAAGTTTATAAAATAAATCATGTAATAAACATGATCTTAAATTCAGAGTCAGAATGCAACCTCAAAGAGGAAATCAACTGAATTCATTTCAGGAAATTTCCACTTTAAAAGACCTTCATGCGTTCTGGGTACATATGGATCATCCCAGCCCTGAAAAAGACAAATTATCAACTATAGCTCGGGAGTGTATAGGATATAATGATATCACTCATGAATTGTTAAAGTATGAAACTCAGTAACCTTTAGATGTTACAGGTTTTACCAAATTATTGGTTTTCCATTACTCTATCATCCACAAAATGAATCAGCTTTCGAAAGATTTCAAATAACCTGGAATATCAGACCGTCTGATGCATGTGAAAGCCCAGGAATGAATTTCCTCAAAAGCTTGGTAACAGTAGACAGTATCCAAAATCCCTTCCTCCTCACCTGGTGAATATCTATAACAATGTAAACTACCAATCTTGACGGATTATGCTATTTCAGATTAATTGATAAGTGGATTTTAAAGAGGATTTAAGAGCATATGTACACTGAACGGTTCCAAGTCATATCGGTAATATGGCTCGGCACTCCTGGAAAGGGCATCACGTTCCATATTTCGAGGCTCGATCACTTCTCTTTCCAGCATCTTAAACCGTTCATGGAATGGCAGCTGGAGGATTTTTACACATCACCTTGTTAGTTAGTTGATAAAAGCAGGAATTACTAGTCATAACAAAAAAGTTGGCATCAAAAGCATACACCTTAACATAAACCTATTCATGAGGACATTTACACATGACTGACAATTAAAGGGTAAAAGTTGCTCCCTCTAAATGTTTTTCTACCCTTTAAAATGCCCGTATGAAAATGAGTAAACCTCAAATCAACTGTTTGGAAGATATAGTATCAAGAAAGGCAATGAGAAACCAAGGACCTAGTGAATTCTAATCACTTCTAAATTTATTTTGTCATCGACTCATCGATCTCTCAAATTTTACAGGCGAAGTAATGTTCCAATAATAGGTGCTTTCTGATGAAAAATTTCCAGTGAACAAACAATGGCATAAAAATATGCCCATGCTTATGAATAAAAACAGTACATAAGCAAACTACCTTTTTTTTTCTGAACAGCCAGAGAAAACAAAAGAATAAAAGATATTGCTTGCAAACAGCAAATAGAGATCACAACCATGAAGTTAAGAATGAACTACCCAAATCAAAAGTAAAAGGGGGAGCCAGTGTAACAGATTCCAATTACTTATCATATAACTAACCTTTACAACTGAGGCTTGGTTAATTGACATGACATCATAAATGAGATATCTTCTCTCTTGTTTTTGAGTATTTGGGTCCGTGTCAATTATCATCTCTCCATCGAGTAATGTAAAATGATGAGTCTTCTCAGGTAAAACCTTCGGAAGAATAATTATACAAAGAGATTAGAGTCATTTACAGAAACAACTCACATCGAGCAAAGCACATTCTATGTGGCAGATGTGAAAATGAAAACAGACCTTATTTGAATATCTGCAAGGAAAGCGCATCTGGACCCTTCGGAAATGAAACCTTCTATCAATTAAGTAACACCCATCCCAAGTAATTAGCATCATATAGCGAGTTCCATCAGCTTTCCATGTGGCGTAGTAATAGCGCTGCCTTAGTAATTGTTGGTTCTCTCTAAAGACAAAGTATGTCATGGAAGGTAAACGTCATCTAAACCCAATACTTGATACAAATAACATTGCAGTTGGGTCAAAATCACTGGAAAGACGGATATTAGACCAAACCTGTTGAGAGAAACAGGATGGGACCCGGGAAACGGCAACTTCCCTCTACCCTGAAGAGGGCCAGAAATAAATTTATATATTGACAACAGCATCTTGTATAAAGGCTTAAGAGCCAAAGTCCAGGTATTCACACTTGATAGCCTACCGTTATAACCAAGTCGAGTGCATGATAACATGCTTCCTGCAACATCTTTTGCTGGTCAAAAGGTATTGTATCTCCCAAAACATCATCAATCGTCATTGCTCCATTTTTCACATGGTTCTCCTAAAGGGGGGAAAAGTCAAGTATGGAACAACAATAAAACAATCCAAATTCAGTAACTATAGGCAGAGCCACATGTATAACTTATCCCTAGGGTTTGAATTCAATAGAGGGACTTTAATCAAATCATTCTGATACCTCCAATCTGGCATTTATTCTAAACTGCACTCAGAAGGACCATGAATAAACAGGCATGGCACTGACACAAAAGTACTCTTGTGGTTCTAGAATACAGTTAAAGCATGCAAAGCCAAGCATACAAATCCCAACTGTTGCAGGCCTAAAGTTCATATATTATTCGATCATGTACTGCTTCCGAACAAGTCATCAATTTAAGACACCGATACCTAAAGTACATATGATCTAGTGAATAAGCATATTGTCAGACATCACCTTAACCATTCTAGTGAGTAAACTAAAATGAGAGAAAAGGTTCCAACAGAAGAGGGGGAGGGGGTGGGACGTGCACACACACTTCAAACAAGATAATATAGTATGATTATCAAACACCTACATTGTCCTGATCCAAACTTCTTTTCCACTCTGGAGTTTGAGGGCAAACAAAAGAATCAGGTTTTGTTTCATGATAAGACAGGTATAGCGCGTCTATATAGTCCTGTTTATATATCCCAGGATGACGAGCTCTGGCAAATTGACTTATTGCCTGCAGAATGGACATTTGAATATGGAAGAAAATCTAAATTCGCGGGGACAGAGTAATCGTAACTAAAACAATAGCTGCATGACTTAATATCTACCTCAGTGACGGTAATTGATTTGGTATGTATAAGGTAATGCACAATCATGAAACCTGTGCGGTTATGCCCATGTGTACAGTGGACGAGAATATACTTCATTGGATCTGTTCTATGGGAGAAAAATTTCGATACCTATCAAAAAGAAGTTATCAGTCAAATGAGTCAATCACCGACATATAGATATAAAGAAGACAGTAGCACCGAAGCAGCTTACCTCATCGATAAATCTATTTACAGAATCACTATCAGGTACTGAATCCCTTCCTTGGCATTTTATCTGGTGCGAAACAGATCAACCAACATAAATAAACAGATAAAACTAGAACAACAACAACTGACAACAGATCACTCGAAACACTCACTTTAACATGACGAATGTGTTCTCTTCCCCAATCCGAAAGAGGGTAGTAACGCGTAGTGTTTGTTAGGTCAATCACTAAACCAAGCTATAAAAAAAAATGTATCGGTCAGCTAACACAGGATAAGGTAGTAGTAAGAATACAGTGGAATACGGAATCGAAAGGAGTTTACCTCTCTTCCTAGAAGTCTTTGTTGATGAATGACTTGCTTTGGGGTGTAGGTTTCACCTTGAATGTGGTCACTAAAAGCCTCACCCAGAGGTACTTTAGAGGGAATTATACCACAAATTTCGTCTCCGAAAGCAGGACATCCAACCCACCCTATAACAAATCCCCAACCATAAACAAATCATTAGCTACATAAAACCGATACGAATCTTTCATCTTTCGTAGTAGCAATCGTAATCTCTACCTTCAGGAAGCGCGTATCGATCGTACGGCTGCTGTTGGTGGTTCCTGCCTGGATCCTGATACTGGAATTTCCTCTTGAACCCAGGCCGTCTGTCTTCTCTATCCTACAATAGTGTGAACGCAGCACAATTAGCGAATTGAAATAGTTGAACTTGCGAAATCTCAGAGAGGTGAATAGTACCATGGAGTTGGAGGTGTGTTCAATTTGGAGAAAGGAGGAGAGTCATGGGAGAAGAAGAGGTTAGGGTTTAGGATGATGGATCAGGAGGAAGAGAGTTTTAATTGTTTTAACAAAATTAACTGTTTCAGAGAGACTTGCTTCGTTTATAAACCATCTCTTATTCTCTGTGTTTTCTTTTTTTCACCTAGACCCACACTCGTAATTATTGTTCGTCCATTTTCTCTTTTGGTTTATGGAAGATCCTCCGGTTTGACGCTTTTCAAAATCTTGTACCTAACACCATCATGTTCGGCTGAAATAGTTGTTTTTTAGGAAATGATATCTCAATTATCAGTCATTCTAATTTTGAGTATCTTATATTTGAAAACTATCGCATTAGTATCATAAGTTTATAATCGACTTAATTTTGGTTTATTCTATCAATTAACATCGTTTGTGGCACATCTCCCACTAATTTTTAAAGGTATTTTTGTCACTTCATTTTTTTCGATTTCATTTTTCATTTTCCTCCAATTTCAACTTCTATTTTTTTAAACCAAGTTAATAAATTCATATAATTTTATTATAAAATTAATAAGTATTCTTCATTTACCACAACTATTAACAACAATCTAAAGTTCGCAATTACAAAATAAACCAACATATATTTCATATTATATATGTCCATCAACCTACAACCATATTGTATAATAATATGCTCAAAAACTCTATTATATGCAATTAGAACATGATCAGTCAATTATATCACAGATGTATCCCCGATATATCTTTGATTTTTATAAAACGATACGATAAATCAATTATATCGGTCAACCAGATACATCAAGTCAAAATAGCATATATCAAGTCAAAGGGCAAGCTCGTTTCCTCACTAATGAATGCATAAAAAAAGGTATGAGATCGTCTCTATGTTTTGGTTAGTTTGGAAGATCAAGGAATATCACCGATTCAATTCTTGGCGAGAGTATAAACAGACTCCAATCCTTGGGAATTTAATAGCATCTGATAAGGAGGCTCCACATATTTTGGTAACTGTTGTTGTAATCCAATCCTAAGAAAATGTCATCGATGGACTTGAGAAGCATGGAAGAATATTAAGAGGGGAGGAATTACAGACATGTACTACTACCACTACAAGTCTATTATCCACGTACAATATTGAAGTGATTCATAGAGCTTCCAAAGCACCTCCATACGAGTCATTCCTACCAATCAGTAGCTTACCCAATAATCCAATTCCAATTCGTATATCATTATGGACAACATCCTTATCTACTTCCAATTTTACTCGATATTTGTATCTCTTCCTATCCTACTCCACATCCCTAATCTACAAACCAAAAAAACACAACAATATAAAGTGAAGAGATAGATCAAAGATTACAAAGTAAGATCATCAAACCAAATCGAAGACATATAGCAAGATTCTACTCGATCTCCATGAGGACATGAAGGAAAACTAGAGAGGCTGAGGCGACGGGAGTCAATGAGTCAGTGTTAGAGAGACAGTGACCTTGTGATGAAGATAGAGAAGAATCGAACAAACGTGGTTGGTGTAGAAACTATGGATGAGGCCAAAATTTCAAAGAGATCTTGGGTCGTGTGTCGGAGGAGATGGTCGGGGGCTTGAGGCTTTAACTCGATCCGAGCAACGACGGTAGATGGTGGAGGAGATGAAATGATGAGTTAAGAGTGCGGAAAATATGTTTCTACCCTTCATATGGCACACTCTGTAAACAAGAGTTAACGACAATGTATCTAAGTTAAGTAGGAATTGTGAGTTCGCGTACCATTTTGATAGTATTGAAAGTTAGTAATCTTAATTCTCAGTGGCAATACTTCATGTATTATTCTTAAAATTTTGACTTTTCAGAAATTGAGTACATATAAATATCTCTCTACACAACGACACTACATGAGTATATGACCAGTGGCGGATCTAGAATTAAAATTTCATCTAGGCTAATTGAAAGATGTTTTTTTGTTCTTGTTAAAGGTTTAGAACCGAAGCTCAGTCTTATTAGAGAAATGTTTTCTAAAGATATTGATAGAAATGTAGAAATATGAATAAACATGTTAAAGATTAATTTTATGCGCATGTTATGCTAGAATTATAATAGAAAAGTAGAATATTCATTATTTCAGGAAAAATAAAGTTAGAAAAAAAAGGAATGAAATTAAAATTAGATTTAATTTAACCAAAGAAAATGAGAAGGATGTAGAAGAATAAAATAGAGAAAATGTTGGTCACTTAGTGGTCTATTGGCTTTGCTTTAATTGCATAGACCACAAGGTCTCAAGATCGATTGCATCAGAAGCAGAAAGTATAATAAAATAGAAAAAATGTTGAAAAAGTGATTTGATAACATTCGAACCTTTGACTATAGGGAAACAAAAGATAGCAAAGCAGTTTGCCAACTGATCTAATGACATCTATAATAAGGATAGGTAACCGGTTTCTATAATAACCAAAATCTCTTATAGGCTGCCCATAGAGACCGGCAACGTGTATCCGCCCCTATTGAGCCACAGTCGGGTCATATTCGGTGTGGCCAAATTGCTTCCTATAAACTATAAAGCTCATCTTCCGTTGAGTGGCTCGACCCAAGATTTACACACCGGATTATGGTCAGTTATGGTCCGCTAAAGGGCCTTAGTCCAATTGATAAACCGACAACTATTTTGGTGTCGTAAAAGTACTCCCATATATATATATATATATAATTATATATACGAGGGCATCTGTATAAATTTGATGTCGTATGCTTAGCCTCGCCCTAGTTAAAATCAGGGCGGCACAGACAGATCCGCACTCTCCCGCCTCGTTTTTGGAAAAACCTCCCAGCCCTAGCTCTCCAATTTCTTCCTCGCAACCATGAAGCTCGTCAGGTCACTCCTCTCTCTCTATCTCTCTCTCTGTAAAAATTTCACAGTTCTTAGCTGGAATCGATAAGTTGGCTTTTGTACTAAAACGCCTTAATCGTCAGGTTCTTGATGAAGTTGAACAACGAAACTGTGTCGATCGAGCTCAAGAACGGCACCGTTGTCAATGGCACCATCACAGGTTTTCCCTCGCCATCCTCTATTACTCTTTTCTTCGATTTTCGATGTTTTAGGGTTTAATTAAACCCTAGGATTTGGGCGATGTGAAATTGAATCGATTGATAGGTTTTGGTAGCTTAAAACGCCTTTAAACTTAGATTCTAATAGTTGATAAGCAGACTAGGTTTACTGCGGTGTGTCGTAGAATTGAGAAGATGCTAGTTTCTCTTTGCGTCTTCACTGCTTGATTCGGTGAAATCAACTGAGCTTTGTTTTTTATGGAGTTAGATAATTAGGTGTTGGCGACTACTGGGTTTAGCAATTTGTGGAGTTTGAACATGTAGAAGCAGTACCAGGGGACTGTTGCTACTAAAATTGCCTCTGGTTTTTGTTGTTGTTTGAAGTTGTGGAGTCCAAGTAAGATCTTGCGATTGTCCTTGACTAGTTGCTCTGGCTCCAAACCATGGATGACATTTCAAGAGTTTTTAAGTTATGTGCTTCCAGTTATTTCCCCTTTCTTACTCTGTTTTAAAATTTCTGGAATTTGTGGAAATTGCTAACAGTGGGATGTCAAGGTGGGGTGTTGGTTCCCTCAGGCCTCAAGCCAAGGACACCACATCAGAACAAAAGTGCATGAGCATAATGATTCTGAAGTATTGTGCTACTGCTACGAAATGGCTTCCATTTATTCATTCTGGAGGTCGGAGAGTCTCAGAGTCATAACTAGTCAATGTCCTTACACTGGGGTTTTAATATGCATATAGTTTTGAACTTTTGATCTGCCTCCAAACCATATATGCCATTTCAGAACACGAGCACGGCCATCACTTCCATTTGTCACTTGATAATTCCTTACCTAAGCATAAGTGACTAAGTTCAGTTAAATTCTGGGGTCCTTATTTTAAGTTGAATTGGTTAATGGTATTGCGAAATGTTGTGAGGAAATAATTTGTTCACTCATTTAAAATATGTGTTAGATGAGTCTGTTTCACATCTGTAATCTAAATTATTATTTTATGTTGAACTGTTCATAGCAAGCTTCTTATCGCTCTATAAGAATTGATTTATTCTGCCGAAATGCATTATAATCTTAATTTGATGCGCAGTAGCTGTATGAATACACATTTGAATACAAGGGGCAAAATTAGCTGTTCTGACTTGTAATTTACTTCTTGGTTCAGGTGTAGATATCAGTATGAATACACATTTGAAGACTGTGAAACTTACACTCAGGGGAAAGAATCCAGTGACTCTGGATCATCTCAGTGTGAGGGGTAACAATATTCGATACTACATCCTTCCTGACAGCTTGAATCTTGAGACTCTGCTGGTTGAAGAGACGCCTAGGGTCAAGCCCAAGAAGCCAACTGCTGGTACTATAAGCTTTTATTTGGCTTGGACACCTTTACTTTTGAGCACATTGATTTATACCGATTTACAATCTTTGATATTGTGATTAAATGTCATGAATCCTCTAATTTTTTTTTGCCTTTTCAACATTTCAGGGAGGCCTGTGGGAAGGGGCCGGGGCCGTGGACGTGGACGCGGTCGTGGCCGTGGTGGTCGTTAAATACGCTGCACTAGTTAATTTTTGTGACAAGAACTTGGCCTGCCTGGTTTGTAAACACCTCTGTAGAACGAACTTATGAAATGAGCGTCACTTTTCCTGGTTATGTAAAAACCTATGTAGGAAGCACTTATCTATGATCTTGGAGACGTGAAATGAGCGGCATTGCATTGTTATTTGAGTCTATTCCGAGTTAAATTCTTAAATGCTATTATGAAGTGGGTGATTGATATGGTTTTGACTTCTCATATCTACTTTCTTCTTAAGCCAGTTCAACATCTGCATTCCTTTTCTTCTTCTTTTTCTTTTTTCTTTTTTCTTTTTTCTTTTTTCTTTTTTCTTTTGGAGCCAGTTGATGCTTTTCTTGATTTTCATCAGTTGTGTGCATAAATGGCCATGACCATGTGCAGCATTGGTGCTACTCAGCTTTGCCTTGTCAATGTGTCATTCGATTACCATAGGGAGACGCTGCTTAATTTCGCATCAGCTTCTTTTCTACGTTTCTCAGCCTTATTATCGTGGCACCCTCACATATGGATTTGTTGCGTATTCTCTTTTAGTTTTGCATTTTAGTGCAATTTGAGCTTAGACCTCAGACTGCGTTTGTTTTCTGTTTTGTTGGTTGCTGTGCTATTTTTGCCCATTTAGATGCATGGAATAGATAGCTTGTTGCTCGTAAATTGGCTACATTAGAATGCGAGTAATGTGGTCATTCTCAACCGTTTGAATTTTTTTTCATCACTTCAAAAAGATCATAACAAGTTTAAAACAGTGGTTGTTCTGCCATATTACTTTCATAGTTTCACTTGATTTATCCAGAAGCTAATTTTCGCCCCGAGAGGCATACATCATATAATGATTATATTCACATGAATCACTCTTCGGCTAAATCCAAGTTGTTGGATTCGATCAATTCGAATCTTCTCCCTGCTCAACTTTGAATCAATAACAAAGTAACAAACTATCCAAAAGTAACATACAACAATTTTGTTTACAAATAACTAACTATCTAATTTGATAAAGTAAATAAGGACTAAAATTTACAAATAAGGACCAAATGATGTCAAGTTGCCACATGTCATAAATATTTTATTTTTTACCCATCTTTAACCCATAGTGTTTGCTACTATTAACAGAGATGTTATCTGCTATTGTTGACTATAAAAACTAAATATTATTGTCGTGTTAAAAACTAGTTGCTATTGTCGACTTGGAAAACACCTGCTACTGTCGACTTGGAAGACACATGCTATTGTCGATTATAAGTCTAGCTGCTACTGTCGGTTGAGAAACTAACTGCTACTGTGGTTTTTAGTGAGCAAAATTCAAAATTTCAAAATTTCAAAATTTCTCAAAACATATGCAATATGGTACTTAAATAAAAGCACATGACATAAGGAACAACTTTATATATTGGCTCACCTCAAAATTGCTAGTGGTTTGGCCGGAAAATTTAAATTTGCTGTAAAAAAACTAAAAAATGAGGAGATATAAATTTGTTAGATCTAGAAGTGACATTTAGTAATTTTCACAAAAAAATGAGTATTTTGAATATTTGTGTATTAATTAATTAATCAGTTTTATTTTACTTATTCTTTGGGTTTGAGCTTGGGTTTATGTCATAATTTGTATAAGAAATATGAAAAATAATTTTTTAATTAATTTAAATGTGGTCTACTACTATTAAATAATTTTCTATTGAATTTCCAGATTTTACTAAATTATTTAAGTGGATAAATACTGCAATTAGTGTGCTCTTCTCTCATTCGGGTTCCTGATTTCCCAAGCATCATGGCCCACTTGATGGCCCATACCCGAAAACAACCCTATTTAACTCTTTTATCTCTCCCTCCTCCACGGTTGAGAGACGCGTAGAGAAATTTGAAACTCTGAGTCAAAAGTTTAACTTGCTTTCAAAGGAAGACGACGACGGCGATGGCAAAAGGTTCTGCTTCCAAGCAAGCGGTGGTGGTGTTCGGAGCCTTGGCTGTTGGGTGGTTGGCCATCGAGCTCGCCTTCAAGCCCTGGCTCGACAAGGCCCGATCCGCCATGGACAAGTCCGACCCGGCCCGGGACCCTGATGACGTCGTCGAGGCGGAGGAGACCGCCGCCAAGACCGAAGACACCCCTAAGGATGATGCTTGAAGTAGTTAGACTAGTAGTACCAAACTACCAACTGTGGGGTTTCGATTCTTAGTTGTGTTATTAATCATCAGATTACTCTTGAATTGAAACTTTGTCATGTCTATTTTTATGGAATTCTGGCTTTTATTTAAGCTCGAATTATGCTTTCATGTATGAGAATTTCTGGAGTTGAGTTCTATTAGTCTTAAACCTGTGATTATTTCCAGAATTTTGACTTTGACACTGGGATTACTTGGGGTAAAGTTAGATGAGCCCAAAGCTAAGTAGCACGGACACGATTCGATATGTAGACACAACATATAGAATTTTTTTTGGACACAGACACGTGGTGGACACGTTAATTAAATATTATTTTAATATATATATATTTATTAAAAAAATTATTTTATAAATTTGAAAGTATTTAGAATTTTAGATGTATATATATGTCAAAATGTGCATTAAAATGATGAAACCATAACTTGTTAAAATGACTAAAGACTTGATAAATATCTTGGATAACCAAAGTTCGAATCCCACCACAAGTATTCTTATTTTTATCACGAATTTCTCTCCTTATATATATATATTAAAGTATGCATAAATATAACAAAAACTGAATCTGTTGGAATGGTTGAGGAGTTGTTGAGTGTCTTGGATGATCAAGGTTTGATTCTCACCATAAGCACTTTCACTTTTATTATGAGTTGGTGCGTGTCCGCGTGTCCGGACCGTGTCCAAAGTCAGTTCGCGTGTCTGGCGCGTATTGGGGCGTGTCCGTGTGCGTGTACGTGTCGGACACGCGATACGCCACTGCAATGGCGTGTCCGTGCAACCTATGCCCAAAGTAATTGGGTTTAGGAACAATAACTGGCCCAATATGTTTCGATTTTTTTTCAAAACTATGCGAGCACCGAAAGGCATCAAAATGAAACAAAACAAAAAAAAAAGTTCAATTTGTCAATACCAAATGCTAGGTAGACGATCCTTTTAGGAGCCGCCTGCATCACGCCGGCAGCATATGTGGCATAAAGACTAAATCATTGCCGAATTTGAGCAATATTAGGTGGCCTTCGGTAACGTTTGATCGAGATTTTACTCTACATTGATATTCATTTACAATTAC
Source organism: Argentina anserina (assembly GCF_933775445.1). NCBI lineage: Eukaryota > Viridiplantae > Streptophyta > Magnoliopsida > Rosales > Rosaceae > Argentina > Argentina anserina. Next base: position 20,627,748 of record NC_065873.1, on the reverse strand, counting down.
CATGGACTATGGGGTTTTTACGAAAATGGAAATCTATAATGTGATTATGCCTGAATCTACCAGATACGTAGCCAGTGTGTATTTTAGGTACCAACCTAGAAATGCCTTGGTTATACCAACATTGGTATCATGTCCTTATCGGACGGAGTCCAGGTTTTTTTGTATATCATGTACGTGGAGCCTCTATAGAGAGACCTCAGACCTCCATATGTTTCTGGTTCTGGCAAGCTGTCATCTTCTCGGAAATATTAGTTCCACAAAATCCCGCCCATCGTTTTATTCATTAAAACCATCACATCTCGCAGCTCTCACCGGTCGCCCGTAACCGGTGACCAACTCGGGGATAGAACTCGTAAACTGTCATCGTGGCGCAACTTGCGAGTGAATGAAGAAGCCACACCAGATGATTGGTCCAACTAGTCAAGTGTTGAGTGTGTGTGATCATACTATTATGCATATGCGAGTTGTGTGTGAAAATTCTTTCTTCATAGTTGGCCTAATCCACATTATGCTCTTTAATTCTATTTATGATGGTTTTCTCCAATACAAGAAAGCTTGATTAACTTGATGAAAGCATTGGTGGCGATGAATGCCATTACTGGTCCACGGAGTAATAGGAAATTTTGCTTTGCACGAAATGATAAAAGACTTCTATTTAGAATACATTTCAGCTCTTTAAAGCATTCCATCACTCCAATTATGTGTTCAATTATTACATTTTATAACTCATATGTTACAAGAGTGATACGTCCTATAAAAGATAGCATTCTTGCTTTATATGTTACTATTCTCATTGTCACACCTCACAATACACACGTCGCTTCGAAGTATTTAGAAGAGATCACTTCAGCTTTGTGTTCATGACACATAATTGCAAACAAGTACAAATGCATGAGTTTGTTTACTTTTATCTCAAGTTATTTCAATACTAATTACAATTTACAGACTAGGTAGCTTGGGCTAGTCTCTCCTCAAATTTGCTCCCGCCTCCCCTGACAAATGAAGAGAAGAACAATAAGATATTTATTTGGGATAAGAACATGAATATTTTTGAGAATGTGATATGAAATGCAAGTTACAAGAGGATAGATTGAGAGAGGTAGGCATAAATGAGGACACAGAAGCATGGGTGGTTCAATAAATTATAGCGACGATGTGGCCAAACTTGTGTGGTTAAAACAAAAATGCAAGAGCTAGAAGGCTTCAGAATTCCCCAAATATCATCTTGTACTTGATTCCCTCTTTCATTGTATCCAGTTTGGTAACAAGGACAAACAAAGTCACTTTGCTCCAGTCAGTTTACCTCTTCCAAAAACCCCTTGTGGAAAGTGACCCACGACCCTCTCCTCCCTCTTTGATCATCAAACACCCTTCATCGGATTTGCATACCCTTTTTTCTATTTGAAAACTATTAAGGTTGTTCCTCCCTTTCCTTCCTCTTTACATTGGAAACTACAATTAGTCAAAGCTTGCCCGGCTCCTTGTGCTTTGGTTGCAGCGTCTTTTGTTCATGTTCATGGGAGTTGTTCGTGGCTAATCTATGAGGTTGGTACATCCTAACCCAGTTCCGCTTTTTCCCAGTTTCTTGGTTCTGATTGTGTAGAAAAGTTTCAGTTCTGGTTTGTGTGATGAAGATTTTCGTTTTGGTGGGTTAGTTTTGATTTGGGTGGATTGTGTCTCATTTATTGGCCAAGCATTCATTAGAAGCATTTAGATTGGGACCTTTCTCATTTGAAGTCGCAAAAAGAAAGGGAATTGGCTGTGATGTGTTTCATTTTGCTCTGCCAAATTATGGCACTCTTCAGAACCAAGTTGTTTTTTTTTTTTGGCCTTGTTTGATTGCTACCATTGCCCACCTCTTAAATGTTTGGTCCTTACTTTCTGTATTGATTGATCTGTCCTTTTCAAATTTCAAAATGAATTTGGCAACCAAGTGCGTCTCTCTTTTTCCATGGAGAGAATCCAATATGATGTTTGGTCATTCATGTTGGAGTACTAGTCTGTCAGATTTATCTTGTCCTTTTACCAAGTCTGTATCTCTTAAATTTCCTTGTCGAATGAGCACTTGGCTTTGTGTATTCTGGTTTCAGAGGTACCCAATCCTTTGAACTCATATGAAACCTGCGTTATCTACTATTCTGGATTTGCGTAAAAAGAGTAGAAGAAGAAAGAGGTCCTCTCACTTTGCCTTATTTCCTTAACCTGAGTAATTGATTGAGATAGTGGAGTTGTGATTGCTAAATCGTATGTTTAGGAAGTGATTAGCTCTTGCTTAGGTTTGTTACTATGTTTTAAAGTAATTGAGATCTTGTCTAATGATACATAAACTCATGTTGGGTTGTCAGACTATGCATATAAGCATCATTCTCTATTCACTCGATGCAGGTGGTATATTTGATTGTTCATCCCTGTTTCTTGATTTGAAATGCTTCATGTCTTTATGCTCTTACATTAAATAGAAACAAGTAAAGCTCACCCAAATGACCACCGAAAATCTGCAAGTATTCTTTGTTCATAGTTTGAGGAACCACCTGCAACTTGGCAGCATATGCAGTACCCTGCCTTATTTTCAACAGTTCTATCTAAAATCTAAAGCCCTCTCTTGTATATAGTAGTCTCCGTTGTACTGTTTCCTTACTGGTTTCCAACTTTCAGTGTGTATCTAAGTGGTCTTTGTTTTTACTCTTCAAACTTCAAATACAAACCCCAATGATGTAATTATTTTTCGTTTCACTTTCTTTCGTTTTT